>NC_063228.1:6891612-7491612 GCF_020740725.1 Corvus hawaiiensis
TGAACTGAAGAGTTTGTGGCATAGTTTAATTGCATTACTGCCAGAAGGGCTGGCAGCTCCCAGCCTGGTGCCAAGGGCTCCTTGCACAGCTCCTGATTCGGGAGCAGCTCCGAGCACTGGGATAATGCCGGGTTTGTGTCTCACACAGCAACACGATACCATCAGTGAGATTATCAGAAAGTCTCTCTGAAACAAGATGCTATTGGTTCCCACCACGTGTCCCAAATTAAAGCATAAATGTTCTGGTGGGAAGAAAGACAATCTGGCACTCCACGCCTGACACACAGCAGACCTTGGGCACTGCATATGCACACACAGCATCAGCTTATCTGTAGTCTGTGAGGAAAAGGAGAAAAAATTGTGCTATTTTTTTAAATTCACACCTTTCCTCTAAGATCCAACTCTTGTGGCCACATTTCCATGCTCTGCCAAATGGCAGTATCAGCATTTCCCTGCTCACACTGAAATCCTGTATAATTTACAGCACTCAGAGGGTTCAGCAGTGTAAAGTTCCCAGTATAAACAGCCTCAGTGCACACACCCCCAGCCAAGCCTCTGCCCAAACAACCTGCTCTGACTGGAGATGTCACAAGGAAATCAGGTCAGAAATTCCCATACAGTCACCACGTAACAGGTTGTGCAGGGCAGGGCAGGAATTATCTTCTGAATGCAGGAAGAAAACAGAGGAACTTTTACCACCCATTCTGAAACCAGGTAAAAAGGGATCTCACCGAGAAAAACCAACAGTGCTTCTCCTCAAGAAGTTGCTCTCTGCCCTGTTCAATCCATACTACTGCTCCATGTGCATGTTTGTACAGCTGAGACTGGAATTCTGACTGCTAGAAGCACTGAGAGCAGCTACTCCAGCTGAATGATGACAGGACCAGGGTAAAAATCTCTCCAAAAGTCCATCTGTAAGTACCTATAAGTCTTTATGGTGCTGCAGAATGGTCTTGAGAGAAAAGGCAAAAGGGAAAGTTAAATGTGGCACTTGCTAGAAATAACATTAAATGAAAATAGCACAACTGCTGTTTTCTGTTGGAATATCAGAATCTCATGAATGAACAGATCTTTGTTTTCAGAGAACTCACAGTTTTCTCTCTTGGGTCTTCTCCAGATGTTGCTTCAGAGACTCTCAATTCATACATTTGGGACAAATTACACACACAAAATCACCTTCTATTTATGCAAGAAACATGCACACCAGTGCATCGCGTTACAGAGATCCAAAACCAAGAAAGTTCCAAGTCCAAACTTCTCCCCTTCCTTCCAACAGTGTTTGGTGTTCAAATAGCATAAAACATCTTGGGTTTTGCAGTTGTTTTTCTTTTTTCTTTTTCGCTTGAAAGTTCAGAAGATTGCAGATCTTAGATCTTTGTCTTGTCTCTTAACAGTCCACCTGCCTACCAGCTGTGCTCCACCACTGAAATTAGTGAATCAAACAGTCAGATATGTTATATTTCACTCTGCATAACAGGGATCAGAAGAAGCCATAATATCAGCAGGTTTTTGCTTCCACCCTGCTGGTCCCCCTCCCTTCGGTGCAGTGTTGCTCTCTCAGAAGTGAGGGGAGTCAGCTGAGGGCAAAAGCAAAATGCTTTTATAGACTGGTCTTTCAGGAAAAAAGCAAGAGTTTTGCAAGGCGATGCAAACCAGACAAGATTGCTCAAATGAACGAGACAATGATATCTCTGAGCTGTAGCCTATAGAACTGTTTTACACTTTAAAGCATCATTACATTTTGTGACTGCAGTTGTCTCTCTTGGATTCAATAACTCATCAGTGATCTGCACAGCACCATCAATAAGATCTGGGGAAAGACCATACAGAGGCTATGGAAACATGTTTCAGCTGTCCAAGCAAAATGAAGGTAAGACCAAAGACCCTCAGCACTCACAAAGCTGCTGAGTTCAAGGCATCTCACTTGGGAGACAGAGACACTCAAACAACACACTTGGATACTACTGGACCCAACAGTCTATTCTTGTTTCTCTATATTTGCTTTTAGAAAGACAGTCACGGCCACTTAGACATTATGGTAACCAACAGGAGGATTGTTCCTTTTTATCAAAACGCTCCTATTAAAATATAAATGTGACTCATTCAAAATTCAAGATCAAAACTCAGCTCTGGAGTGACTTACTCATAAAACCCTGCCAGCTTCTTTGTTAGAGCGCACAGCTCCAAGAGCATTTTTCAATTAGCCACCTCACTGCTCCAAGTCCTTTTTCTACATTCCTTATTTCACACTGCTCTGAAAATGCTGAGCTTCACACTTCCAAGGAAAAAGCCAGTCAGCTAGAACAAACGGGCTCAATCTGAACAGCAAAGCACTACAGAAAACGTGATTTGGGTTGGACTGCTGCAGCACTGGCCATCCACTTGTCATGACTACTGTGATTTTTCACTTGGTTTTTAGCTATGCTCACATTGAAACTCTTTGGGATCGTTCATCGTTTTGCCAAAGTTTCTGGTGCTGAATAAATGAATAGTTGGTAATAGCTGCAGAGTCTATGTTAAAATAAAATAATGACACACCGTGGACATGCACATGCGCAGTCCTAATGAGTATTTAGCTCGAGTGCTGTTGGAAGGCACAGCAGTAAACTGGGAACTGTCATTTTCTCCAATTAACTTTCAGGCTTTCTTCTTTTTGAAGGTGCCACCCAAATGCCAAACTTCCTCCAACCTGCTTTCCAGATCACACATACCTGCAATCATGAATATATAGTACGTAATTACTGTGCCTTTTTAAGGACCTCATGGTAGTCACAGTCATGCTACAACATTCTCGTGATTTAGACAGGCTGCAGAAAAAACATCACCCACCATCTCCCGCAAATTCAGCCTCTCAGGAGAAGGAAACTCCAGGTGATTAACTGAGCATAGCTGCACTGCAGTTTCAGAAACAGAGCAAGGTGAATGGATTAATACATATTAAACAAGTATTAACAGCTGTACAACAAAGAAGAGTTTTCTTTCATACTCAGATCACAGCTTCACCTGAACAAAAAGAAAACCAAAACAGAAAGTCTTATAATAATATCAGAGCAGGCAAGGGAGCATATCAGCATGGCTCGCTTAGTTATCACAGCTCAAAGGTCTTGATACATTTGCAGGGTGTAAAACCAGCCAGACCTTCCCGTCTGCTATTGTATTGCACAAAAAAAGGCCTGGCAGGAGAACCTGGTCTAGGCAGCTTCTGTACTCAGATGTCTTTCATCTGAGGCATAAATGGTGGTTTAGTCACAGTCCTTAAAAGCATTTGGAAGCTGGATCCCAAGCAGAACGGTGTGTTTCTATACAATAAAGACTTTTGTTATGAATCTTCACCCTGAAGTTCCCCCATCAGCAGAAATTGTTGCTGCTGACAGCAAACTCCACTGAATGACATGTGTATGTAAGTTGCTCTCTTCCAAAACAGATGGCAGAGAGACACTATTGCTTCTTTAAAACACAGTGAAACCCATCTGACTTCTCCATTCTACACAGCTTTAGGAACAAAGCACAGAAAAACACCTTCCTCCCATGCCTTGACACTCATTAGAGCTCACATGTTGACCCATGTACTGTAAATAGCCGTCCTTCAGAGCGAGGTCATACACAAGCAGCTCCCAGCCCATCAAGCCATTTGCATGATTCAGAGGCACTTTTCCCCAAAATTCAGCCGGCACTGCACGTTTCCTCATCTCTTTTAGCAGTGACCTTGGCTAGATTCCCACCTCGCTGCCAACCCACGATATTCAGATGATGGTGGTACTTTACGATTGACAAACAGGGTCCTGCTCATGTCAGGAATCGATACGCCAAAGCCTTCAATCAGAAATGTCAAAGCAGTTTTAAAATCTATGCCCTGTATTAATGGATTTTAATGGATTTGAATGGAGATGTTTGATTTACTGTAGGGGAGCAACAAATCAATGATCCTTTATGACATGTCACATCTCGTGACAGTGTCCCCTCGTCCTGTTGTGTCGGGGGGATGATGACTTGCCACTTCACAGACATCTGTGATCTATTAGGCAACACTTTCAGTAGTTTAATATCATCCCACTCTGAGTGTCCATCTTTCTTCTCTGGATGAGAGGCATGAAAGCATAAATTAAAACCTCCTGGGTGATGAAATGGTCTCCTTCAGATTTGCCTTTTCTAAATTTAACTGCGACTGCTGCGATGTGTTCATATGATTCTGTGTGGGAGAATTTATCAGCACAGCGTTGTTTAAACAGGTCAGTGCATCAGGCTGGTTATCCAAATCTCCTCCTCCTTTGAACACTGTCCAGCAGCCAGTGTTTTATAACAAAAACCACTGACATTTAGTCATTTCCATAGCCAGAACTTAGATTGTAGCCCACCACTTGCCATGGAGAAACTTGTTTTAGTTTCTCCATGGAATTTGGATGATTGGAGGGGCTACCTCATTCCTTTACTTGGGCTACCAGTTCCTTAACTGAGAATCTCAGGTATTAAAGCACTGACATGCTGGATGAGTAACATCTGTTAATTAACACTAGAAATACCAAATTTCTTAGCAGCCGAGTCTTTGGCTCTCCCCCACCAAAAAAACCCCACCAAAAAACTGGAAAAGAAGCTGAAAAAAATATCATTTCCCAAACACTCATTAGTAGCTGAGAACTATGCACACATACAACCCCAATAATCCAAAAACAACAATTGCATTAATTTTTCCTAATGCCAAAAAAATCAACTGCTAAAAAAAGAGCAGACTCCATTCATTTTATCTGCCTTAACTTATGAATCTGAGAGAAGGAGGCAGCTGAAAGTAGGGAAAGTAGGCAGAGAGGTATCACAATTCCATATCCCAGCAGCACAACATGCTGTAATCACCATCAAGAGCAAGGAGGTGTCCTGATCTGTGATTATCTGCCGCATTCAGGACTTCAACAGCATCCAGTAATTACAGGTGAGCCCAAAAAAAAAAGACTTTATGAAAAGTTATGGATGATCAGTGTGTCAGTGAGCTATATTTGAAATCTATCAGCTCTTGATGGCCAATTTTGTACTACATGAGTAAAGCAAGTTCTAATAACTCACTTGGGACTTCACTCCAGTACTTACAAGCTACGTGCTTTTCATATTCATAAAATAAAACTAATTGCCTTTCATGGATGAAATGTTCTAAGAATTTTTAATCCACATCAGCTGCAAACTCTAAAAATCCATCCCTATGTATTTCAAACTCCCCCTCCCACCTGCTCACTTGTAACATGTTTGCTGCAAACAAACTATGAGGCAGAGAGAATCATCATGCTCCTACATCAGTATTATTTGTATTATTTTTTACAGGTTACTCCTAAAATCAGTTGCCCACATTCTCACATGCTTAAAATAAACTGAAAATACTATTTAGTGAGGGGAAAAAATAGGCAAAATCTCCCATTCCTACAAGGAGGCAGTTACAAGAACAAGTTTACTCCTTTGCTGCAGCGTGCTGTACAAGATTTTTATGCGAGTGTCCATACATGATAATTAAAATGTGTTATGAATGAAATGACACAACACTTGCAGTAACTTCCACGTGCATGTTCCCACCTCCAGCTCTCCTACATATCTACAACTACGAAGGTGAGAGCTGCATCCTCTGGAAAACCACAATTATCCCACGTGTACAGTGAACTAGACAGAGGAATCTGCAGCTTTTGAGGGTTGACGGGCCATGTTTTCTAGCGTGAAAGCTTCAGTTTGCATTTCAGTTTTTCAGCCTTCCCTTGCACTGCTCTACAGGATGGCAGCAGGCCTGTGCAAGAGGCAGCAAGCTCCACTCCTACCCCAAATCTCCAATATCTCCATGGCTTGAGGATCAGTGTCTGGAATACACTAAGTGTTTTCACCACGGGAGGAGGGGAGAGTTGGCTCCTCTTCCACTTGGTGACAAGAATTACTTTTGCCAACGCTGTGGTCACTGAAGGGCCCCATTGCCAGCTGCCCATTCCAAGAAGCCAGGCTTGCTATGTCTGCAGAAGCTTAGTAGATAAACACTTCCCAGCAATCTCCTCAGGAAACCCGAGTGCAAATCAGGCAACAGCAATAACAAGATACATGTGTGCAATCCCATCTTGGGAGATGAGAAATGTGGATTTCTTGGTCTTTAGTAACCCTACTAAAAATTCTGTTCCATTTTTACAGCCCTGTTTCTCATGTGCCATTGCTGTAGATAAGCCTGAAAAAGACTGATAAATAGAAAATGTAAATACCAGAAGTTTAGGTCAAGTATGCAAATGCCTGTTTCTGAGGCTGTCATTTTAATTTTCCCTTAAGTCCCCATTCACCAACTTGTGTTATCTAGGCACATGACTTTGTAAATTCTTCAGGTCAGGAGCTGTCCCAATCCATTTCACGTTCCGCTGCAATTGCCTGTACTACATCATACCATTAGTGTGGCAAAATTAATAAAAATGTAAATGTATCAGGGGATTGCAGCGTAATTTTGGAAAATACTGGTTTAACTGTCTTGGACAGTTAAAATTCTAACTAGAACAGATTTTGAGCAAGGCTTACAAACAGTTTGGCTTATTTAACACGTGCAGCAGGGAAGCAAACCCCCAGCAAATGAAATAGGCCGCTCTGGTGCTGAGTATGGATGGGAGGGTAACTTTCCCAGTGTGAACACATGCAATCTTCTGGAATCTGCAGAGAACCAGTTCCTGCTTGGGAAAGCCATGAGGACCAGCAGCCTGCCCTGTTCACTGTGACCAGCCCAATGACAGAGCTTCACCAGCTCTGGCCAAGGTCAGCTTCTCCTGGGCATTCCCTCCTGTTTCTGAGTGAATCACGACTTTCTCCACTTCCTTTGGGTTTAATGTTCATGTACACTGTGCACGTCCTTCCTCTGAGCCCAGCAGCAGCTCCCTAAGCAACCAACAACTGCGTAATGCTGCTTTTAATGAAAGGGAGCCTTTAGAGGTGCAAAGGCTGAGCGAGGCTGCACCACTCCAGCTCCCTCCTGGTGATCACCGACAGCCAGGAGATGATTCTGCATCCAAACTGAGCTTTGCTTTAAGCAATGCTACACGTGAAATACCTCATTACCCACATCAAGACTCCAGGCAATACCCATTAAGGAACCTGGTAGGAAAAGGGGTTTTTCTACTCACTGGCTATGCCAAGTCATTGGCATGGATAGGGATTTAAAAGGCAGTTTTAATTATAGTAGGTAAAACCCACAGATGATCAAGCTGCAGTGTCAGAAAACCATCAGAACTGAACACTGACCCATTTGGGTTGTTTGCTGAACTTTAATCACTTTCCAAGTCTGACAGCTGCTCAAACTTAATTGCTCATTACACTTGTAAATAAAAACTGATCTCACTCTCTGATTAGCCAACCATCTTATAGTTGCCATAACAACTTCTTGTCTAATAAGTGATTTCAGATTTACCATTATTTGTACTAGCAGAAAATTTCACAAAGGTCTGAGTTCGCTCTTTTCAGCAAAATACCCTTCTAATTAAAACCACCGAAAATCAGTAGAGAAAGGGCAGCTCAAAGATAATGAAAAAAAACCAAGCTATTTACTACAACAGCTTAAATGTGAGCTCACGGTAACACAAACCCAAATACATGCTGCATCCAGCCCAACCTCTACATCCCACTATCAATCATCTTATCATGCCTATATCCCATAACACCTGCTCAGGAAAATACCAGACAGCATTCAGGAAATAACTCAGGTCACAGTGTGGAGGCGGATTTCAAGACTCACTCCAGATGAAATATTCCAATAAAATTTGTGTATTTTCTCTCCTAATCCTTAAATTAGGAACCAATTAACTGGTGAAATTCCTTAACACTCTGTTAACTGATCAGAGAGCTTTTTGGTGACAACTGAGCAGTTAAGATCCTCAACAACTTATATAAAAGAGGGAAAAGTGTTGAGCCAAACAGATGCCCATTGCTTCAACTGCAATCAAGGAGGTTTTTGAGGAAAAGCTACAACATAGTATCTAATCTCTGGATCACTTCAGTCAAAACCTTACTTCAGGCAGGACTTTTTGGACAAAACTACTAATTAAAGCCTTGCGGTTGTCTAAAAAAAATTAACTGTATTTCAGTAAGTATTTGGTCACCAAAGCTTAAGTAAAATGCCTCTATTAAATATACAGATGTATTTATTAGTCTCGGAAGACAAAGCTATGAAATAGCCCTCACCTGTAGGCCCAGAATATCATAAAAACTTTCCAAAATGTGCTGACAAAGCTGCTGAAGCTTGCAATTTATTTAATATGCTCAAGGTAGTTTTTTGTGTTTATAGGCAAGGAAAGACACCCCCTTCCTTCCAAAAGGAAAATAAATGCAGAAAGCTGTAATTGAGACAAAACAAAAGGGGTTTTTTTTTAATAAAAAAAGTCAGGAAATACCAGATTTTTAAAAAAGACTTTCTGCATTTACTAAGCTAGGCAAAAACCCAGAATTTTTTTGTTATTTGGGTCAAATAAAAAACCAGTCATATTTCTTGCAAAAAATGTATCCCATGGAAATAAAGAGGATGCAACATGTTCAAGTTAACCTCTTCAACATTCCTGACCACATTTGGGACGCAACGAAGTCTTTCCTGCCTTAAGAACAAGAAATCAATGCTCTGAAAAATTCTTGGGATTCAAACACAGTTTACAACACAAATCTGTGCCTTCACTTTGTGTATGTTTTCTTTGATCTGAATTTCTTCCCAAGCTAATTTAACCCAGAACGTTTCTGAGGACCAGCTGGGAAACAGGATGCCTTACGCTCAAAGAATAAGCAGGCTACAAGGTAACCAACTTATTCAACAGGTTTCTTCTGAGTATCTCCTCATTTTTGAGTCTCCTGAAGCTCTCTGCGACTACACTGAGCTGCCAAATGCTGTGAACCAAGAGATACAGGAGCATGGGTAAATAGTCCATACACAGCCATGCCAGGAATTGCTCAAACACAGACAGGGCATGGATTTTTTTCATCCTTCATCTTTGATTTTGAAATGAGTTACTACATTTTGGAGCCCACTTCACAATTCTGTCAGGTAGAGAACTACCATGGAGTGTATATTTAAATTTAGAGACAGTGCTGCCAATAACAGACTGGCTGGATTTATTTGCATCTCTCCTTCTTGAGCAATGGGAAATGTTACCTATAGATGGAAGATCTGACTCCCTGGGCTGTGTAAAAACATGTTCACCTGTAGCAAAGGAGCTGCTCCTAAGGGAAGAGAGACCCAGCTCTAGCAAAGCTTCTAGACCGGTATCTTATGTGCTGAAGCACCATCAGTTTAAAAAGAGCCTTTTGCCACTGACAGAAACTGAAATGATCGGGCAGACCATCAGCAGAATAACTACACAAATACAGAAGATAAGACTTATCTATTCTTGGTAGGATTTTTATGCCCAGCAACAAGGTTTTTTTACATAGAAAACTAGGAATTCCCCAGGCAGATGCAAATGAGAAAGAGGAAAACAAGTTCTGGACGATCTGCACAGACTCATCGCTGCATTTCACAGGCTTTAGGGGCCCTTCCTCACGTCTCAGGGCTCCCACAATGTCCTTTCTCCCTGTGTTCTCTAAACATTTATGCTCTTATCACCTATACATTGTACAGATTTTAAACCCAAACACAAAGGATGAAATGACTTTTAGTCAAGTAGGAAACACCAGATGAGGAAGGAGGTTGCTAGGCCAGCCTCGAAGAGCCCCAGTCCTGAAGGTACCAGGCAGCACCTTCCCCAGGAAGGATCATCTCACCAAAACTTCTGCAAGAGCTGTTGCTGTCCCTCCACTGACTACTATCACTGAGAATACCACAAATGCCTTCATCACCTTCAAAAACTGTTAATTAAAAACTCAGTGTAGTTTATGAATTCATAGGAAAGTCTGCCTACCTTAAAACTGTTCCTCACTAAGGAAAACACACAGTACTTTTTTGGGGGAAAATTGTTTTGAATGAAATATTAAAACTGTTGGAAGGGTTTGTGGGGGATTTCCTGGGGCTTTTAGGCAAGCATATTTTAAATATGAAGTTTAAAAAAATCTGCTGAGTTCATGAACAGAGCAGTAACAAACTGGGAACGAGCTGTCCTCACATACAGACAGCTATTAGAAGCATATGGAATATACATTTAAGCGTAGCATGCTGAAAGAGATAAAACAGCATTACTCAAAAATACATGTTATAATACCTTCACAAACTACAATCTGCTTTTGTGCCTATAAAATAAATCCAGTCTTAGAAACCCAGTATTAAATGGTATTATACTAATTACCCAGCTTCACACATGTAGGTAGTTTCTCCAAGTTGCCAGATTCATGACTCAGTATTTATTTGCTCTTCTAAAAGCAAAGATATCCATTTTCATATTTCATGGAGATTTTCCTTACAACATAATCCATTGTCATGAAGTGAAAGCAGATCCAAATAATCTTATAAAACTAAAAGCACTTTATCAGGCTCTTTTTGCATGACAAGCACAATTCTGAATGAGCAGTGGGGGGGCCTGGATTTCTAACTGACCAGCTACAGGAGTACCTAGAAAAGTACTTCAGCTCTGAGGAGAGAACTTCTTGTGCCCTTTTTACTGCAGGCAAAGGCAAAATTCATCTTTCTGATACAGCAAGAAAAGTTACTGCCACCTTGTACTGACAAAAACTTCCCTTAGACCAGGGGACAACGCTTCCGTGGTTATGGGTAAATGCAAAGGATGTTTTATTTTATTATAAGGCAATGAATGAAGAGAGAGAGGATTCAGAGCCCAACAGCACACTGCAAAAATGATATTTTACGGGGACCACATTCTAAGAGTATGGTGTGCACTTTAAACACTGATTTCTAGCACTGGGGAAAGGCTTGTCTTTAAAAAAAATGTTTCACATACAGCACAGCAAAGTAGTAAGTTTACTTTGAAGGGAATTTAGGGAAATTGTGGACAAGAGAGCCTGGATTAATGCCTCCTGTAGGACTACCACGGGCTGCTGGCTCTAATGCATTTCTCTGTTCCTGCATGCAGCTATCAACTCATTTATTTAGGAACCGTTTTTATTCTAAGACTCATAAAAATCTTAGAGATATAAGAAACCTGAAGAAAGGGCTCAAGTGCTTCTCACGGAAGGGAAAATAAAAAGGTGTTTTAAACCCCCTTAGCTGAAGCATTTTCCCATTAAAAAGAAAAAAAAAGGGGGGGGGGGAGGGGGGAACAAAACAGCAGCTCTGAAAACAGGCTGTATCCACTATACATATTATCAATTTAACAGCCTTGAATGGAAACTGCAAGTGCTTTGATACAAATCAATTGAAAAGCTGTCTGCCACACTGTTGCTTCTATAAAGTGCCTCTGTATCTTTTGCTGAAACCTTGTTTTTGTAGCCTCCTTACACAATACTCTGTATTAAATCACCACACTGCTCCTCCTCCAAAAACAGACTCCAAGGCAAGAGCCCAGACTGGCACCATGCATTGAGACTTCCCTTCAGCAACAGGGACCAGGGGTGTAAACCAGTAGCACCTGATCCCCACTCCCAGCCACACAGGACAACGTCCTTTCTACTGTATTGTTAAAAATTAACTTTCAAGTCTCGCTGCACTGAATTCAGGTGCTGAACTTCCCTCCCAGAGGTCTTTGGCTCTGGGTCAGGCAGATTTGGGGCTGCAGTGAGAAGAGCTGAGTTCAGCAGCACACAGAGCCCTGACCAGAGCCTGACCAAAACTGACCTTGATGCCCCTGTCCAGCACCCCGTGAGGAGCCCATTTCACACCTCACTGCCCCAGGTCAGCCCTCTGCACCTGCATGAGGCGGGCAGCAGCAAGGCTTGGTTTGGATTCAAAGAAATAAGCATTTCCTGAAGCCTTTGCAAAGTCTCCAGAGTAAAACCAAAAAAACTAAACCAGGCTTTCTCGTGTCTTCACATGTAAGCCATATGGCCACTATCAAATAAGCAGAATGGCCACAAAAGAGTCACCAGCACTCCACATTCTGGTAATTCAATCAGCTTTAATCGGCGAAGATGTTTTTGCCAACCTGCAGCAAGGGTATTTGTTCTAATAACCTTGAATAGAGTGGTGACACTTTAAAGATGGCTCCATTGAACAAAGAAAGATAAAAATGCAATTTATGGCAGGATGGTGAATCTCAAGGCAAATTCCCACTACCGTAAATTGCAGCTTTTTCTCCAGGCCGATCCCTCTCCACACAGCAAGCACTCTGTCAGCGCTGCTTTACTACACATCTTCCTGCTCTTCTGCTCCTCACTGGTTGGGATATTCTTCAAGATAGTATTTACAGTAGTGATTGGAAAAAATAAACAGTTCAGTCATAAGAACTGGGCCAGCAACCAATGCCACAAAGGGTCTTGTCAACCTCGATGTACTTGGCAGCCTACGAAACCCACGGCACCCAATTCCGCCCTCTAGACTCTCACCAGCTGTCACAAAGACCTTCTGAAAAACACCTCACAAAAACTTTGGGAAGTATTGGATTCTGCTACAAAATCCTGGGTGAGATTTTTGGTTTATATGTAAAATGATGCTATAAGCTCCCTTCACAGCAACCTCCAGGTTAAAAGCAATATGGAATGAAAATGGTTTAAGTTCAGGAATCTCTCAGGTACAGCTGCCTGCCTTCCACACAACAGCCCCACCAAAAACCACCTGCTCTTCTCAGGAGAGGACCTTGCTGGAGACACAAGGCCAGTTTAGTGTCCAGAGGGCAATTTAAGTACTATAGCCAAATTAGGCAAGGTTCATAATTAGCAGCCATGGTGATGGCTTATATTGTTTCTGCTATGCCACCACTGGGAATTAAATACAGGGTACCATATAAGCCAGTTCAAAAATCAGGTAGGTTTCAGCCATGAGGAACTTGACTGCCACTTCAACTGGCACTTTAGATGCAGGAGACTCTATCCATCTCCATTACAAATCCTCTGAGCTCATCCTAGCATTACTTTCCCACATTAAGCAAGAGTTAACATAAAAAGCCTGCCTAGCTTCAGACATTATCCAGATAAAGAGGAGAAAAGAGAAAATCCTTTGTATTACCTCTCTCAGCTCTCCCCAAACCTTTTCTGACATCTTTGTTCTTTCAGATCTGGCATTTATCTGCAGATATTGTAGAGCCCTAATTAAATCTTCTCGTGAACCTCTGCTACTTCCTGGCAGAGAACACACATTCTTGGTGTGCTGATGGACCTACAGGATTTTCTGCACTTCTCCCTTATGGTGAGTGTTAGGCCTTGCTTGAAAACATCACAACTGTGTACAACACAATATGTTTAAACAGAAATACAAAATTATTCCATTTCTTTCAATGAATGAAGAGAAACATAAGTGAAAATTATATTCCACAAGCTCATTGGAAAAACAAACTGTGGAAGCACTGGGCAAATAGCAGCGTCTGAGAACAAGGCATGCTTTTGTTTTACTGCTGTCTCAGAAAGGGATAACTGGCAGCGATAGGAGAAGCAGAAAAATTTGTCTTCCAAAATAAAATCTGCAGTTATCTCTTCCCCCTGGGAGTAAAAAAAAAAAACATTCTGAAAGTGCAGCTGAATTTTGCATTAAGGGAAGCTGCACACCTAACCTTATCTGATGGAAGCAGCTCAGTGTTCAAAGCCTCAAAGCTGGCAGCAACCGCTCGTTCAGTGAGAGAAGGGATGTGAGAGCTGTGAAAACCTTTGCACTCTGGACTTAAAGAGGCAGAAGGCTAAAAAAGAAGATTTTACTGCTCCTCCCTCCCTGTCCCCCAACAATCCTTCAGCTCCTTCAAACCACTGACTGATGCTGAAAGAAGCTGCCAATGAAGAAGGAGAAATTGCTGCCTTCCCTTCCCAGGCTGACGGCAGAGGCCTGGCCCAGCAGCAGCTCTCCTGGCAGGGGTGCTCTGATGGCCAAACACAACAAAGCCAATTCACTCCAAAATCACCTTTCAGCTGAGCTGTTCTCATTATTCTCCCCCGATTCCCAGCATTTCTCTCCCTAAGCAGAAGAAATAAACACCCCAGATGGCTGAGGATAAACAGCAAGTTATACATATGCTCCACACAGCCTGACAAAGAGAGTCCAGCCATGCTCAGACCACAGCGTGAGACTAACCCATGCAAGGGCCCCTTTACCTCAACAAGGGGTGTCCCTGCACATGGGGATGAGGAAAGGATGATAAAAGAGGTTTGAGGCCATGAGGTAACACTCTGCAAAGTTTTCTCCACTATAATTTTCAAAGACTTCCATCATTCCATAAGTCAACGTAGAGCAGCTACAGGCTAGACTACGCAGAGCTGTACGTTACAGAATCACAGAGCAGTTTGGGTTGGAAGGGACCTTAAAGATCATCTCATTCCACCCCCTGCCATGGACAGGGAGACCTTCCACTATCCCAGGTTGCTCCAAGCCCCATCCAGCCTGGCCTGGAACATTCCCAGGGATGAGGCAGCCACAACTTCTCCAGCAACCTGTGCAAAGGCCTTACCACCTTCACAGGGAAGAATTTCTTCCCAATATTCCATCCACCCCTACTCCCTTGTCAGTCTGAAGCCATTCCCTCTTGTCCTGTCACACCAGACCCTTGTAAATAGTCTCTCTTCATCTTTCCTGTAGGTTTCCTTCAGGTATTGGAAGGCCACAACTAGGTCATCCCAAGGCCTTCTCTTTTCCAGGCTGAACAATCCCAGTTCTCCCAGCCTTCCCTCGCAGCAGACATGCTCGACTGAGCATCACCTTGGCTTTGGGACTGCCCGCCCTCCTGCACTGCAGGAACCTGAGCCAGCCTGTTCCTTCCCACCACAATGTCAGAGATATTCAATTTCTCCAGGGCCCAAAAGAGGAAAGCAGGAGGCACTGAGAGCCCACCCAGCTGAGATGAAAACTCAAGTTACCAAACTCTGCACAAGTGGTGCCCAGGCTTTCTCCTTTCTCTTCTTTGCCCCAGCCATGGCAACCCAGACCAAAACATTAGTAGCCATGAAAGAACATGCCTGTGGGAGGGAGTAGCCACAGCAGCCCAGGGAGGCCTTGACTGGCCACACAGTGAAAGCTTGCTCAGAATAGCCTGTTAATGGCACCAAAGCATTACCAAAACCACAATTCAGGCTCCAGGCTGAAAACCAAGTGCGTATTTGTATCTCTAAACCACATCACCCCCCTGCCTACTCAGAGGTACAGGGAGGTTTCAGGACTTTGGGAAAAGCTGGATCAATGACAGGGTGGTCTGGAAGAAGGTGCTCAACTTCAGGAAAAGGAGTTGGGGGATGCAGCAACTTTCCTGCATCCATCTCGATGTGGAGTCACTCTCTTCTCATGGACAACAGCCTGCCCAAAGCCCCCCCTGCTCCCCCGACCTCGCCTGTCCACTGATCCCTCTCCACGACCCCCACTAACTCCAGAGCCCCCACTGAGGCCTCCAGCACTCCCAAAACGCAAAAGCCTTCCAACACCTCCAAGCTCCCACCAACCCTGGAATCCCTGCTCCCCAGAGACCCTCCCAGACTCCCAGAGGCCTCTCACAGCCCCCAGAGCTGCCTCACCACCTCCAGATGCCCAATCAATCAATCAATCAATCCCCACTGATCCCCATAACGCATAACCTCCACTAAGCCCCAGAGCTCCTTACCGAGCCCAAATTTTCCCCATGGGCTCTCACAGACTATCCACCCACCGCTCCCACAGCTCCTCATAGACCCCCCACAGCCCCTTACCGACCCCCAGAGCCCCCCGCTGCGTCCAGCCCCGCCCGCTGGCCGAAGCCCCCGCTGTCTCGTCGGGCTCTCCTGGACCCCTCCGCGCTCCCCAGGCCGCCGTACCGAGGCTCTGCCCCACCGGGGTGCTGAACGGGTTCCCCAGCAGAAACTCCATCTTGGGATGACAACAAACAGCGGCCCGGTGCCCGCCCCTCCCGCACCGCGCCCTGACCGACAGCCCCACGCACCAACCACAGCGAGTTCTGACAGGCGTGTCCCGCCTCCCTACGCTCGATTGGACAGCTTCAGGACGCGCCGCAACACTATTGGTTAAAGGGTGTGTCCATCACTGTCAAGCGAGGGCCCCGCCCCCGCGGTAGTCCCGCCCTTTCCCCGCCCTCCCTTTGATGGACAGCGGGGACACCGAGACGCCGTTCTCCATTGGGCAAAGGCCGAACCTATCTGTAACATTATTGGGTAAAAGGAACATCAATCATTCGAGACCTCTCCGTTTCGAGGGCATGGTCCCGGCATTGATTGGCTGACACGGATTTCTCGCGCTCTGATTGGTAGCTGGCCTTCCCACCCACTCCCCGCCCATTGGCGGCTGAGTCTCTCACGTGACCGCCCTTAGCAACGCACCCGTGCTTCCGTAGCGACGGGAGGCGAGGCGCGGGTGGGGGCCGGGAACCGGGAACCGGGAACCGGGAACCGACCCAGAGCCCAGGGGACCTGCGGGTGAGAGGCCTGATGGGCCAGGATCTGGGCTTCGGTGGGTTCTGGGAGCGGGAGGCGGCGGCCTCTTCTCACCCACCGGGCAGGGGTGGTTAGAACCGGCATTGACTGAAGAGACGCTGGACGAGTTCACATCCCTGGGAGTGTTCAAGGACAGGTTGGACGGGGATTGGAGCAACCTGGTCTAGTGCAAGGTGTCCCTGCCCATGGCAGGGGTGGAACAGGATGGGTTTTAAGGTCCCTCCCAACCTAAACCATTCTGGGATAGTACAAGGAAGTGGGAGAGGAAGGTCAAAGATGGATAAATCCAGAGCCTGCTGCTCCTCGGTCTCTACTGTGCACAGCCACAGAGAGGTTTGGTTTGTTAATGAAATGCCATGATGAAAACAGAACTCTCTGAACTCTGACATTTATTATTCCTGTCCTATGCAAAAATAAATCAGAACTTACTCTGTAATTATCAACATCTTATGCAAGCAAAAGTTTGACGGTTCAAGTCTGTCACACTGATTCATTAACTCTGCACACTTCGAAAAAGCCCAACAGTCTCATTGCCCCCAGGGCAACATTAGTGATATTTAAATTTCCATGAAAAATTTCTTCACTGAAAGGGTTGTCAAGCATTGGAATAGGCTGACAAGAGAAGTTGTGGATTCCCCATCCCTGAAAGTGTCCACGGCCAGGCTGGATGGGACTTGGAGCAACCTGGGCTGGTGGAAGGTGTCCCTATCCATGGCAGGGGGTGGAATGAGATATCTTTAAGGTCCCTTCCAACCCAAACCATTTTGGGATTCTGGGATTGCTAGAAATAGTAGCCAGGCACTGATATAATTTCTTTTTCTTTTCTGTCATCTAAGGCTGATTCCGTCTCACAATGAGTCAGTTTTTCAGTAATGTTGAGCCAAACATTATTGATGATGAAATGGTTCAGAAAGCCATCGAAGAGAAGTGTCCAGAGGACCTTGGAGATCTTGCCAGAGTGGAAAATACTAACTTTAAGGTTGTGACAGAGCTACAGCTTAGTTTTAAAAGTGAGTATCAGAATATATACATATTTTCCCTCTTCTTTTGCTAGAAGGTAATAGAATAAAGCATGAAGTGGGTAACTGGCAATTAAGCAATCATTATTAGCTTGGATTTATTATGTGAAAATTAATGTCTGGAGTTAGACTTTTGCTCATACCTGTACAAAGTAGCTTCATCAGAGGGAGCCAGGTGCTTTTGCTGGTGGGTAACTTCAAAGCTGCTTCACTTCCCACTCTTATTGTCAACTGCTGTTCTCATTTAACATTTATATTGTGCTGACACCTACAGGCCACAGGCCTATTAGGCCCCTCGGTACGTGGCCAAATCCAGCCCTGGGTAAGCTCTGCCACGGCTGGTGATTATGGGAGAGCTGTTTGGGAGATTATGGTGATTACAATCCAATCTGATGGCATTCTCTGGTCATCCATAGCATTACCACAGCTTGCCTCCTACTGTCAAACCTGTTGTAAACTTGCACTCAAAAAATGAAAAGGAAGAACATTTGGCTCAATATTTGAGTATTTGGGGGAGAGGGGTAATTTCATAGGCAAAAATCTACTGTTGATTGTTCTTTGTGTGCTCCAGTAAAATAATGTGTGTATGAGTTGATTTTCTTAGAAAAGACTCCCTTGACCTGATCCTGCATAGATTTGTTTGCAAATACAAAATACAGAACTGTGTGAATATTTTGTGCATGCAATTCCTTGGTTTATTGTGCCCTCATTAAATAAGGATAGCAGGACAGCAGATGAAATCTTTGGGGAAGCCATTGCAGGGGAAAGAGAAATGGGAGTGAGAATGTTCTGTATTTCCTGTCACCTTGGTCCTGATGCTTTGCTGTGGGGACTAATGGCCTGCCCTTGTGATTCTGTTTTTGGAGGAAACTAAATGCAGGGATATTGATTAGTTCTAAACTGCAGCCTTCACAGAAAGAGTAGACTCCAACTTCTTCCCCTGTGATGAGAATCCTGGGAGCAGGAGAGTCATTTACAAAAGCAGGGGCTGGGCACTGCTAGACTGCAAATGCAGAGAAAAGCAGAGTCTCATCCCAAACCTCCCGCTTGGAGCTGGAGAGGAAAATGAAGGTCGAGGCCTCCTAGCAGAGGATTCATAAAGCCACTGGAGTGCAGGGCTGTAGTCAGCATCCCCTGCACGCCTCGTTGGCCTCACTGATGAGCAGCGTGCACTGGTGCAGGACACTGAGGTTAAGTGGGCTGTTTCATTGAAATCTCGTCCAGCCAGTGCACCTCTGAGCTCTCCAGGGCACTCATCACACGCTGAAAATCCTTTTGGAGGCAAGACTGGATGTGTTTTCCTTGTGCAAGGCAGCGTGTCTGCTAAAACGAAGCTGTCTCACATGAAAAGCAATTTTCTTTTATTTTCTTTTTTTTCCTGCGGCTTTAGGTATCCTGCAGATTGATAATCTGTGGCCATTAGAGAATCTGACTAAACTGCAGCTGGACAACAACGTCATTGAGAAGATAGAAGGTCTGGAGAGTCTGGTTCACCTTGTATGGCTTGGTGAGATACAGGCATAGGAGGTTGGATGCCTTCACAGGTGCAAAGCAATCTGCGATAAACCACGATGTCACCTTCCTTCTCAAACACGACTGATAGGAGCTTACCCTGGGAAGGCTGTCAGCTGTCTCTGTGTCTCCTTATTTGACTGTCAAATGTCAAAATGCCTGAGTATCAGAGCTGCAAAACAATCCTTCAAATGTTTAAAAACTGGGTTTAATACATTTGGTGTGGCAGGAACAGGAAGCTGAGGTTTCAAGGTTGTTTCCAAGATTTGTATTGTGTTTAGGGTGACTTTCAGGAATATTTATGGAAACACCTCTGTTATTTAGAAGCCTGTATTTTGTTTTCAAAGCTGCTGCAGGCATTCCAGAGCCTACAACCCACCATCTTTACCCCTGTATCCTTAAGGGCTTGGTGTCATTGTTGTCCCAAGGAGTGCCCATCCTTGTATCCTTATGTGACTGCTTGCAGCTACACAGATGCACAGCTTAGAGCATTCCCTGGAACTGCAGCCATGCTGCTGGTTGGAATTCTAAATATATCCTCAGCATGCAGGGCTTCAGCTTGTAAGCACATTGTGAAATGTCTAATGGGTTCTTCCGCCCAGTTGTCTGCACTGTTCTGCTCCACAGATGACTGATGCACTTGTGAATCACCAACTGATCTCCACAGTGTAAGCAGAGTGTTTTGAAAGACACTCACATATTCCCTTTGCCCAAAGGCTGCAGTGGTTCAGCTGCTGCTACACAAGTGTCTCAGCCACCCAAGAGACCTCATAAACTGTTTTCGGACTCTTGGCTTTCTCAGTACTAGCCCAAGGGCAAATCCTGCCCTTAGTCATGGTGAGTGTAGGTGTTAGGAGAGATGTTCTGGCAGGAGAAGAGGATATTTCAATAAGTGAAACAGCTAAAGTGAGCCTTTGCATAATTATGCTGATGTGGAACTGCCATATCTTGGTCCTGTAGGAACGACCACAACTGTGGCATTGGTGTGGCAGGCCAGAGTCTGCAAGAAACAAGATGGTGTCAGATTTGTCACAGAAATTGCCCTCTTTAGGGTATTCCCCACCCCTTTTTTGTGTTTCCCCGTAAGGCAGAAGTCCATTTCAGGCTGTGTATGTGGACTCTGCATGGACTAACTTCAGCTTTTCCTCTCATTTAAAAGTTGCACAGACCATTGCAAGGAGGAGATCGGGATGGAGGATGATTTAATGCTGAGCCTTTCCTGTGGGACACTGACCACCCCTGAGAAAAATCTGTACATAAACTCCTACATCCAGAACTAACTGCAAGGGCAGAATCAGGGTGTTCTGCAAGAAATAATGTAATGTTTGATTTCTAAACTCTTCCCCAGACCTGTCCTTCAACAATATTGAAGTAATTGAGGGCCTGGATACCCTTGTCAAACTGCAGGACCTCAGTCTCTACAGTAACAGAATATCTAAACTTGAGCACATGGACGCATTGCAAGAGCTGCAGATTTTCTCTGTAGGGAAGAATAACCTGTCCATTCTGGAAGATGTGAGTGTTCCCTGGCTTTGCAAATATTCCCTGTCGAAGGATCAGATATTCTAAAACTGGCATTTGCCATTGTGTCCAAGCCCCTCCTTAGCTGATGAAATTCTCTTCAGGATTTCAAAGTATTTCTGAGCTATGGTTTTGGTCCTCTGTCCTGGTGTTAAGTGCTTGCTGCAGCCATTTTTCTTTTAGATTATTGACTTGTGGGGGCCCAGTTCTGTGACTGCTCTCAGCCATGGCAAAATTCCTATTGGCTCTCATGAAAGCTAGAAAAGGAATAAGTGGCTACATATGAGAAAAGGGAAGAGACTAGGATTTATTTGGAGTTCTTTTGAGGGCATCGTAGCAATTTAAGATCTGTGATTTGTGCACCCTGTCAGCCTTCTCTCTCTCCACCCATTGTCTAGATAATTTCCAATGTGAACTTAAGTATTTTCTTTTCCAAAGCCATTAGAAACTCATAATTGACTGTCGTGTGAATTTGGCAGCGGAGCAGAATACAGATTGCAACTTAACTGTAATAAAAGCAATAAATTCCAGGGCTGTGTTTCCCCAGCACTGGGAAATACAGAGCTCTTTCCCTTTGGCACAGGTTGTCTATCTCAGGAGGTTAAAAAACCTACGGACTCTGAACCTCAGTGGGAACCCTTTCTGCAACAAAGAGCACTACATGCTGTTTGTTGTTGCTCATCTTCCAAGCCTGGTGTACTTGGACTTCAAACTTGTGAGAGACTCCACGGTGAGATTTCTGCATTCCCTGATTGGGAAATCAGACAACAGCATCTTACAGAGATTTTGCTTTGTTGGTGTGCCAGCAATATCCCAGCACTGGGGGCAGGTTCCCTGCAGAAATCAGGCTCACAGAAACACACAGTGTTTACTCTGCTTCCACATAACAGCTGTGAACCTGTAGGCCAAATTCTGTCAAATCTGACAGAGAGGCAGAGGTGTCAGAAGCATGATGTCTTCACAGATTTTGTGAAAATCAGCAGCTGTGTGTGGGAGAGGGGCCTGGTTCATGTTGCCACAGAGAGGCTGCAGTGTGAGTGCAAGTCTTCTTAGAGAATCTCAGAGGAAATCAGTCTTGAGACATGGATCCAGGGGGAAGGAGCCTTGGTGGTCCTGCTGCTCACAGAGTGATTTGTTTCAGTAGCAGACTGACAGACTATCCAGGCAAGCAGGTGCCTGGATGCACTTCCCACTCTTGTTTTCTGAGAACAAGACAGTTCATCCTCACCAGTAACCTGTGGAACTGCTGCATCATCCCAGGGCTGAAAGGAGCAAAGACAGGGGTTTTTGTTCAGGGTTTTTTTTTAGTAACCAAAGAACATGGTTAATTGTAAATTTGCTTGGCACAGAGCAGGAGCTGTACTTGGAATGCACATTGCTCTTACCATAGGACTGGAAGGGCTTTCCAGGTCATGGAATGCAGTCCCTGCTCATCAGGGACGTCAGAGAATTGTATACTTAAATTTGTCAAGCTTCAGTTTCAAGCTAATGAGGTTCTTGCCCCTGGTACTACCTTGCCATCCACTCCTCCAAAGAGCCTTCTTCTCCCTAGAAAATGTATTAACCTCACTGACTGATCAAATTGGAGCTCAAATTCTAGAAGTCAAAATAGAATTTCCTGCTAAAAGAGGAAAAAAAACAAAACTCTAAAGATGAGAAAATGGAGAGAGAAAAGCTTCCTGGGACTGAATTATCTCAGATGTATTGAATGCAGAAACAGAGTAATATACCAGCAAAAAATGGGATGAGGATTAGATTAGAAACTTCATAAGTAGTTTAATAAAAAGCCCATGAGGAAATGGAGATGCAGATGCCACTCTGGTGCATGTTCTAGATAGATCAGTTGCTTATGCCCTGACTTGTTGAGCAATGTTGTATAATCCGATACAAACATTTTATTTCTATTTCTCAGAGGCAAGCTGCAGTTTTAAAGTATCAGGATCTTACTATGCCATTGGAACAAGAGGAGGCTCAGGCCCTTGCTCAGAAGGAGATAGAACAGGCAAAGCAGAAAGAGCTGGAGTACCACCAGGTAAGGTTTCTTTGGCTGGCTGTGAGAGAAAGAAGCACAACACATATTGACTTGTCTTTTCCCTGCTTGAAGATTTAATGAGAGGTTAATATCAACTCTGCTAAAACTAAGGCTTGGATTAATCTCTGTGATCTCTGAATCCTATCTTTTGGATGAAAACAGGAACTGCTGTGGAATACACATGACGTGGGGGAACATAATTCTTTGGTCTGAACAATGAAACTACAGATAAAGACCCTGCAAAGCTAAATAGTAAATCATACGCAGGGAGTTTATCAGCCTGACGAGAGATTAAGAAAATTACAGGTCTGAGGAAAATGTTAATATTTTCATGGTGAAGTGACTTTTTTTTTTTCTCCTTCACACTAAGTTAAGCTTTTCATTAGTTTTATGGTTAAACTCTCCAGGACTTTTGGAGATCTCTGTAGTCCTGTGACCAGACTGAAAGTGAGACCAGGTGGAATGGTGCTTTCAGCTGTGGCCTGGCTCTGTGTTCCAGACCTCTAGAAGATCAGAGTGGTCGAAGTTTCGTGGTTTAGTGCCAGGGAGGACTGCTACTCTTCCCTTTGTCCCTCCCCAAAGTTCACCAAGTCCTTATCTGAAAGGCTTAATAGCCTTGCAATAAGTGTTTGTATATGGCAATGTCTTATATTGGCAACTGAAACAGGTTACCCAGAGAAGCTGTGAATGCCCCATCCTTGAAGTGTTCCAAGCCAGGTTGGGTGGGGATTGGAGAAACTTGGCCTAGTGCAAGGTGTCCCTGCCCATGCCGGGGGGGTGGAATGAGATGATCTTTAATGTCCCTTTCAACACAAGCCATTTTATGATTCTGTGATCTGAGATTAAACAGTGTTTTCTATCCTTAGGCTACAGAGTTGTAGCAGCAAAACCCCTGGGATGGGTTTCACTCCAGTTGCAAGGTGCTTTCGTGGCTTGGTTGGTGTGTCGGCTGCGTTCATGTAACTGTGTCTGCACCAATGTTCTGCTGCTGCTGAGGTGCTTATAGGAGAGACACATCCTGAGGACTGGCAGCAGGCTGGCATCTTTATTGTACTTATTTTACTCTGTTTCTCTTCAAAGACAGCCTTTGTTGAGCACCTGAATGGATCATTCCTGTTTGACAGTCTGTATGCAGAGGATACAGAAGTTGCCAAACTGGCTTCCCTCCCTGAAGTGGAGGACCTGCTGCAGGCATATCCTTCCTGGGTTTGGAATACCTACAGCTAAAAGGTAATGCCTTGAGTTAAGAAGGAAATGCATCCACAGGGACTCTTCATCTGTTGCTTTTGTCCAGAGCTGAAAGCTACATTGATCTAAGATCTGAAGACAGTCTGTGTTCAATTTTGGAATGGTACCAAAAATTACACTGCAAGGCTGTGAGACCACTGACAGCTTTAAGGCTTGATATCTTGTGAAATATGAGGGCTCCAGACAAATGGTTTATATTACTGGCAAGCTGGTCAGCCCAGCTTGAAACATCCCATTTGTAAAACCACTCGTTTCTATCTCCAACAGGTCATGAGATCCCAGAGTTTTAAATTCTCACCGTTGTAATTACCATATTCCTTTTCCTTCCCTTGAATCAAACATGATTTTGGTAGCCTCCTTTTCTGACCCTTCAAGAATCAAGACTTTGTACTTTCTTTAAGTCTGGAATCCACTTAAAGTTTAAAATGAGCTGGAAGATAAATCTCTGTCAGTTAGATTGTAAGAGCACAGTTGCTAAAATCATGTTGAAATTGAAGTGGTAGGAGATAGGAACAGACTAATCAGAATGATACAAGTCACATATCTCACAACCTGCCAGAACTGGCAACGTGAAGTTTCGAGGCCAGCACATTTTTCTGATCATTGCTCCTACACAGGGGAGCAGAAAGCAGACACTTTTTTTTCTTTTTTCTTTTCTCATTCAGATTAATAGAGTATTGTCAAGGCCAGTAACTTGACCTTCCTTAAAATTGCATTACACTGTTGGGGAAAAATGCATCACAGCTTAACTACAATAGACTCCAGAAACAATTCCATTGCCAAGATAATAGCAGAAGAAAAATTGACGTTATTTTTGTGATGCTACCAAGTCAGTAGTTTATTCTGTGCTCTGGCTGTGGGCTCCAGAGCTGTATTTATTAACTACACAGGCACTGTATTCACACTTGTGAAGACAGATAGGATTGTAGGCTTCGTTCTGCTGCTGTGTCAGAAGAATCAGACAAGTGAATGTATTTTCTTCTCTTCCTCAAGGCTTTTTTCCCCCTCAAGTTGCCACAGCTTTCTCCATACTCTTAAGGCAGCAAAATCTTATGCATAAAATGTGAATGGGTGACCCAGTCCTGCCCCAAACAGAATATTTGGCAGCTCCCAGCAAGAACCACAGAGTTCACATAAAAATAGGTTGTAGCTCTTGTTGCTCAGATTTGCAGAGGCAGAAGGAACATAACATGTTGCTCCACTGAACAAGCAAAAAACCTTGACTCTGCTGTCACATACAAGAAGGAGTTTGTCTCAGTTTGTGAGAACCTATATAACTATGGACTGGAAGAGTATGAAAAACGAGAAGCTGAAGTCTCAAAATTCTACAAAAGACTCCATGAAATTCTGACAGTCAACCAGCAGGAAAGCAAGAGAATAATCTCAGACTTTGAAAATCGGAACCAAAGGGTAATGTTATGCTTTTGTTTGTTTGATACATGATTTCTCTACAGCATATACCAGCTTTTAATTGCGCTGAAAATGGGGGTAACTCAATTAAAATCAGGAATATTATTTTGGATTGACAATGCTGTAATGAGAATTAATACTTGATCCCTAATGGCAGAATCACAGAGTGGCTGAGGGTGGAAGGGATCTTTGGAAGTCATCTGGTCCTGGTCAAGGAGGACCACCCACAGCAGGCTGCTCAGGACTGTGAATATCTCCAAGGATGGAGACTCCACAGCCTCTCTGGGAAACCTCTTCCAGTGCTCAGTCACTGATCTTTCCTTATATGTTTCTTACAACATAAATTTATACCCAGAAAAATTGTTTTGTTAGCTAATACTATGTCATTAACATAATGTGAAAAGGTTTTTAATACTTTATGTAGGAAAAAAAAAGGGGGATTGAAATTTCTACCTTTTGGGCAAACTACAACCAGCTAACACAGCCTTTATCTATACTGGAAATTCAGTGTAGAACAAAATTAATATGTCATAATAGTATCATCTATAAAGGTAAAGGTCCTTCAAGAGTTTAAAGAAAAATTGTAGCTAAACAGGGTGGGGGTTTCTACTTATTTTTTTCCCATCCAGAAAAGTCACCAATATTTAAGAAAATGGAAATGCTCAACCTTTCTTTTAGTTGAAATATTTTTTATAAAGTTGATTTATAAGAGATAGATAGATAGATAGATAGATAGATATTTACTGCCACTCCCCTTCTTTTTGAAGCCTCCAGTAGCTCTTCCTTCATTGAAAAATTGGGAAGAAAAGGAAGGAAATTGCAGAGTATTCAGATTATTTTCAAGTAATTTTCTGCTTCAGTTCATTTTTTCAGCAACAGCTCAAAGAACTATAACCAAAAAAATTTAGATAAAGTTATTTTAATGTATTTCTAGTCATTTAAAGCAGACGCTCTCTCTTTTCATTCTGCTCAGCTACAGCCACCCATTGTGGCCACTCAGGGCGTAGGTTCTAGCTGGATCCCTTTCTAACCATGTATAATAGATGGATCATGATTTTGTTTCCACAGAAAAAAATAAGGGAGGGCTAAAGCCTGGTAACACTGTCAGCTGAGAGAGCAAGTCCCTGACAACTGACACCAGCAGAGTCACGAGCGCTGGCTCCCGCTGGAAACCAGGTCACTTTTATTTCAGTGCCTGTCACAGGCTGACAGCTGCTGAGTCACTGTGCTCCTGGGGCCTTGAACCTTGCTGACTCATGATGGAAATCTGCATCCAGCAGCTCTAGCTGGGACACGAGCTGGCAGCACTACCAGAGTCACAGAATCGCAGAACAGTTTGGGTTGGAAGGGACCTTAAAGATCATCTCGTTCCAACCAAAAGTTTGACATGAATATTTAGTTAACTTGCACTTGAATTCTCACTATATCTTCCATTAAAAAAAACCCTAAACCAGCAAAACAAACCCTGCAAAACCTACAAAAACAAAGAAACAGCAACAAAACCCAAAGAAACACAGCTGAGGCCAGATTTTACCCCTTCACCTCTGTCCGACCTACAGGCTCAGCTATGGATTGGCCTGCAAGGGCATGGGGTGACAAGGGGGAATGGCCTTAAGATGAAGGAGGGAAGGCTTAGGTGGGACATTAGGAAGAAATTCGATTAAATATTAGGATGAAATTGTTCATTGTGAAGATGGTGAGGCCCTAGCACAGGTTGGCCAGAGAAGCTGTGGATGTCCCATCCCTGGAAGTGTCCCAGGCCAGGTTGGACAGGGCTTGGAGCAACTCAGGACAGTGGAAGGTGTCCCTGCCCATGGCAGGGGTGTGACTGGATGATCTTGAAGGTCTTTCTCAAGCCAAACCATTCTGAGATTCTGTGATTCTCTAAACAGGATGCAGGGGTCAGCGTGCCAGTTTTCCTATAAATATTAGAGGAGTTGGTATCAAAACTGAACACAGTGTTTTAACAGCATTTCCCCATCATTGGAAATTGCTGGAGAAGTTCAAAAGGCACAGAGGCCCCAGCAGACTGCAGTCTGTGGGCTGTTCTTAGGGCTGTTTGTCTGGCTGTAATCCTTTCATGTAAACTTGGGTAACCTGTAAAATGACTGCACTCTCTGAAGTTGGTTACGGAGGATTAAAGGCCTTGAACTTTGAAGTTATTGCTCCCAGAGGTGCAGCTTGAGTGGCTCTGGAGCCTTTTGAGCCTCCTAACTTGTTTACATTAGAGAAGAAGACACCTTGCTCTCCCCTTCCCCCTTCTAGCACTGCAAAGTTTGGGTAATCCACCCCATTTCCAGACACAAGCCTTGGCAAGGGTTTTTAACAGAATTGTTTACTTCACCCCCTTCCATTCCCCCTCAGGAGAAGTGGATTAGTCATAATAAAACATATCTATTTTTCCTCCTTTTTTAAACAATTGATTGTTAACTGATTTTAAACAGACTTGAAAATAACACATTCAGCACAAGAGGGTTTTTTTTTTATCCAAGCAAACATAAATCTCGTCTGATACAAAAGTGACGTCAATACATAATTCTGAAGGGCAATAAATCCTTGCTGTAAGAGGGAGGCAGGCAATGATAGGTATTCCATATTCAGAATACTAAATCCTGACCCTGCTGGAAGTCAGTCAAGATTCTCCTTGCAAGGAAGTGCATCAGGATTTAGGCCTGCGCTTCTTTCTCCGAAGCAATTGTTAATTTCTTCTTCACAGCCAGCAATGTTAAGAATTAAATATTATTCTTTTTTTGCTTGAAATGAAGGCGAACCAAAGTTGGAAGCATAGAAGGGGCAAAGTCTTCTACTGAGTGGAGGATGAGGAAAAATTTTTCCAATCCTCTTGCAGTAGCAAAGCTCAGCACTGTTGACTACTACCAAGGTAAATCTGGAGACTTCCCTGAATCATCACGTTTCGTTTCAGCTCATCAGCAGCAGAAACTTCTCTCACACAAGTAACAAGTTAATTAAATTGCAATGGAGTGCTGAACACAAACTATAAGCAATTCACGTATCTCTGTGTTTAGAGGCTGGATGAGATTTATCATGCCAGGAGTGGCGATATTGCTGAGTCTAAACGAGCTGAGGGCAAGGAGGACATCCTTCAGCTGTGGGATGCACTCATGACCTTGGAAGCACTGGTATCCAACGACCTGGAGGTGAGGGCCAAGCACACACCTGTGAGACCTCACAGCCAGAATGTGGCCGGGTCACTTTTCTGTCACTGCAGCCCTGTGTAGCAGCATACTCACAAAGAGGGGGGCACAGGGCTTCCACTCAGGAAAAGGTTTTGTCCTCATCTTATTCTTTCTCTGCTTGAAGTTGATGGGTGTGAGATCAGGCCCTGGACATGGATACCTTACAACAGATTTGTATGTCCTTCTCATCTATCCAAGCTGATTTCCCACACTTCTGGAGATAAGGGGAGGTCATTCAATCATTTTCTAGGTGTGCACAAGTCACTGCATAGCATGGGGTGTACATATTTGGGATTCTAGAGGTGTCATTCTTTGAAGCTGATCTTTGCTATAAGATTACAAACATTCCTGCTCGGCTTGCTGCATTTGCTTGCATAATAGCTGCCTTTTCCTCCCCAGACTTTTCCTCAAAAACTAGGGCAGGGCTGCTAATGTGCATCTTCATCGAAGGAAAAAACCCAAAGTAATCTGTTTAAAAATGGGCAGGCAGGAGCTGTGACCTGTGTGCAGCAGTGTACTTTTGTGAGCGTGGATCACAGAAAGCAGCAGCTCAAAATGGATCCTCACTGCATCAGGATTGTGCCTTTTTAGTGTTTTCTGAGTTGGCCCTCACGTATCTGCAGTCACTGATGGGATGAGCAGAAACATTTCTCCCTGTGTGCCCTGCTGGATTTGCAGGATTTAGGTACCAAGACATTTAAGTGCAACACTTCACAGATTCTCCATGAGCCATTTCTGAGAGAGGGAATAGGCAGCAGCAATTTTAATTCCTGAGGACTAAACTAAAAGCTGCAGTAAAGCCCAGGAAGGGGTTGTGCTTCAAACAAGAGGCTCTTCATACAGACAAGGAGGCTGCAGCATGGCAGGGTTTGGGAATACAGCCCTCTCCAGGCATTGCTTAGGTGAGGGTAACAAAGGATGCCCTGGCTTACTCCAGACTCTGGGTAAAGACAGTATTCAGTCAACTTCCCTCCTGATTCTGATTTTCTGTCCCTGAAGAAGGGAAGAAAATCTTGCAGCACTTTGAAATCACTTTAAATGCTCAAGGCAGTTCAGTTTCTGACTGTGCTAATAACAGCAGTGAGTCCAAATTACAATAAATTGTAGATTCCTCCTAGACTCCCTGACTCCCTGTTATGTTTATGCAAGTTTTCATTGTGGTATTTCCTCTTTTTCCCTCTGTTAAGGAACTGTTACAGGATTTTAAAAGAAGCATTGATGTCATAGCATCAACATTCATTGAAAACATTCAAGGGATATATCCTTTTCACAGTATGTTGGCCTGGACCTCCCAGTCATATACCTACACCTCACCTCTAAATCCAAAAATGAGCCACCAGTATAAAAACTTTATTTTTTTTATTTTGATCAACAGAAAATATCTTTTCCCAGCTTTGAGGAACGGTCATTTAAGGTGCCCAGCCACTTCATGTGGAGACTCTGGAGAGCACAGAAAGATCCAAATTCTACTCTGCTGAAAGTCTGTAGGATTTAGGCAGCTTTCACCCTGTTGGGAATCTTCCTTTCTTCTCCATGCAGAGAAGACAAAACATAGGGAAAATCTGGTTAGACTGTTTTCTAGGTACATTGTTGTCACAGCAGCCAATGAAATATCTACACTTCTTGTTGAAATGTCTTTAAATGGTGTTCATTTTTGGGGTTTTTATGTCTACTGAAAAAAAGTTATATGAGAATGCTGAAGTGCTTCAGTGTCAGGTCACACTGCTTTAAATCTAGAAATCTGCTGGCCTGGTGCAAATAATTGCACTGCATTCAGGGCTTAGCTTTAACCTGGAGACCTCTTCCCATTTCCCTGGCAAACCTAGGTCCTCTCTCAGTCCTCTGTCATATTTGGCTGTAAGGATGAGACTCAATGTGTGATTAAGAACTGAAAGTGTATATCCTGACATCACAGCAGCTCCTGGGAGCAGCCAGGCTCATTCCTGCAGAATCCCACAGTGCAGTCAGTCAGTCTCAGTTACAGGAGGTCATTCAATCTCCACAGATGAGTGGTGTGGTCAGCTTTTTCCTTAACCACGTTCTGTACGTTGAGCCAGTGCCGGGACCTGGAAAATCAACACCATGAAAAACTGATGGAGATGACCTTTGCCATCCTGGAGAAACTGGACAACCGTGAGCTTGAAGAGGATTTTCCAGATGATGTTCGAAGGGTGAGGGCACCAAAACAATTCATCCCTGCAAGGGAGTTGGCAAGGAGACGAGGCCACAGCCTCTTCTCTGAAGGGACAGGATTTCCAGGAGGCTCTGTGCTGCCAGAGCCATACCTGAACCACAGCATAACCTCCTTCCTAGAGGGTCCAGCCACTTGGCTGAACTGTGGTGCCTTCAGACATCTCCACTGACTGGGACAGGGGATAAGTGCACTGCAGGTTTCCCTGGGCAGTGCCAGACCTGGTGACAGCAACCCAGGAGAGGTGCTGAGGAAATCTCTTTCCTGCCTCCAGCACAACTCACTGCTCTGGCTGATTTCCAGGCACTCAGGCAGCATATTTGCTGTACTCACTCGCAGCTGGTTTTGTTCAGACTCTCCCTGCTCCCTCAACAGAATCCCAACACTGCTCTGAATTTCTTGCACCGGGGCTCTGTTTGCCTCAGTGATTTCAAAATCCCCTCCTGGAGCTCCCGAGCCCATGAGCTGATCTGGAGGTAGGACATGACACTTGAAATGGAGACTTCCACCAAGCCCTCAGTCTTGCTGTGCTAGCAAAGATCCCAGGAGCCTTTCCAAAAGCACCAACATCGTTGCAGTGCTCCACTCAGCAATGCTGCTGCCCTTTTTGCCTCCATTATTCCTTCATTTAGTGGCTAAATTACTTGAATTTGCATTAGCTGTGGTTTTGCTCTGTCCAGATTATCCCAGCCCCCTGTCACTCCAGGTAATCAAGAGCTGACAGACACAAACCAGACCCCTGAGCCCCGGGGGAGCTCCTGCTTTATGGCCTGTGCAGATGGTGGCGGTTCCGCACTGCTGCCACGCACCCATTTTGCTTCACTGCCATCCATTCCCCCAGAGAAGGGAATTCATTTGTCCAACAGCTGCACTTGGCTGCAGGAGGAGAGTCATTACAGGTTAGCGAAGCCACCCTCTATTTAGAGCCACGAGGGAAGTCACTGCTTCCATTAGAAGCTGGGACTCTCCAAAAATGAAGATTTACAGCCAGCACCAGCAGTGCGGGAATCCCTCCAAGTGTGATTTTCCATTTCCAGACATGCTGGAGAATATACAGCCTTGCTTCAACACCAGCTGCACGGCAGCCCTGCCTGCACAGAACTCCCTGTTCCAGCATGTGGGGCCAAGGGTGCTGCCTCAGTTTCCCCACCTGTACTAGGGATAATGCCCTATTACACTGTAGCGAAGCCAAGGGTAATGCCCTGGATTCATCCCGATGAGTAGGGATTTGCCAGGTTGAGACAGAGGGCTGATTTCTCCCTCTGAGCACTGCTGTGCTGCTCGTTCATTGTGTGCTCACCCCCTCCTTTCATCTGGTCACGTTACCTCTCAGCTCCTTGTGGACAAAGACACCACTGTCAATGCCATCAACATGTCCCACGGCATCCGCCTGCGGAAGATAGATAAGCGAGAGAGCGACATGCTCTGCAACACCTACCAGTGGCAGACCTCAGTGACAGAGAAGGTAAGAGACCCTCACACTCAGGGGGATGGGGTACAGACAGGTCTGGCCCAAGTGGCAGGGACACTTCGAGGAGAGACGCTCCCAGACTTTTGCTAGAGCTCTCTGTGCTCCAGGGACCTTGACATGCCTGCAGATTCACTGCTTGGTTTCAATCTGTCCAGGCTTTCCAAACCGAGAGCGACAGAAACCGCACCTGTATCGGAAAGATCATTTGCTTCATCAGTGCTCTCCAGAAGGAGCTGGATTACACAGGAATCCTGAAGCCTATGGAATAGGGGCTGGGCAGCTGCCTTGGCTGGGGCACACAGGACAGCCCCCAGCAGGAACAGCTGCCTCTCTATGCCCAAGCTGCCTGGGACATTTCAGACCAAATGCATATTTCTTCATCCCACCATAAACTGCAAATAAAAGCTGCTTCTTGACTCTGGAAAAGCATCCAAAGCCCTGTCTCTTCCATCACATTGGCACGAACCCCTTGCAGACAACTCAGACCTGGTCACAAGGGGTTATGGATCAGCTGTGAGCTGATTGAACCAAATCATCATAGCATATCATGCCTGAAAGCTTCAGTACCTGTGAGCACAGTGGCAGGAACCAGTGAGCCGCTGGCACGAGGCAGCAGCTCAGGAGAGGAGCACACTCCATCAAACCACCTCCAAGATAACAGCAGGTTTCCAGCTCAGCAAGCACAAGGCTGGCAGGGGCTCTGTATGCCTGGGAGCCTCATCTTCTCACCCCTTCTCACAAGTGGCTTTCTGCAGCATGAGCAGAGCAGCCCCCAGCCAGCAGGAAGGGAAATCAGTGGTTCCACAGGAGCTCACGCGCCGCCGCTCACGACAGCCAAGCAAGGAGTCATTAATTCCCCTCCTTGCTCGGTGACAGCCACTGCCACACTCGCTTGTGGGCAGCTTCTGAGGAGTGGTGCTGGCCGGGATGGTGCTGCTCCAGGCAGGCAGCAAGGAGAAGGTGGGAAGGTTAAACGAGAGGGTGGCCGTGTATGCACACCAGGGACAGAGCAGGTCTCAGAAACCTTGTGGCTGGTGCTGCCTGTCAAACACCGATTCAGCTAATCATGCTCTGTGCTTCTGAAGATGGCTGCAGCCCAGGTTTTAGCCCTCTTGCTCCAGGACTACACAGTTGTCTCCTTGCTACCTCCTCAGCTGCATGGAGTTGTTCATACAGTAGTTAGTGCCTGCTCTGGTCTGTGATTTTTAATGCCTGGAGCCATCCCAACACCTGCCCACAACCTGGCAGCTCAGGACCCACCCCACAGTTTGGTGATTAAAACAAAGACACGCAGCTTTTGGTACCTCACAGGGGCAAGTCTTTAATGGAACACAGAGACCCTGGTGTTACAGACAGGCACGCCGAGGGATGAACAACAGATGCAGTGGAGTCTGTTTTCAGATTTCCATAACAAGCGTGTGTCAGGAGCTGGCAGCTATGAAGACATGTGGCATATGCTGGGTATGTCTGTGCCGTGCCCTGCCCAGGAAGCTGTTTCTTCCATGGGAGCTCCTCTGATGAGTTACAGACACCAGGAAAGGATGGAGCTGCTGGCTTGGGGATTCAGAGGAAACTCACCTTGACCTTTCCTCCTTGTGTGCTGCACTGCAGCAGGCAATCCAAGTGAAGAGTTGCCCACAAAACCACAGCACATGAAGCTGATCCCAGGAAAAATGGAATGGCAGGAAGGTGGCTACCATCCGCTGGGTGAGGCCAGCAATTCCCAGCTGGACATTTTCTTCCTGTGCCCTTCCCAGCTGCCTCAGTCCTGCAACAGCTTGTGTTTTACAGTCGAACTCTCTGAGCAGAGGTGAACAAAGAGAGTCCCAGCTGCAGTGCGAGCACGCAGCTCACACAGGTCGTAGTCATGGGCCCACTCCACATTGCCCCAGCGCCGAATCTGAAGGAGAGGAGGAACGTGGTAATACTCAAAGCACCTCAGCAACTCTCAGCCTCCCCTCTCATGTTTGTGAAGCACAGGTAACCCCTCCCAGAACTGAGCTGATCTTCGACTGCTGAGGCAGGGATATCTCCAGATGAGGATGTGCTTCATCTGTACTGGCGTCTGAGGCAAAGCCTCTTAACAGGAAGATGAAAAGATTCCCAACTTCAGCCACTTTTGGGACAGCAAGCTTGGTATCTCAGTGTCTACCAAAGCCTCCAGGCTGGATAACCCATAGCAAAAGAAGCCAGCCACAACTTTGCACTTCAGATTAGAGAGGGAGAAAAGCAGCCATCTGGGCTCTGTGAAAAGAAACTGGCAGCCCTGGGAGCACTCTGGGCTGTTGCGCCTGTGGTGCTGCTCTGCAGCAGCACGCTCCAAACGCTCTCAGACAGGGAGACTGGTGGAGTGGAACGTCTCCTGCTATAGCAGGCACTTCCCTTGCCAGTTATTTGTGGTGGGGGATGCATTTGTCATGCTGAGATTATTGCTATTTGAATTATAGGGCTGTTTTGTAACATAATTTACCTGGTATTCTTCCTCCAGGCGAGACAGAAGCACAGCTTTCTCTACTGTAATGTGCCTGTCAATCAGGCTCATGGACAGAATCAGTGATTTCAGCTGGGTGATTACAAATTCTATACCTGGAAGGGAATAACCCAAACCAAACAAGATTCATGGCTGTTTTCTGCAGTGTTACAGCAGCATCTTCACACGCTCTGAAGAGACAGGCAGGCTGTGGTACCCCCTCAGGGAGGGCCAGTGATCCTCCCACCTGCACCTGGGCACTCGGATCTGTGGTTAACAGCAGGCACAGAGCATTGTGCTGCCCCTGCCACTGCAGTGACAAAGGCCACGCCCTGGACCCCACCCCCTTTTATTCTGCCACAATCCTTCCCTGTGCAAAGGGAAAAGATATCCATCCAGGCTCCAGCATTCTGTGTCTTTGGTGGGTTTCACTGCCTGCTGCTCATTCAGGTCTGGAGTAAAGCAAACCTCCCTTCATTTCTTTATCTTTCAGTGTCATTCAGATGATTCAGGCAAGATTAAGTGGGATATAAGGATGAAAAAGTGAGGACAGTGCACAGTGTGGGCACTTTGGAGTACTAAGCCTGATTTCTTTTCCTGGTAACAACAAAGCTAGGGATTAAATCATTAGAAGGTTTGGCATTAAAGAAGTTATTTGTGCTAAGGTGGAGCAAACAGCTCATGGGACAGCACAGTCAGATCCTGAACACCAGTGGCACTGAAGAGAATCCCTGCTTGTGACAAAAGCAGGGCAGGGCCTGGCCTGCAGACTTAAAAGATAAACCTCCACACTCAGAGCAGGAGAAGAAAAACATTACAGTCACTCTCCTGCCCTGTGGAGAGGAACCACCTCCATACTGGCCCAGCCTGAGCGGAGAGCTCCTGGCCCAGCCCTGCTCACCTTGCAGGGCCCACATGTTGTAGGATGCCAGATGGCTGACGAAGGTCTCCTTGGTGCTGGCTGGAATGCTTGGCCCCAGGATGCTGGTCGAGGAGCCAATTGTCACGTTGTACCTGGAATGATCCTCCAAACCCTTAGCAAAGCCCAGGGAAAAGGCCCAAGGTTCACAGAGCTTGTGGCTCTGGCAGTCACAAGCACCAGAGCTCCTGGGCTCAGTGGGGCAGGGCCTAAGCAGCCAGGAACACCTTTGAGCTCTCACCTTTTCTCAGCCCAGGAGACCACAGGATCCCATTCATTCTTCTGCAGCTCTACCAAGGCCGGAGGCTCCTCCACACGATAGCTGGGACACCACAGAACAAAACCACACTGGAAGGTCACTCCCAGGCTGGGACACACCTCTGGGAAGGACACTGACCTCACCAGACCCACAGCAAGTGGAACAGGGACCTGCTGTCCACCCAGGCAGCAGTGACAGGGAACAATCCCTCAACTCTTCCCCAAATTCAGAGCTTTTTGTTATTCTAGGAAGGACAGTTCTATCTTAGTACAAAACAGAGCAGTGGACCAGCCAATTGAAAACTGCAGGTAGCCCCAGGCCACAGGCTGAAGAGAGGTTTAGCAGTTAGAGGAGGGTACAAATCCCACTGGAACTCTATGTGGGGCCACTCCTGCTTCTCCTTGCCCAGTGGCTCAGCTCAGCATTCCCTGCCTCCAGCCTGGTCTGACCAAAGCCACAAGGGCAGGTGGGGGAAGCCCACCACAGGGACTATGCAGCTGCCAGTGGAGGCTGGGGCAGGAGTCTGGGCATGAACAGGCTTGATCCTACAGCCCACAGGGACTTTAAGGAATGAAGGGCATTTTGGGACTGGCACAAGTAGCCTGAGCTGCCTGCACTGGCACAGGAGTACCAGGGACTGGCTGACAGATCCCCACAGGCCTTTCAAAGATGTTTTCTTTCCTCCAAGACCTTCATTTCCTGCTGCTCCCACCCTTGCCCAGCATGCAGGTGTCCAAAACAGAGCTCAACAGAGGACCAGATCCCATTCTCCCTCTCTTGGTGAGCAGACTTCAACCAGGTTTGCACATGTAGGAGCGATCTAAACTAATTCAAACCCTCGGGCAAAAACCAGCACAGATCAGAGCCGTGCCATGACTGGGTGAGAGCAGATGTTTTCCCTCACTTTCCCCAACCCTCTTTCCAAAATCCAGCTGGGTCCCCATCTCGTACCAGACTGTGTCTGTCTCCAGGAACTTCACAGCTGCTCGGATCAGCTGTGTTTTGTTTCGCTGCGTGGGATTGTCCAGCGCCGTGTTGCACAGAGTGGTCTGGGGATAAAGGCAGTTGAAACTGCTGTTATTCAAGGCTTGGAGAAGCAGTAGCTTCCATGGCACAATGTCAAGAAGAAGCAGAGAGATTTGTGGCAGATGAACAACCAAGGGGTGCAGCTAAAGGGGGCGCAGGGCCACAGCATGGCTCATGTAATAGGAATCTTCTCTAATCTTTCAGAATTCCTGGAAGCAGCCCATTAAGCAGAAGGGAAAAAAGTTCATGGACTGCTCCAGAGCTCACTGTTTCCTTCTGTCCCTCACTATTCCCAATAACACTGTCCAGCCCCTTCTCAAGTCCCCCCAGTGACACAGATTCCCTCTATACAGGCACCCAACCAGCCCAGAGAAAGTCCTAACTTTCTGCTCATTAGGAGCAGCACAACCTGCTGTCTCCACATTCTGAATTTTGAAACTATTTGGAGGTCTCAGCATCCCACCCTGCCATGCTCACCAGGTGCATCGTGTAGAACTTGATGGTGTCTTTCTGGGAATCCCATTCCGTTGCCACTGCAATGGCCAAGGCCTCGCTGGGGACAGTGAAGAGCTTGGCCTGGGGCGTTTTCAGCTTCCGGTGGTCCAGGTTTATTTCAAAGCCTCCTGGGGAATCAGAGTAGAAATCCTGGGGAATCAAAGAGGAGCAGGCACTAAGGAACAACAGACAACCCCACAGCAGGAGCAGATTCAGAGCTGGAGCTGACGGGAGCAAGGGAGCAGGAATACTGAGGTTTCCCGCCATCACGTGGATACACTTAGTCTTGGAAGCTGCTTCCCACCATGCAGCTTTGCTGTAGACGAGGAAGGGGCACAGCAGCTGGTGACAAACACGCCACTGACACAGCCTGGGCTGCAGGTGCCATGCTGATGTGGTGACACCTCTCCCAGGGATCAGCCCCTCCATCCTATCCTGGCAGCCATACTCACCTTCCCCTTGCGAGATGCTCACGTTCTGGTAGAACCTCTTCCTCTCTAGGGGCAGAAATAGAGGGCAAACAGAATGTTCAGAGGGCAAACAAAGAACGTTCAGCCCCTTCCCCTGTTCCCCATCATAGCTCAGAACAGACAGAGCTTTGCTGCTGTCAAAGTGGTCTGGCCACAAAAATCCAGCCCTTCATCCACAGTTTCCAAGCTGTGAGCTCCAGTGAGCTCCACTCAGCAGGGAAGCACCAGGAAACTGGTGACAACCACACTGTGTCTGTGCGCAGCCAGGGAGCAAACAGAACCAGCTACACTCCTGCCAGGCTGGTCACACTCAGCTGCCTCAGTGTGACAGGGCTGGTTTCCCAAGCAGACCTGTCCCACCACTCCTCAGGAGTTTCGCTTCAGGCTCAACCCTTCCAGATTCTACCACTACAGTCACATTGGACAAATTAATCCCTGAAGGACACTACTCCCTCCAGGCCAAACATCCCAGTCCAGCTCAGGAATATACCTACCCCACCTGCAAAGTGACCTGAGGAAACTTCAGGTCTCATTTTAAGAGCAGCCTCCTTTGCTACCAGCACTCCTACACGCACTCCCAACACCTGAGAGCAGGATTACACACATTCCAAAAGCTCACATACCTCCCACAAGGCAGGAAGAATCCACAAGTCATTCCCTTGACAACAGCAACCAGGTTGTAAATCCCAAACCCATAAATGTGCCTCGTGAAGGGCACAACAAGCAGGTCAGGCTGCAAGTCTGCTATTCCAGGCTAAGAAAAGCACATTCCCGCTGGGGAAATTGAAGGATGTGCTCAGGCTCGGCGACCTGCAAGCTTTGGGGCCTCAGAAAGCGCCTCAGGCACAGTTCTAAAAACAGATTAAAGTGTGTGTACCCCAGGGGAGCCCCGGGCTCATCAGTGGCTCCCAAAACCTTGCCATGAGTCACCGGGACTCTGCAGCCTCACCTCAAAGTGAGATCAGTTTTACTGTTCTCAAACCCACACAATTCCAGCAAAGTCTGTGAATGGGATACATAGGCAGGAACATACCTGAACCTCCCCGTGTGAGTCCCATTCCCTCAAAATCCCTAAAGCCCAACAAAAACACGCGTAACAAACTGCTTCAGTGAGGACTCGACCGTGCTGCCAGTGAACTCTGCCCGCTCCAAACACCCATTAACGCAAAGAAAAGAGCGTGGGGGGAACCCCAGCACCGGAGCCGCTCACCGGCCGTGGGGAGCGCGGTCCCCGTGAGGCCATGCCGATCCCAGCCCTGCCCTGGGTGACTACGGGATGAGGTCCCCAGGGAAGGACCCCCCTCCCCAAACGGGGCTGGAGCCGCCCCGGTGCGCCCTCACCTGCCGGCGGGGCATAGGCCCGGCGCCCGCATGGCCCCACCGAGCCGCTCCCGGTAGCTGCAGGAGGCGGTCGGGCGAGCCAGGTAGGCGGGGTGTGGGTCCACCACAGGCGGCGACAGCTACGCCACATCGCGACAGACGACACAGCAACCCTGTCCCGACCGCACTCAGCACCGCTCGCTGGACGCCGCCATCTTGCCGGCAGCCGCAGCCAATCCGCGTCGCCTGAACAAAAAAACCTACATTTCCCAGCAGCGCCAGGCGGCAACGCAACCAATCAACTCCCGGCGCCGCGCCAGCAGCCAATCAGACCTAGGGAACGCCCCCACGGCGCGCGCGCGGGGGCCAATGGGAGCGCGCGGAGGCGCTGCCGGGAGGCCCCGACCTAGCGGCGGCCTCGGCGTGAGGGAGCGGAGCGGGCGGCGTCCTCCGGCCGCGCCCCGGCCCCGGCCACGCTGGCGCCCGGGGACCCCCCCGAGATGCCGGTTCGGAGCGAGAGGCGCCGCGCTGGAGGGGCGGGGGGTTCAGCCTCCTCCCCTGCCACCGGAGCGGCCGCCAGCAGCCTGGTGCCGCCGCCCCCTATCAACACGGCGCAGCCCGGAGTGGCCACTTCGCTGCTGTACAGCGGGGCTAAGTTCCGCGGGCAGCAGCGCAGCAAAGGCAACGCCTACGAGGTGGAGGTCGTCATGCAGGTGAGGGGGGCGGCGGGGCGAGCCGAGCCCTGGCGGGGCGGGAACGTCCGCCGCGGCCTGAGGCGAGCGGGGGACCCGCTCGCCTCAGGCCGCGGTGGCCGTTCCCGCCCCGCCGGCCCCTTGCGACAGCACCCTCATCACCGTATCCCTCGATATTACGAGGAATTTCTTCACAGAAAAAGGTCATTAAACATTGGAAAGGGCTGTCCAGGGAAGTGGTGGAGTCACCATCCCTGGAGGTGTTTAAGGAAAGGCTGGACGTGGCACTCAGTGCTGTGGTCTGGTTGACAATGTGGTGAATCAGTCACAGGATGGGCTGGATGATCTCATAGATCTTTTCCAACCTCAGTGATTCTGTGATGATTCCAACCCGGCAGGGTATTTTTATGTCCGTTCTCCGTGTTCCTGATGGGATTTGTTGTGGTGGGGACATCCCATGGCTGCTCAGCTCCACTGCACGCTGCCACCTCGCAGGGGTTGGCTGTGCTTCTGTGCTAAAAGCGCTGCTTTTGTGCTTAAAAACGCTGCTTTTGTGCCAAAAACGTGGCTGTTTTGCGTGTGTCAGCTGAGGAGAGGGGGCTGCCTGCTCTCCCTGTGCTGAGCACAGGGAAACGTTGCCGTCCTTTGATCACAGGTGGAGAAGATCCATCTTCCCACAGTGGAGCTTTGTACTTCCCTGAATAACTCACTGTGTGTTTTGAAAGCGGATCTGGAGATGTCAGGGAAAAGCTTGGAAAATCCCTGGCTTTAAAGGAGCAGGCAAATCCTTGCCTAGTTTCTGCACAGCAGGAGCAGAGAGTTGAAGCCTGATAACTCAAAATACAGGTGGCATAAAAGCTTTAAATTGAGGAGAAAGGCCTCCTGCAAAATACTGGGGGTGTAGGTGATTCTTCCAGGGATGCTTTTACTTGGAGAATGCTGTGGGTCAGATCCCTTCCAGCTGGAAAGGGGATTTGCTTCCTGCTGGAGAGTTCTGGGCAGAGGGTGCCGCCTTGGGAGCAGGCCTGGGATGTGGAGGCTGCCAGAGGTGAGCTGGGCACCTGTAAATGATCTTTCCAGGTGGTTCCCAGGATGGAGAAGGGCTGGCAGTGTGAATATTGGGCAGTGAGCTGGACAGTCTGTACCAGCTGGAGCTGAAATTATCCTTGGAAGGGTTAGAAACTGCTTTGGATCAAGCATGCACCTTCATGCCTATTTTTATGGTTGGACTTTGCACTCTTTTCTAGCATGTGGATATGGAAAACTCCTATCTCTGTGGATACTTGAAGATTAAAGGCCTTACAGAGGTGAGTGTTAACTGCAAAACAACACAAAGAGGGGCTGTGTAAAGGCTTTCTTTTTTTTCCTGGTGGGGGTTGGGAGAAGCTGCTGCCAGAAATAGGAACTGGAGGGATTGAGCATGTTGTAGATTTGATCACAGGGTATCTGCTGGCTGTAAATGTCACAGGTGATCATCCAGCTGGGAGCTTCATGGAATCGTTTAAGGTTGGAAAAGCCCTCTATGATCACTGAGTCCCACTGTTGACCCAGGACACAGCCAGGTCCACCACTTCCCTGGGCAACCTGTTCCAATGTTTAACCACTCTTTTAGTGGTGAAATTGTTCCTAATATCCAATGTAAACGTCCCTTGGTGCAATTTGAGGGCATTTCTTCTTGTCCTGTCTCTTTTTCCCTAGGAGCAGAACCTGACCCTCACCTGGCTGCACCCTCCTGTCAGGGAGTTTGGAGAGTGAGGGTTCTTTTCCCCAGACTGAGCCCTTCAGCTGCTCCTTATCAGACCTGTATTCCAAACCCTTCCCCAAAGCCCAGCTCTGACATGGCTCCTGGCTTCCTGAAGTGAGGAGAGAGGCAGAGAAAGGCTGGAATAAAAGCGTGGAGGCTGCGGGTGTGGAAGAGTCAGCCTTGGAGAGGTCTGGGGCAGGATGAGGGACAGAAGCAGCAGCCTCAGATTGCTCGGAACTCTCCCTTGGAGATGCTTTTTGCTGAATGTGTGGAGCTTTGTCTCCTCTTGGGTTTGTGTCTGTAGGTGACAATTGTGACTTCACCTTTGTCTGTCCTCTGCCAGGAGTACCCAACCCTCACCACGTTCTTCGAAGGCGAGATAATCAGTAAGAAGCACCCGTTCCTAACGCGCAAGTGGGACGCTGACGAAGACGTGGATCGTAAACACTGGGTAAATAAATCTGGGGGCAGAGGGTGGGTCTGAGCTGCTGGTTTGGAGGAGGGGTGCAGCGTGTGCCCATGCAAGAGCTGGCAGAAAGGCCCGGAGACCTGTCCTTTATGGCTGTTTCTCTCCTCCTACTGGGATCTTTGCAAATAGAAGTCTCTTCATCAAGCTGTGATCTGTAATGAGGGAGAGGATGTCTTGTTTTCCACTTGTTGGCCCAGGGTTGAAAGGGAGCAGGAGCAATCCCCATTTCTTGACCCCCTAAGAGAGCACACTCCTTGTTTTTGGAGCCTTATTGCAAAATGGAGAAGGGGAGAGGGATTCCACTAGCACAGTAGGGCAGTTGGTACCTGTGTTCCTGCTCAGGGCAGGGTGTACCTGCTGCTGTGTTTTGGGGCCACAGCAGCCACCTCATCACCTCCCCACCTTGAGGGAGTTTGGCTGTTGTTTGCCAAGCTCTGATGTTTATTATATTTCTGTCAAAATATCTTCCTCTGGAAGTGCAGGAGCTTCTCCAGCCAGGCTGGCTATTGCTGTGAGTGTCAGTAGATTTGCGTCCTAAATAGCAGCTGGTACTAGAAGTTCTATTCCTGGAATAAGCATCCTTTTTTTTTTTCACTTTTCTTTTTTTGTTTCAGGGAAAGTTCCAGGCTTTTTACCAGTATGCAAAAACATTTAACTCTGATGACTTTGATTATGAAGATCTAAAAAATGGGGACTATGTCTTCATGAGATGGAAGGTAAACCCTGCCTGTCTCCTTCTCTGATGAGCTGCATGCAAGGCACTGATAGAGACTTGAGGTGTCTGAGAACTTTTCCAGCTATGACGGTTTGATGAAAGATCTCTCCCTGCCAACCCCAGAACCCACTGTACTTGCAAGTTCCAGTGTGACTCGTGTCTAGCCAGCTAATTGTGTCCTTAAGGGCTGCAGTCATGGCTAAAAACACAACAGGAAAATCTGGCTTGGTGATTCTCCGGAGGATGAGAGAATTGATGTCTTCAGTCCCTGTGTGGGCCCTGTGTTTGATGCAGACTGGCCAGTCTGCACCTCTGTTCTTCAGCTGGTATCATCATAGAGTCACCACAGACTGGTTGGGGTTGGAAGGGACCTTAAAACTCATCCAGTCCCACCCCCTGCAGTGAGCAGAGACAACTTTCACTATCCCAGGTTGCTCCTAGCCCCATCCAACCTGGCCTGGGACACTTTCAGGGATGGGGCTGTCACAACTTCTCTGGGCAATCTATTCCAGGGTCTCACCACTCTCACAGGGAAGAATTTCCACCCAATATCCCATCTAACCCTCTGGCAGTGGGTAGGCATTCCACCTCTTCCTGTCACTCCATGCTCTTGTGCAAGGTCCCTCTCCAGCTTTCTCATAAACTCCCATAAGTGTTGAAAACCTGCAGTAAGAACTCCCTGGAGCCTTCTCTTCTTTCTCAGGCTCTGACTTTCAGTTTTGCAATGGGCTTCTGGTTTGCAGGGGTTGAACTGAAACTGATCTCCTGCACTCTCAGAACTGGTTCTGTTCTCAGTTACCTGCTTCCCTGTGAGGTGCCTGCAGTGCAGGTGGTGAAGGGACACTCTGGTCTCTGCGCTGGGCTGCTGAGAGTGCAGGGAGTGCTCAGCCAGGAATGTCTTCGTGTTAGTGGGTGCCAGTATTTGGTTTGGGAGGGCAATTTGGAGTGGGGCTGTATTTGACCAACATTTTAAAATGCAGCCTGTGTTTTGCGTGCAGGAGCAGTTCCTAGTCCCAGATCACACCATCAAGGACATCAGTGGTGCTTCCTTTGCTGGTTTCTATTACATCTGCTTCCAGAAGTCAGCAGCATCTATAGAGGGCTATTACTACCATAGGAGTTCAGAATGGTAAGGAAGCTTCCTGCCTCCTGGAGACTTAAACCAAGCTGTGACTCCTCTCCTGCATGTCCACAACCTCAGGAGTGTCCAGGCAGGAGGTTCAGGGTGGTGGTTGGACCTTGGGGCAGAATGGAGGGGTGTGGACCTGAGCAGGCTGGTGCAGTCCATTGATGTGGTATAAAGTGCTGCCCTTATGGAAAGGGGGAGGAAATTTGGGCTGGCAGGGTGGGGGAGGGAAGATGATACACGGTCCGGAGAAGTGCTGTGAGGGAGCTCAGTTCTCTCTCCTGAGTAACAGCTTGGCCGTTGCTCCCTTCAAGCAGAAATCTTATCAGGCCAGTGCTTTGTATTCTGAGGTCCTTGGGGTGTTGCTGTTAAGACAAGAGAACAGTCAAAGCTAATTGGTGGGGTTTTTGTTGTAGACAAGTAGCTGTGCAGAGCTCTTTTCCCATGAACCACTGTCATGAGCAGCAGGTGGATGGCTGGAAGGTCTCAGGGGGAGGGAAGGAACCGGGAGGCTTTCAGACGCATCCCCTCAAGCTGAGCTTTGAAAGACTCAGGTGTAATTTGCACTTGTACCAAACACTGTTTGAACTTGAAAGTTGTTGAACTTCAAAGAGAGTCCAAAAAACCACCACAGTCAGCCCACCTGGAACACTGCCTCTCTGCAGGTGGCTCAGAGGCACTGGAGTGGGAATTACAGGGTCATTAAGGTTGGAAAAAACCTCCAAAATCATCAAGTCCAACCTTTGACCGAATACCACCTTTCCCACTAAACCCTAAGTGTCACGTCTGCTTGTTTTCTGAACGCTTTGAGGGATGGCAACTCCACCACTTCCCTGAGCAGGCTATTCCAGGGCTCAACCACTCTTTCACTGAGGAATTTTTTCGTCATATCCAACCCGAACCTGTCCTGGCTCAACTTGAGGCTGTTACCCCTTGTCCTGTCGTAAGTTGTGTGTGGAAAGAGCCCGACCCCCACCCCACGTGGCTCCACCCTCCTGTCAGGAAGTTGTAGTGCGATGAGGGGCAATGCTGAGTCCTGTCAGGATTTTGGCACTGTGGGAAGTGGGTGTTGGATACCTGAACACTCTGGGACTGTAAAGGGCAGAGAGGAGCAGCCAGCACAGTGTCTGCTTGGTGGCTGCCAAGCAGGAGCTCCATGTAATCCTCTCCTCCCTCTCTTCCTTCTCTGCCAGGTATCAGTCATTGAATTTAACGCACGTTCCCGAGCACAGTGCTCCTATCTACGAATTCCGATGACAGCTGTCCAGATCTGATACCGCCCAGAAGCAAACCGGGCAGGAGAGCATGGCCTGCCAGGAGAATTGTGTCCCTGTGGGAGCACGGGAATGCACGCTTCTCTCCTGCCCCTTGGACTCGAGAGAGAGAGAGCCTGGATGTTAATTCAGCCAGCCCGAGGAGCTGCTGGAGCTTGATTCTCCCTCCTGTCGAGTGGCTATTTGATCTTTACTCTGGTTTTAAGCTACTTTAATGCACTTTCTTGTTGCACAGCTCGTTTCTCTGTCACTGAAGTTCCTCCCGGCTCTCCTCTGGAAGCTGTTTCTCAGTAGCTGGAATCAGTGCTGGCCTCTGAGTAATAAGGAAATGTAAGCTCAGGGCTTGTCTTTTCCTTGTTATATCCTGATGTGGGTTGAAATCACCAGGATTCAGGTTTCCTTCCCAGATTTCCAGCTCTGATGCTCCCAGAGCCAGGTCCTGGGTGTGAGGCTCAGCTGTGGAGTCTGTTGGGGAGTGTTGGCTGAGGTAAGGCTGGAATGAGGCTTTGCTGGCTAACGAGGTTAGCTGGAGCTGCGGATCTTTCAGGAACGCCAGCCCTTTGGAGCTGGGAGCTGTTCCTGTGTCTGGATATGCCATTGGGAATTAATTTGGTGTACGGACTTCCAGGCTCTCAGTAAAGTGGATCTGAACTCTGCTTGTAGGTGTATATTTGCTCTTTACTTAAGTTAAGGGTAAAAAAAAAAAGTCAAAAAAAAAAAAAAGACCAAAAAAAAAAGACTTTTATTAAAAAAAAAAGTACCTATTTTTATGGTTCCTTTTCCAAAGGACCCTATGGCAAATGCACAAGTACTCGATTCCATTTTACCGTTTTCACATTGAAAACCAGGAATGTCTGTGTTTTTATATCCGTGTATGTATCCAGCTAAGCTTTGGGAAAGTAACAGGAGCGCAAGCGCTGAGCAGCGTCGCCCTGGGACTGCTCAGTGTTTGTGCTCCCCCTTCATGCTTCACCACCACTGCTTGAAACCATTTTACAAGGAAAAACAAGAAAAAAGCTAAAAAATACCCCTTCCCAGTAGCTCCCTCTGACTCTGAATGTTCCAAGTGACATAACTTAAGGCTCCTGTGCCAAAGTGTGTGTGTGTGTGTGTATGCGTGTGGGGTGGTTTTTTAAAAGACACTTTAAAACTTGGCCTCAGTTGTGTTTTTACCTTGTCAGCCCCACCTGTGGGGCTTTGTGAGAGTTTAGTTTGCCTTTTTCTGGCTGTTTTAAAGCCCATCTTCCTCCAAGCAGATGCGTGGCATGGGTGGTGCTGAGGATGGATTTTCCACCTAGGAGAGGGGATTGAAGCCTCCGTGTGCCGGCGTGAGGTGCTTTGGGTTTTGCTTCTTTTCAACTAACTTCCTTTTTGGCAGCAGTTATTGCTTGTTTAAGCCTTAAGGAGGAAGGATTCAGGGCTTGGAGAGCCCCTTTCCTCTACTCCAAATTGGGATCTTGAGCACTTGGAGGAGCGGCCGGGCCGGTCTCAGGAGATGATGCGGAATTCGCCCGCCTGGCGCGTGCTGTTCTCCGTGGATCAATCCTTCTCCCCGGCACACATGGAGAGAGATGCCTGGGGGAGAAGGGAGAGACCTGGCCTTTCCCAGGGAGTGTGTGCTGGTGCCTTGGCTGTTGCTGGAGGATGTGTGGGGACAGCACAGAGGTGATTTGGGGCTGCAAGCAGAGCAGTTGGGAAGTGTGTTCCCGTTTTATTTTGCTCCTCTTGGAGACACTCAGCCCCTTTTGAGGAGAGGGGTTTCCTCACGGATGGTGCTTGGAGATGTCCTGGTTTTAGAGGTGAAAACCAGTGGTGCTGCTCCACTGTGACCAAGTGTGGGGGGGTGAAACCTCCTTCCCAGGTGCTGTGTGAGCGCAGGGACCCAGCTCCAACGGCTCTTCCCAGCCCTCCGGAGCTGTCTGTGCAATACTGGTGGTCACACCGGTGTTCCTGTGCTCCCCAGGGCTGTCAGTGCCAGTGGGACACTTGCATTTCTGACATGGTTTAGTTGAATTAACCCTGTTCGTTGGCAGAAGCTGAGTTAGGATGGTCCTGGGGGTATTTAACACATGTAACTATCCCCAAACCGATGAAGTTTTTTTTTTTAAGACTTGATACGTTGTGAGAGGGGTGTGGAAAGAGTATCCTGCTCTGCCTGTCTTCTTCCCACCATTCTGAAGGGAATTTCAGCTTAGATCCAGAGCTGTCTGGATGTGATGTGTGGCAGGTGCAGAGCAGGTAGTGGAGAGCAGATCGTGGAGCCAAGGGTTTTGCAGGGGCTGTTGTTGTGTGGATTTTCCCTCCTCAAAAGCCTTTGCTTTGGTTTTTCCTTTTCTTTGACTTGGGTTGAGGGGAGATGTGTTCTGTACGTCGTGGTGTGGTGAGAGAGAATGGCCCAGGGGAGGATTTGGGGGGCAGAGGTGATAAATGGGGTGTTTGGACTTGGGAGGTGTTGTGGTGTCTCTTGAACCGCGCTGGCTGCAGCAGGGTGTCCCTGTGGGAGCAGAGGGTGTCCGTGTGGGAGCAGATGGAGTGGGGGCCGAGGAGGTGTTTTGTGGAGCAATCAACGTCCAAATTAAACATGAACTGTATTGAAGGGGTCTGTGTCCGTGTGTGTTTGTCCACTTCCCGGTTCCAGGGGATTGCTGTGCTTCGTCTCCTTCCTTGAGGGCTTCTCCAGGAATCCCATCAGCTTCTGATGGCCTTAATTCACAGACTCTCGGAATCATTAAAGTTGGAAAAGACCGCTGAGATCATCGCGTCCCACCTGTGACCGATCCCCACCTTTTCACTTGGTGGCACTGAGTGCCACATCCAGTCTTTCCCTGAACACCTCCAGGGATGGGGACTCCCCCAACCTCCCTGGACAGCCTGTTCCAATATCTAATCACCCTTTCCGGGAAGAAATTCCTCCTGATACCCAACCTGAACCTCCCCTGGCCTCCCTGGGACTGTTTCCTCTTGTCATGTCGCAGAAGAGCCCGACCCCCACCCGGCTCTGCGGTCCTTTCAGGATCCAGCCTTAATTAGAGGAGCAGGAGGAGGCAGTCCCGGTGGGGGGCTTCCCTTAACACCTCCCCCGCTTTCTGAGACCTTTCCCTTTGAGCATCCCCCTCCGTAGCCTCCCGGCCCCGCAGCTCTCGCACCCACCCGGGGTCACCTCCCTGGGGACCCTCCCGCTGCCCCCGCCGTGGCGGCGGGCGGAACCCGGGGCGCGGGGCTCGGGGCGCGGCCGGAGCGCGCAGTGCGGCGCGGCCCGGACGTGTGACGGGGACGGACGGCCGGGCCGGCGGCGCTTCCGGCGGGCGCTGAGCGGGGCCCGCCATGGGCATCCTGGAGAAGATCTCGGAGATCGAGAAGGAGATCGCCCGCACGCAGAAGAACAAAGGTGCGGAGGGCGGCCGGGGGCTGAGGGACCCGGGGCCAACGGGCTGGCAGGGTCCTGGAAGAGGGCGGGCAGGTGGGCTGGGGGTTAAGGGGGGGCTGGGGGTGTGAGAGGCTGGGGGGGGCACAGATGGTCTGTGAGTTATGGGAGAGCTGGGAGGGGTCCGAGGGAAGAGGGGACTGGGGGTTATGGCTGGACTGTGGATTGTGGGGGGCTGGGAGGGTGTCCGGGGGAAGTGGTGATGGGGAACTCTGGGGAGTCTGGGGGTCAGGTGGGCTGCGAGTTATGGGGGGCTGGGAGAGGATCTGGGGACTGTGGGGGGCTCGGGGTTGTGGGGGTCTGGGAGGGGGTCCATGGAAAGACGTGCCGGTCAGGGCTATGGGGGAGGCAGGATGGAGGTGGTTTGTGAAGCTGTGGGGTGTTTGGGGACACAGGGGGCTGGATCGGGGGTGCTGGGGCAGGTCGGGGAGCAAGGTGAGCTCTGGGTCTGGGGTGGGCGTGTGTGTGAGGGGCCCTGGGGAGGGCGGGGGCTGCCCTCTTTCCTGCCCTGTGCTGCAGGCCCTGCTTCCCCCGGAGCTGGGAGGGGCTGGCACAGGGGGCTCAGGGACCTGTGGGGGGGTCCTTGAGGTGGTGTTTGAGTGGTCCGGGGGCTCCCCAGGGGCTCTGCCAGAGCTGCTGCTGCGGGCTGTAGGCTGTGGTAAATAACAGAAATAAACATTAGTAAAACCTGTAAGGTCCTGGTTTCATGCCCTTACCTGTTACAAAGTGAGACACCTACCTTCCTTTTTTTCTGGTTCAGGTGTAGATTCAAGTGTTTTGCTAAGAATAAGGCAGTAAAGTACTTCCACACAAGTGAGCTCTGAGTTAAACATGTCTTTAAAAGTTGAAAGGAGCAGGGGAAAATAAGCTGCTGGTTTTGGGGTGCTGAATGTGACCGGGTGTGAGGAGGGGCTGCTCCCTCTGTGATCTCTCTCTCCTGAACTGGCTCCCTTCAGACCTTCATTCCTTCACCTACTCTCCCTCTGCCTTGCTCTTTTAACTTGGGAATTTTTTGGCTGTTTTCCTCAACTCTGACTTTGTGCAGGCCCCTGGAAGGTTTGCTCTCAATGCCCAGGTGATGGAGCAGCTGGGGGCAGCTCTGTGCCTGGCGGTGGTTAAGATGCTGACCAGGATCCATAAGTGTTTCCTTTTAGGAAGGTTCTCGTTTCCAGAAGTGAATTACCAGCAACTTTCTGCCAACCAGCTGTTGGGTTTGTGTCATTGCAGCCACCGAGTACCACCTGGGCCTGCTGAAGGCAAAGCTTGCAAAATACAGAGCTCAGCTGCTGGAACCCTCCAAATCCCCGGCTGCAAAGGGCGAGGGCTTCGATGTGATGAAATCAGGAGATGCCCGGGTGGCACTGATTGGATTTCCTTCCGTGGGGAAGGTCAGTGAGTGTCTGTGTTCCCTGTGCTTCCAGGCTGTGGTTCACAATGGCTGCAGAGCAGATTTGGGATTACAGAACTGTGCAATGGCTTGGGTTGGGAGGCACCTTAAAGCTCACCTTGTGAGACCCCACCTGGAGTACTGTGCACAGTTCTGGTGTCTCCAGCATAAGAAGGACATGGAACTGTTGGAGCAAGAGGCCACGAGGTTGAAGAAAGGACTGGAGCACCTCCCCTGTGGAGACAGGCTGGGAGATTTGGGGCCGGAGGAGAGAAGGTTGTGTGGAGACCTCACAGCACCTTCCAGTATCTGAAGAGGCCACGATGGAGCTGGAAAGGGATTCTTTGTCAGGGACTGTAGTGGCAGGAAAAGGGGGAATGGGTTCACACTGAAGGAGGGGAAATTTAGGTGAGATATGTGGAAGAAATTCTTCCCTGTGAGGATGGGGAGGCCCTGGCACAGGCTGCCCAGAGAAGCTGTGGCTGCCTCATCCCTGGAAGTGTCCAAGGCCAGGATGGACAAAGCTTGGAGCAACCTGGGACAGTGGAAGGTGTCCCTGCACATGGCAGGAGGTGGAATGAAATGGGCTTTAAGGTGCCTTCCAACCCAAACCATTCCATGATTCTATGATCTAGGTGAAAGTTGGAGATGAGGAAACACTCCTTCATTTTGTGTGCTCTGCCCTGTGAAACTTGTTCTTGCCTGAAACTTGTTCTTGCCCAGCCACAGCACTGCTGAGGAAAGGGGGGCATGCAGGATTTACCTCTGTTCCGTGACAGTGTCACCACCTCAGTCCCTGTGCCTGGAACAGCCACAACACGACTTCCACAGCCTGAGGAGCACTTTGGTGTTGCTCGTTTTGCTGAGTCTTTTCATTTTCCTGGCCAGTGATGCTGATCTCTTGCATTTCAGTCCACGTTTTTGAGTTTAATGACCTCGACCGCCAGCGAAGCCGCGTCGTACGAGTTCACCACGCTGACCTGTATCCCAGGAGTCATAGAAGTACGTAGGATTCTCCTCCCTTTGGCATGGAAGTGGTGGGACACCCAGCTGTGTAAATGTGTGTTTGCACCAGCCACACTTGTGCTGCCACTAAGGAGCAAAGACATCCAAACATCTCCAAAGCTGAATTTTGGTTTAAACTTTTGAGTGCTGATGTAGCCCTTCCCTGAGCTCCATAACAGTTCAGGATTGGCTTCCTGGTCAGGATTTTTGTGCTGCTCTTGGACTGACCAGAGCAATACAACAATTCTCAACTGGATTTTGTAGAACCATTGTCAGTGCCAGGGACCAGCTGGCTGCAAACCTTGACAGATTTGTTTTTAATGAAGCTTTACAGAGGCAATCTGTGCTGTGATCACTTTCAAAACAAAATGCAGCTACTCCTGTCCTTGAGGGGTTTTATTAGTGGTGGCCTCAGCAGCCATCAGTAAAGCAAATGATAAAGGGCATCAAACTGAAAAGTGTCCGAGAATAATGAGGAAATCTGGGTCAGGATGGAAAGGGGAGTTAAATAATGAAAATAACTGTATTGATGAGAAAAGGACTTCAATGTAACATACTCAAGCACAGCTGTGAGCTGCAACAACAGCTGGAGAGCCAATGCCTTGCAAATCCTAGGAATGAAGAGTCTCCTATTTTTTTTCCTGGCACTTTAGGACCTGCAGCACAGCTGAATAGTTTGATCTATCACAGTAAGAGATGTGGCACTTGTTCATTACTGAGTTTTCTCATTAGACCAAGAAACGAAGGGTTGTTTTTCCTTTCCATTTCCTCAACTTGGGAATATGTGACTGCTGTGCTGTTTTCCTGGTGCTTTGTCCAGCTGCAGTCATGGGATGCTTTAGGGGGGTCAGGATCTAATGTACAGCTGTATGTGCTGCTGAACACAGCCCTTAGCTCTGGAATTTGCCTCAGGACAGAGCCATGAGCTTTGTGCAGAATTCCCCCGCCCTGCCAGTTCCACCCAGTTCCACTCTCCACAGGATTTGGACCCCCAGCATATGCTTGGAGCTTTTGAGGCAGCTCAGGTGCCCTGCAAAAAGCTTTCAACTTTCCATCCTTCCATTTCCTTTTCAGTACAAAGGAGCCAATATTCAGCTGCTGGATCTGCCTGGAATCATCGAAGGAGCAGCTCAAGGTTGGCTCATGTCTGTGTTCATGTACAGGAGGGATTTGCCCTCAGTAGCATCCCTGGGTGTCTCAGATATTTACAGGTTTCCTGGGCCAAGAGTTCTTACATTGTCTTTCCAAATTTTTGAGTCCTTGATCTTACGTGAGGCACGATTCCTATCCCTGAGCCCACATAAGGGTCTATATGTAGCAGAAAGATGGTTTTCTGGAGGTGGGAGCCAAAGCAAGCCAGTCACTTCTCACCTCCTTGCCTGAGTGTTAAGTGGCTCATCTGTTTTCTGGTGCTGAGGAAATCTATAGAAAGATGCTGGAGAGGCGGAGGGGGAATTACAGCTAAACACTAACCATGTTTGAGTAATTCCCTGAGCTCCTGCCAGTCCTCCCATGACTCCTGGTTCTGGGAAGAGACGTTGGCTTTGTCTCTCTGTGTTGTCATTTTCCTCACTGGCTGCTTGTGTCTGAAGATAGCTTAGGAAGTCAGAGAGTCATGGAACATCTGGGAAGGGACCCACAGGGATCATCCAGTCCAACCCTGGCCCTGCACAGACACCCCAACAATCCCACCCTGTGCCTGGTGTTCTCCAAACACTCCTGGAGCTCTGGCAGCCTTGGGGCTGTGACCATTCCCTGGGGGGCCTGGTCAGTGCCTGACCACCCTCTGGGGGAAGAACTTTTTCCTAATATCCAACTTAACCCTCCCTGGCACAGCTCCAGCCATTCCCTTGGGTCACCAGAACAGTGCCTGTGTTTCCTAAGGCACCTTCTGGCACTGATCTCTCTGGTGAGCTCTCTGTGCTGCCTGGAGCTGCTGCCAGGGCTCTCAGCAGCTGACAGCAGCCAGAACAGTGCTGCAGGATCTTTCTCCTTGCTTTCAAGCTGCTGCACAGGGCAGGAGTCCTCATCTGTGACAGAACTCAGCTGGTTCCTCTTGCTGATGTGCATCCACCTCCTGTCTCCCCAGGGAAGGGCAGAGGCCGGCAGGTGATCGCTGTGGCCAGGACAGCAGACGTTGTTATCATGATGCTGGATGCCACCAAGGGCGAAGTGCAGAGGTGAGTGTGTGCTGGGCGTGGGAGGTGGGCTGGGCTCAGGGCTTCCCACATGCCCAGAAAACATGCCAGCTCTCTGAGGAATTGTGGAGAGCACCTGGGGAATGAGGAATTAAACTGTTGAGTGGGAGATGGAGGTTGGACTCCATGAGAAGCATCCTACTGACTGGTGTGGGTGCTCAGCTGAAGGGTCATTCCTACAGGATGGCTGTCAGAGACAGGAATGTCAACCTGGATTTCCAGCGCAGACTCTGACCTGCATTAGGTGGGTTTTAGGTTGTAATGAAAGCTTGTGACAAGGCTGTATCAACACAAGAGTTGCAAAAGAAAGGTCTGGGCCACGTTCAGCCTCATGGGTGCTAATGTGCAGTGTCCCTGCAGGGCCTTGCTGGAGAAAGAACTGGAATCTGTAGGAATCCGTCTGAACAAAAGCAAGCCCAATATCTACTTCAAGGTGAGGCTTCCTGAGCTCCTGCAGGCACAGCTTGTATCTGCCTGCCCGCTCAAAGCTGAGCTCACTCTGTGCTGCCCCTTGTGTTGGACAGGCTGAGCAGGCTGTGAATTTGCAGAATATTCTTACGCTGCTTTTTTGCCTCCTGCAGCCCAAGAAGGGTGGAGGCATCTCCTTCAACTCCACTGTCACATTGACTCAGTGCTCTGAGAAGCTGGTTCAGCTCATCCTCCACGAATACAGTATCCTTTCCTAAAACAGGAGACCCTGAAGCCATCAGCAGCTCATGGTTCAAGTGGTTCCTGCTGTGGGACAGCCTTGGTGTCACTTTGGTCCTTGCTGGTTGGCAGCAGGCTGTCACAAGGGAGCTCAGCCCCTGTGGTGTGATTGGATTTGGGCCTTGACAGTGTCCACCTCAGAAATCTTCAACGCCGAGGTCCTGTTCAGAGAGGATTGTTCCCCCGATGAGTTCATTGATGTGATTGTAGGAAACAGGGTCTACATGCCGTGCCTCTATGTGAGTATCCTGGGCAGCCTGGCTTCTGTCACATCCAGCATCTCTTTTCTGTGCCAAAGGAAAAGTTGGAACTTCACAGAACCATGGAATGGTGGGAAGGGACCTTAAAGCTTATCTCATTCCCCCCCTCTGCCGTGGGCAAGGACACCTCCCACAAGACCAGGGTGCTCCAAGCCCCATCCAACCTGGCCTTGAGCACTTCCAGGAAAGGGGCAGCCACAGCTTCTCTGGGCACCTGTGCCAGGGCCTTCCCACCCTCACAGGGAAGAATTTTTTCCCAGTATCCCATCTAACCCTGCCCTTTCAATTTAAAGACATTCCCCCTTGTCCTATTACTCCATGCCCTTGTTCCTGGCTCCTAAAACAGTAACGATTTGGGGTTTAAGAGGTGGAAAACGGCTCAACAGGGAGTTTTTTATAGGCTTTGGATGTGCAGCCGTGCTGTGTGTGTTCCCTGGGCCCTCTTGTGGCTGTTGCTGCCCTGGAGCAGAAGAGCTTCCAATCCTGGTGCCGGGGGTTTGCTCCCACATGCAGAGCCTCCGATTCCTCTGCTGCCAGCTCCATGCTTGGCTTTTCATGTCTGGTGCCTTGTGTGCCAGAGGTCCCTTTAGGGCTCTGTTTGTAGCCACTGGGTCTGTTTTGAAATCTGTTTGAAATCAAAGACACTGGAGAACATGTTCCAAGTCATCCCAAAGGGAGAATTTCAAAAGGCCAAAATTTATATTCAGGCTTCTGAATTTTAATAGTTTGTTTTACTGAGAGTCTTGGCTTATCCTCTGACAGGATCTGTGTTTCTGTTTCAGGTGCTGGAGCTGCCTTGTTATTTCCACATCTTGCTGAATTGCCTTTCTAAGGGCTGTGTTGTTTTCCCTTTGATTTAGGTTTATAACAAGATTGACCAGATATCCATGGAGGAGGTGGATCGTCTTGCTCGGAGGCCCCACAGTGTTGTTATCAGGTAGGAGCTGTCACGTTGCCTTTTCTGCTGCTCTGCCTGGTGTGGGGTTCATTTCACCGCTTTCTGAGACCTTTCTCCAGCTTCTCCCAGGAAGGGACTTCTCCCAGGGCTGGTGGGGTGGGAAGCAGAGCTGCTGTGCAGCTTTTCCCAGATTTCCTTCCCCTGGAGAGGCAGGCAGCTTGGCTTCTCCATGCAGGGACACGTTCCACTAGATCAGGTTGCTCCAGGCCCCATCCAACCTGGCCTTGAACAATTCCAGGGATGGAGCAGCCAGAGACTCTCTGTGCAACCTGTTCCAGTGCTTCTTCACCCTTATAGTAAGGAACTTCTTCCTAATACCTAATCTAACCCTGCCCTCCTTCAGTTTAAGGTCGTTTCACCTTGTGTTTTTTCTTTCCTTGCCTTATTAAAGACTTTCCCCTCATTTCTTTCTCCATCACTTTAAGAAAGACATCTTACCTTGTTCTTCTGGATCCCTAAATCACAACAGCAGTAAACAGTTGTTCCTGGTGTTTTGCAGCTGTGGCATGAAGCTGAACCTGGACTACTTGCTGGAAAAGCTCTGGGAGTACCTGGCACTCACCTGCATCTACACCAAGAAACGGGGACGTAAGTGACCACGAGCTGAGCAGAAGGTTTGAAAGGCACAAATGCTGCTGCCCATGGAAGGCAGACAGGCTGTCAGCAGGGCTGGTGCCTTGGAAATGCTGGAATTACACCCTCCCAAATCATCTTTCAGCTCTTGGGAAATGCATCCTGCTCTGCCTGATCCCACCATGTGTGGATCCCACTATGGCCTTCCTGTTGTATTTTACAAGAGCTGAATTTTCATAAGCCTTTGCATGATATAAGGGAGTAAAGTGTGTGAGTTCACAGCTTTTTTCCTTGTTATGCACACTGTGATGAACTGTTCAGCCCATCACAACCCAGAAGAAGTTTCCTGTTCCTGCTGCAAGAAATTTGGTGATTCTCATGCCCTTGGAAGTGCCTTTGAACCTCTTTTTGCTTTATAACCCACTTGCAGCTTCTCCCAATGATGAAGGCACATCTGTACCCTGCTCTGTTTGGTTGTGAACAGCTGAACTTGGGTGGATGTGAGGAGATCAAGGAGTTTTCTCTGAGCTTGTTAAGCTCTGAAATCTTGGGGATTTTGGTTTTCCTTGAGCAGGTGTGTTTTGACTTGGGTGGTTTTGTTTCTCATAAGTCAAAGGCTTGGGATGGAGTTGGATCAGGTGGGTTGTGAGGAAGCTGCTGACTGTGTGGAGTGGGTAATTGCACTTGTGGGTAGTGGAGAGCTGATTCGGTGCTTTCAGGTACTGGATCCCTGTTCTGTCTGGGAGCAGGAAGGAGGAATTTGGGAGTAGTAAGCACAAGGTGATGTGAGATGGTGTCAGCATTTTAGAACACACTTGATAGAAATCCAATGCTTTTCCCCCCCCTTCTGCTTCTCCACAGAGAGACCAGACTTTACAGATGCCATTATTCTACGGAAAGGGGCCTCTGTGGAACATGTGGTAATTTTTCTGCATCTTTTACATTTCCCTGTGTGCAGAAGGCAATTCCTCTTGGACCTGCTGTGATTTGTGCTTCATAAAGCTCAGGACATGTCAGTGTTTAGTTGGGCTTCTCCTTTTGTTGCCTTTACCGATTTTATCTGCCTCAGGTTTCTTTCACAGCTGCTATAAAAGGTTTAAACAATAATTATTTAATGCAGCCCAGTGAAAAAGCACATGGAAGCAATGGAATGGGGCTTTATGTGGGCTGGTGGTTCCTGTGTCTGTTCTGTATTGTTTCAAGTGCTGTTAACTGGCTCCTAAAGTCTTTATTGTGATTTCTGGCATAGATTTGAGTTTCTTTTAATTCCTGGGTATTGAAAAAATTGTTTGCAAAGTGGTGTCATTGAAATACTTCAACTTCTGTCTGTCTGTCTTGCAGTGCCATCGGATTCACAGATCATTAGCCAGCCAGTTCAAATATGCCTTGGTGTGGGTAAGTGCTAGACAGATGCTGGAATCCTTGTCTTCAGGTGTCTCTGACTGGTCTTCTAACCCTTCTCCCCATTTTTTGCTTCAAAGGGGACAAGCACAAAGTACAGCCCTCAAAGAGTGGGCTTAACCCATATGATGGAGCATGAAGATGTCATTCAGATTGTAAAGAAGTAACTGCTGGTGCCTGGCCTTGTCTTTAATCACTGCAATTGGAACTGACCACGTAAAAACAAAACAAAATACACCAAAAAAAAAAAGAAAAAAAAAGAAAGAAAAAGAAAAAGGGAGATGTGTTCCAGAGCCAGGAAAGCTTCTGTGAAGCTCCTTCTCTTGGAGTAAGGCAGAAAATGAGGCTACTGTGCTTGCAGGTGGGGATGGGGAAGATGGGTTTCCATCTCACAGCATTTCAGGCCAAGTAATGTTTCTTAAAAATTGAAAAGGAGCCAGTTCTTCTAGGACACAGTTCCACAACCAGCAGTGTCCTGCCCCTCCCAGGGTTTGCACATGGATCCATGTGCATTCCCAGTGGGAAGTGATTGGTTTTGTGTGAACAAATCTGTCCCTCTGCTTTGGGCTGAGAGAACATTGCTTATGCTTTGCTGCTTATCCATTCACTTAATTGAAGCATGGATCTGAAACAGAATCAGAGTTCTCACTCCCCTGCTCGCTGGACACATCTCTGAAGCTGAGACAACCCCAATTTTTAGTGGTCCCACCTCAATTAACATTGAAACCTGGCACTCTGTGCCTCTCCCTAGCCTTGCAGTGGGGTTTGTAGGACATCCTGGTCCAACTGGTACTGAGAGATGAGAATTTTAACTGGTAATTGTTAATTAACCTGGCCAGACTGCAGTGGGGTACGATCCAAGATCCGTAGTCTGGGGTAAGGATTCACTTCTGGCATATTGCTCATCGAGGGGCTGCCTTGGGAGCTTCCTCCTTTCTTGGGCAGGAGCTGTCCTGCCCTTTAGTCCCCCAACCTGGGATTCTCATCAACCATGCCCCTAAATTCCAGTCACAGCTCTTTGGAGCTCAAGGCCATGCCATGAGCTTTACCCCAGCCCTGTTAAACACTGCTTGTCTGGATATTGTTCATCAGAAATCTGGGATTTTTGTAATCATGCTTTTCCATTGAATACTATTGCTAAACAATTCAGAGTGCCTGATAGAGGACAGCTCTTGTCTTCTGGGATCAAGAGCTGCCAATAGCTTTTATTTTCTTTCATTGGAAAAGGGTTCGGTCTGATGTGGATGCAGAACTGTGAGGACAGGTGTGACACCTGTCTGAGCAGGGTTCCTCCCCTCCTCCCTGCTCCTCCCCACCCCTCACAACCTGATAGAGCAGAAATGGAAGGATTATTTTATTTGAGAAAATAAAAAGTTGTTATTTCATGTGAATGGTGGGTAGATGGCTTGGTGTGTTTCCTAACTCTTTTTTACCTTTGTCCACCTGAGGAACTCTGGCTGCTGTGGCAGGAGATTTAAGGGGGCAATAGAAGGTGAAGTGGCTGCAAGAGACTGGTGATGGGAGATAAGTAGATACTATACACAGTGCCCAAGCTAAGAAGGTGACTTTGAACTCTGTAAGTTCCCTTCCCTGTTCCTGGCTTTGTTCACAGCTGGAGTTCAGAGGAAATCCTGACCACGGAGGCAGCAAGTGGAGAACAAGCTCCAAATTATCCACATTATCCCTGATCTGGCAGTGGAAAGCTGGCCCTTCCCGGTGTGAGCTGGGTGGGATGCTGTTCCAGCACATTAACTCACCCTTCCCATTTCCCGTGAAGGTCGCGCAGGCAGAGTTACCCTCACAAAGACTAATTTTGGTTTAGTTTTGTCCCTGAGTTTCTGACTTTTCCATCCAAATCCTGCAGCCTGCCAAGCCTTGGCACGGAGCCGGGCAACCAGAACTGCTGACAGGGCTTCATCCTCAGCCCAGGTAATGCTGGGAGCCAGGGGGTGCTTGGTGTGAGGCTGAAATGCACAGTGTTACCTGCTAAAACCTGTCCTTGAATAGCTGGTGCTACCTCAGTGTGTGTTTCAAATTGATTTTGGCATATCATTGTTAAAAACCCCTCTGCCTAATTAGCTTCATTTAGGAAAATGGGCATTTTATCCTGTTCAAAATGAACAGATACATGATTAAAATTGGAATGGGGATGAAGTAAAAATAGTTAAGCTAGAAGAAGCCAACTTCTTTTTTCAGAGAGTGTAGCTTTTTCAGCAGCAAGTTTATAGCTGCATTTGCAAATGCACCATTTAATTGCAGTATTCCTTCTTCCAGGCGCTTCCCTAATTGTTCTGCACTGATGTTAAAAGCAGCAAACATTGCAGTTCGTGCTGGAGTGAGTTTGCCTCCAAGAGATCTCCAAGTCCTGAAAAGACAAAATTCGAAGGGCGAGGGGGAAATGTGCTGCAGCGTTAGGGTTGTACTGGAGCCCCCTGAGGTTTGTGGAATTTGCAGCATTTCAGTATTTAAAGGGGCTTATAAAAAAGGTGGGTAAGGACTTTTTCCAAGAACATGCAGTGACAGGAAAAGTGGGAATGGTTTTAAACTGAAAGGGGAGATACAGATTAGATGTTAGGAGGAAATTCTTCCCTGTGAGGGTGGTCAGGCCCCGGCACAGGTTGCCCAGAGAAGCTGTGTGCCCCATCCCTGGAAGTGTCCAAGGCTAGGGCTTGGAGCAACCTGGGATAATGGAAGGTGTCCCTGCCAGTGGCAGGCGGTGGAACAAGATGAGCTTTGAGCTCCCTTCCAACCCAAACCATTCTGGGATTTTATGCATTGACCAGAACCCCTCACTGGGGAAATGTGATCAGCGTCTCCTTGCTGTGTGTTGGGAGAAGGGCTCTCCAGGAGGGTGGGTGCAGGCAGGAGCTGTGGATTTGCTCCCAAAAGAGCAGCACCCTGCATTTCTCTGCTGTAGGAGGAGAGCCTTGGCTGGATGACACTCAGAGAAAGCCGCCCTCAGCAGCCCTGCTGGTGCTCTGTGCCGCAGCTCCAGCCTTTCCCCTGCTCTTCCAGCTGCCTCCAGGCTCATTCATGTTGTTCTCAGAGAGCTGCGTTCATTCTGCCCCATCCCTGGGGCTGTTCCCCTGCCTGAGCACAGCCGTGCAGCGCTCCACGTGTGGAGCAGGGTGGATCAGCTTCGCCACAGCCCATCAGCCACCCTCCATCTAGCGCTGGAACCAGCGACGGCTCAAGGCGTGCTCTGTTTAAAATGCCTGTTCCAGGCAATCAAGCAGGTTTGATTGGCTGAACACTCCTTTTATAATTTAATTTAGTCAGGAATCGTTTGCAAGGTAATAAAAAGCGACTCTGCCTCCAAATACATTCATTTAATTCAATGAGAGACGGTTGCTGCAGCGGGCTCGCCTCAGCCGGCTCCCCTCACCCCATCACGGTGACATCTCAAAGTGCTGCTCAGGGCCGTATATAAGAGTCACGATCCGCAGTGACAGCTTAATTGTCTCAAATGCTGACAAGGGTCACCCCAACCAGCCATCGAGAGTGGCGTGGAGCCGGCTGGGGAGGCTGCGGAGAGGAGGATTTATGGCTGGCAAATAGTTTTGAATTCCTCTGGTTGCGCCTACTAAATGATGAACCTGCCCCCAGGGGATTGGGGCTATTGATTGTAATTTGCAGTTAAGCCCTCGCGTTCTGAGGAATCAGCATAATAAATACCCACCGTATTATGGCTGGGACGTGCCTGCCTGCAGGAGAAGGAAGCGGAGGTTTTCCCGGCTCGGGTGCTGCAGCAAGATGCTCTCTCTGCCCCTGCATTTGGGAGAGCCACAGGCTCCATCACTGCAGGGAAAAGGTCCCCAGTTTGGTGGGATGCAGAACCCCAGTGCTGGAGTGGGGAGACTGAAGTGTTCTGAAGGGAGGTGGAATGTCCTGCTCGTGCAGGGAGAAGAGGATGCTCTGGTATTTTTGGGGTGATGGGTGTCTAGATCCCTGCCAGAACCTCTGCAGCTGGTTGGTCCCAGCCCAGCTTTGGAGAGGGGTGTGAGGGGGTGCATTTGTTCCTCACTCCTATGTTCTGTGATTTCTTCTAAACTTCCATTGGTTTTGGGGACAGGAATGGGTCAGGGCCATTTTCCAGCTGTGTATCTGTGCTACACTGAGGCTCATCTACATCCCGGGAGGGATGTGGGACAGTCCAGCTGTGTCACCAGGGATACAAGGGACAGGGACCACGGGAGGAGAGAACCCTCACCCCTCCAGCCGCTCCCTCCCTGCTGCTCCCCAGCTCTGTGAGGGAAGATCAGCTCCCATCCTTCTGCTCATGAGTGGAGATGAGAATAATAGCAGTCATCAAATATGCATTGGGTCCCTCCGTGCAGCAGCGATGGTCCCGCAGCTGCCAGGGGAGGGATGGTCCCCGCAGGGAGCGGAGCTGGGAGCACAGCACTGGCAGAGCACCGAGCCAGCCCCACGCCGTGCAGGGCAACTGGCTACCCCAGGTGAGTGGCTGTGGGTGCCCCGGCTGGGTGGCACCTCCCTTGGGCTTGCCGGTGCCGCGGTGGCTTGGCCGGGAAGGGACCTTTGTGTGCGATGGTGGATTTTAAGTGAACGCTGCAGTTCAGGTTCTCCCGGTCAAGATGTGTGGTATCCCCTCACCTCTGCCTGTCCCTGCCTGTTCCTGCCTGTCTGCTTTTTGTCTTTATCTTCCCCTATCTCACCTTCTGCCTTCCCACCTTCTCCACAGCCACACATTCCCACTGCCCTCCAGAGCAGAGCGGCCTCCCCTGAGCACCCCCTCCTTCTCTGGAGCCCTCTACCCCGTGTTTCCTACCATCCCTTCCCCACATTCCTTTTATGTCGGGGCTGTTTTGCCCCAGGAAAGCTCCTGGGCTTGGCTCTGGGACTGAGGTGATGGCACAGGGCTGTGACCTGGCTCCAGGGCTGCCAGCCAGCATATTCCTGGGTGCACGCCAGCATCGTGCCCAGCTGGTCTGTGCTTCCAGCATCTGCTCTGGCCTATCTCCTCCCATAACACTTCCCTCGTGGGGAGCAGGCAGCAGCTGGCAGGCAGGAATTGCCATGTATTGCTCATATGCTGGGTCCCCATCCTCATTTTGGAGGCAGGAACTGGAGGGGGTGGAGATTAGCCAGGTCAGGGGGGTGATGGGTGCTTGGGGGAGCAAAGAAAGATCCCGCAGTGCCTCAGGGGCTTGGATGGCTGTCATTGTCACATTGCTGGAAGGGTCCAGTTTATCCCCATGCTCCCAGCATCACTGAAGCTGTGATTGGAGTGGCAAGAGCTGTGGCTGGGCTTCTTCACCTGCTCACAGGTGTGTGAAAGTGGATGTACAATGACGCAGAACTGAAGACAGGGAAGGGGATGTGCTGAGAGCTGCTGCCACAGCCGGGAGGTGCTTGGGCTGGCTCCGTGGTGCCAGAACGCGGAGCTCCCGGGAGGCACGGCAGCGCCGGGGCCGGCGTGGTGTGGTGTGGTGGCACGGAGCCCTGCTCCGGCTGTAACTGGAAACAGGCTGTAAGCGGACCCGGGGCCAGCTGGTGACCGCAGACCTGCCTGGAGACGTGGACCTGCTGCCTCTGGAGCTCTGCCCACCGATGCCGGCACTCCAAAGGTACAGTCCTGGGCAGCCGCGCGTCCTGCCGGGCTGGGGAGGGTGAACCCCCGAGGCCAAAGTCTTCATCCCCTCCCCGCATCCAGCCATGGCACAGCCTCAGGCTGTGGCAGTGGGACAGCGGCTGCCCCGGGCCGTGTCCCTCGGGTGAGGTGGCTTTCCCTGCCTCACCCACGTGGCTGGAGCCATTCAGGACTGACCTGACCAAAGGATGCTCTGGGTATCTTCTGACAGAGCTTTGGTACCCACTGCCACCACAGAGATCCCCCACCACACAGGTTTCCCTCCTGTGCACTGCTGCTGGATGCAGCCATGCCCAGACGCCCTGGAAACAGCCACCAAGTGTGGGTGCCCCTCCCACCCCCTGCCTTTGTGTCCATCCCGCTGCATCTGGGCACAAAAGCCTCTTGCCCACCTCTGCCGTGCCAAAGGCAGATGAACCCTATGCCCAGGATGAAGAACATGGGGAGGTGTTTTCAGGGTCTGGTATGGAGGCTGAGACCATGGAAGGCAGCATCTGTGTGGAATGAAGCCCCTTCTCTCTCCCTTTATCCCCCCTCTCGGAGGGCCCTTGTCATGGGCAGGGAGGCACCTCGGGCACAGCCACGGCAACTGCACGGGCCTTGTGCCAGCGCCCGGGGCACCGAGAGCACTGCCCCGGCCGCTGCCCTGCCTGGGGGGAACAGAGGTAGGGACCGTGGAAAGCAGTGGGATGGTGGCAAGCACTGCACGAGGGGTGGGATGCAGGGGGTGACCAGCAGCAGCTTTTCACCAGCCGGGTACCCCTTTGCTCTCTGCCAGCAGAGAGGGAAGGGCTGTGTCCATGTCCGAGGTGGTTCCCTGGCACATCGGGGTGCCCAGGCTCTGTGTGCCCATGCCGGAAGGAGGGGTGGGACGGTGGTGTGGGGCAGGCGCCTCTGCCCCTGGCAGGGCAGGCTCTGTCAGCCCCGTATGGCCCATGGCAGACCTGTGCATGGACTGTGCCAGTGCCAGGAAGGGCTCCCACAGGGTGATGCTCCTGTGTGGCTTGGGCTCTGCTGATGTTCCCTCCCACTGATCCTGTGTTTCTGTCACTCCATAGACCCTCTCCTGATGCCTGCTAGGTGCCTCTCATCCCATTCTGTCCCTCTGCTCTCCCTACACTCCAGAGCTGCCTCCATCTGTGCAGACCAGGATGTCTCTATCCCAGAAATTAATGCAGGGAGCAGGCAAAGCCATGGGATCGTAGTGGATGCCCCTCCACTGTAGATGTGGCAGGGAGGGACCAAGCTGGGGAGAGCACAGTGCCAGGAGGTGCCAGCCATGGGCTCTCCTGATCCTGGGGGAGACCAGTGCGTTCAGTCCAGCAGCTGCTGCTGGTTCTTCGGTTCTGCCAGCTGCTGCACAGCTGGATGCTTCTCTCTCCCCAAACATATCCCCTGTAAGGGGGTGCAGCAGGTGCTGCCCCTGCCCACACCAGCCCCATTGCTGCCTGCAGGTGATCCATGTGGGACAGCGAGTTCCCACCGCTGCTGCTTAAACTTTGATGAGCTGCAGCCGCAGGAATCCAGGCCTGGCATTAACATTTGATGTGGTCACCCCGCGCCTGGGCACGTGTGTGCGCAAGCACGCTGCTGGCACTGCCGCGGGTCACACGCGTGGCACATGCAGCCCCCCTTGCACGTGTGGCACTCTGCACGTACCTGCCACCCGGCATGGCATGAGGAGTGTCCCCGTGGGCTCTGGGCTCCTCAGTGCTTCCCAGCGGGGCTGTGGAATTTGGTCTGGTATTGGGTCCCTCCCTTGCGTTTCTCCTCTTGGGTGTGTTCCCACTGCTGCCTTGGGCTCTGCAGAACTGTCACCTCCCTTTTGGTGCCGCCGTTTGGCTTAATGGATCCCTGGGCTTCATCCGTCTCCGTGCTGACTGGAGGAAGAGGCTGATTCCTCAGAGGGGCAAAGGAAGCCCTGAGGCGTGGAGAGGTGGCACGATCCCGTTTTGGGGTAACGGTGCTGTCCCCTGCAGCGTCCCCCTGAGGGGATGCTCCCAGCAGCAGGGGCCCTTCCCTGCTCCTTCGGAAAAGTCTCGGGGCTGGCGTGGTGCATTCCTTACATTATTCATGCTGCCGCGAGCCTGGTGGTTGGGTTACAGCCGGAGCCCAGCCACCGGCACCGCGCTGCCGATCCGCGGGGTGCGCGGGAGGCAGGAGCAGCTCCGCCGGGCTGCCCCGGGGCCGTGTCCCGCCGCCCCAGCGCCATGCCAAGCGGGCGGCCACCGGCGCCCGAGGGAGCCACGCACGGGCATGTGCCTCGCCAAACCCGGGCACAGGTAAATACCCAGCCGGGGCAGGCGGCGGGGTCGGGAGCCGGCCGGTGTGCCGGGAGCAGGCTCCTGCCGGCGCAGGGCGTCATCTCCCAGGGCCCCGCTGGGGCCGGAGCATGAGCGCCCGCCACTGCCAGGATGGTCGGCAAGAAGGGGGAGCCCAAAGGGAAAGCGGGCAAAGGGAAGGGGAAGGATGGCAAGAAGGGCAAGAAGGAGGATCCCAACGAGTCAGAGGATGCCTCGGATGCAGAGCTGCTGAAGGCAGAGGAGAGCGAGACGGAGGTGGTGGAGGAGGTAAAGGAGGAAAAGGAGGAGGAAAAGGAGAAGGAAAAGGAGGAAAAGGAGAAGGAAAAGGAGGAAAAGGAGAAGGATGAGGAGGAGGTGGCTGCAGAGGAACCCAAGAAGGGGAAGGGGAAGGAGAAGAAGGGGTTGCCCAAGGCAGGAGTGGCGAAGAAACTGGGCCTTGGGAAGAAGGTACAGCAGGAGACGGAGGAAGAGGAGGGTGAGAGCAATGCTGCAACAGCCAAGAAGAACACGAAGGGCACCTCCAAGTTGGTGATGGGGCTGGCAACCGACAAGAAGAAGAAAGGGGCCAAGGGTGCAGAGGCCAAGGGCCAGCCCAAAGAATCTGTGGAAGCCGGCCCAGCCGAAGAGGAGGCGGCCGCGCCACCGAAGGCCCGGGCGAAGCGGAGCCTCCGCAGCACCTCGAAGCTCTTCCTGGGCTTCAAGAACCTAGGGTTGCGTCGGCCCAAGAAGGGACAGTTCAAGAACACATCCCGCTTCTTCTGGGGGCTGCATAAGCACAGCACCAAGAAGAGGAAGAAGAAGAAGAACAAGGGGGTGCTCAAGTCCACCTCCAACCTGATGATGCGCTTCAAGCGCGTGGGCAAGAAGAGGAAGGAAGAGGAGGCCAAGAAGGAGGCACCATCGAAGCCATCCTTCCTGCTGCTGCGGCGGGGCGGGCAGGCCCCCGAGGACGGTGCGTCGCTCTTCCGCCGGCGCCCGGAAAGGAAATTCAAGCCACGGGCGCAGGTGCTGAGCAAGGCAGCCGCCGCCACAGGCTGGCTGGCCAGGAAGGTGCTCTCCCGGCGCGGGCGGCTGGTGGGGGGCGGCCGGGCGACTGACACGGCCTGGCTGTCCCGTATCGGTGCCAAGAAGCTGCCGTTCCCAGCGGAAGACGAGATCCTCAGGCACCGGGCCAACATGAAGCGGATCCCTGGCAGCGTCGGGCTGTCGGCCCCCAGCACTTCGCGGCAAGGCAGCATGGTGAGGCGGCCGTCCCGGCGGCGCTCCCAGCGTGCGGCCGCCGAGCCGACGGTGCCGCGCTACGGCTGGGCCGAGGAGGAGAACGGAGCCTACAGCCGCCGGCGAGGTTATGGCAAGGAGGATGGAGCCTACGGCTCCCACCGTGGCTATGCCAGGAAGGAAGATGGAGCCTATGGGCCTTGGCGCAGTCACGCCAAGGAGGACGATGGAGCGTACGGCCCCCACCATGGCTATGCCGAGGAGGATGGAGCCTATGGCCCATGGCATGGCTACAGCGAGGAGGAGGATGGAGCCTATGGCCCCCGGCACAACTACTCCGAGGAGGAGGAAGGCTACATGCAGAGCCCAGCTTACCCAGCAGGGTACGGCTTTGAGGATGTGGTGCCGACCCCCTACTCTGACTACCCTGGCTATGAGACGGAGGAAGAGTATGACTGCTATGGGGGATTTTGGGAGGACGGTGACCAGGCAGGGCACCCCTATGGCTACTCAGAGCTGGAGGATGAGGGACCGTTTGGTGGTGGGTCTCCCCTCAGCCTCTACGACCCGTACAGCAGCGACCCAGAGTATGGTGAGGAGGTGGCAGGGCCCTTCGGCTACAGCAGGGACCCCTACGAGGACTTTGGGGAGCCCTTTGATGGGGGGTACCCTGGGGGTGAGTACCCTGAGCATCGCATCCAGTACAGCGAGGGCGGGTGGGCACCGCACGCCCAATCCTCCTGCAACCCCTACGCCCTGGGCCTGGAGGAGATTGCTGAGGGCGAGGAGCCCGAGGAGTGGGAAGAAGAGGAGGAAGAGGAGAAGGAGTATCCTTTCTCCATCCTGAGCGCCTCCTCGCTCCGGGGCATGCGGGAGACACTCTCCTCCAAGCTCTCCCTCAACAGGAAATTCAGGCTCTTCCCCCGGCCCCAGGTCAAGCTTTTCGGCAGGGACCGCCTGGACGTCCCCCTCCCGCCGTCCCCCCACCTGCCCGCCGCCCGTGACGAGGACGACTACGACGAGTGCGAGCCGCCGCCGCCTCCGGCAGCCCCCGGCCCCGCGGCATCCCCGGGACGCCGGGTTTCGGCAGCGCGGGCGTGCGGGAGCCCTCTGGGGCAGTTCCTCCAGCGATCCCTCTCGATTCCCCCCAGCCGCCCGTCGCGGGGTGCGGGAGGGCTTCGGGGGTCCCGCCCCCCCCAGCCCTCCTACAGGCACTCCAGCCGCAGGCTGGCGGGGATGGAGAGCGCCGGTTTGGGGGGCCGGGACCCCGCGCCACGAGCATCTCCAGCCAGGGACCCTTCCCCAGCGGCGGGGCCCTGGGGGCAGCCCCCTCCCCGGGAGCCGGGGGCTGCGCGCCGGCCGTCGCTCCGTAACCCCTTCGCCAACCCCGGGCGCTCCCCGTCGCCGCCGCCCGTCCGGCCGCGCCCCGGCAGCACGCGGGGCGAGGGGCCACGGCGATCCCCCTCCCTCGGTGCCAGCCTCCGGCGCTTTGGCCCCGAGCTCCCCGCTCCGGCCGCCCCCCGCTCACCGGGGCCGGGGGGGAGGCGCCCGGGGGGGCCCGCGGCGGGGAGACCTCTGTCATCGCGGCGGAGCAGTCCCCCCGGGCTGCCGCTCCCCCAGGCCTGGCCCCGGCTTCCCGAGCCCCCCACCAAGGCGGTGAAGCCGCTGCAGAGGACCCCCTTCCTGGCACCATCGTCCCGCCCCGGCAGCCGCCGCCTCGGCCCCCCCGGCCCCTCCTGGGATGAGGAGCTGCCCCACTGGCACGGTGCCCCGCGGGGTCCCGCCGGGGTGCTCCCTCCGCCCAGCCCCGCTCCCAGCACCCCCAAAAGCTTCATCCAGCGCATCGGGCAGCCCCTTGCCGGGATGGCCCCCCCCTCCCCACCATCGAGGCCATCTGCTGAAGTGGGGGGCCGCAGCCCCTCCAAGGGGCGCTCCGTGGCGCAGTCTCTGGCTTCGCTGCTCGTAAGGAGCATGAACCCCACCAAAGCCCCCTCATCCTCACCACCCACCCGCCATCCCTCCACTCGCTCTCCCTCCTTGCCCCGGCGCCCATCCCGGCGAGACGGCAGCACCCGCAGGTCTCCGAGCCCACCCTCTGGGCGCCGGGGCTGGGCCGACGCCGGGCGCCCCATCCTCCCCTCCAGCCCACGTGGCAACCGGAGCCCCTCACCGCCCCGTCGTGCCGCTTTCCCACCACCCCACGGGCGAGCCCCCGGCTCTCCGGTCGTCCCCCGCCACGGCACTCGTCCCCCGGGGCCGGCGGAGCCCATCGAGGGTGACGGGGCGGCCGGGGAGGAGGGCGCGGGGCGCTACGCGGTGGTGACGCCGCAGGTGCAGAGGTTGGGCTCCTTCCGGCGCGCATCCCGCATGTACAAGCAGCACTGGTCCACGCAGCACGTCGTGCGGGTGCGGGAGATGCCCGACGCCTGGACAGCCGAGCAGGGCCTCCCCCAGCAGCCCACCCAGCGCGGCCGGCGGTGGGCGAGCCAGTGGGGAGCCGACCTCGCCCGATACCTCTGCCAGCGCCCGCCGGCGGGGGGCTGGCGGGACAGGCACCCCTGGGCGGACGGGTACCTGCGCACCAAGCAGCCCTGGCGCAGCAAGGTAATGCGGGCGGGGAGCCCCCTCGGGGGGATGGAGCCGGGGGTGAGCTGGCAGCCGGCGGGACCCCGGGCGGGGTGGCGAGTTGAGGTGGCCGATGGCTCTCCCGGGCTCGAAGGCACCGGTGCCGAGGGGGTTGCAGTGCCCAGGGTGGGGGGTAAATGGCTGTGGGTGGTTTGGGTGCTGGCGGGGGTCCTCCCGTAGGGAGCAGATTGGAAGAGGGGACCATCGCCTGCTGTGTATCCCCCCACGAGCGGCCCCGCTGGGGACACTTGATTCTGGCGTATGGAAATGCGGAGACCCGATCCCGCGGGGACAGGTGCAGGTGGCACGGTGACCCGGCGGGGTGTCCGCTTTCCTGCCCACCGCCTGGCCGGGCGCCAGCGCAGCCTCCCGTGTGACACCCGTCCTGCGTCACCTCTGCGCTTGGCCGGGGGGAGAAGCCTCAGCCCCCTTCCATCGCCTCCACTGGAGGTGATGCCCACAGAGAGTGGGAGCGGGATCCTCAGGACCAGGTTTTTTGCGGACCAGCCCCAAGGCGGCCTTGGTGGCCCCATGTTCCTGTGTTCCAGCACTGCTGCTCTCACCTGACACACAGTGCTCCTGCTGGGGGACTGGTTTTGGGGCTGTGGGGTGTTTTCTTGGGGTTCCCGCCATTGCTGACTGCGTGTCCCCTGGTTTGGGGTCACAGATGGCGTTTTGGGGTGGTGGTGGTGGTGACTGGGTGGGACACCTGAGGGTGTTGGCACATCCCTGCCATGATGGGGTGGTTGCTCCTTGCAGATGCAGTCGCTGTGCAGCCTGCCCATTGTGCGGTACCAGGAGCCACAGGAGGAGGATGGGTTGGAGGACATGACCCAGCTGGAGTGAGTGTCCCTGTCCCCTGTACCATGACTAAGTGCTGTGTGGGACAATGGGGCTGCAGCCTCCAGCTGCACACCCCTGACCCTGCTATCCCACCCCATCTCATCCCAACATGGGCTCTGCTTCAGCCTCCTGGGTCTGGGAATGCAGGGGACACTCTGGGGAGAGCAGACACTCCCTTGTTCCCCTGTCACCCCCTAACTCAGCCTCTGCTCCATGCCAGGGACCTCCAGGAGGCTGCGGTGCTGAGCAACCTCCGGACGCGGTTCGAGCGCCAGCTCATCTACGTAAGCATAGAGGGGCACGGCATTCCCCAAAGGCTGCAGGTGTGGGGTCTTTGGGGAGTCATCACCCTCCAAGGGCTCATGGCCCCACACCTCTCTCTCTGGCAGACCTACATCGGCAGCATCCTGGTGTCGATGAACCCGTACCGCATCTACAACATCTACGGGACGGAGCAGGTGCTGCAGTACGAGGGCAGAGCCCTGGGCGAGAACCCGCCGTGAGTACCAGGCTGTCCCCAAATGCCCTGCGGGGATGGGGTCACTCCCACCCTTCACTTTGGGCATCCTTGTGCCGGGGCAGCATGGCACCGCACCCCTCCTGCTTCTCCCCACCCCAGGCACCTCTTTGCCATCGCGAACGTGGCCTACTCCAAAGTGATGGATGCCAAACACAACCAGTGTATCATCATCAGGTGGGACATGGTTGTCCCCATGCACAGCCCCCTGGGGTGGGCCCTGATCAACACCTCCCTAATCACTGTGTTACTGCCACCAGCCTGGCTTGGCCCTGGGGTGGGGTGCTGGGGGATTTGGGGGGATTTGGGGTGGGCAGCCCCTGCTCAGCTGGTGACAGCCCTGGCTGTGCCCCTGCTCTGCATTCCAGTGGGGAGAGCGGCTCAGGGAAGACCGAAGCCACCAAGCTGATCCTGCGCTACCTGGCAGCCGTCAGCCAGAAACGCAGCACTGCCCCACAGGTAGGGTGCTGCCCTGGAGACATCCCTGAGTCCCCATGTCCCCAAGCTCTTCTCCCACCTCCCAGCACTCTCTTCCATCCCTCCTCATGGTTCTGCTGCTCTCTCCTTGTCCCCATGCTTCCACCTGGACCATGGCAGATAGAGGTACCAAGGGGACACATGGGCTGGGAAGGTTCAGGGGGACAGAGAATTGTGGTGGCATCTTGGCCATGGCACCCCAGGTGCAGGGGGGAAGGCAAGAGGGACAGCAGGAAATCAGTGCCTGCACATGGATGGAATCTCTGTGCTCTCCCACATCCTCATTTAACCTGGCTGTGGTGCACACCTCAAGTTTGGGCACCCACGGGTGTCTGCATGCAGCATGGGGTGGCAGGGAGGGTGGCAGGGTGACAAAGGGGGTGCCCTAGCCTTGGAGATGTTGTGGGCTGTGTGGGGTGCCCAGGCTGACCCCCCCCCCAGCTCTCCTCATCACCACGACAGATCCTGGAGGCGACCCCCCTGCTGGAATCCTTCGGCAATGCCAAAACCGTGAGGAATGACAATTCCAGCAGGTTTGGGAAATTTGTGGAAATCTTTCTGGAGGAGTAAGTAATGCTGAGTAACATCCGTGTGGGTGCTCCCACCCTATGTCCCCTGCTGCCCCAGGGTGTCCAGCCCAACCTAGCCCCTTGTCCCTCAGCTCTGAGAGGACACACGGGGATGTTTTTGGGACAAACCTGGCATTGGAAAGGTGATGGCACCTGAGGACAGGTGGCTGTCCCTGGCATAGGGGCAGGGACACTGTGACCTGGGCTGCCACCCTGACCATTCCCAGTCCCCATCCCTGCCCTCGTATCCCATCCCATCCTCTCTTGGCCCCACTGATCCCAACGGGGGGGTACCTGATATCGCCTTGGGGTGCAGTGCTCGATCCAGGTGCAGACACTTATCCCTGCCCACCCATCCCTGGTGGGGGACACTTGGGGACCAGCACCGACCCCCAATGTTTTGAGGGGCACTGGGGCATGGCTGGGTGCCTTGGGAGGCCACAGCCCCTGCCCAGGCTGAGGTTGCCAGCCGGGTGCCCACTCTCACCCTTGCAGCGGCTTGATCTGCGGTGCCATAACCTCGCAGTACCTGCTGGAGAAGTCCCGCGTGGTCTTCCAGGTGTGTGGTGAGGGGATCCTGGGCTCTGCCCCCCACTCTGCCCCCTCTGCCGCCCCCTCCCCAGCTCTGTCCTCTGCTCCCCAGGCCAAGAGCGAGCGCAACTACCACATCTTCTACGAGATGCTGGCAGGGCTGCCGTCCCAGCAGCGGCAGCGGTACTGCCTACAGGGCGCCGAGACCTACTACTACTTGAACCAGGTAGTGTGTCCCCTCCCCAGCCCCCCCACAGCCTCATTTTTGGGGGGCTACCCAACCTCAGGGTGCTGGTGGGTCCCTCAGTCATCAGGGTGAGGATGAGGAGGATGCTCAGGGTGGGGGTGACCCCCCGCACTGGGTGCTGACCCCGCCCAGACCCACTGATGGACCGAGGGGGTTGTGCCAGGGTGGGAACTGCGAGATTCCCGGCAAGGACGACGCTGAGGATTTCCGTCGGCTGCTCAACACCATGGAGGTGCTGAACTTCAGTGTGGACGAGCAGAACAGCATCTTCCGCATCCTCTCCTCTGTCCTCCACCTGGGCAACGTCTACTTTGAGAAATATGAGGTAGCTCATCCTCCTCAGGCATGATTTAGGATGTGGCAAATGGGGGATCATCACATCCCATGGCATCCCTGTGTCCTGCAGACTGACTGCCAGGAGGTCGCCACGGTGGTGAGTGCCACAGAGATCCGGACGGTGGCTGAGCTGCTGCAGGTGTCCCCTGAGGGCCTGCAGAAAGCCATCACCTTCAAGGTGACGGTGAGTGCAGGGGGCACAGGCTGGGAGGGTGTCCCTGGCCCCTGGGGACCATGGCTGATGTTGCTCCATCACACCATCTCCCAACCAGGAAACGCTGCGGGAGAAGATTTTTACCCCTCTGACTGTTGAAAGCGCCGTGGATGCCAGGTAGAAGGAAGGGGGGCTGCACAGCAGGAGGGTATGGGGGGCTCTGATCCCCAGGGATGGTGTGTGGATTAGACTCTGTGGTGATTAAAGCTGATGCTGTGGTGGGTGCTGGCTGTGGCAGTGGGGTACACTGGTGCCATTCCAGAGCTCCAGCACTCTGCCCATGTCTCCCCTTCCCAGGGATGCCATTGCCAAGACCCTCTACTCCCTGCTCTTCAGCTGGCTCACGGACCGCATCAACAAGCTCGTGTACCCGCGGCAGGAGGCCCTCTCCATCGCCATCCTGGACATCTATGGCTTCGAGGTGAGCAGGATTCCTCCCACCTCCATCCTGGCTCAGTTCCAGCTCCATCCTCCCAGGCTCCATGAATCTTCCTTCTTGCAGGACCTCACCTTCAACAGCTTTGAGCAGCTGTGCATCAACTACGCCAACGAGTACCTGCAGTTCTTCTTCAACAGGATTGTGTTCCAGGAGGAGCAGGTGGGGCTGGTGGGCAGTGCTGGGCTCTGCCCCTGTGCTGGGCACTGCTGTGGGGCTGGGGGCTCCAGGCTGACCCAGTGCCCGCCCTGCAGGAGGAGTACCTCCGGGAGCAGATTGAGTGGAAGGAGATCCCCTTCAGCGACAACCAGCCGTGCATTGACCTCATCTCCCAAAAGCCCTACGGCATCCTCCGGATCCTGGATGACCAGAGCTGCTTCCCCCAGGTGAGGGGGTGTCTGGTGGTGAGGTGCAGCCGGCACTGGGAGGTCACTGTGGCTGGGGAATCACCATGGCTCTGGGCTGTCCTGGACAACCTGGGAACCCCCCGGGTTCCTCCAGGCTGGATAAGCCCAAAGAATCATAGAAACATCATGGAATCAGAGTGGTTTGGGCTGGAAAGGACCTTGAAGATCACCTAGTTCCAACCTGCTGCTGAATTGCCCGAGCCATATCTCACTCCTGTGTCCCTTCCCAGGCCACTGACCACACGTTCCTCCAGAAGTGTCACTACCACCATGGGACAAACCCACTCTACACAAAGCCGAAGATGCCGCTGCCCGAGTTCACCATCAAGCACTACGCAGGGAAGGTGACCTACCAGGTGTGTGACATTGGGATGCTCAGCTGGGCTGTTAAGGCGGCTTAAAGAGGAGGTTGATCCTGCACCAAGGAGAGAAATGCATCCCAGCGGGTCTGGCTGGGGTCCTGCAGGTCCTTGTCTCACCCTGTCACCCTGTCAAGCTCCTCACCAAGAGGTTTTGCTATTTGCCAGGTTCACAAGTTTTTGGATAAAAACTATGACCAGGTCCGTCAGGACGTGCTGGACCTGTTCCTCAGCAGCAGGACCAAGGTAGGGTCCTGCCTGGCCCTGGCTCTGCAGTGACACTGGGCGCCAATAGCCCCCTTTCATACATCCCTTTCCATGTCCCCAAGAGTGTGTCCCCATAGCTGGTGAAGCCCCGGGGGACCAGGAGCAGAGGATGCCTCTGGCTCCACGCATGGGATCCTCTGGGCTTTGACCCCTCAAGCATTTGGCACAAACAGGCACACGGGCTGCTCTTGTGCTTTCTGTCTTTATCCATATCCTCATCCCTATCCCTATCCAGGCAATCCAGACACAATTAGGGGATGTGACTTGCTCAGGGCTGGGCAAAAAAGCAGTGGCCAGGTTGGAAAGAGGATCCGAGAGAGCTGCACCATCCTGGCCACCTTCCTCCTCTCTAACGCTTCCCGTCTCCCCAAGGTGGTGGCCAACCTCTTCTTCGGCCATGCCCAGGTGATGGCCCGGCAGAGGAGCCTCATCAGGAGGAGCAGCACCAGGACACGGCGGTACAAGGCTCCCACTGTGGCTGCACGGTTCCAGCAGTCGCTCCTGGAGCTGGTGGAGAAGATGGAGAGGTCAGGGTGGGCAGGGTGGGCAGCCAGGCTGTGCACTGGGCTGTTGGGAGCAGGGTGACAGCTGGACCTGAGCCCGAGGTGGCCAGGCTGGCTTTGTCCCCTGTCCTGTGTGGCTGACAGGGTCTCTCTGCCACAGGTGCAACCCCTTCTTTGTGCGCTGCCTCAAACCCAACAACAAGAAGGTGAGAGCTGGGGCTCTCCTGCCCGTGCCGGTGCCTGTGCTGCCCTGGTGGCACTGGGAGAGTGGTGGGCACACAGTGGGTGGGGGTTTGCCCATGCAGTTGCTGATGCTTCTCTCCACGCCCTCCCCAGGAGCCAGGGCTCTTCGAGGCCGACGTGGTCAGAACCCAGCTGCGGTACTCGGGGATCCTGGAGACCATCCGCATCCGCAAGGAGGGCTTCCCTATCCGCATCCCCTTCCTCGTCTTCATCGACAGGTGCCTGTGGGCTGCAGGTTGGGCACTGCCATCCCAGCGAGGGGAGACTACAGATCTTGTGGGTGTTTTGGGGGGCAGCATTTGGGCTGGGGTTGCCCCACAGCAGGAGCTGGGAACCCCTTGTGTTAGTACAGAGCTCTGGGAGAAGCTGCATCTGCAGGTGCAGTGCTTGTCACCATGGAGAAGGTCTGTGCTGGTGTCCCTGTGCGGTAACAGTGTCATGGGCTCACCCAGGTATCGCTGCCTCGTTGATATGTGGTCCAATGTCATTCCCAACGGAGCCAACTGTGTGGAGATGCTGAGGAGCCTCTGCCCCGTTAACCCCAGCATGTACTATGTCGGCGTCACCAAGGTACTGTCCCGGGAGGGGACTTGGTTCCAGTGAGCCCCTGGGGGTGGTGGCCAAGGTGGGGAGCTCACAGCCTCACCCCTGCTCCCAGCTCTTCCTGAAGGAGCAGCTGTACCAGGCTCTGGAGAGCAAGCGAGCCCGTGCCCATCACCTGGCCGCGCTCACGCTTCAGCGCTACGCTCGCACCTTCTTCATTAAGCGGCGCTTCCGCTCCCTCCGCCGCAAGATCGTCCTCCTGCAGACCCGGGCGCGGGGATACCTGGCCAGGTGGGGGTCCTGGGGGGTGGCAGGTGGGCTCTGGTGGGTGGCAGAGGGTGACGGGTGCCCTCCCGCAGGCAGCGGTACCGGCGCATGCGGCGCACGCTCATCAAGTTCAGGTCGCTGGTGCACATCTACGTGAACCGCCGGAGGTACCTCAAGGTGAGCTGGGGGCTGGCACATCCCGGGGGCTCCAGGGGACCTGCTGCCACCCTGCTGCATGTTCAGTGGTGGGTCTGGGGAGGGCACAGTGGCATATCCAGACTGTGAGTCTCCCCACATGCCACCCTACCACCTCCTCTGTGTCCTATTGGGAATGGGCAGTGCCTCTTTGGGATGAAAACTTTGGTGATATTGGAGGGGGTCAATGGGATCCCAGGGTGCTGTGATGCCTCAGGGTGTCCCTCCCTCCGGTGGGGCTCAGCATGGCTGCTCTGCTTGCAGAGGAAGGAGGATGCTCGCCGGCGGGCTGAGGAGGAGAACGAGAGGATGAAGCAGGTAAAGCCGTGTGGCACCGGTGGGAGTGTGATCCACGTGCAGCCCGTGTCGCTGTGCCTTCATCCCCGCCACGTGCTCGCCCATCCCCGTGCCCCTGGCCGTGGCACCCGTGGGTGCTGGGGCAGGGACCAGCACTGCAAGTGGGCACATCCCTGTGCCGCGCTGGCAGGAGCTGACGCGGAGGGAGGTGGTGGATGTCACCCACCTGGAGATCCCGGCCGAGCTGATGGGGCTGCTGGAGGCCGCTGCAGGTGAGCGGGTCCTGCACCGCCATCGCTCCCAGCCCCTTGTTCCCTACCCCACGGCCGTGCCGTAGCTTCCCACTGTGCCGCAGCCGCCCGGGAGGTGAATGCCGGCTGCGTGGTGCTGGTGCCGCCGCCGGCGCTGCAGCCCGACCCCCAGCTCACCCTCCCGCTCGACATCAACGACTACCCCATGGCCAAGTACGTGCGGGGCCACTTCCAGGTAAGGCGGGCGCCGCGGCCCGGCAGCGGCGAGTTTATTTTTCCCATGGGCAGACGGCTTTTGGGGCATCCCGGGCACCCCGGTCATGGTGGAGCAGTGAGGTTCAGGGTCCCCGCACTGTCCCACCAGGCTCTGCCCTGGCTCACACGCTGGGGACACCACGGGTAGCAAGAGAGGCTGGATCCGGGGTGGCTGTGGTGCTGTGGGGAGCTGGCTGCCACCTCCCTCCCTCCCCGTGGGTTCCTGTCGTCTCCAGAGGCCGGGGGGACCCTGCTGAGGTTATCGGAGAGAGACCCGCTGAGCCCTCCTGGACGCCCGACGCGGGGCGGATCCGGAACGCTGGGGCGGGAGACCAGGTCGCTTTGCTCCCGGGACCCCGGCCCCACCCACAGTCACTTTGCCCCATTCCTCTTCCTCATCCCTATTTTTGTCCTGTGTTTCCCAGTCCTCGGCATCCTGAATGACAGCACCGGGGCTGGATAAGGCTCTCAGCCCTGCCAAGGTGTTGGCATAGAACCACAGAACCACAGAATGCTTTGGGTTGGGAGGGGCCTTAAAGATCACCCATTTCCACCCCCTGCCATGGACAGGGACACCTTCCACTATCCCAGGTTGCTCCAAGCCCTGTCCAGCCTGGCCTTGAATGTTTCCAGGGATGGGGCAGCCACAGCTTTTCTGGGCAACCTGTGCCAGGGCCTCACCACCCATCTCTGGTGCTGCCAGCACAGCCTGAGCCCCTCCCTGCCCCACTTCCAGAAGGCTGCTGACCCCATCCTGCACCCCAGTCCTTTGGCAGCCCCACAGTCTCCACCCAGCACCAACACCATGCTCAGCACCATGGGACCAGCCCCTTGTGGCCTGAGGCTGTCCCCAGGTAGCCATGGGTGCGGGTGTCACCGCAGGAACCGGCATTTGGGATGCTGACGGCCCCACTGAAAGCCCCCCTCACCCGGCTGGATGAGGAGCTGTGCCACGAGGCTCTCAGCCTCTTCAAGCTGGTAGGTGGGATGGGACAGGATCCATCACCGCAGTCCCCTGCCTGCTCCGTGCCCAGAGCCAGAGGGAGGACCTGGCTGTCCCTGTGGCAGATCCTGCGGTTCATGGGGGACCCGGGGCTGGGCGGCCTGCAGGAGACCCTCTTCGGCAACTACATCGTGCAGAAGGGGCTGTCGGTGCCAGGGCTACGGGACGAGCTCCTGGCACAAGCCTCCAACCAGGTCTGGCGGAACACCAACGTCAACAACGAGGAGCGGGGCTGGCTGCTGCTGGCCGCCTGCCTCAGCGCTTTCCCTCCGTCCGCTGCCTTCGACAAGTACCTGCTCAAGTGAGCCAGGGATGGGCACTGGGATGGGGAACAGGAATGGCTGGGACCCACAGGAATACACTGGTACTCGTGCCTGGGAACAGTGCTGGGGCTTTTCAGGGCTCACCTGGCACCTGTGCCTGAGGATGCTGCTCAGGCCCCACCAGGTTCCTCTATGATTGCTTGGGCCAGCCTGGCACACATGGCCAGGTCCTGTTGGGGATGCTCTGAGGTCCCTTCAGGATCCCTCTGACCAAGCTGGCATACATGCCCATGTCCCTCTAGGTTCCTCAGGGCCAGCCTGGCACATGTGCCCAGGGATACTGGCCAAGTCCCACTAGAGATGCTCTGAGGCCCCTCCAAGATGCCTTGGGCCAGCTTGGCACACGTGCCCAGGATGCTGCCGAGATCCCTCCAGGGATGCTCTTAATCCCTCTGTGGTCCCCTGTCCCAGTCTGGCACGCATGACCCTGCCCATGTCCCTCCTGCAGCATCATCCCTTCTTCACAGGTTTGTGTCCGACTACGCCTTTGCTGGCTACAAGCCAGTGTGCCAGCGCAAGCTGATGCACGCCATGGCCCGCTCCCAGCTGGGCGCTGCGGCCGCCCGCACCTTCCCGCCCTCACTGCTGGAGTGGACAGCGAACCGGCAGCAGGCCAGCATGGCCCTCGACCTGCACTGCTTCAACGGTGAGGGCAGCACGGCTCTGGGGCGTGGTGTTGGCCAGGGTCGGTCCCAGAGTGACCACCCTCACGGGCAGGGGGGACTGGTGGCACCCGCTCACTGCCCGTCCCTCCCCAGGTGACCAGTTCTCCTGCCCCATCCACTCCTGGAGCACGGGCGAGGACCTGGCAGGGGATGTCCTGAAGCACAGGTATGTGCTGGCTTGGCACCCACCCGCCCAGCAGGTCACGGTGTCACCTGGGGCTGTCTTGGGTGCCCCCAGGATCTGGGAGCCCAGGTGCCCAGCTCGTGGGCAGGGTGTCCCTGTGGAGCCTGTGTCCATCCCCAGTGTCCTGCTGTTGGCAGGGGGCTGTCGGAGGGCTGGCGTGGCTGGTCTGTAGCTATGAAGGCGGGTGCCCAGTGGGCTGAGCTGGCTGGACACGACTATGTCCTGGACCTTGTCTCTGACCTCGAGCTGCTCCGGGGCTTCCCCAGACAGAAATCCTGCTTCCTCATTGCATGGGATGGGACCGAGAGCCACAGCAGGGACAGCCGGCCGTAGGTACCCGGGCAGGGATGGGTGCCCCACTGTGGGGCTGGTGGGGGGAACGCACCGGGCTGGATGGGTGCTGGTAGGGGTGGGTGGGCTCTGAGGGGAATCTGGTACCCAGTGGGTGCTTGATGAGCACTTCCTCCCTCTCTGCAGGGTGCTGGGACATGGATTGGATTTGGATGAAGTGCCTCCTCCCCCAGCTGTGAAAGCCCCCACACTGCCCTCCGTAGAGGCGTATCACCCCCATGGTAGGGCGTCATTTCCCCCAGCTCCTGTCCCCCAGCGCTGCGACGAAGCCCTGCCATGCCACTGGTTCACCCTTTGTCCCCTCACAGACGGGGAATTTGGGGAGCCGCGCAGCCAGAAGGGTCTGGACCGGTACCTGGACAGCCTGTTCGACCCCGTGCTCTCCTACGGCAATGGGGTGAGGGGATGTCCCCCTGCCCGAGGCATTTTGGGGTGCAGGTGGCTTGGCCACTGTGCCCTGATGCCTGTCCCCCAGGAGCTGGAGAAGCCATCCATCCTCTCAAAGAGGCTGAAGGGAGGAGGTGGTGTGGGAGGCGAGAACGGCGGCGCTGACGCCAATCGGAGCGAACCTCCCGGGCCTGCGGAGACGCATCAGCCGAGGGGTGAGCACCTCGAGCACTCCCACATCCCCACCCAGCTCCCTGCCTCAGTTTCCCTGTCTGACCCCTGGTGTGAGGAACATCCCCGCGCCCAGAGCCCCACAGCCCTGATTGAGCTCTCATGTTTGTCATCACAGGCACAGAGCCAGACCCGTCCCCGCAGCGCCGTGCAGATGTCAAACAGCCACCCGGACCCTCGGTCAGTGCCACGGGGCCGGGAGGGGTCGAGCCCCTTCTCTGCTCCAGGGCACCTCTCTGGGGCAGCCCCTGGGGACGGGAGCAGCTGGGGGTGCCAGGTGATGATCGCATCGTGTCCCTTGCAGGGCAGAGTGGCAGAGGGGACGCCAGCCCATGTGCCCCAGCCCCGGCCCTACTTGCAGAAAGCCGGTAAGGGGTCGCGGTGCAATGGGATGGCCACAGGGGCTCGTGGCACTGAGCCAGGGCCCCTGAGCCATGTGCTTGACTCCGCAGCGGCCGTGGGCCGGCGGTGGCCGGGAGAGCCGGTGCGGCATTCCCGGCTCAACTCGGAGCACTTCCCGAGACCCACGCACGACATCCGCAACATCATCCGACAGTGCCAGCCAGCCCCGCGCAGCTCCCAGCCCCACAGGTACACACCTGGGCCCCCAGCCAAGGCACGGGCTTCTCCTGCCCGCGGGTGCATGTGCTGGTCCTGATGCTGGGGTGTAGGGAATGAGGGGGTGCAGGGAATGCTGGGGTGCACTGAGTGATGGGGTGCAGGTGGTGTCAGCTACAGGGAATGTTGGGGCGCCGGTGATGCTGGGGTACAGGTAATGTGGGATGCTGTCTCAGCAGCAAGCTCTTTGGGAAGAAGCTGGACCCCCACGAGGAAGCCATGCAGATCCTGAAGGAGCAGCTCTCAGCTGCCCGGGTGCCATCAGCTGTGGTAGGGATGTGGCTGCCCCTGTGTCCCCCTGCCCGGGCTGGGGGTGTCACTGGCACTGACCACAGCCCCTCTGTACCTCACAGGGGCCCAAGGAGGTGGTGGCTGCGGTGAAGCCGGTGCCAAGTGCCAGGTACCAGCTGCGAGCACTCACAGGACGTCCTGCAGCCACACAGCCTCCAGGTATTGCTGGGCAGAGCTGTGGCACTGGGGGGGCCATGGTGGAGTGAGGCACCTCATCCTCCCAGTGGCACAGGGTGATGCCTCGTGGGGTAACTGCTGTGTCCGGCTCAGCCAGAGAGCTGCTCCCTGTGCCTCAGTTTCCCTGGATGGAGGCAGCTGTTGGTGGTTCCCCCCAGGGATTGCGAAGCTTTCTGTCCTTTTGCAGTCTTTGTCTCACGAGAGCTCCCATCCGAGGCGCAGCAGGTCCAGACCCAGCTGCACCGGAGCTGCAGCGAGGACTTCTACACCTACCACAATGTGCCCTGGAAAATATTCATCCGGAAGGAGGTACAGATTATGGGGACACTTGGGGACAGGTTGGTGCCAAGGTCCTACTGGGATAAGGGGGTTTACACCAAGGTCTTTCCCCTGGCAGGTTTTCTACCCCAAGGACAGCATCAACAACCCACTGCTGCTCGACCTCATCTTCCGGCAGGTGAGGCACCGAGCTGGCCCCGCAACCCCCAGGGGTCCCCTGGGAGAAGGGGTATTTCCCAGCGGGGTGATGGTTTACTCATCCCACTGTGGCCATCCTGCCTTCCCTGCTGAGCTGCCGTGGAGGAGCTGGGGCTGAGGGACACATTGCTCCTCCCCAAACAACCCCACTGCTCCTCACCCCCATTCCCAGATCTTCAATGATGTGCTGTCTGACACCTGCATCCGGATCAGCCAGGAGGAGCGGCTCCGCTTGAAATCCCTCTTTGGTAACCCTGTGTCCTGCTGCTCCCTGCCTGAGGGGCTCACACTGGGGGGCCCCAACCTGGGGAGTCACATCCAGCCACTCTTGTGCCCATCCTCATCCCCTGGCTATCTCCAAGCCATGACTGGCTCTGCTTAATCCTGGGTAGTTTTGTTTCCAAAAGTAACGATCCCCCTGTAATTTAGTGCTCCACAACACCACAAATTGAGTCAGGTCTCAGACAGCTCTTTGGGGGACACACATCTGTCTCTGCAATACAGTCCTGCCAGGCATGGGGAGGACATGAGCATCCCTGCTTTCGCTGGGAACTTTGTGCACATCCTCCCCGGGGAGGGGATGCTCACAGGAGGTATTTCCCCCTCCCCACAGTGGAAAACAAGCTGGACTCCTTCAGCCCCGTGGCCACCGAGAGTGTCAAGAGGGAGATCATCGCCGCGGCCCGGGATGGCTGCGAGGTGTATTTCTCCCGCCTCTTCCCTGCCACGGTGAGGGTCCGCCTGCAGGGCAGGTCGGGGTGGCAGGCACTGTGTCCCTGTGCCCCCGGCTGAAGTGCTGTGCTGGCCCACAGGGCAGTGTGGGGACGGGTGTGCAGATCCTGGCCGTGTCCCACACTGGCATCAAGCTGCTGCGGATGGTGAAGGGCACCAATGTCCCCGGGGAGCAGCTGCGGGTGCTGCGGGCCTACAGGTAGGAGTGGCCAGGGTGGGGTGGGTGCTGTGGGTGCCACAGATGCCAGGTGTTTCAGCCTCCCCTCGCCCTGCCCCAGCTACCCCGATGTGCTCTTCGTGACCACCCCATCCAGGAACATGCTGGAGTTCAACCTGCGCAGCGAGAAGCTCATCCTCTTCTCACCAAAAGCTCCCCAGGTCAAGGTCATGGTCGACCACTTCATCACAGAGCTCAGGAAGGTGGGGGGTGCCCTGGGGCCAGGGTGGGTTTGTCCTGGGGGTCGGACCCTGCCCGTGTGCCTGGGGTTGGGGTGGGCAGAGGAGGGCACCCTGCGAATGGGACCATGGCTGGATTTGGGGGAATGGTCCTGAGGCTGTGGGTGCTTGAAGTCCCTGTGCTGGGCGGGATGTTGGTGCCCCTATGTGCACGGGCTGTGCCAGACCCCCTGTGCTCAGGACTCCCAGTACGTGGTGGCCGTGAGGAACTACAGCCCAGAGGATGGGGGCCAGCTCAGCTTCCACAAAGGGGATATCATCCACCTGCAGTCACTGGAGCACTCTGAGAGAGGTTAGGGATCCCCAAAGCCCCCCATGCCAAAATGCCTTTAATGGGGGACACAGGGGCAGCAGACTGACAGCTTGCCCTGCCCTGGAGGTGGCTGTGCACTTGCCTTGCATCCTGTGACACCCCATGTCCCCATGGTGTCCCCATATTGCCTCTGCAGACCACTACTATGGCTGTGTGGTCCGCAAGAAGGTGATGTACCTGGAGGAGCTGAAGACAGGCACCCAGGATTTTGGTGGGTTCCACGGTGTCCCTCTGTGCGTCCCTGGTGTGCCCTGAGCTGTGTCCCCTCCTGAGGCTGGGCGACGGGGCAGGGTCCTGCCTCTGTTACCCCTCAGCAGGATGGTTTGTGGTCTTTTTGGCACTGACCTGATGCAGGGAGATGCTCTCATGCAGGTCCCACCCTGGGTGGCACCTGGTGCTGCCCATGTCCCTCAGGTGACAGGCTTTGTGGCCTCTGCTCTGTACCTTTCCCTTGAGTGATGCCAAACTGCAGCTGCATCCAGCCAAAATCCATGGCCAGATCCTTGAAAAGGGGGCAGAGGCAGGAGGGAGCAGGCAGAGAATTTTGGGGGTGACCCCATGGCTGCCAGCCCAGGGCCATCCCCACCATCTGTCTGGCACAGGGTGGAAGTTTGGGGCCATCCATGGCAGGTCAGGGCTGTTCCCTGCCGAGTACGTCCAGCCCGTCGTGGCACCCGACTTCGTGCATTTGCCTGCGGAGAGGAAAGAGGAGCCCAGGGACAAGCAGGGCAAGGTGGCGGCTTCGGCGGCCGTGGCCGTGGCTGTGGCCTCTACTGCTGCTGCCCAGGAGCTGGACCGAAAAACTGAGGTGGGTCCTGGCCTGGGGCTGTCCCCTGGTGCTGGCTGTGCCTGGTGCCCATTGCCCTGCTCCGCAGGTGTCCCCAGCCAGTGCCACCTTTGCGGAGGGTCCGGAGGGAGATGGCATCAAGCAGCTCGGGGATGTCATGGGGGCCTGTCCCATGCTGGCCTTTGCCCAGCGGCATTTCCGCGCAGCACGACATGGGACCACGTGAGTGTCCAGTGGTGGGACAGGGACATGCCATGGTGGGGACACCTGTGCCCACCTGCCCCCTTGTCCCTCTGCCAGGGACTCCCGTGGGATGAAGGCACCAAGTGTGCTGGAGATGCTGACATTCACCAAGGTATGGGGAAGTGGAGTCCTGGGGTGCCCCTGTCCTGTTGTCACCTGCAGGTCCCCTTGAGGTCCCAGCAGGGTCCCAGAGCTGGGCCTCTCCCCCTGCTCCAGATTCCCATTCAGGAGTCACTCATTGAATTTGTGGATGGTGGCCTCAACAAACTGGCTGCTGAGGCTTTCCAAGGTAGGCAGGGGCACGAGTGTCCTGTCACCTTAGCTGTCCCCAGCCCTGTCCATGGAGGAGGGTGGGGCTAGACTGGGATGGGCAGGTGGGGTGTCCTAGGGGAGTTTAGTTCTTCTGGTTCCACTGCTCCATGTGCCCAGGAGGTACCTCCCCCAGGAGAGCATGTCTCTGGGGGAGGGACATGCTGAGCTGTGTCGCCATGTGGCTTTGTTGTCCCCAGCCGTGATGAAGTTCATGGGTGACCACCCTCTGCGGGGACAGACGGAGCTGGACGCCGTCTGCACCATCCTCAAGGTAAATCCACCACTGGGACAGTGAGTCTGGAGGGTGGCCTGGGCAAGGGGTGGCAGAGGGGTGGCAGCTGTGCCTGTCCCCCAGCTGTGTGCGGAGCACGAGGTCCTGAGAGATGAGGTGTACTGCCAGATCATCAAGCAGATCACTAACAACACCAGCTCCAAGACGTGAGTCCCTACACCCATCTGGGACAGCAGAGGCTGGCACGGGGACACTTATGTCCCTGGCCAGGCTGAGCTGCTCCAGCCTGCGGGGAGACCCGGGGACCTCATCCTTGCAGAGGGCTGCACTGCTCCCCAGGGTGATGGTGCCACCTCAGGCACCCTCTCTGTGCTCGGGGGATCAGCCCTGGCTCTTCCCACAGGGACAGTTGCCAGAGGGGCTGGAGGCTGCTCTACATCCTCGCTGCCTATTACAAGTGCTCCGAGGTGCTCCGGCCCTTCTTCGTGGCCTTCCTGCAGGATGCTAGCAGGCACCCAGAGCTGCCTTTCCACGGTAGGGGCCGTGCACACCCCAGGGTGCTGCGTGTGCAGTGGGAAAGGACAGCCCAGGTGTCACAGAGCTCAGGAAGGGCTCTAACAGAGCCAGCATGACAGCTCAGCCCCTTTCTTCATCCTAGTCCCTGTTTCTGCCAGGCATCGCCAAAGCCTGCGAGCAGAACCTGAGGAAAACCCTGCAGTTCGGTGGCCGCAGCCTCTTCCCCAGCAGCATGGAGCTCAAGGCCATGGTGGTGAGGCTGGGGGCTCGTGGGTGCCCATGGGGTGGGGCAGAGCTGGTGTCAGCTTGAGATCCCCCCCAGAAGTTCTGGGTACCCGCATGGGCTCAGGTTCTCCCCCCCTGAGCTTGGGATCTCCCTCAGACACCACCCTAGAACTGAGCTGATCCTTTTTGGGGATCTCCCCAAGAGAGCACAGTTCTTCTTAGGGTCTGCTCTTCGCTGCTTTGGGTGTGCCCTGAGCTTTCAGGAGTCCCCAGTGGGGATGGAGCTCTGTGGACATGGAGTGGGGGTATGATGGTTCAGCTGGGCAGGATGGGCAAGAGACAGGATGATCCCAATGGGATGGTTCCTAAGGGATAGCTGTGGGGTTTGGGATGTCCTGTGGCATCTTGCTGTGTGGAAGGCCCCCCTGCACCCCAATGTGTCCTCCTGTGCAGGCCGGACGCAGCGCCAAGCGCCAGCTCTTCCTCCTGCCCGGCGGCATCGAGAGGCACCTCAAGATCAAGACGTGCTCGGTGAGCCAGGGGGGACAGGAGGCTCAGTGCACCCCAAGACTATGGTGACACCTCAGTTGTGGGCACCCAGAGGGTGCGGATGTGGGGGCCTGCACCTTTTGGCTGTCCTCACTGTGGGACTTCATCCTCTGGGAAAAGTGGATCCCTTCTCAGGGCAGCTTCATGGGATGAGCCTCAGTGCAGGACAAGTTGGTGACCCAGAGCACAACAGGGAGATGTGGCAGTGTCCCAGCCACCTGTCCCTGTGCCCAGGTGGCTCTGGATGTGATTGAGGAGCTGTGCTGCGAGATGGGGCTGCAGAATCCAGAGGCTTTGGAGGAATACATCCTTTTCGTGGTGACCGACAGAGGTGAGGGGCTGGCAGGGATGAGACAGACGGGACAGGACAAGATGGGATGGGATGGGATGGGATAGGATGGGATGGGACGGGATGGGATGGGATGGGATGGGACGGGATGGGATGGTACAGCCACGCAGATGGTGTGGTGGCCATGTACACACGTGTGGTGGCACAGGGCAGAGTGTGCGGCCGCTGACCCGCCGGGAATACATCCTGGATGTGGCTGCCGAGACGGAGCTCCGGGATACCAGCTACACCTTCTGGTGCCGCCGCGTGGTCTGGAGCCAGCCCCTCAAGTTTGACAATGAGCTCTACGTCACTGTCCACTACAACCAGGTCGGGCGACCCCATCAGCCTCCCCCAGGGCCACCTCCCTGTCTCCCTCAGAGCGTGCCCTGTCCCCAAGCCGTGTCCCTGTGCTCTTGTCACCCCCCCAGGTGCTCCCTGACTACCTCAAGGGCCTGTTCACCATCCTGCCACCGGTGAGGCCAGGAGAGCAGCACTTCCCGCACGTGGCCAAGCTGGCCGCCCTCCAGCACCGAGCCAAGGACCGCCACCACCTCCCCACCGTGTACGCAGGGCACAGGGCACCTGGGGCGGGGGGAAACACATGTCCCATGGGATTTGGGACCCACTGGCCAGTGCTGGCCCTGATCCCAGGCTCCCCACAGGCGGGAGATGCAGGACTACGTCCCTCCGCAGCTCTTCCGCCTGCTGAAGCCCCAGTCCTGGCTGCAGATGGTGACCCAGCACGTGCAGCAAGCCCAGGCACTCAGTGCCCACCAGGCCAGGGCACAGTTCCTGGGTGAGGGGACAGCGATGGGGACAGGGATGGGGAGGTGATATTGAAAGGGAGAGGATGCTGAGAGATGCAATGCTAATGAGGACATAGTGCTAATGAGGATGTAATGCTGCTGGAGATGCAGTCCTGCTGGGGATGCAAGGCTGCTGGGGATGGGATGCTGCCTGGAGGGTGATGATGATGGGGATGGGATGCTGCTGGGACAGGCAGCCCTTGTCTCTGTGTGGAGCCTGGGGTGCTGCATATGGAGGGCAGGATGCATTGGCAGGACAGGACAGGATGGGCTGCTTCCAGGCCCACGCTCGGACACCCAATTCCCTTGGCTGCTCCGGGGTGCAGGACCGGGCAGGTGGGGGTGGCAGTGGGCACTGAGAGCCTGTCCTCTGCCCTGCAGGGCTGCTGAGCGCCTACCCCATGTTTGGCTCGTCCTTCTTCTACATCCAGAGCTGCAGCAACAACGCCATTGTTTCACCCTGTATCCTGGCTGTCAACCAGAATGGCCTCAACTTCCTCAGCAAGGAGACCCATGTAGGTGTGGGGCTGTGTGGGACACATGGAAACATGGAATGGTTTGGGTTGGAACAAACCTTAAAGCTCATCCGGTTCCAATCCCTGCCATGGGCAGGGACACATTCCACTAGACCAGTTTGCTCCAAGCCCCGTCCAACCTGGGGTCCCCAGTCCCCTTGGAGGGGTTCCCAGGGCACACTGGCCACCCCCCCCCCATCCCCTCCTAGGAACCCATCGCCAAGTTCTCGCTGAATGAGATCCAGTCCACACGGACGCAGCGGCCGACGGCCGGATCCAGCTATCCCTATGTGGAGATCACGCTGGGAGACCTCCTGGCCCAGGGCATCACCCAACTTCAGCTGGAGCAGGTCGGGGACACTTGGGAAGGTCGGGGGAGCCCCGCTGGGGTTCCCACGGTGGTGGCACAGCGACTGACCACCGGTGTGTCCCCGTCTAGGGCCTAGAGCTGTGCCGTGTGGTGGCCGCGCACATGGAGAGGCTGCTGGGAGCCCGGGAGAAAAGGCTGACGCTGCCGCCCAGCGAGATCACCCTGCTCTGAGCCCGCCGTGGCCTTGGACCCCTGGCACCCCGGACCCCTGGCATAGGGGACAGAGAGTGCAGTGACCCTGGGGTGTCCCCAGCCTGGCCAGTGGCCGCTGTCCCCCTGTCACCAACCCACTGTTGTTCTGGGGTTTTATACACGCCCGGGAGTCTGGCATGACTCGGTGTCCGTGGTTTTGTGCTGCGCTCGCTGCTGCGGGGGGGATGCTGCTCACCGCATCCGTTTCCCCATCCATCCCCATGTGTTTCCTATTGCTGTGCCTCAGTTTCCCCAAGCTTCCCAGTGCCTCTGTTTCCCCATCCCGGTGTCTCAGTTTCCCCCACCCATCTCCGTGTTTGTTTCCCCATCCCGGTGTCTCAGTTTCCCCATCGCGGTGCCTCAGTTTCCCCTCTATCCCTCCCGTGCCTCAGTTTCCCCGTGGCCCCCCCCAGTCGCTCCCGCTCGCCGGTGGCGCTCGGCGCGCCCGCCAGGGGGCGCTCGCGCCGCGCACCCGCCGGCACCTCCGCGCCCCTCCCTCCCTGCCGCCGCCGCGCGCGCGCGCTCCAACCGGCCAATCAGCCGCCGGCCCGCGGCGCTCGCGGCCGCCCCCGGCCAATCAGCGCCGCGCGGGGCGGGACGGGGCGGGGCTCCCGGTCCCGGTTAACGGCGCCGGTCGGTGCGCGCGGGGGGTGGGGCCGGGCCGCGCGCTCTGTCCGTACGTGCGCGAGAGGGGCGGGGCCGGGGGCGGTGGTGGCGCGTGCGCGGCGGGGCGGGGCGGGGCGCGGGGCGGCCCCGCGGTGATCCGGGATGTCGGGCCGGCTCCTGGTGACGTAGCGGGAAGGGCCGCGCCAGACCCCCGCCCGCCGCTGTCCCTCGGCACGGCACGGGACCCCTCACATCTCCTCCGGTTGCCCCCCCGCCATGGGCAGAGCCGCGGCAGTGGAAACGGCCAGGGCGTCCGGGGCCGCCACTGGGAATGTGTCAGGCCCTGCCGCCGCGTGAGCACCGGCACCGGCAGCGTTGTCCGCGCCCGCCCCGGGCCGAGCCGTGAGTGTGGCGTCCGCCAGGCCGTCCCTGCGCCGGGAGGGAGGGAGAGGGCGGGAGCTTTGCCCGCCGGGAGGGGGGTCCCATCTCCCGTGGAGGGGGGGGCGGGAGAGGGTCTGGCGCGGTACCGGGATCCCGTCCTCACCTCCCTCCCCCCCCTCCTGCGGGGCTCTCTCTCCTGGCAGGGCGGCGGGTGCCATGAACAGCAGCTGCGCGTCCCCCGCCGCCGCCCGCCGCCGCCTGCAGCGCCGGGATCGATAGAGGCGGGGGCTGCGGACGCGCCATGGCCGGCAGCGGCTACACGGACCTGCGGGAGAAGCTCAAGTCCATGATGCCCTACCGGGACGGCCACAAAGGCGGCGGCGGCGGCGGCCTCCCGCGGGAGCCCCCCGAACCTCCGTACGACCGCAAGCGGCGGCACCAGGAGGACTCCGGCTCCGAGCCCAGCGACTACGAGGAGCAGAAGGAGGAGGAGGAAGCTCGGAAAGTCAAGAGCGGCATCCGCCAGCTTCGCCTCTTCAGCGCCGAGGAGTGCGCCAAAATCGAGGCGCGCATCGAGGACGTGGTGTCCCGGGCGGAGAAGGGGCTCTACAAGGAGCACACGGTGGATCGGGCACCGCTGCGGAACAAGTATTTTTTCGGTGAAGGCTACACCTACGGGTCTCAGCTGCAGCGGCGAGGCCCCGGCCAGGAGCGCCTGTACCCGCGGGGGGAGGTGGATGCCATCCCCGAGTGGGTGCACGACCTGGTGATCAGGAAGCTGGTGGAGCACCGGGTGATCCCCGAGGACTTTGTGAACAGTGCCGTCATCAACGACTACCAGCCCGGGGGCTGCATTGTCTCCCACGTGGACCCCATCCATATCTTTGAGAGGCCCATCGTCTCCGTCTCCTTCTTCAGCGACTCGGCGCTCTGCTTCGGGTGTAAATTCCAGTTCAAACCCATCAGGGTCTCAGAGCCCGTTCTCTTCCTGCCCGTGAAGAGGGGGAGCGTCACGGTGCTCAGGTAACTCTCCGTTGCCGAGGCTCCGCTAACGAGCCGGGGCCCGGTTGTGTAACGCAGATCACGAGGCGCACGGATACGCGCCCCGACGGCGCCTCGGGCTCCATCTCCCTCGTCTGTAGGCACTCAGGGGTTCTCTGTGGTGAAAAGAATGAAGCAGGGATTTGGGGGGGGGTCCTGCCGTCGTGGTAGGTGAGGATTTGGGTAGGTGCCCTCTCCGCGGGGCTTGAGGCGAGTGCTGGTGGGAGCGTGGCCGCTCGCGGAGCTGAGCTTTGCCGTAGTTGCTGTAAATGGTTAAAATAACACGTTGAGACACAAAATGGATCCTTTGCCCAAGAGTGGTCAGAGCAGAGCAGCTGGTAGGGACGGGGCTCCTGGGTCTATTCTTAGCTCGGCCGGTGCCTCCCTGACCTGACCTTAATCGTGGAGAGGAGGTGTGAATGGCCTCGTCTTCCCAGTCTACAAACTGGGAATGCCGAACCCTCCCCTGCCCAATGATGATAGGGAGACCAGAGCGCAGAGCCCCGTGTGATTGTCACTTGGAAGTGCAGCGGGTCACAGGCACAGGAAAAGACTTTTATGTGTGTTGAGGAAGAGCCTTGGAGGTGGAATGACCTGCCCAAGGTCACGCAGTTGGTCGGCAGTAAAGCTGGGATTGGCACTGGGAAACGCCTGCTTCTTAATCCCACTGCCTCCCGGTACGGGCTGAGACAGGGGAGCAGGCAGGTGAGGGGACAGGCAGGTAAGGGGACAGGAAGGGCTGGAGTGTACGGATCCCGCTGGTGTCCAGCTCCTGGGGAGGGCAGCTCAAAGCCTGGCACGGGGGCTGCCAGTCCCTTGTGTCCCTGAAGGTCAGAGTGCTCCCTGCCAGGAGCAGGGATCACCGGGACTCTGCTAGCAGTGCTCTGAGCTACCAGCTGTATCCTTGTTCGGGGGGTTATTTTTTTAGACTGGTGAAGGTCCAGGCTGGTTTTCCGGGCTCTCAGGCCGGTAACACAATCCCTTGCTTTGGGTTGTAAATTGATCGCCGCAGGGTTCGAGAAGGAATTTTTCCCCCCACAAACACCTGGCCTCCTTGACTGGTGCATCAATAATAAATGCTGAGATCTCACGTAGCTTTTATCTCGGAAAAGCTGCACAAATATTAACTAATCATCGCCGTACCCCAGCGTTAGGTAACTTGTGTGGATTAGCCAGGGATGAGGGAGGCTGCAGAGGGAATCGGGAACGGCACTGAGGACATTTTCTCATACTCTGGTGGTTTGACAGGGCTGTGCAGGAGACCAGAGGTCAGGGTGATTTTGTGAAATGGGACCCAAGGGGACCCATCCTGCCCTGTATCCTTTTACTGCAGAGCAAACTCCATCCCCAGGGATGGAGACTGCTGGGTGTAAGGCAGCTGCTCTGCTCCCTGACTTCTCTGAGATATCAGGAGGGAAACTTTCTACCCTAATTTTCCTGCTGGTGATGCGAACCCCTCTGCTGTCTTTCCCTGTCAGGCCTGGATAAGCAGTTGTCCTTCCTTTTACAGCCAGAGGCCTTTTTTTTTTTAAGGACAGTGAGAGTTTTATCGTGCTTGGAAGCATTCTGGCAGAGCTGCTAATGCAGGGTCAGCCTCAAGTCTTGCAGTCAAAGCCTCTTGAAAAACTGTGGAGGAGGATCTGCAGTGGAGGATGGTGGGAGGAAGGAGAGATGCTTTCTCTGCTCTAGGACCAGAGAATGATGTTTTCTTCTTCCAGACCCTTGCTCTTCCTTCAGAACTGCTGGGAAGAGGCTGCTGGCTCAGGGCTCATGGCATTGGAGTGGGGTGTCTCCCGGGGGTGTTTGTTGTTGGCCAGTGTCACTCAGGTGCTGTAATCAGTCTATTAATGTGGCTGAAGAAATTCTACAAATCAAATGAAGATGCCTGTTCCCCCCAAATCCAAGGGCTGCTTTCCAACCCACCCACTGCAGCTTGATCATGGTCAGATGTTCTGCTTTCCAGCAAATAATAAGACTTTAAAACAGGGATTATTTCAAATTTGGTACAGCAGTTAGCAGGTACTTTGCACTCACTTAAGGGAGATTCTGCCAAAATGACTGTTCTGCGTTTATAGGATCCTGGCTGGAATCAATTCCTTGCCTCACAGCAGATCTCCTGGTCTCCCATCTAACCCCAGCAATCAGGAGGAGCAGGAGAGGTGCAGAGCATGCTCAGGGGTGTGTCACCAAATCCAGCCCTTGGTCATGATTAAGTCAACTCCCTAAACTTGACGTTTTCTCCTCTGGGTAAACAGTTGCTGGAGGCAGTTGCCCTGGAGATAGGGAACGGGCACAGATAGAGGTGGCATGCCTGTAATGTCTGGGATTCGAATCCTGCTGGGTCAGTGGCTGCTCCTGGCATGCAGCCTTTCAGGGGAAGCCGCGGTAGCCACGTGCATTTGGGTGCTGTGTAGAAATCGTGAGGATCTAAAGGAAGCTGTTGTGTCCCTCTCTTTGACCCCACAGCACTCTCAGGCTGTCCCCAGATTACCCCTGTTCCATTCCTGCTCCTAATTTCATAGCTGCCTACGCAGAAGGGATTTTGCAGAGGGGCTTTCCCTGTTTCCCTTCCTTGACTTTGTTTGCCTGGCCTGAAGCAGGATGTGGTGTTTCCCAGCACTGAACCTGCCTCAGACTCCTTGGAAAATGTTCAGACCTCAAACGACAGGTTAGGTGGAACAGCAACTCACCTGGCTGGGCTGTGCCCCTCTGCCAGAAGCCAAAGGCTGAGCCACCCCGTGACCTGCTAATGAGCCTTTCCCTCTCCCAGCAAGACCCTTTTCCCTCTCCTTTCACATTGGCAGGGAAGATTTACTCTTGTAGGTTTTGAGATCTAGAAGATGATGTCGTCCAGTCCCCCCTTTTCCCGCAGCCCTGGGAAGTGGGTGCTCCTGCAGGTTTGTCCCAGTGGCAGCCAGGCCAGGAGGAAGCATCACCTCAGTGTGTGCTGCTGGATCCCAGTCCTGTGGCCCATCACCTCCCTGGGAAGGGGCTGCTAACCTCACCACGTTTGTGGGTTTTTCTTATTTTAACAGTTATTTGTTGAGCATCAACCAATAGAAGCAGTGGCAGGGAGATGGAGGAATTTGCCCTTTCATCTGCAGAACGTGTGTTTTGACAGTGCTTGGGGCTGGGAAAAAGGGAGGGAGCAGGGGATGTGTGGAGCCAGCTGGGATGGGGGGGTTCCAGCCAGATCCCTGCCCTGCAGCTGCTGTCACAGGAAGCAAATCTTGGCACTGAAACTGCCAGGTGTGTTGTCTCAGCGTTGGAAATGGTGCAGCTGCACTTGGAGCAATGAAAGGCACAGGTAACATTTCCCAAGTTCCGGGAGCTTGTGCCATACGGGCTTCCCTCCCGCAGCTGGAGAGTGCTCCAGGTCATCTCCTGGCTGTTTCTAATGGCAGGGGAACACGGTGATGTGTGTCCCTCCTGTTGTCTCAAGGCGTGCCTGATGGAAGCATAATCAGAGCAGGTTGGAGTCGCTGGAGGATGAACCTCCTTCCTTCCCAGCTGGAGGAATCTCTCTGCAGCTGTCTGCTCCAAAATAGCCTGATCCCTCAGAACAGGCTGTTGGTGCAGAGGAAGTTTCACGCCAGTGCCAGTGGTGATGAGGCAGAGATTTGTTCAAGCTTTTCTTGTTAGAGTCTGTAGAACTTTAAGGCTTCCTTTCTGGGGATGTTTGCACAAAAATATCCACTTTTATCTCTGTGTGAATCAATTCTGGCTCAACAGCAGCTCTTCTGGATGGAAAGAGAGACTCAGGGGGTGTAAGGTTTGACAGCTTAGTTTGGAGTTGGGCTTTGGTTTTGGGGTAGTGTGTGTGGAAGACATCAACACTTCCCCTGTTCTTCTGGAAAATGCTCTGGGATGGAGATGTCACACTCAGGTGTTCTCATGGGCAGGAATTTATGATTTTCCTTTCCAAGTTGCTTTAGGTTTGTTCTCTGGGCAAGAAACCTGTGGGTAGACCCGTGATATCATTATGGGTGTTTTTCTTCAGGGTCTGCCTCAGGGTGTGCAAGGCCAGGCAGTGGGTGAGAAGTTCATGCTGGCACGAGGCAGCACGAGTATGACACAACCAAATATTCTTTTTCTTCCATTTCTCTGCCTGTGCAGAGACACACCATCGCTGTATATGATATAGTGCAAGCAGAGTTTTCCCACACCAGTTTGGCAGACTGGTGTGTCCCCCTTTGGGCCTCAGACTGGAGTGGTGGGGCTGTTGTTTGATGCTGCCGATGTGCATCTGGGACCCCAGGCTTCTTGGTGCCACTCTGAAAGTGATCTGAAAAGGGGGTTCCTGCCTCAGAAAGGAGTGAAAATGAGTGTCCAGGACAAAATCTCATGATGGAGAGTGCAGGTCTGGAAGCAGACCTTTCCCTGGTGTTCAGGATGCTGCTGAGGATGCTGAGTTGAATGTTAACGTGGGTGATATTCATGAATTCACTGGAGCTTGACGCAGAGATTCCTAGAACATAATAGAGCATCATCATAAGCCCCTTGGCATAATGCTGTCGTGTTCTGCAATGCCTGGAGGATGGTGGGGATGGACATCACCCCTGCTTTAACTGGTCTTAGACTTTCAGCTGTCCTCCCAGAGCAGGAAATCTGTGTGTGAGGAGGTGTGTGTTTCTGGGTGAGTGGGTGGGTTATCTAACCAGATCAAGGAAACCCGGTCCTGTCCCCGGAGAAGGCTTGCATGTGTGAGCTGTTTTCTGCTTGGAGTGTCCTGAATCACCTGCCAGCCTCTGACCCTAGCATGCCAGCAGCAGCATGGAAAAGCCTTGTGGCGACACTGGGCCTGGTGGTTTCTGCTTCAGGCTGGGTGTGCAGGCTTGAGCAGCCTTCACCCAAGTGCCTTCCAAGGTGTTCCTGCCCTTGTCACGTGTTTCAGGAGGCTCTGAAGGTGTTCAGTGTCTCTTTTCCCCACACTGGCGTCCAGAAGGCTCTGTGTGAGCTGACACTCTCCAAACGGCAGGTAGAGGGCAGGCCCCACCGCTGGGATCTGCTGGCTCGCACCCTTGGAGTGACGGGATGTGCTCCCAGCAGGGTTTGTGAGTTGGACAGGTGTGGTGGCCGCTCTCCACGGACCCTCCGTGATTTTACCTGCTGTGCTGGGTCCAGGAGTCCTGCTGGAAACAGAAGCAGCCATGTGGAAATGCTCCAGTGTGTTGTGGGAAGCTGGGGCTGTCCTTGGCCGTGGCTTTTCTCCAGCCTGCTGAAAATGTGGAGTATCTGGAGTCATCTCACACGGTGAAACACTCCTGCTGATAGCAGCTACTGCTTGAGCCTGGGCTTTTCCTCCACCCAGGGAGCTGTTTCACCCTGTTATAGGGAGGTTTTAGAGGATTGCAGCTTGGCTTGCAGGTCTGAAATTGAAGGTTACCCCATGTATACTGGGTTAGGGTTGGTGATGTTTGTATGGTGGCTGAGAATGTGCCATGTGATGGGGAGGGTGGTGAGGTGTCTGTGCCCAGGGGAAGGCACTGAGAGGCTCAGCTCTTACCAGCACTGTGCCCCTCTGTGACTAAAAAACCTCCTTGATCTGTTGCATGTTTGGGTCTGGGTGTGCTGCACATCTGAGCCATGAGAGATGGCTTTTCTCATAGGCATGTTTGAGATGATGTTTTGGAGGAATGTGCTCATTTTTTTCCCCTGTTGCTTTCTAATTTCTTCGTAAATTAATCGTCTGAATCTACGGTTCTACATTTCTACATGTTTTATTTCACAGTACTGGACCAGGTGGCAGTTTCCTCTGGGGTATGCTGAAGAATTGAATCATAAAACCTCTCCAAACCCCTTGACTCTCCTTATTCTTTCCCAATGTTGGTTCCTTCTTGTAAATCTAGCTCCTGTGTGCCTGGGGGGTGGTGTTTGCAGGAGGAATTCCTGGTGGAAGTTAGGAATTACTGGCCAAACTGAGTTGTTGAGACTGGAAACCACTTTCTGCTCCTGCCTGGCATCTCCCTGACGGTGGCTTTTTGTTTCTGTTGTCAGTGGGTATGCGGCTGACGAAATCACACACTGCATTCGACCACAGGACATCAAGGAGAGGAGAGCTGTCATCATCCTCCGGAAGTAAGTGTTGAAGCCCTCCAGACAGCAAGATAAACGTGGATGTGGTGTCATGATGCTTAAACACTTGAAAACTGCCTTGCTCGTTAATTTGCTGGCTTGATCTTACACCTTGATTAGGTGTCACTCTGACGCTCGCTTGTGTCTTGCTGTACCCGGCAGTGGAAGTGGCTGGAACGTGTTCCTCAGGGTTAATCACTTCTTGGCTCTGTGCAGCAGCACTTCATCGTAATGTCTGGGATTGCAAGCCCTGCTGGTGCCCAAACACCTGGCTTTCCTTGGCTGCCCAGCTCCAAACAGCTATGATTTCCAACTCTTGTTTTGGGCTGTGTGTTCGGGTGTCTGGTCATGTAATACCCACATGTGTGAGTTGCCTGGATGGTCTTTTGAAGCTGATGCTTGTGATGAAGAATGTCCTGTAAAGCAGATAAAGTTTCCTTGGTATCATGGCTTTTGTTTGCTGGGGAGAGAGGAAGACACTGGCTTTGGAAGGAAACGTAGATGGTTCAATGCTCGTTACAGAACTTGTCCTTTGAGTCTGTGTTGGGAAGCCAAGCTCCATAAGCTGTTTTAGAAATAGGCTTCCTGTTCTAGAAGAGCACTCTCGATCAGTGTTTGTTCCTAAAGCTCTTAAGAAAATGGAGACAGAGTAAACCAACCTCACCCCAAAGTCCCTCGGTAAAACCTTCTTTTCTGCCTAGAAATGTCCTCTCTCATCAGTTCCTTCTACTGGGAGACTGAAAAACATGACTGCCACACATTGACCCCTGCTGACTGTGCCTTGGAAGGTGTTAGCAGTAATTCTGCTGTCAAGAAGCATCTTTGTAAATGAAAATACACAACTTTGAGTCCTGTAAACCTAGCCAAAAATGTGGGCATTGGTGGCAGGGCTGTGGTTGTGGCTCAGGCTGGCATAAGGCTCACAGGCAAGCGGTCTGGATTCACACTGGATGAGCTTTTGGATGGCTTAGTTGGTTTCAAAACAAGTCTGGCAACATTATGAGGATATGGCACAAAGCCAGTGGAGTGGAGTTGGACATCTGGTTAGAGAAACCCATGGAATGAAGGCAGGAAAAACAGCAGCCCTGAGGCATTAGCCTGGCAAAATCAGCCCAGACCCCGGTAGGCAGGATGAGATGTGGCAGGAGACAGAGTGGGATGAAAGGCAGGCTGTAGCCAAACCACCCCACAGCTGGGTATGGCCATGTGAGGTTTGGGGCGAGAGGTTGTGATAAGAACTTAGAGCTGTTGTGCTCATGGTGTTGGAGCAACCAGGGAAAAGCAGCACAAGTGCTGACAAGGAGGCACCTCCAAATCTTACAGCTGCTTTGGTTGGATTTTGGGAAAGAGAAGCCGCCTGTCCTAGGTTGTAGAGCAGTTCCCTGGAAAAGACAGCTAAATAAGCTAAAGCTGCCCAAACTGGTGCAGATACTGAACACACCTGTTTAAACTGGCTCTGTCTCTTGCTTTGTCCAGCTTTGGTAAAGCTGAGGATGTTGGATTGTTTCAGTCAAGCCTGGCTGCCCTCAAAATGCATCTGGGCGAGAAGGGACCTTAAACCTCACCTCGTTCCAACCCCTGTCATGGGCAAGGACGTCTTCCACTAGACCAGGTTGCTCAGAGCCCTGTCCAACCAGGGCTTTTCTGGGCAGCCTGTGCCAGTGCCTCACTACTCTCCAAGTAAAGGATTTCTTTCTAATATCTAATATAAATCCTTCCTCTTTTAGTTTAAAACTGTTCCTTCTTGTCCTATGACCATCTCTCCATGTAAAAAGTTGCTCTGTTTTTTATAAGCCCCCTTAAAGTCCTGGGAGGAGCAGTGAGGTCTCCCTGGTGGTACCCAGCTGACCTGGTGCATTCCTGCTGAAGGGACAGAGCTCTACTGGCTTTGTTTGCTCAGCCACCCCTCTGCAGCAGTGTGTCCTTCTGCCTCCCCCTGATTTTTGGGGCCTGATTTGCTTTGTGTCAGAGCGGAAGTGTCTCTGCCCATCACACAGGCCAGATGAAACCACACCAGGATTTTTGTCTTGAGCAAAGCATAAACCCCCTGGTAATTATTTCTGTGTAGCCTCCGCAGCCGTGGTGAATCCACAGCAATGTTTGCCAAAGGCTGCGCTGTGATTGCTGCCAAATAGAGCTTATTAATTGCTTTTTATCCCCGGCGAGGGCGGCCACCTCCCCGTGTCCCCTGCGTGTCCCTGCGCGCTCAGTGGGGCCGCTGTGCCCTTTGCCTGCGCCACGTCCCTGCGCCGTGGATCGCTGCACAAACGCCATTCCCGATTCCCGGGATCATGCGACTTTGTCTGGAATGGAGCGTTATGCAACCAAGAAAACAGCTACTTCCGCTGGTGGCCTGTGAGCACGAGAGGCTCGGGAGCAGCCACCAGCCTCATAAAACTCCTCTTCCTCTTTTTCGTGGTGAGGATGAGCCCTGAGCTTTCCTGATCAGATCAGTTGGATCATCCCAGTTGGAGCTGGGATATTCAGCTCTGAATTCTGCCAGAGCTCGCTGCGTCCCAGACGTTGGAGTCTGGCTCTGTTCTTGCCTCTGCTCCGAGCGTGTTTTTGCTGACAGTGGCAGGAGAGCAAAGCTGTGGGAGCTGGAGGAGCAGTGGCCTTTTGCAGGGTTCTCCAGAGCAGCGTGGTTACCAAGCAGGTCATAAACATTTCAGTACTCAGCATTTCCTGTGTATTGGAGCGCAGGGCTGCCGGGAGCCAGTGAGGTTTGGAAGTGCTTTGAGCCAGAGGAGAGGAGGAACGGTGCTCTCAATTTATGAGATGCTGGGAGAGGTAACGTGGGAGGTGAATATAGAAATGAGACCTATTGAACCAGGTCTTGAAAGGCATTTTAGAGGACTTTTGCTGCCATTCTGCTTCCACTCATAAATAGTTTCTCTATTTAAGTTAGGTAGGTACATTGTTTTAGTGTCACCTCTCCTTGTACCTGGCCAGAGGGAGCATGGCTGGTGTTCCCTTGCCCTTGCACTGTATTTGGGGGTTGGTTTGTTTGAATCGCAGCCCTGCAGTTGCAGTTGTATTTGGGAGGTATTTGAACCACCTCACTTGTCAGGGGCAGGATCTGCAATGCCTTTGGTGTTCAGGCTGGACTGGGTCCAGCCCTGGAGCTGAGAACAATTCAGGATGACAGTGCGGAGTAGCACAGGCTTCAGCCTGGCAGCTGCCTGCAGAAGTGTGCCTTGTTTCTAGCATGCTGGGCAAACTCAGGCTGCCATGCCCAGCTTCGCCTGTGCCAGTCTGGCATCACCCTGATTAGCTGAAGAGGCTCTCCCTGATGGCAGAGAGAAGCTTGGCAACTGGATGTGCTTCCTAATGGAAGTTTAGATTGGGATTGTCCTGTGGAAACCTCCCTCAAGAGCTAAAGTTCAGCACTGGAGAGCAAGCAGAGATTCTCCCCCTTCATTTTTGCTGCCTCCTCCACCTGTGCATGGCTACAGTCCTGTGACAGTTCTCCTTTGGAATGAGCTGTGCTTGCTCTCCAGCATAGCTTGAGTGTGTGCAGAGCTGCTGGAAGGGATGTGGTGCAGCTTCTGTTTGCTACACCTTCTCCTGACTCGTACTTCAACTCTTTGCACCTCTTAGTCAAGCTGAGGAACACCTGACCCCGGGAGATCCGTGGGCAGGAGGGAGTTTCCAGGTGGAAGCAGTTATTACTGTTGCAGGTGATGATGCTTTTGCAGGGCATCTCCCACCCAGGTGGCTTAACTGGAGCTGTGAGTTATTGCCAAGTCGCTGTGATTTCATAGGATTTCACAGCTGCTCCAGCACCTCTGCTCCGTATCCCGGAGCTGGAATTGCAGTGAGCCCAGCACCTTTTGCATTCACCTCATGACTCTGTGTCCCTAAGCCAAGGCAGGATAAAGGGGAAACTTCAAACTGACAGAGAGTATGTTTAAATTAGATAGAAGGAAAAAATCCTTTCCTGTAAGGGTGGGGAGGCCCTGGCACAGGGTGCCCAGAGAAGCTGTGGCTGCCCCATCCCTGGAAGTGTCCAAGGCCAGATTGGACAGGGCTTGGAGCACTCTGGTCTAGTGGAAGGTGTTCTTGCCTGGGCCAGGGGGTTGAAATGAGATGATCTTCAAGGTCCCTCCCAACCCAAGCCATTCTGTGAAGCTTCTAGTACCACAAAGCTGCAGCTTGTTGTGCTGTGGAGTGTGGTATTCCTGCCCCTCCTCCCGAACTGTGTGGTTGGGATGGAGGGTTCTGCTGCAGCACTGGTGATTCTGTAGAAACTCCTTGCAAATTCTCTTCTTTTTAAATATTTGCAGAACAAGACTAGACGCACCTCGATTGGAAACAAAATCCCTGAGTAGCTCTGTGTTGCCACCAGGTTATAACTCTGACCGCCTGTCGGGAAGCAACCGGGACCAGATCCTGAAACCAAAGCGGTCCCATCGCAAAGCAGATCCTGATGCTGCCCACAGGTAGGATGATTTCTCCTAAGAGCAACGTTTGGGATGATGTCTCTGGATCAGTGCATGGCCGAGGTTCCTGGCCTCAGAACATGTTTAAAAACATTCTGATTTGCACCTTCCAGGTGCTTTCTGCAATGCCCAAATCTGTTTTATCAGAGCTCTTTACATGTTCCTCCCAGACTTGTGGAGGCTGAGCTCTGGCTGTAAGCAGCTTACATTGTTTATCCTGCGAGTGGCATAATGAAGAAGCAATAGATTTGGCTGGCTTTTGATAATGCAGTCGTTCAGAACAATAGTTTCCCTGCAGCTAATCATTTTTGACCTCTATTGCCAAGCAACCTGTGCAGCTGCGCTAAACTATATTATGAAAGCAGTCCTGGGAGGGAGCGTGAGGGTTTGCTGTCTGGGAAAGGTTAAGGACTTCTTGGGAAGCTTCTCAGGCCTGTTTTGATTCCAGAGCTGTGTGTGTATATTTTTGTGTGAGAAACCAGACTGTGTGGATGCTTAAGCCTGACCTTCAGGGAAGCTCCTTGCTGAGGTTTCAGACAAGCTTGAGCTCTGCAGCAAGGCTTCCCTTAAACACCTTGGTGTGAGCACATTGATAGCCGTGAGTGATAGCCAGTCTGCCAGCTGTCCTGGATATTCCAATTCCAAAGCTTCCTGAGGATCCAGATGGCATTCTCTGTATAATGGGTACAACCCAAAAGTTGACTTGGTCGCAGGGCTTGGCTGCCGTGCGGTCCCAGCCCTGTTTGAACCTGTCCCGGAGGGAGGAGGGTGGGGATGGTTTGTTTGTGAGCAGTGTTCATTCACCTGGACGCAGGCTGGGAAGATGGATGAAGATCTGAAGCTGGGCTGCAGATGCAGCTTCCCTGGGAGCACGCAGTGGGCTGGTGTCCGATTAAGGGAGCGATCAGGCGGGACAAATGTGTACATCCGTCAGAGCTGTTTTTCAGCCTGATGTGACCTTATCAGGCTGTGGGGGATGGCTTGCATAGGTTTCTGCAGCAGATGGGTGTGAAAAACATGTTTTTCTCTTTCTCTGGCCTCAGAGAGTCCAGTATAACAGGTAATTCTCGTGGATATCATAGTGGGATTTCTTAGGAACCACTCGGATAAAATAAGTGTTGTGTGCAGCCCACCAACCCAGTCCTGCTATGAAATGATCAGAGGCAGCTCTGCAGAAATAATAATTGCACTGTGCTAGTATTTGAGAGGACAAAGGATTTTGGAGGTGTGGTGTGATCCTGCACCATAAGGAGCTCAGCTCTGTGTTCTAAATTCTGCTGCAGTAGAGAGAGACCCTTCTGCCCAAGGGATATTTCTTGGGGCCACAAGCTGCAAGTAAAAAAAGAGGTGCCTGGAAGTGTTCCTGATGGAGGTAAAGGCCAAAGCTTGCCTTGGGAAGGGAAAGAACTGGCCCATCATAGCAAAGTTCTGAACTCCCCTTGGGAGGTGCAGCTTGGTGATCTGTTCCTGCTCTGCCAAGTACCCAGTGCTGGGAAAGCAGTGGGAAAACAGGCAGAGCTATCACGGAGAATGAGCTGCAGATAGTGTCCAGGAGAACGCCTGGATCCCCTCGTGCTGTGCTCTCACTCCTGTTTTCTCCCTCTCCATAGGCCACGGATTCTAGAAATGGATAAGGAGGAGAACAGGCGCTCGGTCCTCTTACCAAAACACAGGAGACGGAGTAACTTCAGCTCCGAGAACTATTGGCGAAGGTCTTACGAGTACACGGAGGACTGTGACGAGGAAGAGGAGGATGGCAGCCCCGCCAGGAAAGTTAAAATGAGGCGGCACTGAGGATTGCACTTTGCAGGCTCATGGAGCTGATGAGATCTGGCCTCCAGTCTGTGAAAACTTTCTCCTCCCTCTGGCTATCTTCCATCTAGCTTCAGTTTTGGTTTTTCCTTTCAGGCTGAAGAGTAAACAGGAAGGATTTGGTTTTATGAATGGAGGAATGCTGAGACATACGTGAGGATGGAACATGTCCAGTGCCATGGTGTCCTGAGTCATGGGTCAAGTGGCCATCTCTCCCTTAGGAAGCAGATAAAATTATGCCAGGTTCTCTGTTGGGATTTCTTTTGAAAACACCAAAAAGTTTAACTGTTTCATTGCGCAAGATTCAAGAATTGTATTTTTTGTTTTTTGTTTTGTTTTGGTTTTTTTTTTTTTTTTTTGCTTTAACACTTTTCCTTTCCAAATGTTTTAAATATGATGTTTGACCCCAGGAGCTGAAATTCCATGGTGGGCTCATATTCTTTGTTTCACCAAAGGGCTCCTTGGTCCATTCTTACTTGGTGGTTGTCGGGTCTGTTTCAAGGGTGCCCTGCAGTAACTGGAAGTTTGAAACTTTGCAGACCCCTCTTGCTGCGATCGATTTCAAAGGGTTTAGGACATTTTCATTGCACTTTAGTGTTTTAAATGCCGTAGGTTTCCTTTCCAGCCCCTTTTCCCAAGCCAGCGTGGGCTCGCAGCCTTGTGTCCCTGTGCTGCCCTCTCCGAGAAGAATGTACTAGAGCTCTGGTTTCTCAGTGCTGGTCTGACTGGGGGCATGCTGCGGTTGAGGAGGAAGGAAACCGGGCCCAGCATTGTCCCGAGATCCATATTGGAATCTCAGGCTGCCGAGTGAGGGATCACACTGAGCACATGCTGCTTCCCAGAGCTGGGGATAGCAAAGAGGAGTAGGAAACGCTGTGCTTGTGAGGGCTTGTGCCTTGGGACCCCCGAGAAGAGCCGTTCTCCACTGCCCCTTCCAGGTGGAGAGAGCTGAGTCGGTGCAGCATTCCTGGCACAGTGTCCCATCCCAAGGGACTGGCTGCACTCTGATGGAGCAGGAACAGGAGCTGCTGTGGCCCTGGGGGAGCCGAGCTGCTCTGTCCCATCCGAGGCTGGCTCTGGGAGCAGGGACACTGCAGGGGTCGAGTTTGGCCCCAGTTCAGTGCATCCAGCACTGAAGTTGCCTGCTTTCTCCTGGCTTATTCCTGCCTGTGTTCCTGGGGTAGGGAGTTTTCTGGTTGCTACAAGAAATGCTGAGAAGAATCAGGCGTTCAGCCCTGTGGAGTTGTGTTAGAACATCTGCCATCATCATCCTCTTCTCCCACCTGGTTTGTGTTAGCCCAGACCAAAGCCTTGGTGTTTGCAGAGTTTGGGGCCCAATGCCATATTTAGAGCTGTATTTTTAAGGAAAACTTCCTCCAGTTGATTCTTTGAACCGAAGTGTTGGCAGTTGTAAGGAGTAGTCTTATTTTTAAATTTTTACTGCTTTGCCCTCCCTCCAATTGTAGTTTTTCTTAGTGTCGTGTCCCCCACACACTTCATGGTCTGCACGCTTGGCAATAAAAAGATGTAATATATTTTGAAACCTATTTGCTGCTGTCTTGAGGGGCTCCTGGTCTAAAACAACCACCCAGGCATTGTTCCCTGCAGTGCTGATCGAGGACATTTGCTGACGTCTGGGTCCCACTGTCCTTTTCCTTCCCCGCTGATTTTCGCCTGGTGTTGGGGTTCTGCTCAGGCTGGATCTTGTCACATGAGCTCAGAGGATGTTGCCATCACCTTCAGCACAGTGCTGACCTGTGGGGGTGTTGCTGAGGTCCCCAGTGCCTGTCTCTGATTATCGAATTGTTTTCCTGGTGAGGGCCCCCACTGGCTCCGTGCTGAGGCACAGCCTCCAAAGGAATGTGTCTTGTCAGTCCAGAGATCCAAAAGTTTGTGCTTCTGCTGCTTGTGAAACCTTGAAAATGCCGTTTTCAGACCACATGTAGCATTTGAAGTGATGTTCCTCACCCTCCCAGCTTTCTGCTGTGAATCCAGGCCAGCTCTTGGCTACAAACCCCTTGTTTTGGAAAGCTTGGCATTCCCCGACAGCAAAACTGCACGCAGGGAGCAGAGATCCCTTCTCCTCCTGATGGCTTTGTCTTTCTGGATGCATCTTGACCATGCCCCGTGCCTATCATGGTGCCAGGCTCTGCTGTGGGTGCAGACGGTGACAGGGGGCACTGCCAGAGGTCTCGGCTCTCCCCTCCTGGCTCCCAGTTTTATCCCTGCCTCTCTAATACGGATGCTCTACCCTGGTGTCAACTCAAACTGAAGCTGGAGCAGCCGGCCTTTCCACAGCTCCTTCCCAGAGCAGGACTCCCGTTGGATGAGGTGCTGGCTGTGTCTCTGGACATCCTGAGGGCTTACCTCTAGCCTGGTCCCAGCCATCACCTCATCCTGGTCCTTGTGCAGTCTGTACGTGTGCAAGTATCCTTTCCCAGGTTGTTTTGGTATTCCTGCATGTCCTGCTCGGGAGCTTCCCCTCCTTCCCTCCTCCCATCCATGCAGTGGGTCAGAGCTGGCAGCCGTGGCTGGGGGGACAGGTGGAGCCCCTCTCCAGCCACAATCTCCTCTTGATTTTTAACCTGACTGGTTGGGGCTTGACACTGTGGAGAGAGGGAGCAGGATGCAAGTGGGCAGAACCTGCAGCATCCCTCAGGAGAGGAGTCCCCAGCGTGCAGGCAGGGCCATCTTCCCACTTGTACAGACATTTTCTATAGACATGGATGTATATGTGTAGATAACATGGTTTTTTAACTCTTTTGCACTGAACAACATCGGAGTGAAACCTGGATTCGAAACTAGAAGACATTTTTCACACAGATCCAGAGGTCTGGATCCTTCCTGTAACATGTCTGGTGAAACTGTGGCTCGGAATTCCTGGTTTTCTCTGCTGGGCTGCACACAGGCATCAGGTCAGGCTGGTGGCATGGGGCAGGTGCTGAGCAGGGAGCGGGGTGAGCTCCAGTTTGGAGGCAAAACTTATCCTGTCTGCTCCCTGGGCCGAGCTCATGCACAGCCCTGACCCCGTTGGCTTTGTCCTGTGTCTGATCCAGTTGTGTGGTCCAACCTCTCCATCCACCCACAGTGTGTTCGTGCTCAGCCCCAAACTGGGAGCTACATCCAGTGTGACAATCCACGTGCCCAGACCCACAGCCCAGACCAGGAGAACTGTCTTTCCTAAGGAAGGGGAAGGAAGGTGGGGTTCATCCCTGCTTTTCCTCAAAGAACAGGAGGAATTGGGGTTTGTTACTGTTACCGTATCTCGAGAAGGGTCAGTGGTAGAATTTTCCAAGCCCATGGATCAAAACAGCTGCCAGGCTTTGAGGTGGGCTCGGGGGGGGCTGGGGTCTGGACCCCCACCAGCAGCAAAGAGTCTTTTACCTGCTAAAAGTGTTCCCTTTCCCCGTTGGGAGGAGAAACATTCGGCTGAGAAATGTCTCTGCTCCTTCCCCTGCCCGCACTTAGAAGTTCTGGCTGACTTTAATTTTTGTTTTTTAAAATATTCTAATTTTTTTTTGTTGTTACCAATAGAAATAAAAATAAATAAATAAAGAAGTGGCAATATTTTTTTCCGTGAGCTTTTCCTAGGAAAAAGCGTGGTTTGTAACAAAGTTGTACAGTTCTGAAGTTTGAGATACGAGAAGTACTGTGTGAAACGCTGTAAATGGGGCAGAGATTATTTTATGTACAGTCTGACGTGGGGGAATCTTTTAATTCCGGTTGATTCTTAGGAAGAATTTGGTTCTTCACTGTCAGGGTTTGGAATTTCATGGTTTCATTTTTTTTTTTTTTTCTTGTATAGATTGCTGCATTAATTGAATAAAAGCAGAAAGCATTGCTCTGCCTGGCTGTGTGGTGGTACTGGGGGCTGGGATGTGCCTCGACTCCCCCTGGCAGGAACGAGGTGGTTGGGAGCAGGGAACTGGTTCTAAATAAAGGGAGTCACCGGCTCCCCGGGGACAGGCGGCCAAATGCGGTGGCTGTGCCTCCTGCACTGTCCTAGAAAGCAGGGACAGGGATCTCTGCCTTCCTCGTCCTCCTCCTCCTTCCAGCACCCTGTGGTTTGGCCTCGTGTGGAGCCCCTCACACTCCTTGTGCCCCCTTCTTGCAAGAGGGAGATGGTGGGATGGTTGTGAGGTGCCAGAGAAGGGATGGATGGGGTCTGCTGGTCTCGTGTGGCCTTGTTTCTTCCTCCCCTCCTCTTCTTCTTTTTCCTCTCCTCTCCTCTCCTCTCCTCTCCTCTCCTCTCCTCTCCTCTCCTCTCCTCTCCTCTCCTCTCCTCTCTTCCCCTTTTCACCACCCCCTTCTCTCTCCCCTCTTTTCTCCCCTTTCCTCTTCTGAATTCTTCCTCCTTTTCTCCCTCCTCAGGGCAATGACCCACATCTGGCGCCAGCCTCCCCACCCTCAGTCCCCGGGGTCTGTGCCTGTGGTTCAGGCCCCTCCATCCATCCATGAGCCCACAGCCCATCACCGGGGCCTCCTTCCCCGCTCGCCCCTGGTCTGTTTTCCGCCCCAAAACCCTGCGTCACCCCAGTGCCGCATCTCCCCAGGGCCGGGGTTAGTCAGCAGGGAGGGGAAGCCATGCCCTGCCCGGGGTGACTCACCCCAAAACTGGGTGCTGGGCAGGTTGCTCCCCCTCCCACCTTGGGATGATGCCGTGGGGGAAGTGGGAAACAAAATTGCCGGTGCCCTGGCGGGAATAATGAGTCGCCAGCCGGGAATGAGGCTCGAATGCTAATTCTGGGAGCCGGCAGGATGCCCCAGGCCTAGTAGCCGGGGCGCCGCCATGTTGATGCACCCCATGGCTGTGGGGCACATGATGAGACCCTAAATCCACGGCACCCCATGTTTGTGGGGGCTTTGTGACCACGATGACCAGGCTGGGGGTGCCCTCGCTGTCCTCCACCAGGCCCACGGGGAGGAAAAAAACCGAAAGGAAAAGATTTAAAAAATAATATAAATAAATCCAGCGCAGAAAGCGTCGAGTTGGACGACTACACATCCCATCGGCATCCGCGGCGGCGCACGCGCAGCGCGGGTGGGCGGGGCCGCGGCGCGCGGCGCGCGTTGCCGCGCGGTGATTGGCGGGCGGAGCTGTCCGTCAGGGTTCCGCCCCGCCCCCGCCGCGGCGGTGCCTGCCCGGGCTCGGCGGGCGCGCGCACCGGGACCCCGCACCGGCACCGGGGACCCCGCACCGGCACCGCGCCCCCTGCCGGCCCCGCCCCGCGCCGCGCCCCGGCCCCGCCACCGCCGCCCCGGGACCGGCCCCGGGACCGCCGGCCGCGCCCGCCCCGCCCGGTACCGCGCCACCGCCGCCGCCGCCGCCGGCCCAACCATGATGAAGTTTCGGTTCCGGCGGCAGGGTGCCGACCCGCACCGCGACCGCCTCCGCCACGACCTCTTCGCCTTCAGCAAGGTGCGTCCGGGGCGAGCGGGGGGCGCGGCGGTGGATCCCGGGGGGCGGCGACCACCGGGAGGCACCGGGGGTGCCGGGCAGGGTGCGGCGTGCGGGCAACCCCCCGGTGGCGCGGGGCTCTGGTACCCCGGCGGGATGCTGCCCGCGGGGAAGCGAGCAGCGTGCGGGGCACCGCCCCCTGGAACCGGCTGAACCCCCGGGGGAGCCGCGCACCGGGACCTCCCCGCTCCCGGGAGAAAGGGACACGCAGAAAGGGCAGGGCTGCCTGGCCGGCGGACCCCGGGACAGGCTGCTGGGCCGTCCCGGGAGGATACAACCCGGGGGTGGCTACCGGGAGCCCCGGGTGCGGGATGCGCCCCGGGGTGCGGACCGGGGGGCTGCGCTCTTCCCCGTGTGGTGCAGGGGGGCACCCCGGGAGGGGATGCGACCCCCTTACCAGCGCGACATCCCTGTCCCCAGCCCCTCTTGGGAGGGGTTCCCTGGAGCGCCCCGTTTCCAGACTCCCCCTGTCCCATGGATTCCCCCAGGCCTCTCTCACGGGTGTTTTGGGGTGACCCGTGGTCCCGCACCCCGTCTGGCCTTGGAGCACCCCTGGCTGCATCCCCCATGTGGGTCTCAGCCCCTCACCCCTGTCTCCTCCGGGGTGGGACACTGGGGGGCTGGACCCCCTGTGTCAGCAGGAAGGGCTGTGGCGATGACCCCTTGGGCTTGGGGTTCCCCTGCACCTCAAAGTTGTGTTTCTGGGGGACCTCGGGGGATATCAGAGGCTCCCTCCTCCCTCCCGATTTTTCCCATTTGCCCCCCGCATTCGGGGTGGAAGAGCCCCCCAAGCTCATCAAACAACTGGAGGGACCCTACAAGCCTTGGGGTGCCAGACCCTTCCCTCGGGACATCGGGCTGTGCCAGCGGGTGCCCACCTGGGGCTCGGTGCACCTTGTCCCGGGAGCCCCGTGGCATTGGGACCACCCTCCTGCCCTGGCCGCGGGGGCAGGAGACCGCCGGCAGTGGCCCCTGCATGAGCCCAAACCGTGTCCATCAGTTCATCCTTCGGCAGCATCCTGGCACTGCTGTGGGATACTTGCCCAACTCATGGTGGGGACAATGCCGTGCACCGGAGGGACCCCCGGGCTGTCCCACAGCAGGACCGGGCTGGGAGGTGTCGGAATGTGCAGTGGTGAGGGGTCAGAGCCAGCTCCCACTGCTCAGCACAGCCCTGGCCCTCCAGCTTGCCGCCGTGGGTGAGGGTCTGGCCGTGGTGCGAGGCTTAGCCCAGCCAGAGCCCCCTGTGTTTGGGGAGCACAGTCCCACAGCCGGATCCTGCCCGAATGGGTGCCCAGGGTGGGTCTGTGCCCGTGGGACGTCCTGGGGAGAGACTGAGGGGAGGCCTGCTCCGGCCGTCCCAGCTCTGGGGCCGCTGGCTGCCCACCTGCCTCCCATTAACGGTTGTTTTTCCTCCCGAGCTCCGGATCTGCCTGGGCTTTGCTGTAATTTGGCCGGGAGCGCGCCTTGGCCGGCCGGCACAGCCTGCCGGATGCGGCCCCGCTGCAGGCGGGAGCCGGGGCTGCGGGTGGGGGGCTGAGCCGGGCCCCCCTTTGGGACTGGGGGTGCTGGGGAGCTGGGACAGCTTTTTCTGGGCAATCTTTGCCGGGGTCATCGTGTTGGTCCCTGGCCTGAAGCATCACTGTGGTGTTCCTGTGCTGCTGCTGTCCCAGCTCCTTCCTCCAGCGCAGCGTGCATCCCAGGGGGATTCGGCATGACCCTGCGTGGGGGCTGCCACAGGAATCGGCATCCACCCATGAGCATCCACTTCCTCGTCACTTGGACGTGTTGGGACCCACTCGGATGGGCCGGGACGCCTTGGATGTGTTGGGGATGTTTCCACGCTCCTGAAGGTGTCCCCTGGGAGGGGAGCAGGAGCTGGGGTGACAGTGGCTGCCGCCGGCGGGTGCGGAAAGCCGCCCCGCTGCGCCTCTCGGATGCCCCAGACAAAGGGAACAGGTCAGGATCCGGCCAGTCTGGCTCCGGCGGCCTCCGTATCGTCTGATCGCGCCGTCGCTGCTCAGCCGAGCTGCCCTCGGGAACCCTGCGGTCCCCTCGCCGCGGGCCGGGGCGGTGGGTGCCCCCCGCGTCCCCCCGCTGCCAGGGCAGCCCCTCCCCAGCCGGCGAGCCCAGGCACGCCGGACGGCCGGGACTTCCTTGGGAAGGTGCCCGCGGGCGACACGCGGCTCCGGCGGGGACGTCCCTGGCGCTGGCGGGTCCCGCTCGCCTGGTTCTGCCGCCCGGCATCGGGGACGCCCGGTGATGTCGCAGTGGGGGTCCCGCTCACCTCTCCTGGGGTGTCCTCACCTCGAGGGTTTAGAGCAGGGGGGGGTCCCATCCCCAAAGTGCTGGCGGGTGGTGGGGCAGCTTGTTCAAGGTCACACCTACCCCGGCCCGTGGTGTGGCTGTTGGGTTGGGTTTTGGGGTGCTGGGTGGCAACTGGGTGAGGAGTGATGTCCCCCCTCCCCAAGGCTCCCCTTGGTGGCAGTGGGGGACAGGGCAGCATCTTTGTCATCCCGCATGGCAGGGGTGATGCTCGGGCTGGTACGGGATCGGAGCTGTGGGGCTGACGGGGGCTGTGGAAGGTTTGGGAGGGTCAGAGGTGGGGGGTCCGGCTCTGACCTGCCTGTCCCCATGGCAGACGGTGGAGCACGGCTTCCCCAGCCAGCCCAGCGCCCTGGCCTACGACCCCGTCCTGCGCGTGATGGCCATTGGCACCAAGGCGGGAGCCGTCAAGCTGTATCCTTTTCCTCCCACATGAGCAGGAGGTAAGGACCTCCCGGACCCTCCTGCACTCCTCTGGCTGTCCCTATCCCGGAGAATGCTTGGAGACGTGGCTGTGCTGCTTCTGGCCCATCCGGCAGCCCCCACTCGGCTGACGTCCATCCCTCCGTCCAGCTGTGCTGCAGCTGGGCCGGCCGGCGAGGGGGCGGCTGGAGAAAACCCCCACCTCGCCCAAAACGCCGGGGGGACAAAGGGGTTCGGCTGTCCTGGGGGGCATCCCAAGCGGGGGTCCTTCCTGGTGTTATCCCGCTTATCCCGGGGGTGCTCCTGTCCATCCTGGCCTCGTCCCCGCAGCCCTCGGGGGGGCAGCGGGGGCTCTGGCCGGCCCAGCGCCGGGGTGCGGGGCTGCGGTGGGCGCGGAGCCCGGTCCCGGGTGGGGGGCCGAAGCGGGGGACGCCGGCGCGGGGCCGGCCGGGCTTTGTTGCCGGCAGCGTGCAGGGAGACTTCAGAGGGCTGCTGGCGGGCGGCCAGGGCTGGATGCGGCCCATGCTCGGGGGGCCCCGCGCCGCAGGAATGCGGGGTGGGGGCGCGGGGGCGGCTGCGCCCGCAGCGGGGTCGGGGTGTGGGGGCCGCCGCGCTCCCCCTCCCCCAGGCCGGCGGCTCGCTGCCTCCCGAGCACAAAGATGGCGTGTTTTGTTCTGCCGGGGCCGCCCGGGTGCCAGCCCGGCCGCGACGTCGCCGGCCGCCCCACTCGCCCGCCCCACTCGCCCGCCTGGCCCGCGGTGCTGGTCCCAGCTGAGCCCCCCCCGGCACCGCGGGGATGCCGTTGCAGGGGGCCGCGGTGCCCTGAGCATCCTCTGCGGGGATGGTTTTTGGGGTGGTACCCAGCGTGGTACCCCTTTCCTGCACGGCCCCGCTCCGGCTGCCGCCACAAAGATGCTTCTGGAGGTTGGCGGTGCCATGGGAGCCGGGGCCGGGCGAGGCAGCAGCCGGAGCTGGCCTGACTGGCGTTACTGGTTAGTGGGGGCACCCCTGGGTGCTCCCCGGCCAGGCTGGGCGGATCCGGTTGCAGACAGCCCGGCATCGAGGGGCTGCCAGTGCCTGGGGGTATCTCCTGGGGCAGCTGCGGGTCTCTGGGCTTGGACCCCCGTCGTACATGCTGATGACACTGGTGTGCTCAAGCCACTTACCCTGAGGGCTCTCAGCTCGTGGCACTATTTTGGGTGGGGAAAGACCCCAGAATGAGTAAGGATGGGTGGCATCCCCCGTCCACCGAGAGCTGAGAGCCCTCTGTGTGCTCCCTGCTTCATTCCCATGCCCTGTTTTCTGCTCTCCCCAAAACTCCATGGCTCATGCCTGGCTCTGCTGGCTCGGCCGTGCCAGACAGCTCCTGCCAGTCCGGCCAGCAGAGCCACCCAGCTGGTTCCCTGTGCCGAGGGCGCCGGAAGGTGGCCAGGGGCAAGGACCCCCAGCACACAGCATGCCCAGATGTGGCTGCACAGTGCTCTGGTGACACCGGGCTGGGGGGAGCAGCTGGCCGGCTCTGGGGGTGCCGGGGATGCCAGGCCAGGGGGCTCCATGCGGTGCTGGAGCTGCTGCGCGGGTCCTGCCGCAGTTCTTGCTGAGCTGCGTCGCCGAAGGAGCCGGGACCAGTCGGGTGAGTGAGGCTATGCCGGCGCATGCCGAACCCCACCCCGCTGCCGGTGCGTGCCGGGGCTCCCGGCACCTTTTGCACACCCACCCCAGCTGTGTGTGCTCGCCGCAGCCTGACCTGGGACATCCCGGTAGGAGGTGACTGGTGGATTCCAGCCTGACCTGCAGTGTCCCAGCTGGAGGTGCTTGGTAGATCCCCGGCTGACTCAGGGTGTCCTGGTTGGAGTTGGTGGATCCCAGCTGGGGATGGTGGTGCCAAGGCCAGCTCTGGCATGGGCTGCAGCCAGGGATGCTCTACCCTGGCTCTCCTGGGGACAGGGGGCTAAACTGGTGTTTGCAGGCAGAACTGTGACCTGGGGGAATTTGGGGGGTCCTGAGATTCCTGAGACTTGCTGGGGAAGGGGGGGATGCTCTACCCTCGTTGTTTCTTTGACGGCCCCCCTCAGATATGGCGCGCCAGGCGTGGAGCTGACGGGCCTGCACAAGGAGATGGCCACTGTCACCCAGCTGCACTTCCTTCCCGGCCAGGTACGTGGGTGTCCTGGGGTGGCCCAGCAGCAGCCCCCCAGCACCTCACACACCCCGCTGTCATCCCACTGCCCCCAGGGCTGGCTCCTTTCACTGCTGGATGACAACACGCTGCACCTGTGGGAGGTGTGCCAGAAGGAGGGCTGCTCCCACCTGGAAGAGACCCGCAGCTTCGGCCTCCCGGGACGCCCAGGGTCCGGCAGTGCTAAGTACTTGCCTGAGGGGATCCGAGCCGCTCCCCCGCGGGGCTGCGGCCAGAGCAATGCCGCTGCCAGCTGGGAACGGCGCGTGGGAGCAGCCGGCCTGCTTGGGTGGGATGGTGGCCAAGGTCCTCTCTGTGGTGGTGTTTTCCCCACTGGGATGCTCCCCTAATCCCAACTTGGATGCTGGGTGCAAGGAACAGCTCTGGACTTTTTATGGTGCGGGCAGGGCCCGGGGTGATTACTGGCTCTAATTGCTGTCAGCACTGAGGCTGTCTGTGTCCTCATGGGCTCGGGGGCATGGGGATGTAGGGATGGAGCAGAGGAGGTCTGGGATCTCTTTGACACTCCCTCAGACCCAACACAGTGCTGACGCAGCCCCTGCTCCCCCCACAGCTGCTCCCCTGGCATCACACGGGTGACAGTGGTCCTGCCGATGGCCGCTGGTGCCATGGTCTGCCTGGGCACTGAGGGCGGTGCCGTGTACTTTGTCACCCTGCCCACTCTGATGCTGCTGGAGGACAAAACCCTCTTCCCAGATGAGATCCTGCAGAGGTGAGAGCCCTGCAGACCCCATGCCCCATGCCCACCACCCCCAGCCCTGCTCTGACCCCCTGTGCGTGTCTCCCTGCAGTGCCCCCGATGACTACCGCTGCGGGAAGGCGCTGGGGCCCGTGGAATCCATCCAGGAGCACCCATGCGATGGCAGCCGGCTCCTCATCGGGTACAGCCGGGGGCTGGTGGTCCTCTGGGAGCAGAGCACTCGTGTTGTCCAGCACCTCTTCCTGGGGAACCAGGTACCGGGGCTGGCGGGAGGCTGGCGGGGCCGCGGCCCCACATGTGTGTCCCCGTCTGGGTGCTGAGCCCCCTGTGTGCCCCCGCAGCAGCTGGAGAGCCTGGCCTGGGAGCAGAGTGGGAAGAGCATCGTCAGCTCCCACAGCGATGGCGGGTACATGGTGTGGGCAGTGAGTGGCACTGGCCAGAGGACCCAGCAGCCCGTCATGTCCACCATCCCCTACGGTACAGAGCGGGGGTCTGGGGGCCTCTGGGGTTGGGAGCTGATCTCCCCCATCCCAGTGCTACAACCGCAGCGTCTTCGTTTCAGGTCCATTCCCTTGCAAAGCCATCAGCAAAATCCTCTGGCGAACCTGCGAGTCAGGGTAGGTGGGTGGGCTGGACATGGGCACGGGGGGCACTTGGGGGTCCAGGGTCTGATGGAAGCTGCTTCATGCCACACAGGAACCCCTTCATCATCTTCAGTGGGGGGATGCCACGGGCCAGCTACGGTGACAGGCACTGTGTCAGCGTGCTGCAGGGCCAGACCCTGGCCACGCTCGACTTCACCTCCCGCGTCATCGACTTCTTCACTGTGCAGAGCGCAGACGTGCCCGAGGGAGGTACGTCCCACCGGGGCCATCCTGGGGAGTGGGTGGTGGTGTGGGGGTCTCCAAGTGCAGCAACCATCTTCCCCCTCCCCAGGCTTTGAGAACCCCCGAGCCCTTGTGGTGCTGGTGGAGGAGGAGCTGGTGGCCATTGACCTCCAGACGCCGGGCTGGCCCACCATCCCTGCCCCGTACCTGGCGCCGCTCCACTCCTCTGCCATCACCTGCTCCTGCCATGTCTCCAACGTGCCTCTCAAGCTCTGGGAGAGGATCGTCAGTGTGGGCGAGCAGCAGAGCCCCCGGCAATCCTCTGCGGTCAGTGATGGGGATGGTGGGGAGGGGTCCTGCTGAGACCCTTCCAGCATAGCCCAGTGGGCTCCATCCCTCCCTCCATCCCCTCTCCATCCCTCCTTCCAGGCCTGGCCCATTGATGGGGGAAAGAACCTGGCCCAGGAGCCCACACAGAGGGGGCTTCTCCTCACTGGGTGAGTGGGCTGGCAGGAGCGAGGGGGCCTGGGAAACCCAAAATGCGGGGGGGGACACATCCACACCTGTTCCTGCAATGAGGGAATGGGATGGGGTGGTGGTGGCATCCACTCCATCTTTTCGGGTGGGCTGCCCCTTCTCGTTCTGGCTGGGCATGAGTGTGTCACCCGCTGCGCTGTCCCCCCTTGTCCCCCCCTCTGGCACAGTGGCTGCCAGCACACAGGCAGCTCTTGTTAGCCGGGCAGATGCTGGGGCCCTGCGCTGACAGGACCCCCCCCCCACCCCGCTCAGGCATGAGGACGGCACGGTGCGGTTCTGGGACGCCTCGGGGGTCTCCCTGAAGCCCCTCTACAAGCTGGGCACCGCCAACATCTTCCAGACAGACTGTGAGCACAACGACAGCCTCAACCAGGCAGGTGACGAGGAGTGGCCACCGTTCCGCAAGGTGAGGTCCGCTGGGCAGGGGGACGCTGGGGTGGACCTCAGCACCCTCCTGGCTCTGCCAGCACCCAAGGGGGCAAACCCAGAGCCGGGCACAGGGGACACACCTGCCGGAGCCATCCCGGCTGCGCCCCGGGACGTGTCCCCTGGCTCAGGGCACAGCTGCTGTGTGACGCACTGTGGGGACACAAGGGACGCTTGTTCCGTGGGCCCCGTCCCGCGGGTCTGCCCCAGCATGGGGGAAAGAGCCAGGGGGTGCGTGGGGACAGACTTTTCCTGGGCGTGATGCCCAGAGTGGTTCGTGTGCCACATCTGGTGGAGGGATGTGGGGGTGCAGGAGAGGCTGCCCCACAGCTGTGTGAGGGGTCCGGGCTGTCCCTTCAGCTGTCTCCTCCCGCAGGTGGGCTGCTTTGATCCCTACAGCGATGACCCGCGCCTGGGTGTGCAGAAGATTGCGCTCTGCAAGTACACGGCCAAGATGGTGGTGGCTGGCACGGCGGGGCAGGTAGGGTGGCAAGGACAGAGCAGGGGCTGCTAAGCACCTCTTGGCTCCCCCATGGCATGAGAGGGCTACAGACCCTCCCCGTGGTTGTCCTTGAAGGGCTTCTACTGGTGGGTTTAGCCCCTGGTGTGCAGCAGGCCGGCTGTGTGGGGGGTTAAGTGTGTCCCCCCATCTGTGTTTGTCCCTGCAGGTGCTGGTGATGGAGCTGAGCGATGAGAAGTCCGAGCACGCGGTCAGTGTGGCCACCGTGGATCTGCTGCAGGACCGCGAGGGCTTCACCTGGAAGGGCCATGACCGGCTGGCCCCTCGGAACGGGCCCCTCCACTTCCCCCCCGGCTTCCAGCCCAGCGTGCTGGTGCAGTGCGTGCCCCCCGCCGCCGTCACTGCCGTCACCCTCCACTCCGAGTGGAACCTCGTGGCCTTCGGCACCAGCCACGGCTTTGGACTCTTCGACTACTACCGGCGCAACCCCGTGCTGGCCAGGTATGGGGGGACCTAAGTGCGGGGACCCCCTGGAGTGATGTGGCGGGTGCTGAGCAGCATCGGTGCTTGCAGGTGTACACTGCACCCCAACGACTCGCTGGCCATGGAGGGGCCCCTGTCCCGCGTGAAGTCCCTCAAGAAGTCCCTGCGTCAGTCCTTCCGCCGCATCCGCAAGAGCCGCGTGTCGGGCAAGAAGAGGCTCAACGCCAGCAGCCCTTCCAGCAAGGTGGGCAGGGAGTGGGGGCCACCATGGCAGCTCCCCGTCCCCACCTGGCAGGGACTGACCCCGTGTCCCCTCCCCAGGTGCAGGAGGCCAATGCGCAGCTGGCGGAGCAGGCGGGCCCCCCCGAGGTGGAGATGACGCCGGTGCAGCGGCGGATCGAGCCTCGCTCAGCCGATGATTCGCTTTCGGGGGTCGTGCGGTGCCTCTATTTCGCTGACACCTTTCTCCGTGACGGTGAGACCCCCTCCCTCCCTGGGAAAAGCCCCCAAGCTGGGTCTGGCTGGTGCCACACTCTGGGGAGGGGGCTCTGACTCTGCTCTGCCCCCACAGCCGCCCACCACGGCCCCACAATGTGGGCAGGGACCAACTCTGGGTCGGTGTTCGCCTACGCCCTGGAGGTGCCATCGCAGGAGAAGTTCTCAGAGCGGGCGGTGGAGGCGGTGCTGGGGAAGGAGATCCAGCTGATGCACCGGGCGCCCGTGGTGGCCATTGCGGTGCTGGATGGGCGAGGGAACCCCCTGCCTGAACCCTACGAGGTGTCCCGGGACCTCGCCAAGGCCCCTGACATGCAGGGCAGCCACTCCATGCTCATCTCCTCTGAGGAACAGTTCAAGGTGAGTGCAGGGCTGAGTGTCCACTGTGGAAGAGATGGGACACAAAACGTCCCATGTCCTCTTTGGATGTCCTCATCATGCGGGGACAGGGCTGGAGGTGACCAGTCACATTGAGGGGCACTCCTATGCCTGTTCTAGGGTGGTGAATCCAAGGAGAAGGTGCCCCCCTAAACCCAGCAGGTTCCTGTTCTTCCCTGACCCCAGCTCCTCTTGCCCCCCCCAGGTGTTCACGCTGCCCAAAGTGAGTGCCAAGACCAAGTTCAAGCTGACAGCACACGAGGGCTGCCGGGTGCGGAAGGTGGCCTTGGTGAGCCTGGCCAGCGCTGGCTCTGAGGAGCGCCTGGAAAACTGCCTGGCCTGTCTCACCAACCTGGGGGACATCCACATCTTCACCGTGCCCAGCCTGCGGCCCCAGGTCCACTACAGCTGCATCCGTAAGGAGGACATCAGTGGCATTGCCTCCTGTGTCTTCACCAAGCATGGCCAAGGTGAGGGCACCAGGTGACATCCTGTGTCGCTGGGATGTTGACCCCACCTGCAGCCCTGTGGGGGATCCTTGAGGCTTGTTGTTGTCCCCCCGTAGGTTTCTACCTAATTTCACCATCCGAGTTCGAACGCTTCTCGCTGAGTGCCAGGAATGTGACAGAGCCACTGTGCCGGCTGGAGGTTGCCCGGCTCCAGGACACCTCCTGCCTCAGGTGGGCTGTCTTGGGGGCATGGGGGGCTGTGCTCTGGTAGAACCCCTGCACACCCACCCCATGACACCGGTTCTGGCCATAACTTCTCCCTGTTTCCTTCCAGCAACAGCTCAACGGTGACGCCGAAGCTGCCGCAGGCGAATGGCACCCACGTCCCACGCAGCTCCGAGGGCCAGCACTCCCCCTCGGACAGTGACCGTGAGTGACCACCCTGTCTCTGCACACACAGCGTGTCCCATAGCCCTGCTCCAGGCCTGGCCCTGTGTCCTGGCTGCTCCCAATCCCTCCTGTCCCATGACTCCCCAGGGTCCCCTGAGGAGCACCCAGGTGCCTTCTCGCCCGGCCCCATCGACTCCCCTAACAGCAGCATGGAGAACCCGCTGGACACCACTGGGGACATCACCGTGGAGGAAGTGAAGGATTTCCTGGCGTGAGTGGGGTGGGAATGGGGTAACCGGTGCTGAGGGGCCGTGGCAGTGCCTCTCACCCTGCTCTGCCCCAGGTCCTCAGAGGAAGCGGAGCGGAACCTGCGGAACACCAGCGAGGACGAGGCCCGGCCCACGGGGATCCTCATCAAGTGAGGTCTGTGAGGGGCTGGTGGTCCCTGGGGTGGGAGTGGGATTTGGAGCTGGGACCCCAGTGCAATGCCCTGGCTTCCTGATCCATCATGGGAGGATGGAGTTGTGGTCCCCGGGGCTTGTAGAGGAGGGGGAGCAGGGGGAATGCCTGTCCTGAGCCCCTCCAGGTCTCCTTCTGAGGAGCTGCATCACCCACAGGCATCGCCAGCCTCCCTGACCCATCTCAGTGCTCGGATTCCCGGGATGTGCGACTCGACTGGACCCCCGCGCCCCCTCCCCATGTAACGTAGACTCGCCTCCTCTCTAACATCCGCGCCGGCCGCTGCCGCGCCCCGGCTCCGGCACTCCCCACACACCTCCCTGCCCGGCCACCGGCCCCGGAGCCCCCGACCCCTGAGCCGGGGCCGTGGGACACAAACTCTTCCCGGGGAAGATAAGTTCCTTTTTTATACACGGTCAAGTGTCACTGTCCCCTGCTCCAGAGCCCCCTTCCTGGGGGATGCTGCTGCTTTCCTGGCTCCACGGGGAGGGCTGGGGCTTCTGGACCCCCCTCGTCCCCCGGTTTTGGTCCCTTGGGGCAGTGCGGGGCCAGAAGCCTCCAGGCACGGCCCCCCCATGCCCTGGTCTGTGTTTACATGCCCGGCTCCCTGCAGTTTACAGCCCCGTTCCCTGCCTGCCAGGAGGCTCTGGCTGCTGCACAGGGACTGTCCCCAGGGGCACCCAGCGGGGATCCCCTGGCTCCCAGGTGGGCAGCAGAGGCCTCGAGCAGCCCGTGGAGGGGCACGGTGGGGGGTCACAGGTGGCCTTTTTCTCTTAGTGGCTTCTCCAAGGGCTATTCTCCAGGTTGGGCTCTGTGCCTGCTGCTCCTTTCTGACACTAATTCCTGCCACGGGGTGGGTTTGGGATGGGATCACGCTGTGGAATTACACACCGGCTCCTGGTCCTGGTCCGTGTTGGTGCTGCGGGGGGGCAGATGGGGCTGCCCCAGCCCCCTCCTGCCCCAGGCTGGGCTGCCCCACCCTGGGGGTCTCACTGTGCCAAATCCCCCCTGGGCTCCTAGCCTGGCCTTGTCCTCCTGGGGGACTGTGGTGACGCCGGCTCTGTCCCCTGGCCCATGGTGGCTGTTCCCACGGGACTCAGCTGGCCCCTGCCCCTCTCCTTTTGGGGACCCGGGGCCGCTGTGGCCCCCCGGGCTCTCCTGCGGTACGTGTGTGGCTGGGGGGGGTCGGGCTCTGTCGCTGCCGGCCGAGGCCGGGGCTGTAGCGTCCCTGGTAGAACCCCCCCCACCTCATCCTTTTTTTTTGGTAAGATGAATTTAGCATTGTTTAGTTATTAAAAATACTGGTTTTTAATATTGAAAATAAAGCATTTAATATCAACTGCCCGGGCTGCAGGTGTTTGCTGAGCCATGGAGCCAGGTCAGTGCTGGGGTTCCCCTGAGCTGCAGAGGGGCACGATCAGCGTGGGGGGTGACCCCATTTTGGAGTGAGTCAGAGCCTGGGACAGGGTCGAGGTGAGAAGTGCAGCCTTTATTGGTATGATCCAGATGGGCTGATCCCTGCTGGGGGTCCATCCCCCAGGACAGCAGGGACCAGCTGTAAGGCCCAGGGCTGAGAGCCCCTCACTCCCCCCGTTCTCCTAGCAAAGCATCCTCCCACCCAAACTGGAAATCACTCCTCTCCCCCAGTGGCAGGGGGAGCTCGGCACTGGTTAAGGGCAGCAGCATCCCCAAGCAGGGCATGGCAGGGGCTGACATCACCCCGTGTGCCCCCCAGGAAGGGAAGGGGCTGAGCTGAGCCCCGTGCTGGGAGAAGGGGGGACAGAGGGGCAGCCCCAGTGATCCCCACTGGCCCCGGCTCGGGGGGAGGCGGCTCCAGGCCGAGCCTGGCTGGGTGCAGGCGTTGGCGGCAGCGTGGGGTGCTGGGGTCTGGCCGTGCCGGGGGGGCCGTGGCCGGAGCACCGGGTGCCCCCGGCCCTTAGGTCGGTGGCTTGCGGAACACACTCCAGGCGTGGAAGCAGCGCGTGAAGGGCCAGGGCTCGTTGCCTTTCCGCACCAGCCGGAGCTTGCGGGGATGCGTGGGGTCCTTGGAGCGCATGTGCTGGATGTAGACCTGGGGCAGAGCACAGCCGTGGGGGTCCCGGCCCCTTCCCACCTCCAGAGCTGGTATTCCCCAGCCCAGAGCTCTGCACCGCCCAGAGCTCTGCACCACCCAGATCAGGGCCCCAAGGGGACATGGAAGTGCCCAAATCCTCCCCCACGCTGTTCCAGGATGGAGGGAAGCCTTACCTGGCACGCCTTGAGGCTCAGCTTGATCTCCACCTGGCTGGTCTGGGTGCCCACCCACATGTAGACCTGCAGAAAGGATCAGGAGCCAGGCTCAGCCCACAGAGCCACTGGGAGATCTGGGCCCAGGACAGCCTCATGCCCAGCTCACCTCCCGCCCATTGTCCAGCAGCATGATGTCATCATCAGCCAGGTCATCCTGGCAGAAATCTGAGCACTTTTCTGACACGGAGAAATAACCTTTCTCATTGGAGCATCTGTGGGGAGATGGACAGGGACAGCATCAGGCATGAAGTTTGTTAGGACTCTGCTCGTGCAGAGGGAAGGGACGTGATGGTGCAGCTGTTTTGGCTGGTGGATTCCCAAGGGGGATGGGCTCTGTAGGAGGAAGGGAACCAGCACAGACTGGAGCCTCCCTCTCCAGGCCAGTGCCCACCTGAAGAGCCGTGAGTGCTTCATATAGTCTGCATCTTCATCGTAGGGCTTCTGGCCCCCAATGCCCACCCAGAAGAAGTTTTCAGGCTCTTCTCCCTCGTTGATGACCTGCAAGGGCAGGAACAGGGCTGAGCGTGGCCTGGGTGGTCACTGTCACCCAGGTGAGGTGGCACTGAGGCCCACTCACCTGTTTGCTGTAGGAGTCATCAAACATGTGGTTCATGATGTCCTCAGCCAGCTTGGCCTCGTCAGGGTCGGCCGCCCTGCCCACCCAGGTGTAGACGATGCCCTGGTTGTCCGTGCTCTCAAAGGGCACCTGGGGGAGTGCAGAGTCAGGGCTACCCAGGGGGGCAGGCAGGCACCCAGGCAGCCCTGAGGATGCTCAGCCACGAGCAGTACCTTGAGGATGAAGCAGAACTCGGAGTTGAGCAGAGCAGCGTCCGTGTTGATCTGGATGCACCTGGAGACCCCGAGGCACAAATCAATGGGAGACCCGGCAGCTGTGCCCACCAGCAGGTATCCCACCTGGATCTGGCACCTGTGGGTGCTGGCTGGCCTGGAGCAGCCCTGGGGCACTGACCTGGTGCACAGAGCCCCGCCGTTGGTGCGGATGTGGTACAGGCTGGGCTGGGGAGCGCTGACCCGGTCCTTCCGCTTGCCCCGGTGGATCACAAACCTCCTCTTGAAGTGCGAGAGGAACTTGGGGTTCTCCTGCTGCTGGGTCATGCGCACCACCTGGGCACGGGTGGGTGTCAGCAGGGCAATGGGGACCTCCCAAACACAGCCCCAAGTCCAGCTGCACCCCCTGCCAGCCCCCATCTCTGCTGCTGTCCCCTGCCTCAGCCTGAGGGGCAGAGAAGGGATGGGGAAGAAGAGAGGTAAAGCTGAGGCACCCCTGTGTCACCCCCAAACTCTGTCACCTCCAGTTTGCCACGGAAGTGACTCTCAAACTTCTTCTGGAGGCTGAAGGTGAAGGTGAGCCAGCCCATGTTGGAGGCCTCCCGGCCCTGCCAGAAGTAGACGATGCACTGGGAGTCTTCCTCAGGCTGCTTCTCCTCCTCTTCTTCCTCACCCTCCTCCTCCCCTTTGCCTTCACCCTTCTTCTTTTTCTCCTCATCCTCCTCATACTCCACTGGCACCCAGTACCTGAGGGCAGGAATAGGGAGTGCTGTGAGGCATGGGACAGTCGGGAGGACTGGGCAGGGAGGTTGGGGACAAAATGGTCCACCAGCCCCTGAGAGGGGACGAGCCGGGTGTCACCTGCACAGGAAGACGTAGCAGTCGTGGGTGTGGAAGTGGCCAAACTCCTCCTCAGGCAGGCGGGTGAATTTCTTGCCTTCCAGCACGAAGCCCTCCATGCCATCCAGGTCCTCGTTCCACTCCTCCATCAGCTGCTCCGCCTGTGGCCCCATGTGCTCTGTCAGCCCCCCAGCCCTTCCATCATCAGGACCCAGCCCCATGCCATGGGGGATTCATGGGGGTCCCCAGCCCTACCTCGCTGAGGGGCATGGGGGGCTGGCGGGGCAGGAAGAGTGCCGTGAGATCGGCCTTCATCTGGTCCTTCTTCTCGGCGTCCTTGCGGACCTTGCCGGCCAGGCCGCCGTCCTGCAGCACTGTCTCAGCGTTCCGGGTGTAATCCACGTGCAGGACATCGTCCCAGTTCTTGAACTTGGACTTGAATACCTACATTACAGAATCATTAAGGCTGGAAAAGACCTCCAAGATCATCGAGTCCAACCTGTGACCGATCCCCACCTTGCCAACCAGACCAGAGCACCGAGTGCCACGTCCAGTCACTCCTTAAACACCTCCAGGTGTTCGAGGTGTAAATTGGGGAGCAGGTAACACACCCTGGGTCACAGCCCCCTCTCGGGCACCCAGCAGCCATCCGAGGGATCCGTGCCCTACCTGGCACTCGGTGCCCTCCAGGTTCCTGGTCACCATGGCGTGCTTGGGCCGGTGCAGCATTGTGCACAGCTCCTGGCTCAGCTTCAGCGCCGCCGCCCGCACCAGCCGCGATGACTTCCTCCCGATCCAGATGAAGACGTCGGACCAGCAGTCCAGGATGTACACGCTCTTGGTGTCCAGCAGGCTCTGCAGCTGAGGGCACCACAGGGAAGAGGGGGTCAGGCACTTGCAGGCATTCCCAGCTGGAAAACACCCTGCCTGCTCCCGACAGAGCAGAGCATCCCCCAGCTGGGCGCTGCTGGCCGAACCTCCCTCTCCCAGGGCACAGCTGGAGGCAGAAGGGACACGAAACCAGTCTCACTGGTCAGACTGGGAGAACCTCCCCGCCCCATCCTACCAGGCGCATCTCTGGCATCAGATCAGCCTTCAGCCTCTTCTTGTGCTCCACAGAGAGCTTGTAGTTGATCTGGGGCAGCTCCAGGTAGCCCAGACCAAGGCCGACCTGCAGAGGGGATGGGGACAGATGTTATTGGGGGCTGCAGGACCCCAGCAGTGCTGGTGGCCCTGTGGATGCAGCTCCCCACCTTGTACAGCTTGGGCTTGTGGGGCTGGAAGTCATCGGGGACACAGGCTCGGATCTCCTCGGGCTGCCCCCCCAGCACCTCCCAGAATTCGGGGGTCTCCTGGCCCTGGGTGAGCAGCGTAATCTCGGCCTTGCCCTTCCGCTCATTCTTGTTGATCTTCTCAGCAAAGAGCCTGCAGTGGGAGCAGGTGAGATGGCAAGTGTGGGCTCCCCACACCCCAGCACCCCCACCAGCCCTACCTGGCCTTGGTGGTGCTGCTCAGTGTGGCCTGGCTCCCACGCCACACCAGGAGGTCGAGGCCATGGTCCAGGAGGAAAACAAACCTGGTGGAGAGAGGTGAGAGGAGTCAGGAGAGAGTGCGGTGTGCCGAGCATTCTCCCCATCCTGGAGGTCCCTGCAGGGCACCAATGGGGGTTTGAACCCAAATCCTTGTAGGAAGGTGCAGGAATAGCCCATTTGCACCACAGAACTGCAGCTATATTATCTCAGGTGGACCCTGCTGAACCTTCTGCAGGGACTCTGTATCCCCTGGCCACTCACCGGGGGTCCAGGGATGTCCCTTTCAGTGCCACCGGCTCCAGCTTGACGTTCTTCTTCCCATAGACACGGTACAGCCTGGGGAAGGGACAGCCATGGTGGGACATGGGCACTGCCTGCCCCATACATCCCCCCCCAGGCCCTGTCCCCAGCTGTACCTGGTGACATACTGCGTGTCCTCGACAGTGAAGAAACCACTGGCCGTGCCACCCTCGATGTAGGAGATATCATTGTCGAAGACCTGGGGGCAGGAAGGGGTTGATGGTGGGACAGGAGGGGCTGGGGGCTACAGGGGAGCTGGGGGTTGGCCTCACCTGGAGGAACTCTTCACTTTCATCCCCCATCTCCTCCCGGATGCTGCGGCACTCGGCCCCCAGGTAGTTGCGGAGGTTGACGGCGTGGATGGCAGAACAGGCTTTCTTGTCCAGCGTGGCCTCCTGCCCAATCCAGTAGTAGATCTCCCAGTTGAGGGAACCGTTCTCATCCAGGAAGGTCTGGGAAGGACAGGGTGTGAGATGGGATGGCTGCAGCTCTGGGCAGGGGATGTGGGGGACCCTTGGTCCTCCCCGAGTACCTTGAGCACAATGTAGCAGTCGGCCTCGTAGAACTTCCCGTGGAAAGCCTCGTCCACCAGTGTGGGCACGAAGTTCTCGATCTGCCAGACACAGAGGCCAGGCAGCTGCCCCACATCCTCGCTGAAGAACTCTGAATAGTCCAGCTGTGGCTTCTCCAGGCCCTGGTCCCAGCGTCGTGTCTTCAGGTCTGGCGCCTTCGCCTCCCCACTCTCCTGGGGGACGGGCACAGGTCAAGTTAGGGACAACCAGAACCCTGCTGGCACCCAGGGTAGGCCACGGACACTGTGACGCCCTCAGGGCCCCTCTCCCACCCCAGACCCTACCTCTATCTTCTTATTCTTCTCCTGGGCCACATCCGACATCCCCTTCAGCACCTGCTTGGCCTGGTCATCCTGGGCAGAGTCCTTGCGCCGCCGGAGCCGCATCTTGCGGGCCAGCGGGTCCTTGGTGCTGCTCCCTGGGCACATGGGGACAGGGTGAGAGGCAGCCACGACACTTGTGGGGCACTCTAAGGAGGACTGCTCATTTCCCAGCCTCTCCAGGGCTGTGCCAAGGCAGGGGCTGTGCCCCCCATCCCTACACACGTACCTGCAGCAGCGGCTGCGACGGTGGCGGGGGAGGCTCCGGCCAGGCGGAGCTGGTTCTGCAGGGAGAAGTCGATGTTGTACCACTCCGAGGACCGATCCGCTGGCTTCGGGGGCATCACCAGGTTGGGGTTCTCACGCACGTCCAGGACCTGCCAAGGAGGGCGCAGAGACCTCAGTGAAGCACCCGCTCACAGGGACATCGAGGATGTGGCATGGGATGGAGATGTCTGGAGCACTCCAAGCTTCAGTGAGATGGATGTGGAGGGAACCCCAAATCCACGGCCTGCCTGGGCTGAACCATGTGCCAGAGTGCAGGTATGGTCCCTGAGCTCCCCTGCCCTCACCTCATCCACCCCATCCTATAGCCCTGGGATCCCAGGGAGGTGCTGGGGCTGTGAAGGACAAGCACCAAAGCAGAGAGGTGCTGGGGCTGTGAAGGACAAGCACCAAAGCAGAGAGGTGCTGGGTGCTCACCTCCACATCCGTCAGGAAGTGGATGGCTTCTGGCAGCGTCACCAGGCGGTTCTTGTTCAGCACCAACTTCCTCAGCTTGGAGCACCTGTGGGACAGTGATGCTGGTGACAGGCCAGCCCAGGGTGACCTGTGACCACACAACCTCTGTGTTCCCTCCTGGGGACAGAGCGGATCCGGCTGTGTGTTCCTTACCTGCACAAACTCTCGGGGATGAGCTCCAGGTTGTTGTTGGCCGCCATGAACTCCTCAAGGTTGGTGAGCTTGCCGATGCCCGAGGGGATCCCGTCAAAGTCCAGCTTGTTGGAGTTTAGGTACATCTTCTTCAGCTTGGTCAGCTTACAGATGGCCGACTGGGGAAGGGGGAGATGGTGGGGTGAGGGAAAACCATGGAAACACAAGCAGGGAGGCCATGTAGGGGCAGGGACATACAGGTAAGGAGGTGAGCTGGTTGCGGGACAGGTTGAGGGTCTCCAACTGAGTCCACTGGTCAATGCAGAGGGACAGCTCTGTGATCTGGTTGCTGCTGAGGTTGAGGCGCCGCAGGCTGCCCAGGGTGTAAAGACACTCGGGGACACGGCTGAGGTCGTTGCAGGAGAGGTCCACATCTGGGGGAAGAGACAAGGGGGTGACTCCACCAGCCAGACCCACACCAGGGCTGGGGGAGCCCCTGGAGGGTTCTGTGGGGCTGGATGCCCCAGTCCTACCTGCCAGGCTCACCAGGCCCTCGAGGCTGGTGGGGAGGTTGCTCTGCGTGCGCTGGGTGTTCCGCAGGTGGAGGGTCTGCAAGGCCGTCATCGCCGGCAGCTGCCTGTGGACCACGGAGAGCCAGAGGGCAGAGAGAGCGTCAGGATGGAGCAGGCACCGCCCCAGCCCTGCCTGACTGGGATCCAGCCTGGGAAGCGGGGCTGTACCGGAGCTGTGCGTGCAGGAGGGGGTTGTTGTTGAGGATGAGGGTCTGCAGGTGGACCAGGCGCCTCATCTGTGGGGGGAGACTCTCCAGCTTGTTGTCACTCAGGTCCAGGTAGAGCAAGTCCGTCAGGTTGATGAAGAGCTGGTTGGGGATGGTGTCGATGCTGCAGGGATATGGGGAAATTATGGGCTGCCTGGGACCTGCACCAGCCCCAGGTCTCCCTTGAGGAGGGGCAGAGAGCAGGACCCAGCAACAGAGGTGGCCATGGCCAGGAGGGGGAGATGGTCACCCTGGTCTGGACCCACCTGTTGTGGCCAAGGTTGAGGACCAGCATGTTCTTGGCATTCTCCAGCTCCCGGGGACACTCTGTGAGCTGGTTGTAGCTCAGGTCCTGGGAAAATGGGAGCACAAAGCAGCTGTCACCCTCTGCCCCAGGCCCAGCCACTACCACCCAAACCTGAGGACTGAGGGCTGTCTCCAGGGGCACAGCAGGAGCTGGACCAGCACACAGGGAACACAGCCATGGCATCAGCCTTTAAAGGAGGCACTGCCAGAGGGTCATCCTGCCAACAGCCACCTTCCCTGCAGCTCAGGCATGGGCTTGGGACTGGTGTTCCCAAGGAGCACAAGGAGCCACCAAGGTGCAGGAATGGGATCCAGGAGTCTGAGCTGGCTCCTGCATCAGCTGAGGAGACTCTGCACTCACCAGCACTGAGAGGTCATCCAGCTGGAAGATGTCATCAGGGACTCCCGAGTTCTTCAGGCTGTTTGCACGAGCCACGATTGCCTGGAAAGGCGAGAGAGGCAGGAATGCAGCTGCCTGCTGAGCCCCCAGGTATGATCCTTGTGTGTCCTCAGAATCCAGAGGTGCCTGGGGACCCCTGAGGCACGAGGGGGACACTCACCCGGAGGCAGGGCAGGCCGGAGAGCTCTCCGTGGAGCGTGGTGAGGCTGTTGTGACTCACGGAGAGGTGCTCCTGCAGGGAAAACACAGACAAGCCCTCAGTGAGCAGAGAGAAGAGCTGGGACTGTGCAGGGCAATGGTTGGGCCCCCACATTGATGTGGAGGCTCCTCCATCCCAGGAGAGCTGGGGACCTGTGAAGCCCTGTCACACCCAGGGCTGCTGGGACACTCCCAGGCTCAAACTGGTTGGTTGGCCCAGTGTGCCTGTGCTGCCTCCACATCCCTCATTTCCTGGGCTAGCCCTGGCTGGACACCTCAGCCCTGCTGTAGGGTTTGGGGTGCTCTGGGATGCCACCAAGCTGGCCTGTGGCAGTCCCACACAGTCCCTGTGCAAACAGATCCCAGTTCTCGAGAACGCCTCTCACTGGGTGATCCGGAAATGGGCAGATGTGGACACTGCTGGGGTAGGAGGAATTTCCCCGGGGGAATGTTTTCCTCTGAGCATCACCAGCCACGGCTGTTGCCTACTCAGGAAAACAAGGAATTGGCAGGCTGTGGGTGTGATGTGAGGATTTGAGTCTTGCTGTGGCTCCCAAGAACCTAGCAGGGGTGGCGGGAGCGTAGCTCTGAGTAGCACAGAGCAATTCCCTGCACCTGGCACAGGGACAGGGACTTCTAGCAGCATTTAAAGCAGTGACTTTGTCTGACACTGACAGGATGAGGTCCTTGACGTGCTGTGGACACCACCAAAGCCAAGCTGAGCCACAACTCCACCAAGGGCCTGGTTGAGCTGCCCAAAAGCAAAGCCAGGCAGCTGCCAGCTCCTGCTCTTTATATACTTTAGCAAAGGAGAAGGGAAAAAAGCCCCAAAAACCTTGATCCTCTCCATTTTAAGCATCACTCTTCCCTCCTGTTACAGGGCAGAGGATCTAAGAGTGGTTTTTAGTCTGGTTTTCTAGAAAAAAAAAGGTGAAACCAAGTGCAAGTCCATCTCAACCCCATTCCCGACAGCTCCTGCATCTGATTTCAACCACACATTGTAGCTCAGTGCTATTATTAGACACCAGAGCATCCGCCACTGAGCCACGAGGCTGGCAGGGAACAGGCTCCCGTCAGATCTCACAGCCCCAGTGGGACAGGGGAGCCCCATTGCATCCCAAAACATGGGGCTCACCAGCTTCTGGAGGGCAGCAAGCTCCTCGGGCAGGTAGCACAGCCCCGTGCGGTTCAGCTTCAGCCAGCGCAGGCTCGTCATCGCCTTCACATGCTCCGGGAAGTATCCGCCCTGGAGAGGAGGAGGAGGGTGAGGAAACCACCTGTCCCATGGGATGAGGATCTGGGGACTTCAGGCTGACTGATGCTCTGTGGTCATGGGAGGTTTGGGATCGAGCAGTCCTATGGGACTGGGAACTGTGGGGTCATGATGACCCAGTCCTATAGGACTGGGAGCTGTGGGGATTGGGATCAACCAGTCCCATAAGATTGGGAACTAGGGGGCTGAGATCACCCAGTCCTAAGGAACTGGGAGCTGGGGGGCGGGGATCGATCATTCCTAGGGGATTAGGAGCTGGGGGCCATGGAGACCCAGTCCTACGGGACTGGGAGCTGGGATCGCCCAGTCCTATGGGACTGGGAGCTGGAGGCTCGGGGATCACCTGTCCCTCTGGGACTCCGTGGGCTGGGGGCCGGGTTGCCCAGCCATAGCGGCTTGGTGGGGGTCACGGATCGCCCGGCCCCGCAGTGCCCACGGGGTCGGGACCGGGGCTGCCCCAGGTCACCCACCCCGGGCGGGGCCGGGGCCGGGATTCCCCCGCCCCGGGGGCCGAGCCAGGCCTGACAACCCCGCGGGGCCCGGGCCCGCTGCGGCCCTGGGGGCCGGGCTGTCCCCCGCTCCCGCTCCCCCGCACCTTGAAGTCGTTGCCGCTGAGATCGACGCCGCGGACGAAGGGCAGGACGCCGGTGGCCGCCATGGCGGAAGGGCGGGGGGACCCTGCGGCGGCACCGCGCCCCGCCAGGCCCCGCCCCCGGCCGTGACGCACGCGGGGCGGGGCGGGGCCGCGCGCTACTTCCGCGCGCGGGCGGGCGGGGCCTCGCGGTGCCGCGCCCCCATTGGCTGGGGCCGCGCCGGGGGCGCGCGGTGAGTGCGGGGCGGGGGGCGGGAGGCGGGAGGCGCGGGTCCCGGTGCCCGGTGCCGGTCCCGGTTCTGGTGCCGGTGCCGGTGCCGGTGCCCGGCCCGGCCGCCTCCCCTCGCTCGGTGGGGTGGAGGGGGGGCTCCCCTCCTGGGGCCGCGGTACCGCCCCAGCGCCGCAGGTGCCTCGCGAGGCTTTGCGGCAGGGCCGGGTGAGGAGCGGGTGACTCTTCCCCGGCGTGTCCGCTCCTTGTCCGGGATGCCCCTTCCTTTCCTGGGCTGTCCCTTCCCGGCGGTACCCGTTCTCTGGGGTGTCCCTTCCTTCCCTGGAATGCCTCTTCCTTCCCTGGGGTGTCCCTCCCCCGGGGTGTCGCTTCTCCGGGTGACCCTTGCTCCCTCGCCGCAGCCAGGCGTCCCGGCGGCGGCGAGAGCCTTTGTCCCGGAGGAAAGCGTGCCAGTGGAACCCCTTGTTCCCCAAACCCCCTCGTCCGCGCCTGTCCCGGGGAGACAGCTCCCCCAGCCCGGGCTGACACTCCTGTTCTCCGCAGGGCGACCATGGCGGCGTTTTGGCACCAGCGGGGCAGGCGGCAGGAGAACGGCGGGCTGGGCAGTGTCATCGACGGGCTGGGCAGCGTGTTCGACGTGCTGCTGGCCAACGCCAGGCTGGTGCTGGGCGTCAGCGGCGCGGCCGTGCTGGCCATCGCCACGCTGGCCGTCAAGAGGGTAAGGCTGGGGCGGGGATCAGAGCGCGGGAAGATGCCCAGAGAACTGGGCTGGCCCCAGTGTGGTGGGGCAAGATGTGCCACAAACCTCGATGTCTGCTCCTGAGCTGGTTCTTTGCATGTGGCACAAATGCCACCGGTGCTGGCAGCAGTGCCATGGGCATGGAGCTGCCCGCTCCCACCCTGTGGGACCATGCATACCTCCATGTTCCGTTTGCCTGGAGCATTTGGGATACAGTATCCCATCCCAAAAGGCACCTGGGACTTAAGTTGTATTTGGGTATCTGTTTCCCACGTAAAACTCGCAGGAACATGACGTGCACCTTTGTGGCCCCCCAGACTGGGTGTTTTTCTGAGCAGAAGCCTTGAGTGGGGCTGTTCCCCCATGTGTGTGCTCCTGAGGGGCTGTTGTCACCCATAATTTGGGGGAAACAAAGACAACAGCTTGCCTGCTTGGGTTTTCCTTCCCTCCAGCTGATCGACCGAGCCACCAGCCCTCGGGATGAAGGCGATCCCAAAGCTGAGCAGAAGTCCCTGGAGGAGAGCTGGCAGGACTTGGCATTGATCAAGACACCACCAAAACCCCCCAAGAAGCAGAGAAGGGAAGACCTCAGCGAGCCTCTGCTCTCTCCAGCTCGGCCTCTGGTGCCAGGTGAGGCTCACAGTGCCCAGTCAGGAAGATCACCTTGATGTGCTCGGGGTGGCTGTGCCGCTGCTCCCGGCAGTCCGGGAGCTCCGTGTTATTTTTAGCTCGGTGTCCGGAAAGCTGACCCGACTGAGCCTGCCCTCCTGGGAGGCTCCTGAGCCACGGCCCCTTTTTAGGCAATGCCTGTGGAAACAGGACCTCTGATAACACCCAGGGTGTCCCGGCCAGCGCTGCAGGGCGGGGGCTCTCGGGGTTTGTTTCCTCTGGAGTGGTGTTGGCTGTGCTCGTTTTCTGGGTCAGCTCTGCCTGCAGGAAGGTGTTCTTGGGACCTGCCGCAGACAAAGGCTGCCTTGTCTGGCTGCCCACGGAGATGGTGTTTTTCCAAGTGGGAAACAGGCCCAGCTCGGTCCAGGCCATGTCCTGAGATACTGGACCCAGAGCAGGATCGTTTTTAGGATCCTTGTGTGAGAAGGTGGAGGGGCAGGCACTGATCTTCTGCTGACCAGTGACAGGACATGAGGGAACAGCAGGAGCTGTGTCAGGGGAAGTCTAGGCCGGTTATTAGGAAAAAGGCACTTCCCCCAGAGGGTGGTCGGGCGCTGACCAGGCTCCCCAGGGAATGCTCACGGCCCCAAGGCTGCCAGAGCTCCAGGAGTGTTTGGACAACGCTCTCAGGGACACAGTGGGATTATTGGGGTGTCTGTGCAGGGCCAGGAGTGGGTCCTTTGTGGGTCCCTTCCAACTCAGCATATTCTGTGATTCTCTGACCCTGGCAGCAAGTCCCTTGCCTGGTTCCCATCTCTAGCTGAGAAGTGAGGCTGGGAACAATCAGGTTTTGAGGTTGGTTTGGGCTCTGGGGGGCTGGGAAGTGCCATTAGCATCAGAGGGCTTGGCGGGGGCCATTGTCACCTCCAGAGGGGTGGCCTGAGAGCTGGGCACCCAACTCGTGCTTTCCCCTCTGCTGCTGAGGATTGCAAATGATCTACTCAGAGCTGTGACTTCATTCCTTGCTCACAGATCCCAGGGGCTGCTCTGCCCTTCTGGAGGCTCCTCAGGTCAAGTCCAGCCCTGGGTGCTGCCTCACGCTGCAGGAGAAGCTCCTCTCACACAGCAGCCAGCTGGCCGTGCCTGAGATCCAAGTGTCCCTCGTCCTGCAGCTGGCCAGGAGCATCTGCACCCAACTGCAGAACTTCCTGCGGAGCAAGTACCCGGAGCTGCCCTTCGGCCGCTTCTTCCTCAGCGGAGCCCTGCTCGACGGCCTCGAGGTCCTGGCAGCTGACCACATCCACCTCATGCTCCCGGTGGTCCTCGACGCTGGGCTCTGGAGCCTCATCTCGGGAGAGGACACTGTGGTGAGGAACCCCCAGCACTGGATGATCAAGAGGATTGATCTGGGCTATTTCCCTCGTGGGTGCAGCCCCTGGGACAGGTTCATCGTGGGCCGCTACCTCTCCTCCAGTGTGCTCAACGAGACCCTCCACAAGCTGCTGGTGGCCTCCATCAACTGGCCGGCCATCGGTGGCCTGCTGGGCTGTGCCATCCACCCTGTCGTGGCCTCCCGAGACCTGAAGCTGGAAGTCAAACACGATCAGGTTGAGCTGAGCATCACCCTCTTCCCAGTGGTGGAAATGGAGGACAAGGTTCTTCTGGCTGTTCCTCCTGAAGGACTGGTGGAAAACCTCTGGCTGGAGAGCTTTTACAGGGCGGAGGTCTCGAGGGTGAAGGAGCTGGATGCCGGCGACTCCGGGGCTCGGCAGCTCTGCCTCCGCATCCTGAATGCCGTCTGCAGGAGCCAGCCCAGCCTGCACAAACTGGGCGGCAGCCCCGTGACCCACGTCATCCTGCACCTCAGTGACACTGCTTCAGACTGGGCAGAGGAAAGCCTTGCTGACAGGTTCCAGCAGGTGCTTGAGGAGCTGGTGGCCTACCTGGAGAAAGGGGTCCTGCCTTCCTATTTCAACCCCAAAATCAACCTGTTCTCTGGGCTGTTGGAAGAGGAAATCGATGAGATGGGCTTCGTGCTCTACAGGGCCATGTCTGAGCCAGAGGTCCTGCTGAAGTGACCTGTGTGTCGGGAGCTCCTGAACGTGGGGTGTTGCTCCCCTGCCTGCTGCTCCCTGCTGTGAGGGCTGTGATGCTTCTAGGTGACTAGTCAGTAAGAGGCAAAGTTCTTGCACTTTATGAGAAAAAAAAAAGTTTCCTGTGTGAATAAAACGTGCCTGAGCAGAGGTGGGGGCTGGCAGAAGGAGCCTTTGGCTGGGAGGCTCTGCCAAACGTGGGGTGAGGGCAGCCCACACTCACAGGTGAATTCTGTCTGCTGGGAGCCAAGTGAAGCATGTTTGGTTCCCAGTGTCCTCTGCCTGTCCCAGCGGTCAGGCTCCCCTCACGCTCTGAGACCAGCTGGAGCAGAGCAGCCCCTTCCTGCTGCTGTGTCCTGCAGACCCCTCGGGTGCAGCATCCTGGGTGGGTCCTGTCACCAGCACTGCACGTGGTCTCACTGTGCCAGCACTTGGGGCAGAGGGGGAGCCTCACCCACCTGTAGGGATTTTGCCAATCCAAAATAAGCCCCGTGGATGATCTGGGTTGTTGTCTGGGTGCTTGATGGTACAGCCATAGCAAATGGGGCTGGGGGTTTATTCCTTGGAAACCCTTCCAGCTGCCAGAAGGGGCGAGTTCAACCCTACCTCTTTGTTCTGACAGTGTTGGCTCTGCCCCGAGGAAGGGGCCCTTGTCCCATGCAGTGTTTTGCTGGAAGACGTCCGGAAAAAGAGCTGCTGGCCCTGGGGAAGCTCCTGGTTTCAGCTGGAGGCTGCAGCAGGGCTGTGTCCTCTCCCTGGTGGGTGGGTGGCTGCCAGTGTCTGTCTGCAGGTACTGTGTCCCCTCCTAGTCTGTCTGGTCACCTTTTCACACATGTGTTGCTGCTGTCTTGATGTCCTTTTTCCCTGGAGCCCCCCGGTATGGGGTGGGGATGCAGGGCAGGAATGATGTTGTGAGCAGAGTGCTTGCAGGAACTGAAGTGGTTTATGCTTTTTATTAAGAAGATATATTTTGTTTGGGTATTTTGTTGTTTTTTTTCTTTTCCTTTGAGTGGCTGCTAGTAGGGTTTGGTCTGGCTCTAGTCCCAGAGCAAAGGAATTTATTCTTATATTTAATGGGAAGAGCTGGTTTTGCACATGGGTGGAGCTGGAGGAATCCTGTGGACTCCACTGTGAGCAGCTGTTGTGGTTTAGGTTTCTTTACAGCTATCTTGTTTATGGGAGGAAAAAAACCTGCTTTTCCTCCCAGTCTGACAATTACTTTGTTCTTCCAAACCACTTCCCAGGTGTTAGTGATGAGAATAAACCTTCCCTGTGCACACTGGTTCTCTGGTGTCAGCTCTGTTTTGTCTCCTTTCCCCTGGTAAGGGCTGAAGTGACCCCCCAGCTGTGGTGGCCTTCTTGGGAGCCACCCAAGGCGTGCTCCTGCTGCACGGAGAGCTTGGTGTTGGTAAGATCCCATCCTGCAAAGTCTTCCTCCTCCTCTTCCAAAGCCCTGGACCCACAGAGTGCCTGACTGCCGTGTGGACAGAGCTGTCTGGACACTGAGCTTGTACCACTTACAGGGCTCAGCTGAGCATTGACCAGGGTTAGACTCCTAAAGCTGGTCCTGGCTGATGCCACCTGCTCCCTGTGTCCTGCACAGCTGCTTCCCACTGCTGTTGCCATTCCAGGGTGGCTGGCCAGGCTGCTGCCCTGCTGTGGCTCAGCAACTGCATTCCAAAACCCTGTAATCCTGTTATTTTAGCCCAGGGTGTGTATTCTTAGGCCACGGCTGTTAATGGTGGGAGTGAGGGGTGCAGAGAAATGCGACCCAAATTCTCCTGACTTTCTGCATGGATTTAGGCCCGACAGCAATGGACTGCTGCAGAGTTTCAGGCTCTCTTTCAGACCTGTGCTGCTGTGGCTCTGCTTCCAGCTGCCCTCCAAGTGCTCCAGCCTCCTACCCGTCCCCTCAGTGCTGACCCCAGGAACTGCTCCGTGCCCAGGAGCAGGATCCTGAGCAGCACTGGAGGTCCTGGCAGCAGAGCACATAGGAATCCTGTGGATCTCCCTCATTTCATGAACAGAGGAAGCCCCAACAGCGAGGGGAGAGGCAGCCTGGCTTCCCAGGGAACTTCAGTCTGAACTCAGAACAGGAAAACAGAGCCTCCCTTCAGCTCAGCCAGCTCTGTCTGTCCCGGGTCAGCAGATGCAGCTGGTGAGATAAAAAACACTTTTCCCATCTCTTTGTAGCTCACTTCTAAATTACTGTGGGGAATTTCTGCCAAGAAAGCTCCTGTATTGTTTCAGTGATTGGAAAGAGCAAGATTTGGCTGGATGCTTTTACAGTAAAAGCTTCACTGTTTTATGTAGGAAGAAATAATTAGGCAGAATTAAGGTGTCACTGCATCAAATTTAAAATTTAAATAATATTTTAATAAGAAACTTAGTAGTTTGACAAAAATAACTTTCATCAGCTAGCAGCATTACAAAGGCATGTCTCAAAGTTTGAGGAAGAACTTGCCTTCAAATTCAGGGACCATCTAAAATGAAGGTTTTTCCTGAGCACTGCAGCTGAGCTCCTCCCAGGGCAAGCACCAGATCCAGCTCCTCTGCACCTGACCCTCCTTCACTAGCAGGGACAACGCAGGTAAGGATGACAAAAAAGGAGGAATGTTGCTCAGGTAACATCAACTTAGAAGGGAACTTAAATTCCACACTGTGGAAAGCCAGGGACTGAGCAGAGCTCAGCAGCCCTGGTGTCTGTCCTGGTGGCCCTGATCCAGCTCTTCCCTGTATGGAAAGGGCAGGAACAACCACCAGGATGGTGCAGGGGGACAATCCAGCACAGTTTTGTCCATAGACTCAGCTTCCAAGTGCTTCCTTGAAATGTTCAGACTATCCCAATCTGCTCAGCAGAAGAGCAGCTGGAAACAAAAGCTGGTAGTGGAACCACTTTCCCAAGCTGGTTGAACCCTTGCTGTAACAAATGGCATCCCTTGGCAGGAGCAGCCTGCAATCAGCCCTTCCAAAAAGCACTCAAGGGACTTGTTTCCAGAGTCCAGTTCCTTGTGGCAGAGGTTGCTCCTGCAACAGTTCACAACCCCAGTCCTTCCAGGCTCTCATAGGTCCATCCCAGCTCAGTGGTTCTGAGGGCAGGTTTTCCTTGTGTGCCCAGGCTGGTGGCAAACGCTGCAGGTCCGTGGTTTCTTGGCAGCAGATCCTGAGGAGAGACTGCCTGGTCTCTTGGCCTTGCTTCCCAACCCTCTGGAGTATCCATTGCTGCCGAAGTGGTTCAAAGAGTCATCTCCAGAAGGGCCTAGAGATAAACAACTTGAATTTACAGATCTTTGAAAACATAAATAGGTGACAAACACATGGTAAATTCAAAATAGCAGATGAAGGATTCTCAGATTATTCCTGAACCTACAGTTGCTTCAGACTTGTCTGAACAGTGAAATGTTACCCATTTGTCTTGCAGCATTAGAGACATATGGGAACAGCACAGGGAAAGCTGATCTGCCTGCTGGCATACCCTGGTCTGCAGCTGAAGCAGAAACAAAACATGGCAGAGAAGAACTTGGGGTTTAAGTAGTTTTGAAAACTTGATTTTACCCCTTTAGGCCCAAATGTCTGAGGAGGAGGAGGATCTCTCACAAGACCACATATCTCCCTCTGTACCTGGTTATGTCTCTTTTTTGTCAGCTCTCTCTCTTTTGCATCCTTATTTTGTCATTATTTTTGTTTTCAGCAAGTTTCCACACTCAGTTTCATCTCTGATCAAAGCTCCAGCATGACTTGCCCTTTCCCTGCACCCCTAAACTAGGGCAGAGGGAGCAGCACAGTTTCCCTGTGGAAACTGGATTTCTGGCATGCCAGAATGGGGTTAGAGATCTCCAGAAGTGGTGCCACAGCTCCAACTCTGGACCAAGTCAGTAACAGCTCTCATAAAGCTGAGCACTGTAATTTGGGAAGACAAATTCCCAAACAGACTGTTGGAAAGAGTGCTGGGCTTTATCCAACAAGTCATGGACAGACAGAGGATGAAGTTTACTGCACATAGAAGCCACGCATCCTGCTTGGATGTGTGCTGTGGGGATGTATGCTGCCAGCACTTGGAAAGGTAAGCCAGACTTTGTTGTTAAGAGCAACATCTGAAGCGCTGTAAAGCTGCCGACAGATGTTTTGAAGACAAACTGTCATCTGTTAAATGTATGGACCTCTGGAGATCAGCCAGTTCAACCCCCCTGCCAAGGCAAGGTCACCTGGAGCAGATGACACAGGAACGTGTCCAGGTGGGTTTGAATGTGTTCAGAGAGGGAGACTCCCTCACCTCCCTGGGCAGCTGTTCCAGAGCTCTGCCACCTTTAATGTAAAGAAGTTCTTCCTCATGTTGATGTCAAGCTTGTAGTGTTTTAGTTCCTGGCCATTGCTCCTCATCCTGTTGCTGAGCACCACAAAAAAAAGTCTGGCACCATCCTCTCAGCACCCACCTTTGAGATATTTATATGCATTAGAGATCCCCTCTCAGTCTTTTCTTCTCTAGACTAAACAGGCCCAGCTCCCTCAGTCTTTCCTCATCAGAGAGATGCTCCAGACCCTGCATCATCTTTGTGGCCTCCACTGGACCCTCTCCAGCAGCTCCTTGTTTTGTTCAGCTTAAGAAGAGCCTCCAGCCCTTGTGCCTCCCCCCAGCCCGGCCATACCTGGTGCCACGTTCTCATCTGCCCACTGGAAGAAGCCGCACTGCTGCTCGCGGGGCTTGGGGCAGGTGTGGAACTGCCGCCCCTTGTTGGGCCCGTCCTTCTGCACGGTGCGTGTCACGGCAGGCTGGTCACAATTGCACACTGCGCCACCTCCAGCATCCCGGCTGCTGCTTCCCAAGGGCTCTCTCCCTCCTCTTGGGCGCTGGAATCCCGCTGCGGCTCTTCCAGCGGTGGGCTGGAGCCGCGTGGAGCTGCGGGGAGCTGCGGTGCCTCCATCCTGTGGCTGCTCGTCAGCCCAGAGGAAGAAGTTGCAGGTGCTGGAGCTGCACTTGTAGAACTGGCGGCCGCGGTTGGGGCCGTCCTTGCGCACAGTCAGCAGCAGCGCCTCGCTCCCGCAGTTGCACACCACGGCATTCCCATCGTCTGGAGCGACTGGAGGAGCAGCCCTGGGGGTCCTGGAGGAGTTGATGGAGAGCAGGTGTCCCCGTGCCGGGTTTGAGGTCCCCCTGGCTTGCCTGCTCTCACTGCTGGCTCTGTTCAGGGAGTGGTTGGCCTGCAGGTGATGCCCGGGCTGGGTGGTGGACAATGCAGGTTGCGATGATCTGTGCAAGTACTTAAGGTCCAAGAGCTCTCTCAGCATCTCATCGCAGCCTCCAATGCAGCCAACAAACTCCAGAGGCATCACAGGGGGAACGCTGCCTTTCTTGAATTTAAATTTCAGTCTGCAAGGAAAGGAAGAGTCAAAGTCTCCTAGTTTCTCATCAACAGACCTCAATTTAAACTTGAATTTTTATTTATTGTTTTGATTCTGCTATATGGAGACCAGTTTCCCCAACCCCTCTTCTTTCCATCCCCAAGCCAAGTGCTACTCCAGCTTTCCGAGACTGGAATGGAAAATGGTTGTCCAGCCTAGCCCATGGAAGTCTCTGCCCCAGTGTCCAACAGGGGATAACTGGCATGACCCACCTGTGAACTGGATGGGGTTTACACACATCACAGATGCTCTCATCCCTGGTCACATCCAGCACGAAGTCAGGGAACCAGACTGCAGTTTTACAGGCTGGATAGCCCATGCAGCTGAGGTAGAACCTGCCGTGGGACAAAGGCACTGGATGAGGAAAAGGCAAAGTCGAGACAGTCAGGGATCCATTCCTGTGTCTTCTTAGCCGTCAGAAATTGTCAAAACTGCAATTTTTAAGGGCAAATACCCACTTGACAAGAGGTTCAGCTGAGTCCACACAGCTCATGTAGCTGGTGGAGTCAGCAAGCTGCAGCCCAAGGTTTCCAAGCTTTTACCAAAGGAGGTAAATGAATGCCTGGAGAAACACAAACCAACACAGGAGGCTACAAGAGGGAAGGTCACCAACCCGCCATTCTTCCTGGTCTTCAGGACCATGTCACTGTTGCACTGGGGACACTTCCGAACAGAAACAGGCGTTTCTGGGTATACCTCATCCTGCTCTGGAATTTCTGCAGCTTCTCCAAAATACTGAGCCAGGGCCTGGTCCAACCTGTGAAGAAATGAGCAGAGCATCCTGTGTGTCCCTGCAAGGAGCAATCAGGTGCTGCAGTGACTCAGAGCCTGCTGCCCCCCACACAGCCCCTCTGAGCTTCTCCACGAGTACACTGACTCAGCGCCACATTTCTGGAACAGGAAAGGTGTGGCTACAACATGAGAGGTCAGTGCATGCTGCCATCCCCAAATTTAATCTTAATTGCTCATCCTGGTTTAAACCCTTAGCTGTCAGGAACTCCTGACAGCGTGCCAGGCTGCGAGTCATCCTTTCCCATGCAAGTGCCTACACACAGGGGGCAGAGCTCCAGGGAAACAGTGTGACAGGATCCCTCATTCCAGGGAAACAGTGTGACAGGATCCCTCATTCCAGGGAAACAGTGTGACAAGGTCCCTCACTCCAGGCTGAGCTTCAGATGAGCAGCCAGCAGCTCCCAGCAGAGCAAAGCAAAAGGAAGAGGGAGGGCAAAGGCAGGACTCACTTGTTGGCTCTGGCCACAGCTTCAATGAAGACTTGCTTGTACTTTTGGACCTGCTGGTGCAACACTACAGATTTGTCTTTCTTCCCCTCACAGATCAGTTTTAGATCAGCCTCCAGCTCAGCTCGAAGGTCAGGCTTGGACATCTCATAGCCCATGGAATCATAGCCTGAGGAATATATGGAATGGTAAGCGAAAGGAAGGAGCAGGTAAAGGACCCTGCCATCTTTGTAAGGGCTCTTCCCTCACCTTCCACCAGCCCCATGCCCAGGTGGCCGGGCAGGAAGCGCTGATCTGCTGTAAGCCCCACGTACATCCGCGTCTTGATCGTCTCGATGTGCTCGGCATGGGTGGCATCAGTCCCTGGAAGCAGAGAGATATCAGTCAAATCAAGGGCCAAGGAGTGATTTCCCCTGTGCCCAGGGACAAGGACACAACTTATGGTGAGGAGCAGCACTGCCCTGGTGCCCCACTGGCACTGAGGCCAGCAAGCTGCTGGTGGCACACCCTGGACATGAAACTGCCCATCTCCCTGGGTACTGGAGGTGCTCTGCAGGCTCCTGAGGATGTTTGGACTTTGCCCTCTATATCCCTTTATTATGCACATTTAAGTGATTTCTTATCTGCAGCAACATTTGGAGAATTCCCTGGGGAGAACTCCCTCTGCCAAGAGCGAGAGGCCACGCTGCCCACACTGACCAATGCCGTGTTTTTCCATGAGAGCAATGAGATCTGCTTCTGTGAGGAGCAAGGGAGGACTGGTTTCCCCATCCACCATCTCCACCGTGGTGGGCTGAAAGCGAGACCCCTTCTGATACAGCGGGATAACCTGAAGGGAAGGAGAATCTCTTTGAAAATGCTTCCTGGTCCATTCACTCAGGACAAAGGCTCTGAGTGAAACGGCCAGAAATGGTCAAAAGATGTTTTTCAGAGAGGTCTGAAGTTGGCAGTGAAGGGCTACTTCAGCCTCTCCCACTTATGTCACTCAAGGGGATTACCTTATCACTCCACTTGTCGTAAGGATACACTTCCAGGTAATTTCGGGCCAGGATCATGAGTCCTTGAGCAATGAATTGCTCGTTGGCAATGTCGATCTCCACGGTTGTTTCCTGTCCTTTGGCATCTTGAGAGCAGCAAGCCAAGAAGTGGCGCACGATGAATTCGTAGAGTCTCTGCTCATTGCCCTGAGATCGAACAGTGGGAAGGGTCAGTGTCCTCCCAGGTTAACAAGACATCACAAAATCAGTGGGAACTCAGGTGAGGATTTTCTGCTAATGACCATGTTAAGACTTTTATCTTTATTTATCAAGCAACACAATCCATCCAGCTCCCTCTGGTTATACCCACCTGCAGGTTGCTGGTGTATTTTGTGGGGTGAATGGGAGGGTGAGCCTGATCGGATTTGGTTCCACTCCGAGGGGTTGGCCCACCCTGATCCAAAATCCTCTGTGCAAACTCTCCCCAGTTTGGGTCCTGTGTTTGCTGTTCTACCAAGGCAGAGAGGTTCAGCTCCTTGGGGAAAATATTGGTCTCGGTTCGGGGGTAACTAATGAACCTTAGGAAGAAAGACAGGAGAGCACTTTGAGAATTGCTCCAAGATGCTTCCCATTTTGGACAAAAGGCCATTTACTTTTAAAAGAATTAAGTTTACCAAGCCAAGTCTTGCTTTCTTACCCTTTAGTATAGAGTTTTTCTGCTAATGTCATCGTTTCCTTTGCATTTATTTTCAGTTTGCGGGAAGCCAATTTTTCCAGTTCCTGCATTGGGAAGAGCCAGAAAACCCAAAAGTATTAGTGGATAATTCAGAGCAGTGAGTAAAACATCTGTTCAAAGTTCTTTTCAGAGAAATTCTTCCCAGAGTTCAAACATACCACAGTGTCCAGGGGCAGGGGCCTCCATTTGCTCTTTGGCTTGCTCACAACATCAACAACAGTCGCTACTGGATCCTAAACACAGTAAACAAAACCCACATCTCCTTTAGGAGTTTACACAAACTGTTCTTTAAAAGTCTTGAACAAGACAGATACAGGGAATGTTTGGCTGAATCTGGATTATGCAACTATTTACAAGCTTTCCTACCTCCATACACATCTGGTAAAGGACCAGGCACGCTGTGTGATTGAAGAGCCGGTTCCTCTTCCAGTTGAAGACCACACTGCCATCTTCATGGTTGTGGGTCACTGTGATGGACAACAGAGCTGGCTGATAGAGGAGCCACAAAATGGAAATACCACAAAGGCACTTGGAAACCTTCCAGCTCTGTTCAGTGGTCACGGCAGAGGAAGAGGAAACCACCTCTACCGCATTTTGTGTTTGTTGCTCCAATGTTTTTCCTTTCTATCCACATCAAACCCTCCAAGATGGAGCCCAGGGCTGTGTTTCCCCAAACATACCCTTAATTTTGAAGAAGACTTCAGGAACAAAGGCCTGGATGGCTTTGAAGCGTTCAACTACAAATCCCAGTGTTGGGAACTGGCAGCTGCCGTAGCTGATGAGCTGATCTGCTAAAATATCAGGGAAGATCTTCCGCAGCCTCAGAGTCTGGAATCTGGTGAAGGCAGCACCTGAGGAAACAGAATGGGCACCAGAACTGAATAGTACAATGTTGAATGATAATCACAGCACTTCAGATCCTTTTAATAATCTGAGCATTAATTTTACTCTGTTTAATACTCAGTTGAAGAAGCTTGTCAGTATTGCACGAACTATAAACTTAATTATTTGCTTAAAGGAGAGATTTCCTCCTTTCAGGAAGAATTTCTTCACAGAAAGGGCTGTTAAACATTGGAATGGACTGCCCAGGGAGGTGGTGGAGTCACCATCCCTAGAGATGTTCACAAAACAACTGGCTGTGGCACTCAGTGCTCTGGTCTGGTTTACAAGGAGGGGACTGTCACAGGTTGGACTCAGTCTTGGTGTTGATGATTCTCTGATTCAAAGAGCACATTTCCCGTAAAACACAAAATGTCATTTAGTTGTATCTGATCTAAAAATCAGGTTTATGACACTACAGAGAGCATTTCTGCCTTGTGTTGAGGTTGCAGTAACAGATGTTCACGTACCTATCCTGAGGTCCAGCTCCTGCCTGACGTCGACGGCATCGCTCGTTTTTTGGTCGGGCTGGGTGAGGTTCTCGCAGGCTGATCTGACAGCATGAAGTGTGATCTCGGAGAAGCGGGCTCGGAAAACCTGGAGGTTTGGCTTTACTGCCAGATACACACAGAAGAGAAATCAGAGTGACTCAAACACCAATGGAAAGGAGCAATTAATAAACAGCTATTGTTGAGAGAGTGTGCTGTCAACTGATTCTACAGCTTTCCAACAGCTGGATGCATTTCTGATCTATCAGAGCCACATATTGATCAGAATTAGCCAGCATTTAACCTGGACACAATAAAATTGAGAGTTTTCCTCCGCTAAAGGAGTTGTTGAACCATCAGAACATTAAAACTCAGACTGATGAAGATGCTCTACACACCAGCTCTGCACACATGGATGATCTCAAAGCCGATGTTCTCTCCTTCTCGATCACAGTCAGTCCAGATCACCAGGGCTTGGCACTGCTGGATTTCTCGTTCAAGGGTTCTCTGAGAGGAGAAAAACAACACAAGGAGAACATTCCAGGCTGCTTGCTTTGTCATTTAATTTCAGAATGACTCACTGAACACGAAACGCAACGTGTATCCATGGAGATGGGTTGTTGCAATAACATCTTGTTATTGTGTGTCTCAGGAGATCAGGCAGCTTTCAAAAGATTTGAGTCATTTATTTACATCTAATTCTGTTAAAAGCTTGGCTTGGAGTGAGATGTACCACAATCTGTTTTCTAAAAATGTCTTTTTCTATAAAACTGAGACACAATCACCGATTCCACCTTGTTGGAAAAAAACATTTCTATTTTTAGCTTTAGCACTACTTGTACATGAGAAGAAGAGTTTCAATGTCACAAATGAACAGCATATATAGTCCTAGGAAATGTAGGAGGAATCTGCTAAACTGCAGAAATTTGAATGTTAAGGACAAAGATAAGATCATCCTTCTGTCTGGGACAATATTTGTTTAACCAACCCCTGAGCTCAGTTTCAAGGAAAGTCTTAACCATGATGTACCTTGATATCCAGGTAATTTTCAGGGCAATACTTCTCAATTTCAGCATCAAAAAGAGCTAAAGGGTTGCAGCTATGCCTGGAAAACAGAGGACAAACATGTGTGCATCACATAAACTAAAACACACATTTGTGAGACACTAACTGGTGCTCTCCAAGTACTGGAATTAATGTATTTTATTACAGGCCTCGTCTCAGACAATGCAGAGCTCACATGAAATGCTGAGTAACATTTAAAAGCAACAGAATGAAAAACCAGCCAGAGAAAACAGCAAATCTGGAAGGCAACAAGCAGCTTCTCCTATTTGAAGCCCAGAGAACAAAAGGAGGTAAGGCAGAGAAAGAACCTTGCTTCCCAGAACAGCTCCTAGCTGAACAAAGAACACATAACCATCCCATTTTGGAATCAGTTTAATTCCCTGCCTTGATGTATTTTAACCAGTATTACATCTTTAGGATTTTTTAGCACTCTGAAGACAGGAATTTGAAACAATATTTTGGCTGTTTCGTATAAAATTTGGAACTTATCACCCTGCTCTGAGTTGGAGTCCCTCCCTGCCCCCTTGTCTTTGAGGTTGCCGTGTCCCAAGGCTGTGTGAAGGAGGTGCTTGCAGTGTTGAGGATGAGAGCAGGAGGTGACAGGCCCCTCTTGTGAAGGGCAAGAGGTGACAAAGCCCTTCCTGCCAGGGGCATGAGGTACCAACCATTTGCGAAATGGCATGATAAAATCATGAGCCAGTAAATGTCCTGACACGGATGTCATCACCATGGTAACGTTCTGCAAGAGACAGAGCAAGGAAATTAGTGCCCATCACTCACCAAAAACTACCCACAGCCCCCAAATCTCCCTTGGGTTCTCAATTTACATTATTAGTGACACCTTTCTCCTGTTAATCATGGAATGGTTTGGGTTGGGAGGGACCTTAAAGCCCATTCACTGCCACCTCCTGCCATGGGCAGGGACACCTTCCACTATCCCAGGTTGCTCCAAGCCCCATCCAACCTGGCCTGGGACACTTCCAGGGATGGGGCAGCCATAACTAATACATCATAACAAGCTCTATCCATGGCCTTATCCTCAGTTTTTGTAGGAAGCTCCCAATTCTAAACAGCAATGTGGTTTTGACTGACATAAAACCAGAAAGCTGAAAGATTTAGAGCAACAAAACAGGTGGCTGAGCCAAGAAAACAACATCTGACTTTTCCTCATCTCTAGGCAGAACATCCCCATGGCTGGAGCTGTGTTTTGTAACTCCTGACAAATAGCTTTTATTAATTAGTATTTGTACTTCATTAATCCAGCAGCAGATTGAGAGAAAACTCTTACCTGGCCAAACATCTGGTAGTCGTATTCATAGATCTTGTTGAACTTGGAAAACCCTTCTCTCTGGAAGGAAAAGAATTCCTGAGTTTCTGGCTTTTAACAGAAAACAAATTCTTAATTTTTTTTTAATTAATTTTTTAACAAGAAACAAATCCATCCCATCTCGCTTTATCCACACTGGGATGGAGGCACAGGGCAAAGGAAAACCAGGTACTGGAGCTAACAGGAATTGCAGCAAGGGGATGGAAATCTCCTGTACCATTTATGGAGACACTGAAACGGTGATTTCCAAGGTAAGAGGATTTTAAACCATTCCTGAGGGTGATTCCACGGTTATCTCCCCATGGATAATGAAGAACTGATTTGTTTAATGGGGCTGGCCAGTGTTCAGGAACTCCTGACAAACACCTGTCCTGTTCCAAGTGACAAGTAGTGTCCCCAGGGTTACCTCCCACCTAAATGGGACTCATGGAAGTTTCTAGATTCTGTATTTGCTGCTTTTTTTACAGAAGCAGGATGATTTCTTCATTGGGACTGTCAGCGCCCAGGTTCTCAATAACACCTTTTATTCAAATAAAGGAGGTTGGAGCCATGTGGGGGTCAGCCTTTTTTCCCAGGTAACAAGTGACAAGATGAGAGGAAGGAGCCTCAGGCTGTGCCAGGGAAGGTTTAGGTTGGACATCAGGAAGAATTTCTTCATGGAAAGGGTTATCAAGCATTGGAACTGCCCAGGGAAATTTGGAGGCACCACCTCTGGAGGTATTCAGGGAGTGACTGGAAATGGCACTCAGTTCTCTGGGCTGGGTGACAAGGTGGGGATTGGTCACAGGTTGGTCTTGATGATCTCAGGGGTCTTTTCCAACCTCAACGATTCTCTGATTCTGGTCTAGAAGCACCTTCTAGTTCCTAAGTTTGGAAACAGCAGGTGATTATGCAAACTGTTAACGGTCACAACCCAGAGCAGCAGGGAGGAGAGATCTTTCAATTCCTCTTCTCCAAACCATAGCCTGTTTTTGCTTTATTTGGTGAACTCCAGTAAACCCTGACGCTGATGCTGCAGAAGTGGTGCTTTTGGACAGGAAAATGCATGCCAATGGGTGGTGTCAGTTTCTGAAGCCTCTATCACACGCTGCTAATCCAGGAACGACCCAGAGAGCCCTCACCATGGAGCTCAGTGCCTGGGGAAGGCAGCCTGGGCAGAGGGGGCTCCCACTGGACTTAAACCACAAGGATCTGAGACTCCCAAATACATTTGGGCAAGCGGTGTTCGTCCACAGAACAAAGCCATTCTTGTACCCTCGTGTGTTCAGAGACACAAACAGTGCCAAGTGTGGCACGTGCTGACGTGAAGTGTCCATGCCAAGCTCTGCCAAGAGTACTGGGGCTGCCGCACATGCCATGGACCCTCCCCAGCCAGCTAAGCCACTCCTGTCCGTGTACCAGGGAGCAGCACCATGTGGGGTGTTCCTACCCGCCGCATCCTGCTGTTGGAGAGCAGGTCAGCGATCCCTCGGGCAGCATCGTTCTTCTCCGCCACGCACAGCACCTTGCGGATCCTCTGCAGCGCCAAGTCCTCGGCGGCCCGCGAGAAGAAGCGCCAGGGCTGGGGCAGCATCCTGCCCCTGGTAAACAGCCGCACGTAGAGGTTCATCACAGGAGGTAAAGCCAGCTCCCGCGGGGACAGGGCATGCTGCTGCTCCGCGTCCGGGGGCCGGATCCTGCCGGCATGGAGAGAGATGGTTGATGTCACCGCTCGGCCGCTCAGCCTTTAACCAGCCACGCCGGGAGGCTCAGGGCAGCCCCCCCGGCGCCGCACGGGGATGGAGAAGGCGTCACCCTCCTCCGGACACAGCTGTCAGGGGGTCCCGCATCCTGTCCCTCGGCCCTCTCCTGCCCTGCAGGGGCTGCCCTCTCCCCCTACGGCCGGGGCAGCGCAGCCCCCTCGCCACCCCTGATCCCCCCGGGCTGTCCCTCAGCTGGGGCAGCCCCCTCCCTCTCCCTTCCCCTTCCCTTCCCTCTTTCCCCCCCGTTCCTCCCTCACCGGCCGATCTCCCGCGCTCTCCTGTCGCTCCCCCTTACCGTCACGTCCTGCCGTAAAGCGCAGCCGCGGCTGCGGCACAGAACTACAACTTCCAAGATGCCCCGCGGCGTCCCCTGTGTCCCCTCCCGCCGCGGCCCCGCCTCGATTTTCCCGCCGCCGCTGGGCCCGTCCCAGGATCGGTAACGACAAAGGGCGACGACGGTAAAAATAAACAACTCCAGCTGAGGAAGAGGAGGAGGCGGTGGCCTCGCTTCCTGCCGGCGGGGTCGGAGGCCGCGCGTCATGTGACTCCAAGATGGCTGCGGGGCCGTGAGGAGGCGGCGGCTCCGGCCATGGAGGCGGCGTGAGGGGGACACGGGGCTGCGGCTGCGGCGGGGCCGGGCCGGGGCTGCTCCGGTGCCTCCCGCGGGGCCCGGCGGTGGCGGGGGGACCGGGGGCGCGTCGCTGCTCCATGTCGGTCCCGTCCTGCGGGAAATATGATCAGCGCCCCTGACGTGGTGGCCTTCACCAGGGAGGAGGAGCTGGAGGATGATCTGTACCGCGAGCCGCCCCTGCCCGAGGAGTACTCGGTGCCGCTGTTCCCTTTCGCCGGCCAGGGCGCCAACCCCTGGGCCAAGGTCGCCGGCTCCAAGTTCACCCGGGACTTCATCCTCATCTCCGAGTTCTCGGAGCAAGTGGGGCCCCAGCCCCTCCTGACCATCCCCGATGACGCCAAAGTGTCGGGCACCTTCGATCTCAATTATTTTTCCCTGCGGATCATGTCTGTGGATTACCAGGCATCCTTTGTGGGGCACCCTCCCGGCTCTGCCTACCCGAAGCTGAACTTTGTGGAGGATTCCAAGGTGGTGCTGGGAGACTCCAAGGAAGGGGCGTTTGCCTACGTGCACCACTTGACCCTGTATGACCTGGAAGCCAGGGGCTTTGTGAGGCCCTTCTGCATGGCCTATATTTCTGCTGACGAGCACAAAATCATGCAGCAGTTTCAGGAACTCTCTGCCGAGTTCTCCAAAGCCTCTGAATGCCTGAAGACGGGGAACCGGAAAGCTTTTGCCAACGAACTGGAAAAGAAACTGAAAGATCTTGACTACACCAGGACTGTCCTGCACAACGAGACTGAGCAACAGAAGAAAGCCAACGACAAGGGGTATTACACAACCCAGGCCATTGAGAAGGCCAACGAGCTGGCCAGCGTAGAAAAGTCAATCATCGAGCATCAAGACCTGCTGAGGCAAATCCGGTCATATCCCTACAGGAAGCTGAAGGAGTCTGAATTTCACCCCTATGAGCCAGAGTGTGCCCTGGACCAGGCTGACGTGGATGGCGCTCAGGACCCAACTGCCTCTGATCCTGCTGAGCCTGGTGAAACTCACCTTTACACCCACATGCCATCCTACACCCCCAAGCTCATCAAAGCCAAGTCTGCCAAGTGCTTTGACAAGAAGCTGAAGACACTGAAGGAACTCTGTGATGTTTATTTTTTCACCCAGACCCTTGACCAGTTGCACCATATCGAGAGGACTTTTCGAGGTGATGTGTGTTACCTCCTGACAGAGCAGATCAGCCGGGCTCTCCTAAAGCAGCAGAGTGTCACCAACTTCCTCTTTGAGGATGTGTCTTTCCTAGATGAAAAACCTCCTGAAAAACAGTACAGAGGCTGCCAGGGGCTCGGCCAGGGTGCCATAGATGAAAAGTGTTCAGAAGAGTCCCTTGCTCCTAAAGTGGTCATCAGCCTGGGCTCCTACAAGTCCAGTGTGGAGTGTGTGCCCATCAAGATGGAGCAGGAAATGGAGGACTCTGAAGAACCCAAAATGTCTGAGTCCGTGATGTCTGAGCATCAGGAGAACCTGGACTATCTGGATGCAGATATCAAAGGCAGCATCAGTAGCGGGGAGAGCATCGAGGTGCTGGGAACGGAGAAGTCGGGATCTGGGCTGACAAAATCAGAGAGCCAGGCCAGCCTGCCCGTCATTCCCAGCCCCCAGGCGGGCCGGAGCAAGGTGGGCAGCCGGCGCACAGTCAGCGAGGACAGCATCGAGGTGCTCAGCACGTGTCCCTCCGAGTCCCTCATCCCAGAGGATTTCAAAGCGAGCTACCCAAGTGCCATTAACGAGGAGCCCTACGTGGATGACGATGAGGGAGGCCTTCACTTCACCCCGAGACTGAACCCGGACGTCGACGATGGGCAGGACGACGTCTCAAAGCAGGAAAGCTTAGTGCAGGTGGATGCTGCCTGTTGTATCGGGAAGGAGAGTCCCAACTTCCTGGAGCCCCTGCCTGAGCTGGGGCAGAAGCCGTGCGAGGAGGACGGGGTGGTGCGGATCCCCCCGCAGCCGTACCGGGCGGCCGAGCAGGGGCTGCGTGGGGGCTTCCCCTCCCACGATGGCCTCTCGGGGGGGCTCCTGCCCTATGAGCTCGACTCACACTACCTGACAGGCAGCAGGGAGGTCAGTAAGAGCAGCCTGGACGAGTGCTCAGACTCCATGAGCTACATCAGCAGCGCCGCCTCCACGTGCTCCGACAGGACCCCCTCTCCCGCCCATCTGGCCTGTGCCACCGGGGAAAGGCACAGAAAGAGGGCTGGGCAGAACGCGCTGCGATTCATCCGCCAGTACCCCTTCGCCCACCCCGCCATCTACTCCCTGCTCAGCGGGAGGACCCTGGTGGTGCTGGGGGAGGACGAGGCCATGGTCAAGAAGCTCGTGACGGCGCTCTCCATCTTCGTGCCCAACTGCGGTGTGTATGCCAAGCCCGTGAAGCACTGGGTTACTTCCCCTCTGCACTTGGTGGATTTCCAGAAGTGGAAGTTGATCGGACTCCAGAGGTAAATCCCAGGATCTGTTTGCTTTAATAGGGTCGAGGTGTGTGGTAAGAAGTTCATCTCAGAGGGCAATGGGTGTGCAGGGGAGGTCTCTTAATTACTGGCACAGCTACCACGGATTTCTGCTGGTGGGATTTATTTTGGAAAAGGGGTAGATTTGCGTCTCTGCATCCAGCCTCACTTGAGAGTTAATGTTTAAAACATCTGCTGGGCACTTGCTGCCTGCCTTAGGTGAGTTCCTTGGCCAGGAGGTTTCCTTCTGGTTTAGGTCTTTGCCTGGCAAAGCAGAGAACAAACACCAGCGTCCCACTGTGTTCCTGGATGATGTGATACAAGTGTTTGTGGAGTCTGTGTGCTCTGCTTTGCCATCTCCTACTGGAACTCTTCTCACATTTCTGGAATTTTAGGGTCAATGGTGCTGTGCTGGGGGGAGGGTTTTTCCTTGTGGAGCCTGTTGAAGAGGTGATGATATCTGTATGTCAGAATTGGAGTGCAGCACCTCGGGCTGTGCTGGTGAGGAAGAAAGGCCCCTGGAGCTGTGCAGGTGCAGTGTTGGGATTGTAGGAAACCTCTGCTTAGGGTGTGGACTGTCCCAAAAACAAGTGCCCCTTCCCAACACCCAGTCCTGAACTGTGGTTTCATAGCTCATATTAGCAAAGAGTGTTTGCTCAGCTCAAGGGCCCTGCCCTTGTTGATGTTATGAACAGGATTTTTTTGTGTGTTCCAGGATGTGTTCTGTGCTTTGCGTGCAGGTATGGCAGGGAATGGCCATTGCTGTCACCAGCGTGGAAAACATGAGTCAGAGTGGCAGCCCAGTGCTCAGAGCCGGGCTGGAATAGCTCCTGCAGGAGTGCTTGTAAACAGCAGGAAAATTAAAACACAGAAACCTGCTTTCTGAGCTGCAAAGTATTGTATTGCTGGGGGATGTGGATGGTGAAATTACCCAAAACTGTGAGTTTGCTCTCATTCCTATGCTCGTGAGGCAGGATGACAGCTCTGGTAACAGCTGCTCACAAGCTCTCTATCTGTCAGTGAGGTTTTTAAAAGCCCCAAGTGTGTACTCATTGCTCAATGTTTGCGGTTAGATGCAATTTTTATAAACAGAAAACTTTATTTAAGAACTGTCTGTAACGTGTGTCAGTCATTTCAGCTCTCCTCCGTGGAATGTTAATTAAGTGTTGAGTTTAATGTGGGTGCTCTCCACAAACCATTTGTATGAGGGCTCTGGGAAGGGACTTAGATGCTAAACTATTTATTCTAGTAAGGATCCTGTGTCTCCTAAGGCCAGGTGCTGCCTGGGCACAGGGACAGCCCCTACACCAGTTGGAGCTCCCAGTTTGAGGCTGGGAGCCATATCTCAGCCCAGCAGCTGTCACCACAAAGAATGGAGGAGCTGAAGTGTAAGCTCATAATTTGCATTTCAATAACATTAGGTTAAGCTTGGTAGGTAATTGTATCTGCTGTGGGTTTGCACCTGAGTGCACCTGAATGACAAATAGCCAGGGAATGTTGTGGGTTAAGGATGGTTCTCCCTTTCAGGAAATGCAGAAGGTTCTGCATCACGCTGGGCTTCGACCACGTCAGAGCAGCTCCCTCCCAAAGCAATTTGGGGGGAACATGGAGCTCTTGGAAAGGGGGGACTGCTTTGGGTTTCTGAGTCACATCGAGAAGCTTCCAGCTGCTGCATGATGTGTCTGCTCACCAGAGGTGTCCTATCACTCCCTCTCCATGTCCCTGAAGGAGAAAGCTGACCTGAAGTGTGGTGGTTTATGCTGTAGCATGCACAGTACTGATCAGGGCATGTGGGGATCCAGGAAATCGAGGTTTCTTTGGGATCTGGCAGGCTGGAGAGCCTATTTGTCCCCTCTCTTCCATGGAAGGCTTTATTCACCCACAGAGGTCTTGCACCAGCTCATCAGCTAGAGGGAAAATACACGGGATAGAGGGCACAGACACACCCTGCTGCTTAACTATTGGCTCCCCTCCAGCCGTGACCTCTCTCTTGCTGTTCCAGGACAGTGTCCCCTGCTGGGGTGAACGTGCTGCACGCCCTGAGCCGGTACAGCCGCTACCTGAGCATCCTGGACGCCGACAGCAAGACCCTGCGCTGCCCCCTCTACAAGGGCACCGTGGTGGCCCGGCTGGCTGACCACCGCACGCAGATCAAGCGCGGCAGCACCTACTACATGCACGTCCAAAGTATCCTCACCCAGCTGTGTTCTAAAGCCTTCCTCTTCACCTTCTGCCATCATTTGCACCTTCCCATCAGCGAAAGGGAACCGGAGGAATCCGTTGTGAATCGCAGGATTAACTTCCTAAAGCTCCAACTGGGCCTTGCCAATGAAGATATCAAAATCGTGCAGTACTTGGCTGAGCTGCTGAAGCTGCACTACATTCAGGAACCGGGGCAGGGGGGGAACCCCCTGCTCAGATTTGACTATGTTCCCAGCTTTTTGTACAAGATCTAGCCTTGCACAGGCTGTGTGCCTGCGTGCTCAGAGTCTGACAGAGCTCATCCGTGCTTGACATTGCCGCTGTCTGCAGTAGCTCTCACCCATCGGGAAGGGGCCCAGGTGTTTGTGTCTCTGCTCCGCAGGAATCCAGGTCTGCGGGAGCGGATTTCTGGGTGTCCCCTGTAGCCAAAAGCGTAGATGTTCCATCACATAAACCATCGGGCACTCTGTAAATGTCAGAAGGGGCACTGTTAACTTTTAAAGTGGATCATGGCAGCATCCCAGGGGGGTTATGGCATGGAGGGAGGTGGGCTGTCTTGGGGATCAATACTGACTAGTGTGCAGCCCCCCAAACAGCACAGTGCTCTGCATGCTTCTGCCAGAACCCTGAGCACTGTCTGTCCCTTCCATAGAGCCAGGGCTGTGACCAGAGGTGTAAAGGCCATGTCAAGTTTTTTATCCACTGGTGTGTCTGTCCTGTGAGTGTAGCTCAGAGCACCCTGCCAGGGCGGCAGCTCATGGGTCTGTTGCAGCCACAGTGGATGGTGTCCCTTCCTGCACTTCCTGAGTTTCTTGGCCCTTCCCAGGACAGGTTGTCCCTGGGTGAGTGGGAGCACAGCAGAGGCACACATGCTTCTCTCCAGAAAGGGTTTGCCAGTTTCTCCCAGTTTTGTTAAAATCAGGAAGGTGGAAGCACTCCCTAACGCTGGCAAGCCCCGAGCCGCTGTGAATGTAGAGCACTGTGCCTTGTTCATTTGTCACGTCCGATTTGCTGGGCGGCCTCTGAGCAGGTTGGAGTGAGACTGGGAATCCTCAAAGAGTGTCAGGTCAGGGCTGGCTTTTTAAAGACAGAAGGGAACTGAAGGAGGGTGAGGACCCTATTTTTAGGTGCTTTTTGTGATGGGGAAACGATGCGATTCAGCTGGAGCCATGCTGTGAGACTGCAGGGTGTTACCACAGGCTGCCTGGCTGGTGAGGTATGAGTGCTCAGGAGAGATTGGGGATGAATGTACTAGATTCCATGTTGTATCCGTAATAGCTTAGTTTATTTTTTTTGTTGGGGAGTTGGTGTTTGTGCTTTGTGGTAAAACAGGGCTGACGTCACTGCGTGCTGCTCCTGGCTGAGCCATTGTCGCGTCTCGACTACCTCTCCTGGGGCTCCTGGGTGGCTCTGGATGGGGCAGAACTGCTGCTCTCTGAGCCTGGGTACTGAGAACTTTTCTTTTCAAAGCTTCTATGCCATAAAGGATGTATCACCAACGTGGTGACATTCCCAGATCGTTCCTGTCAGTGCCGAAAGCTTTGTGCCTGGGCGCAGCGCTTCCCTCTGGAGTCTCATAGGTGATACTGGGCCCGGGCTGCTCTGCCTGGTGTCATGTGGCAGTAGCAGCTCCTGAGGTACTTCTAAGTAAGAAAAGTCTTGCTGGGAAAGATAATCTTGGTTTTAATTCTTTTTAATGCTGATTATGGGGTAAGAACAGCTGAGATCGTACAAGAGCTGATCTGTTCTTTGGTTTGTTGGTTTTTTTTAAACTTCTGTTTATGGTGATAATGTAAGGCAGCTTTGGAGATGAATGTGATCTTCCTTCTGAGCCTGGGAAGTTTCTGTGTACAGCCTGGGGTTCCCTAGTGTGGCTTAGACCCCACGGAGACTTGCTGTGAGACCTGCACTGCTCCAAAACCATGTCCTGCAGGCAGGGAGGCTCCTTGGGGAGGCTGTCATTTTGCACCAGCATCTGTGCCTCAGGATCGTGCCGCCTCCTTCTCTCCCCTGGAAAGGGCTCTCTGGGGTAGAAACCAACAGGGCAGAAAGGCTGTTTTTAAGGTTATTGCTGTCTGTGGTGGCTTAGCCAAGTTGGCCTCGTGGTACTTTCCAGAGAGATTTCCTGGGTAGGGGGTTGCTTGTGGTGGTGTTTTGAGGTTGTGGTTGGAAGCAGTTTGGTGTGGCCTTTGCTGAAGGTGAGCGGGATCTCTCTGGGGCTGCTCACCTTTGCCACGTGTTCGAAGCCTTTTCCTGTCCTGCCTGTGCCCTCCTGTCTCATGTGAACTGAGTCTGCTGGTGAAAGGCCTCCATGTCCATCAAATTGGCTGCTTCCTGAAGTGACTCAAGGTGCCCCCTGGTTGATTCATGCGCACCCAAACTTCCACACTAAAGCTGAGGTGAGATTCCCTGGGGGAAGAGGCATCTGAGTAAATGAGTAATGCAGGTGACACCAGGCAGATGAAAGCTCCCAGCGTCCTGCTCTGGAGCAGTGCTCAAAACAGGAGCTTGTTTCCTGCTGAAAAACAACCGAGTGCTGTTTGGGTTTAAGGAGGGAGGGAGGGAGAGACTTTTTTCCTGCTGACTCACTCACGTCTTCCTCCAGCGCGGAGTGGGAGAGATGATTAGTGGTGGCTCATCTTAGTCACAGTGGTCTCTACCTGTGGTGTTCAGCTGTGCTCATAAAATGATAAATAACTCACTTCTTGCTCCCTCTGTCCAACCTGGAGTATCTGATATTCAAGGCCGTGTTGAGCAATACTTGCACTACCACCTGTATGACCTGCTTCACCTCTCTACCACAAAGCAGCTCTGACTGGGGAGGATGCCCCGAGGGCTTGGCTGAAACATCACCCAACAGGAGCTCTGGGATTGTCTGCAACTGGGAGCTGTGGAGAAACACGCCCTCAAGTGCTTGTCCTCCTCTCAGCAGTGTAACCTCTGAACTTGGACTGCAAAGGGGGAGTTAACACCAGGCTGTGGCACCTTGGTGTATTTGGAGCCCAACCTGCCCTCTCTGCTTGTGGTGGCAGAAACTGGGGGGATTCCGAGAACAGCTGGTGTTTGGGAGCTGAATTCCTCTTTCCTCTGTAATTTCTCTGTCTTTGTTCTTCTGGTCCTGTACAGTACAGATCCCTGTATTGGCACTTTAGGACTTTCCCCCGTCTCTGTTGTGGTACCTCACCAGTTTCTGATATTCAGACTAACAGCAAGCCACAACCTTTGCACTGATAGCTCCTGCCATGAGTTCTGGCACGTGTGTTGTTGTCTTGCCTGAGCCATCCTTTCACCAGGAGCAGGGTGGGTTCCTGGCAGTGGTAGTGCCATCCTCACCAGCCTCTCAGCTGCCAGAGCCAGCGGTGCCCTGCATGGCCATCTCCTGCTTCTGTGAGTGCTCCCAGCCCAGCATGTCCCCGCTCCTGCACGGCCACGCCGGCTCCCTCCTCGCCGCCAGGGAGAGGAGGTGTTTGACCTGACCGAGAATTCATCAGTGCAGAAGCCTCCCCCGGCCAGGAGGGAGGGCTCCCATTTCTCACTCCTTCTCTTCCTAAGTGCCAGCCCCTGCTCTGCTCTCCACTAACCCGCCGCTTCCAGCTCCCACCCCAGGAGGGTCAGCCATAGCTGTAGGTGATCTTAACCCTACACAGGTTTCATTTCTCAGAGAACAGTGCTCAGATTTCCTTTCATCTGATAGCAATCACTTCTGAGCAGCTCCACAGCTGCCTTGCCTTGGCAGGGAGGAGCTGCCTGTACTCTAGCAATATTCACCGTGGTGGGAGGGTGGGAGAGGCACTCCAGGGGTGGGAGCTGATGGCTCCGTGCTCCCAGGCCAGTTCTTTGGGTTTTATTGAGCACGAGGGTCCTAAGCCCCCTGGTCTGGTGGTGGGGGACAGCCCACATTGCAGATTTCGGGAGCTGGGCAGGACCCGGGGCTTGTAGCAGCACTGTGAGAAGGCTCCTGTCACAGGGTGTGAGGGAATTCAGGGAGCTGCCCAGGCTGCAGAACACCTGCCCCAGAGCCCAATGTCAGAGTACCAAACTGCACCCCGATGTTGGAGGGGCCACAAACCGCCCCCCCCCCCCCCTACTGCTCCCCCAGACGGAGTTAACTGGAAGGCAGAAGCAGGGTACCCGGTCCTGCCGGTGGCACACCCGCGGGCACGGGGATGGGGCTGGGCTCAGAGCTGCCTCTGAGGGCTGCCAGGAGGCTCTGATGAATTCTCACCTTACTTTAAAAGCACTGTATCCTATTCCTGCATGTTGAGTTCTGTGTGTGTGCCTGTGCGTGCCGAATGCTTGCGTCAGTAGTTAGGGCGAGTGTGACCGGGAGAAATCCAAGAAGCATGTCTTAGTGTCGTGCTGTAAATGTTACTGCACAAGAGTTTAACAGATGTTAACACCAAATGACTAGTCTGAGAAATGTACTTTTAAAAAAAAAAATATTTATTTGGGTTCAGATATTTTTGAAATACAAAAAAAAAAAAAAAATTGGTCGTATTTTTTAAAGCTTATAATTCTTGTCATACATTGTGGTTAAATTCTTAGTTTTACCGTGCTTATTAAAAAATGGTTCAACCTAAGCTTTGTGCCAAGGGGTCTGAGAAAATACTGGAGGATCTGGTTAGGATGGGATGGTGATCCCAGGAGGGATGTTTGGGACAAGGCTTGGCCTGTGGAGGTGGCAAGGCACATAGGATGAAGGGGAATCTTTGAGGCTGAAACCAGGGGAACTTCTAGTCGCTGTGAGGTCTCTTGTGCAGCTGGAGCCCCTGTCCCTCACACTGCCATGGGACAATGGCATGTGGACAGACCAGCCTAAATCTCATCTGCTGCTCTACAGCCAGCAGGAACTGGATGGCACCTGGCCATGAGGTGAGGGTGACCTGGTGCTCGGTCCCAGTGGTGACACACTGGTGAAGAGCGGGTGTCCTCATGGGGGTTGTACTCAGGGGGGCCCCCGTGCACCACATGGGAGGGGAAAGGGGAGTAAGAGCCAAAGGAGGAGCTGCTGCTGCAGTTCCAGCAGGGAAGTGCTGGGAGAAGGCACTGGGTGTTGGTCTCAGGCTGGGGATGTGAGTGTGCCACGATCCTGGGTACTCCCGTGGCTCCGGAAGCAGGCATGGCTGTGTCCCCTTACAGGACAGGCAGCCCCGGGAGTGGGAACGTGGCTGCGAAGGCTTCTACCTCTTCCTTCAGTGCCTTCAGCTCCCCACAGTATTTTGGCTCCTCCAGTTTGTCCTTGAATTCCTTCAGTGTGGCCTTGGGGCTCATGTCCTTCTGCACGCGCAGAGCCAGCTCGATCCCTGCCAGGATGGGAGATGTCTTGGTCAGCCCTCGCAACTACTGCATCCCACAGCTCTCCCAGCCCTGCTGCTCCCTGGGACACAGCCCTGCTCCCTCCCTCCCTCCCATCTGAGGGACTTGCTGCCCTGGGAAACAAAGTTGGAACTCCTGAGGACAACGGGGAGAAAACTGCGAGAGGGACAGGCTTTCAGCCTGCTGCCTTTGCAGTGGGGAGAGTTTGGCTGGTCCCAGCTGTGGCCAGATGTCTGCACCCACATCCAGATGTGCAGGCAGGGTTGGTTATTCCTCATTTCTGGGTGTGCTCCCTTGCCAGCTGTGGGCATGGCTCCAGCATGACTCAGCTGGTGCCTCCTCACCCGGGGGAGCTGCCCTGGCCCAGGCTGGTGCTGAGGCCCGGCCCCACACGCCCCCGACTCACCTCTGTGGATGTACTGGGCCACCTTGCGGAAATCGTCCTGCCGGAAGCCGCGGGAGGTGAGAGCTGGCGTCCCGAACCGGAGGCCACTGGGGCGCAGGGCGCTGACATCACCTGCACCAACACAAGGCACACGTGACCAAGCCTGGCACCAAAACCACCACCTGTGGGATTTCAGCCTGGCTTCCGGAGCAGACCAGGAGCTGGCAGGGCTTGTGGGATCCCTCACCGGGGCATGTGTTCTTGTTGCAGGCGATGGAGCAGAGCTCCAGCACCCGCTCGGCCCGGCCGCCGTCTGTGCCTCTGCTGCGCAGATCCACGAGGATCAGGTGGTTGTCAGAGCCCCCTGCAAAGAGAGGGATTTGGTGGGGATGTGGGACTGGGGAATGCTGCTCCTACAGGAAACTTCAGCAAAAAAAAGACTTGAGATTTAACCAGGGCTGAGGAATTGCACCAACACAGCCCTGCCCGTGGTGGTCCATGAAGCACTGCCCTGGTCAGACCCCAGAGTCAGCCCCATCCCACTGCTAAGACGTGTCCTCACCTGTGACGATGTCGTAGCCCATCTCCATCAGTGCGGTCGAGAGCGCCTTGCAGTTGGCCACCACCTGCTGCTGGTAAGCCTTGAACTCGGGCGTCATGGCCTGACGCAGCGCCACGGCGATCCCTGCGGACGGAGGCAGGCCAGGGTCAGTTTTGGGGGGCTCCCACCAGCAGAGCTGGAGATGCATGGCACTGCCAGCAGAAGCCATCCTGAAGCCAAACTAACGAACGGACTGATCCTTCCTTTCCCCAACCAGCTTGGCAGCATCACCATGAGCCAAAACACAGGATAGGACAGGCTTGGTCACCCCTTGGGCACTGCTGGATCAACCAGCTGCCTTTTGCCACAGCGTCCCAAGGCTGTGAGCCCTGCAGGGCAGCTGGAGCCTCCTGTGCTGCTGCCAGGACACCTTTACCAGCTCCCTCTGCCATGGTGGAGCTGGCAGCCAGCCCAGTTGTGTACCTGCAATGGCGTGGTTGTGTGGGCCTCCCTGCAGCCCCGGGAACACCGCCTGGTTAATGAGGCTCTCCAGGTTGTAGAGGGTCTCCTTGCCTGTCTTGGGGTCCACGCTGCGGGTGCCTGCAGGAGAGGGAGGACATGGTCACGAGGCAGCACAACCACCTTCTCCCACGAGCTGCTTTCATCCCTTGGCTGCGCAGAGCGGGGCTGGTTGGTGGTTGCTCCTCTTCAAATGTGAGCCAGGGTTAGCCCAGGGAGGCTCCCCAGACGCTCCCAGGATCTTTTTGCCCTCCCTCCTTCCCAGTTAGAGCAGGAAGGAGCATTAACTTGCAGCATTTCCCCAGCACCAGAGCCAGGTCGGGCACCTTTTCGGTAGAAGATCATGCCGGCCCTGCAGCCCCGCAGGGTCTTGTGGGTGGTGGTGGAGACGATGTCGCAGTGGTCGAAGGGCGAGGGCACCACGCCAGCGGCCACCAGCCCACTGATGTGGGCCATGTCGGCCATCAGATAAGCCCCGTTGTTGTCAGCGATCTTCCGCATGCGGGCGTAGTCCAGGTTCCGCGAGTAGCAGCTGACACCTGCAGAGAGAGGCGATGAGAGGGGACAGGAGCAGATGTGCCTGGACCCTGGGACAGCCCCAGGATGAGGCTTGCAGTGCAGACAGCCCAGCTGGGGACAAAACACAAGCTCCTTCCAGGGTGGTTGTGTTGGAAGTTTCCTCCTGGCTCTGCAGCATCCATGGACTTAAAGGAGTGCTGCTGGCTTCAGGGAGCCACCCCCACCCAGGCTGTGCCACCAGGGAGGTCGGTGCAGGTGTGATCCTTACCTGCTATGATCAGCTTGGGGTGGAAGAGCCGGGCGTTCTCCTCCAGCTGGTCATAGTCAATGTAACCGGTCTTGGGGTTGACCTGGGAGAGGAAGAGGAGGGTTCAGCCACCTCACTGTGGTGAAGGTCAGCTGCAGTGCTATCCTGCAGGAGGGGCTGTTGGCAGCCTGACGCTGGTACTTCTAACTTTAAGAGGCACCAACGCTTATGATAACCATGTCCTGGCTCTGGCTGGAGCAGCTATCTGTACCTTGTAGGGCATGGACTCGAAGAAGACAGAGGTGGCAGAGATCTTCTTCTTGTCCGTCATGAACCCGTGGGTGAGGTGGCCACCATCGGGCAGGTCCAGCCCCATGATCCTGCCGTGGGGCTCCACCAGGGCTGTGTACACCGCAAAGTTTGCGGGTGACCCTGCAGAGAGAGCACACTGGGCTGGTTATGAATGCTGGGGCACACAGAGGCCTGGGCAACTGGCCTGGCTCTCCTGAGCACTCCAATACCTGAGTAGGGCTGGACATTGACTCCCCACTTCTGGGGGTCGAGCTGGTAGGCCTGCAGGGCTCGCTTCTGGCACAGCCTTTCCAGCTCATCCACAAACTCTGTCCCGCCATAGTACCTGCAGTAAAGGACAGGGTAAAACCAAATTCATTACTCAGAACAGACCCAGGCTGGGGAGGAACTGGGCTGATGCCCTGTTTGTGCAGCCACAGCAGATGTGACCCTGCTGAGAGTGTCCCATGTGTGGCCAAGGACAGAGGCTGAGAAGGTCGGATCCTGTCCTGGAAAACCTTGATTGCCAGCATAAGGACATCACTTCCTTCCCAGAGGTGAGGCCTGGCAGGATGGGGGGTTCCTCTCCCACCCTGTGAGGGTTTGGCTTGGTGGGACTTGTCCCAGCCCCATACCTCTGTCCTGGGTAACCCTCGGAGTATTTGTTGTTCATGCAGGATCCCAGGGCCTCCAGGACCGCTCGGCTTGCGAAGTTCTCCGACGCGATTAACTCCAGCCCCAGCCTCTGCCGCTGCTTCTCCTTCTTGATGATGCTGTGCACCTTTGGGAGAGGAGAGAAATGGCTTCACCCGTGCTGGCTCTGCACGGAGACGTGGATTCTTCACCATAGGGTATGTATAGGAGAGGGTACAGGGCTTGGATAGGAGCCTGGAAAGGTGCTGGAGAAGGGAGATGCAATCCCTTCTTGGTACAGCTGATCCCAACCCGTCACAGAGAGGGCACAGAGGATGGATGGGTTCCAGCAGCCTTGGACCCTGGCTTGAGGAGGTCAGCATCCCCACAGCTGGCTGGGAGATGGACAAAGCAGCTGAGCAGGAGCCAGGAAGGGGCTCTCACCTCCGGGTCATTGGTTTCGAGCGGCTCCATCACCATCTTGTTATGGGAGGCCCAGAGCTCGGCGCTGGGGAGGCCCTGTGTTGAGCTTGCCATGGTGCTGCTGCTGTGTCCAAGTCACCTGCCAGGGGAGAGGGGAGTCTGTGGGATGGCAGCAGGGCTGGTGCCTCCTCATCTCCCTGTGTGCTGCCTGCTGCCATCCCACATATTCCCTGAGAACAGCCGTGGGCTGTTGGGTGAGGAAAACACACACAACCCTCAGGCATCCCCTGCTGATTTAAGACCAGTTTGTTAATTACAATGCTTTGATAATTTCTGATGCTCTCCCATCGCCACCCCTCCCTGAGCTCCCCCTGCCCATCTTAGCAGTGCCTGATGTTTAATTTCAAGGGCAGTGAAGTGCTCCTACCCACAGATCTCAATTTTAACACACATTGTGATGCCCAGCACGCTTAAACCTCTTGGCTTCTTTCCCTTGGGCAAAACCCCAGCAGGTCAGAGTCCTGCCCCAAACCCTGACTGAAGCATCTTGTGCAGCTGAGAGGCCCCGACAGGCAGCAGCTCTGCCTTTGCTTGGCTCCATGGCATGTGTGATGCCCAGGCCTGGCAGGAGCCCTCTGGCCCAGTCAATGCCACTGCTGCTCTTGGGGAAGGAGTAACAGCCCAGCTGCTCTCTTGGCAGAAAACAATGCATCTTTTTTACTCGTTAACCCCGCAAGGACGGGTGAAGGACCGTGACCAGGTTATTAAGCAATCCCACACGGTTTCCTTGTGCCAAGCTGCCAAAGTCCATTCATGCTGCTCTTGCTGGGCAGGGATGCTCAGCCATGCTCTGGCCCAAGTCCAGATCTCACTGGCAGGGTGGGAATCCTCACTGCCAGAGAGGCTGGGCTGGGCAAAGGGCTGCGAGGGGAAGTGCTCTGGCTCTGAGCAGGATGTCTGGGTCCTGCATATCCCCCCAGTACAGTCTGCAGCAGCATTCGCACTCACTGCTTTTGGCTCAGGGGGGACAGAGCTCCCATTCCCAGTCAGGATGAGACCCTCCCCATCATGTCCCTCTGATAGTGGACACCAATCCAGGCCTGGCAGTTCACCTGTTGAACCCCTTCCCCGAAGCTCCAACCCCACATAGTTCTGCACCCCCCGTAACCTGATTCCATCACCTCCCACATCCCGAGAGGCTCCCGGTGACGCGCCCCGGGCGGCGGGGACGGGCGCTGCCTGCCCGCTGTTCCCCGCAGCAGGATGCCATGCCATGCCATGCCATGCCATGCCATGCCATGCCGTGCCATGCCGTGCCCTAGCCCTGGCCTCCCCGCGCCGTACGCCCCGCTCGGGCCCCGGCCCCGCACGATCCTTACCCGATCCTGACTCCGCTCCCGCGCGGGAGCCCGCGCGCTACCATAGCCCGGCCGGGCCCCGCCCCTCGGCGCCGCGCCCAATCAGCGCCGCGCCGCGCCCCGGGACCGGCGGCGGGGAATACGCTCGGGAAGCGCCTGGACCAATCAGCGCCGCGCTCTGCCCGCTCCCCGCCTCCCATTGGCCTGCGCCGGGGCGGGGCTGGCGGCGCGGCCCGCACGTGGCGCCCGGGGCGCGGGTGACCTTGGCCGGGCCGGGAGGGGCGGGGGCTCGCTGCTGTCACCCCTCTGCCGTCACCCCTCCTCTGCCTTCACCCACAGCTCCAGCCCTGCCCGCCGTGCACCCGCAGGTGCTTCTCCCCCAGCCCTGCGGTGTTCCCACTGTCCCGCGATTCCTCCCATGGGCCAAAGGATGGGACTCCCCCACACCCTGCACCGGGCAGGGAGCACTTCTAGGCACCCCAAGACCCCCCAGCCAAGACCCTGGATCCAGGAAAGCTGGCGTGCCAGGCCATGGCACAGGTTGGGCACGGTGCTGCTGGTGTGGGGAGCAGAGCGGGCCCTGTCCCCGCTCGCGGCAGGGCAGCCCCGGTGCCCGGAGGTATTTCCGGATGCTCAGGAGGGAGAGCTGCCAGGGGGATGAATGGTGCAGGCAGGAGAGGGGCCGTGTTTTCTTCATTCTCCAAGTCTGAGTTAGTGGGTGGGCTTGGCCAACCGGCCTCAGGGAACCTTGCACCCTCTGGGGCTTCAGGGGTTAAATCAACACACCACAAATTGAGGAAGAAGATTAGAGAATAAGTGATCCTACTAAATTCCTCGTGATCCCAAGCCATGGGAAAATGGGGCGAGGCAGGGTGAGTCACCCTGGAGAGGAGCAGCAGAAGGGGAGTCAGCCAGGAGGTGAGACCACCAGATGTGGGCAGAGCAGCCAAGGAGTACCACCGTGAGTCCTGCTGCCAAGGCAAGTGCCGGGATGAGCCGGAGACATGAGATGGGCGTGCTCACCAAGAGGGTAGTGGGTGGGTAAACGGACAATGGTTACACTTGGATACAGCTTGGGTGTTCTGCACTTAGAGTTCACCTCCCTGGAATGGGCTTGGTGAAAAAATAGTCTGTTAACATCAACATTACCAGTCTAGCTAGTTTTTGTTGTCATAATTCGTTACTGGTCATCCAAAGAGGACTTGTCAAAGTGGGGGATCTGAGTTTCCGTGGTTCTGCTGCTGGCCCATGATGGGTTGCTGCTGTGGGTAGTTGGATGAAGGTGGTGTTCTGACAGCACCAACACCAAGAGCAAAACTGGGGCTGGTTTCTCTGGTCAAGGTGGTTTCTGCAAGGTGCAGCTGCGCATGCTGTAGAAAAAGACTTTATATCAATTATAAATGAATTTATCTAATCTTGCTTTTCATACACATTTTATGCACAGTTGCTTGCAAAGATTTTCACCCCTCTTGAGCCGTAGGAGCTGCAGACAACAGTGCTGTTGTGATTTCAGGTCTTGGCTTGCTAGTGATGGACAGCACCTCTTCTTCCCCTTCGCTCTTCTCTGCCAGCTGCCCCACAGAGCAGCCTGAGAATGCCACTGACCATGACTACTACTCTGGCCTCCAGAAGACCATGCACATCCTCTCCATGGTGGTGTACAGCATTGCCTGTTTGCTGGGGGTGACAGGGAACGGCCTCGTCATCTGGATTGCAGGCTTCAAGATGAAGAAGACGGTGAATTCCGTCTGGTTCCTCAACCTGGCTATTGCTGACTTCATCTTTACCTTTTTCCTGCCCCTCAGCATTGCCTACACTGCCCTGGGCTTCCACTGGCCGTTTGGGAAGCTCCTGTGCAAGCTGAACAGCACCATCGCCTTCCTCAACATGTTTGCCAGTGTCTTCCTCCTGACGGTCATCAGCATTGACCGCTGCATTTCCGTGGCCTTTCCCGTCTGGTCTCACAACCGCAGGAGCCCGGAGCTGGCGGCCAGGGTCGCACTGGGGACGTGGGTCCTGGCTCTCCTGCTCAGCTCCCCGTACCTCGTCTTTCGGGACACTGTGGTCAGTTCCAGGAACGTCACCAGTTGTTACAATAATTTTGCGCTGTCCGATGACTACACGTCCGAGGCAACGCGCCAGCTGTGGAGGATGCGGCACAAAGTGATGATCATCACGCGATTCTTATGTGGGTTCCTCATCCCCTTCATGGTGATTCTCATCTGCTACAGCGTTGTCGCTGTCAAGCTGAAAAGAAGGCAGTTGGCCAACTCTGCAAAGCCCTACAGAATCATCATTGCTGTCACAGTCTCATTTTTCCTTTGTTATTTCCCCTATCATGTCTTCTCCTTGCTGGAAATATCCAAAAACTCTTCCAGCCATGAGATGAAATTGGCCCTTTACATAGGGATCCCCTTGGTTTCCAGCCTTGCTTTCTTCAACAGCTGCATCAACCCCATCCTGTACGTCTTTGTGGGGCCGGATTTCAAGGAGAAGTTTCGCCAGTCCATCCTGTCGACCTTCGAAGGGGCCTTCAGCGAGGAGTCGGTCCTGGGCAGCCTGACCAGCCGGCGCAAGTCCAGGTCTGCTTCAGAAGTGGAGGTCCCGAGGGTCTGAGCGGGCTCTGGTGTGGAAGGGGCCGTTCTTTTCTCTGCAATTTCCCTCATTTCAGAGCTCAAATCATGGGACTGGGGACTGTGAAGGGCTGCACATGCTAACAAGGTGTGATTTCATGTTTTGGAGGTATTTCAAATATGTTATGATTTAACACACAGTGGGAATGGAAGAACTCTCCAGAGCTGCAGCAAGGTGGGTCAAAGTAGCAGCATTTTACTCCTTGTGCCTTTTGACTCTTGTTTATGGATCCTTTATAGAAAAAGGGTTAAATGCAATGGCTGTATGTATTTTTGTAGGGAATGGAATAGTGAGTAAGACACTCATCTTTTCTCTCCTCAGGCAGGACAAATCAGTGGTCATGCTGTTACTCAGATTTGATGTACAGCATAACTTGAGCAATGCTTGTCTCTGTGTTTGACATGTTTCCAGCCCTTAAATAGCAGAGATCTGATATTTTATGCTGGTGGTGAATGAATATTAATCCCCAATAAACTTGTGTAAAACATTCCCAGCCTGTTGTGTTGCCTGTGGGATAAAACACTTGATCCAACCTGACCGAGCAGGTTCCTCTTTGGTAACAGAACAAGTAGATAAAAAGATTAAATACCTAGAATTTGGAAAAAAACCCACTGGTATTAACAGCAGCTCTATGAGTGAGGCAAACAGGACATGACCTGGGTGTGAGGACTTGCCTGGGGTACATGGATCTCATTGCCAGACCATGGTTACGGTTTATTATTGGGTTTCAGACCTTTGGGTACATTTGAAAACCAGTGATTGGGAGGAGGAAGAAGAGCAAATGGCTGAGCTGAGTCTGGTCAAGTTTCATGTTTGCAAACTGTCCAGGATGAAAGTGGTGGGGATTTTCTTCACAGGCTTCAGCAGCCTTTGAAACCTACATTTTCATGAGTAGAAAATGTTGGTCAGGTAACAGGGAATGATAGCACAGCATCCTCAGCAGCTGAACGAGCAGTGGCTGTATCACACCTCATTCTCCTGCCCTACACAATTTATCTGTAAAATAGTCCAATCTACCAATTGTCCTGTTCATCCTGTCAGAAACCTGCCTTGGAGCCTCCCTGCTGCAGTGGCTGGAAAATCTCTGACTCCCAGCTGGAACGTAGGAATTTACACGTACCTCACTGTTCTGCATGGATGACGTTACGAGTGAGAGCTGTCACTTGAACGTGTTGGGGATTAATTACGGGCCTGCTGGGCCATGCAATATTGAATGAAGGTCGTGATCCTAAAGGCACACATGCACTTAACCTTACATTCATGCACAAACCCGCTGAGAACACGGAATGTAGTATGACCATCATATGTCAAGCTTGAGTGAACAGAGAGATTTAACCTTTGCCACAAATTGCTGCCTGTCATGCAGATAAAACTGCAATGTTTGCTATGCAGCACGTAACTCTGGAGCTATTTACTTGCTCCTGGAGGTAAACTACAGCATCGATTGCCATGTCAAGGTTGTGCAGATCCACGTTTGCTCTTTCTGGTTTTCCTTATCTGTTTGCAGAATCCACGTAATTCCTTGAGACAAGAGTCTCCGTGAATGTTGGACCAAGGCCTTGGACTCCTGTCTTGCCTCTCTCCTCACCCTGGCAGCCTTGAAAGTCAGGATTTGAAATATTGACCTGGTTTGTGATAGGAAAGAAAGCAATTTTCTGGGTCATTTGGAGATCCAAGGTGGGTACAAATTCCCATGGGACAACGTGATTTAAGTGAAGCAGAGTGTCTGGCAAATCTAAGGAATTACCACTTGAAAAGCCATAGGTAACAGAGCAGGATGAGCTTGAGATAGAGATGGATCTGTCATCCCAGGTCTGATCCTTGCCCTTTGTGCAATGGGAAACAGTGCTGACAGCAATACAGGCCAGGCTGCCAAGGGACTGGTTCCAAGATAAATCTCCCATTGTATCAAGTTCCCTCATATTCAGATTATCTCATTATCACAGGGATAATTGTCAGTCCCTCATTCCCAACTAGGAGGCAGTTCATTCTTTCTGATATTTCCATTTGCCATATGCTTATCTAGAAAAGCCTGAATGAAAAAAGGGGGGAAATACTTTCCAACAGACAATCCAACAAGGCTGAATGGCTGCTTGGCAGCTGTGCCCCACTCTGACGCAGCTTTGCTCTCAAGGCTCTTTCAGATGCCATGGGATGGGTGGAACAGCCTGAACCCCCCAGTATTTGCAGTCATTGAGAAAGGTGCTGAACCCGCTGCCCTGCTGGTGTGAGGCCTCATTGGTCCTGCAGAGGGGCCGATCTGACAGTCCCGCTCCTACAAACAGTGGGCTGGGATGGGCAGAGCCACTGGGGTGTTCGGGGTTCAGGCATTGAGGTGTGTGTGGGCCAGCCTGTGCATGGAGAGATTTAGCTGAGAGAACAAGCAAGTTTTTAGCAAGCATTTAAGTCAGGGATCTCACCAGAAGCAGCTGTTGCTGCGTTGCTTTGGAGGGGAGACTACTGCAGGTGACTCTGGAGGTGGGAGAAGCTGCAGAGATGTCAGGGAGGAAACCAGCCAAGGAGGACATGGCAAGCAGTAACTTAAGAGGAGAAAGTATTTTCTTCCTGGGACCTGGATGACAGCATGGAGATAAAAACTGGGCTCAGAATAGTTAAGAGGAAAGAGGAGGGAGTGGGAGCTAAGACAGCCTTGAAAGTACCAGCAGGCTAGTGAATGCAAATGAATGGGAGGGACACTGCAGCAGGTGAGGAAATTCTTATTAAGGAGAGCTTAATGAGACAATAAAAGCCTCTGGGAAGCCTCATAGCCCCCACGCCTCTCTTCTGGTGAGACTTTTCTGGTGAGTAAAATTTTTAAGTGTCCCACTCTTGAACTTGGGGAATTGACTTGTTTGATGAGGCCAAAGACAGTGCACAGAGGTCTGAGAGCAGAACCTCTTCCAGAGCTTGCTGCAATGAGACAGGAAATAATACAGTGAGTTAGAGGAGAGGTACTTGTAAAAAGCTTCTCTGTGAAGGAGATGTTAGTAATAGTGTCAGGAAGTGGGGTAAACACCTAGGTAAGGCTCAGCCTTTTTTTGGTGTAGCAGCTGGGTGAAGGTCCCACTCCCAGCACAAGTGTTAATCTGCTCTTGCTGATCCAGGGCTGGTCCTGGTTGGCACCAAACTGGGAGGATATAGGATGCTCTCTGCTGGTTGTACTTTGCTGATTCTCCCTGCACCTCTCCCAGCTCCTGCTTAGTGTATGGGCCAAGGCTGGTACGAAATCTTTCTTTACAGCCTGCAGTTGTGCATGCAAAGCACAGGACCTGCTCTCATACACTGAATTCTGCTTTAATCTGCAAAGTTGCTCTACAGTGACCAAGTTAGCCCTTCCTGTGCTCACTAAATGCCTGCACAGAGTATGGTGCCTGTGTGCTCTTCGGAAAGAACCTGCAGCTTGGTGAGGCAAATGGCAAATCACACTGGGACCCAGTCGGTAGGACAAGGAGGAATAGGGCACTAGCTAGGGTTTGTGACGGATTGTGTAGCTGTTCAAATTCCCTACAATGACATGATTCCACTCTGCAGTCCAACCACTTTTTTCTAAAGGCCAGTCAAAGGGCAAACCACACCTGTAAACATCAGGTGATGGAGGTGAACAGGATGTTACACAGACTTTGCAGGACAGAGCTGCCCACACACAGTAAAGCAGAAGGAATCTGTGTACCAAACAAGAGGCACCACAGCCTGCTTTTGTTTCAGGGCAGTGTTTGTCCAAACCCTTGCCCTGATATCCACCTCGAGCCATCTGTCTGTGCAGGACCTGTCACACTCCAGGTATTCCCACAAACCTCTTGTCTCCTTGTTGGGAGGCTGGTTGGAGATAACCCCGTGTCTGTGCCAGAGCTCATGCAGCCAATCTGTTAAACATTACAGACAGACCCAGAACCGGGAGCGCAGTTGGAAACAGGAAAAAAGCCCTGAACTCGGGGAGTCCTTCAGTCAGAGCTTTGTGACTCAGGGGGGAACAGGACTGTGACAAATGAGTCTGTGCCTGTTTCCCACAGACGGCCAAGCAGTAATATTTGATAAAGCAATGAGTGCTGTCTACTGCCAGAGCCCTTCACACAGAGAAGACACATTTCCTGCTCCAGGACCTTTATTAATGCACTTTGCTTCCCAGACATAGGGAATGCTATTTCCAGATCACTCCCAAGATACAAAATTACACCTCCTTCCATCAATTCCAAAATGCATTTATAGTTGCTTTTGAGTGCTGCCTCCCTAGCTGAGTACTATCCAAGGCAGAATATTCTGGAAACTGGACACAGTTGTCCCTCAGGCAGTAAAGCTGAAGGCAGGGGAGCAGGGAGGTGATGGCTTTTGGTCTGTGCTCAGTGTGTGCTGCAGAACCTCCCTGTGGGCTCAGAGGGGCTGTGTAGGGTAGAGGATATTTTTGGGATGCCTTTATTTGTTGGGAGAGACCAAACCTATTCACAGAGCTCTGTCAGGATCAAATCAGAGCGTTTCTTTGGTGCACCATGTCTGATAGTTCTCATTATCAGGTGGTTTGGTATGTGAGCTTTAATACCCACTTTTTTTTTAAACAAAACCAACTCCAAACAAACAAACAAAAGCTAACCTGGCTGAGCAGTGATGGATGGAGCTCAGGAGCCTGTGTGACAGCAGCATTTATCTTCTCTCAGGTGATGGATGCAAGCTGTCATCCAGCCCAGTGCTGGATGAGCAGTGCCCTTCACCTTGGCTGGACTAGGTGTAGTGTGGGGGAGTTTTTTTGCACATCTCTGCTTGCCAGGGTCACGTCTGGATTACGAACAGCAAACCTCTGTGAGCCAGTGTGTTCACACCCAGAAAATTTTCAGAATTCCTTAGCTGGCTGCTAACTGAATCATTGTAAATGAAATAAAATCTGTGTGCTCATCTTGGAGTTTGTTGAACTCTTAGTGTTTGGATAGACTATTGTCAAATTAACAAATCCCTCTCGCTTGGGAGCTGAGATTTAAACTGGTGTTCCTCTGATCAGGAAGACAGAGGTGAGAAAGAAATTGATTCTTTTTTTCCCCTAAGAAAAACAAAGGCAGTAGCCTTATAAAAAGGATCGGAAGACAGAATCACTTAGTTCCTGGTCCTGTGGTTTGCTTAAGCAATGTCAGGAATTTGGGGCAGCACAAATCAAACAGTCAGCAAATTCTGAGTGCCCCAGGGTATTGAAAAATGCTTCTGGGGAAGGCTGCTAATTGCATTATGGGTCAGTGCTTCACCATGTGTTGTTTCTGGTTGTTCTGCATTAAACTGCTCTGCCACACCAGCCTGTAGCAGAATCCTGTGAGGGAGACCTATGCAAAGAGAAATCTCTGCTGCTCTGTGAAGAGGCCAACAAAAAGCTCAACCCCCTTCCTTTTTGTCCTAAAAGCCCTGAAACAAAAAAACCCCACCTGCTTGGGTCAATGATCCTGAATCAACTGTATGGCAGCACCAGCCTGGAAGCAGAAAAACATGACTGGGAATGGTGGGGGTGGCGATTTGGACCTCAGAGCAATTTGGAAGAGGATGTAGGAAAGGCAGAGGATCACCGCAGCATCTAAGAGGCTGATGGCCTCTCTGCTCACGTATTTCAAACCCATGTCCTGGCTTTGTGAGCCTGCAAGTGGAGTGCTTGACATCTGCTCCAGGGCTCCAGGTTAAATGGCTTCTCCTTCCCCAGCTCCCAGTCTGCTGAGAAAAAAATTCAAAAAGGAGATGAAGAAGTCTTGGAATGTATGAAGCAAGAAGCAAATGTGAAATCTGGGGAAAACACTGGCCTGTGAATATTTAAAGTGGAAAATGCAGCTTGTACTGGCGGAAATGCGGTTTCAAACTATGAATTTAATGTTGTCCCTTCGCAGGCATGTTTGGTGAGCTGGCCTGTGGCTTTTCCTCCTCTTTTATGTTAAGGACAGAAATATCTGCTGGGATCCTCAGCCTTGCTCCAGTGCACCCTGCAGTCCAGGAATAATCAAATTTAATTGCTTTTTGTGAGAAAAGCTACAGCAGAAAGCACCTGATTTGTAGCTTTATGGTAAATGCTAAAATTCTGATCCATAAAACGCTGTTCAACTGGGGTGTACTGAGAAGTGTCATTTAAAACAGGTTCTAACTGCGCAGTCTGGGGAAAAAACATGGTGTTTGGGTTTTGCATTTAAAGGAGGGATGTATGTCTGTGTGGGATGACTGTAATTTCCTCAAAGCAGTTTTGTCATAGATGTGTTGGGATAAAGCTTTTTTTTCTTTTTAAACAGGGTGACTGAAATAAGAGTCTCATTTCAGATGTCAAAAGAATCTTCATGCAGTTCAAGCCATGTATGTGGCAAGGAGAGTCCTGAGAGGACTCTGGATAAATCGTGTATGCTTTTGACAAGGAATTGAGAGGCCACTGATAGTTTCTGTTCTTAATTTACTTTCCAGAAATGCCTCTTTTTCTATAAACACTTTGCTGATGGCAAAGACCTGGTGGTAGCTTAGTGTCCAGCAGGGATGGAGAGGACCGGCCCTAGAGATGGAAACACCTACAGCAGCGTGGCAGCCGCCTGTCCATCCCTCTGGTGGGGATGCAGGTGTGGGAGCTCCAAAATAATGGCACCCTGTGGACTTCGTCACTTTATTCACGTGGATTTTGCACCAGGGGTAATTTTTGGTGGGGAGGGGCAGCTGAATTATGGTGTTGAGGTCCCCACATTATCCCAGCTGGGGACTCAGATGTGTCCTCCTCTTTCCCAGCAAAGGGCAACAAGGCTCGTGATGGGTCTAGAAAATATATTTTATGAGGAATGGCTGAGCTGGGTTTGTTTAGTCTGGAGGATGCTCAGCCCCTCATCGTTCTCTTCAACTCCCTGAAACGATGTTGTAGTGAGGAGGGGGTTGGTCTTGGAAACGGCCTTAAGATGAGACACGGGAGATTCAGATTAGATATTAGAAAAATTCTTTTCATTGTCCGTGCGGTCAGGCATTGGAATAGGTGCCCAGGGAGGTGGTGGAGTCACCATCCCTGAAGGTGTTGGAAAAGGCATTTGCCGCTGGGTGATGCGGTTTCGTAGTAGTGCTGGCTTGATGGTCAGACTGGATGATCTTGAAGGTCTCTTCGAACCCTCCTGATTCTAAGATTCTGTGATTCCAAGACCCCGTCCCGCAGCCCCCGAGCGCGGCGGGGGAAGGGGGAAGATGGCGCCGGGTCCCCTCAGCGGCGAGGGGGGGGTGGGGGGGGCGTCGCCTCAGGCCCGCCCCGCCCGCCCGCGCTCCCTCCCTCACGCCCCGCCGCCATCTTGCCCGCGGAGCACCGGAGGGGCTGAGCTCCGCCGCCGCCTTTGCCTCTCCCCCTCCTTCCCCTCCGGCCGGGGCCGCCTTTTCCCGGGGCCGGGGGGCCGGAGTCGGCAGGTAAGGCCTTCAGCGAGGGGCACTCCCACCCGCTCAGCCCACTTCAGCCGGCTGTGTGGGGGCAGGACATCTCCCTTCCCCACACGGGGTTCCGACCCCTGAGAAATGGGCTACGTCGCCCTCCCCTCAGGGGATGGAGACCCTCTCCTGGGCGGCCCTTTTTTGGGGCTGCTCGGGCTCCCCGCAAGCCCCACAGGTGAGGGGCACCGGCGTGGGGCTGCGGCGTGCCCGGGCCGCTCTCAGGGAGGAGGGATGGGATCCACAGGGACCACAGGGCCTGTGTAACCCACCTGGAGCATCTGAAGGACTGGTAGGGAGGTGGAAGGGTCTGTTAGCCCAGGGGGATCGGTGAGTTTGGAGGGATGGGAAAATTCCCTCTGGGGAGATTGGTGAGAGGGTGCAGATTCCCTCCATCCCATGGGGTCCATTCCTTAGTACCATGGTTATCCCATCCAGTTATTCCTGCCTCTGTTGCTTTCTGTGTGGACATGCTCAGTTCATGGAGGCGTAAAGCCGTGTGTGTCCAGTAATTGTTGTGCTCATCATGATGTGTCTGTGTAATTGTGTGCAGCACAAAAGGAAAGGCAGGAGTTTGTGCTGCAGCCTGTTCTTGATGCTTGTGTTCAACCGTGGAAGGTTGGCCCATCTCAAACCAGAGGGTTATGGTCCCGTGTACCCCTGTGGAGTCATGTCTTTGCACATCTAATAAAGTTCTGTGAGCTTGCTTTCATCCCAACACCTGTTTGAAGGTTGATATATCCATATGACTCTTGAACTGCAACTTCCCTGCCCACACACACCATAGCCCACTTGTAGCTGCTGAAGTGCATCCACAAGAAAGTCCTTGACCTATAGTTATGTGAAGAGCAATGTTCACTGTTGCTTGTAAATACATCAGTATCTTACTGTGGTGTAAAGTGCACCCTCAGCAATAGTTGGGAGCCAACAACTCATCTTTTCAGATTTCATAATGCTCCTCATTTCTCTAATCCATGAAACAAGGCACATAATTGGATAAAAAATATGCCATCTGAGCACTCTATGGATGCTTTTAGTAACATGGAAAGGTGCCTCCACGCTGTTCCCATCCAGGCACATAAGCAGGGTGCTCTCATGTGATGGTCTGAGACCTAAAAGCGTTTCAGGTCTGTGCTCACGCTGGTGGATCCAAGATGGATCTTGAGCACTGTCACGAATATTTGATGTGTGATGGCCATTAGTTGACAGCTGGGAGTTGCAGAGAGTGAATGAGCAGCAGAACAGAGAAACAGTAGCTAGGAAATGGGGTGGTTTTAGGTACTTCGTTTGAGAGGGATACTGGTCTTGCTTTAGGGATATGGGGGGCCCTTCTGGTTTTAGTGCAGTGAAACATTCAGACGTTCTGGGGGCTGAAATGGTCGCTGTTTGTGCTCGGTCTCAGCACAGTTTGGATGTTTCTGATGACAGGCTGGTTTTCATTCACAGCAGTTGAGCAGAGCTCAACCTTGGCATCAACAGATTTTTTGTTAGGAGGTTCCTGACTCGACTTTGGCTCTTCATGAGAGTGAATTGGGTTCCTCTGCCAAAGATAAACTGAGTGAGACTGTGTCTGGTTGTCAGGGAGGTGTGAAGGAGTTTCATTACAGACCTAGCCAGCTGTTCCTGTAAATACAAAACTCTTGTTTTTCTTTTAGTTGCTGTTTTGGAGTACTTCATTGGTGATACATCATCAGCTTTTTCTAACCAATTACATGTGCCTGTTAGATAATTCTGTTTCTCAGCAGGGAGATGTTTACCAGGAAAGAAGTTACTGATTTAGCTGTAACTTTGAATTATGCCAGTCACATTTAATATTTCCAGTCCCCTACATAATACTGAAATGGATGATGAAGGATTGGATTATTTATACAGCAGAAGTGAAGTGCAGCAGGATTTTGAGTTGAATGCTGCTTCGATCTATCCAGGGCTGCTGGTCAATGTGATCCTTTCTTTCCTTTTATTTGACTAAAATTTTATAGTAGAAGTAACCGTGAAAATGTGATTTACAAAGCATAATAAAAAGATGGAATCACATCAAATCCTTGGCGAGATTAGTGCCTTTATTTGAAACATAAAAACAAATGATACTGATTTCCTCCTGATATTTTTCTCCTGTTTTCACAGGAGAAATATTGCTTTCAAAGAATGACAACAGCTGCTTCAGCAAGTGGATTTGCTGTGCAAGAGGTCATTATTTACAGCTGCCAGCTTTATTGAATTCTTCCTTACATTTCATCCTTATTTGTAAGTTTATAAGTTACTGCGAAGTGATGAACAGAGACTCAGCTATGGAAATAGATTCTTCTAGCCAGGACCCAGGAGCTCTTTGAAGCTCAATTCTACGCAACTGTCTTTGTGATCTTGGAAACGTCAATAAACGTTGCTCAGTTCTGGAAAATGAACTGGACAAGCTGATGGAAAAAAGTATCAGTGTTATGGGATGATAGCCTGAGGAAAACAGTTAAAAAGGCAAAAACCTGTTGGTGCTAGAAGGGGATGTTGTCTTGGGGGATCTTTGGAGAGCTGTAGGGAAGCTATTAAAGGGGGGATAACAGATACTAAGGATGCTGGAATATCCAGGCTTCTGGGAAACTGCATTTTCTAAATAGAGAAAATGTGTTTATTTTTTGTGGTTTTTAACATGGATTTAACATGGATTTGATCTCTTGCAGTCTTACAGAAGCGGCAAAACAACTTAGGGTTGATGTTTTGTGTGCCATCAACTGAAATTGGGGCCATCATGAATATCACCAAGGGTGGGCTGGTGCTGTTCTCAGCTAATTCCAATTCCTCATGCATGGAACTGTCCAAGAGGATTGCTGAGTAAGTAAGGTCTGCAGGGAATCTTGGGGTCTTGGGGTTATTCTGATGGGACTTGTTTTAGTGGACGCTTGATTTCCCTATTTAAGGAAAGTTACATGGGAAAACTGCTGTGGTTTGCAAGAATATGGAGTGTGCTCTATTACAGATTGTATTTCAACAGCTCAATAACAAAGAGACTAACTCATGTTTGAATTGTTCCGTGGCAGGTTGTGATTGGCTGCAGCATTTTATAGGAAACACGGGGGCTAATTAATGTTTGGATGGTGTTATATCATCATGGCAGAAGTTTTCTTACTCCTTGTACTGGGTTTTTTTTTTAGGCAGGAAAACTATATCCCTCCTGCTCACTGTATGTTTTGGATGGGAACATTCCTTTAGCTTAGGTCCATGAATAGCTTCAGCAGAACTTTTAGGACTTAAGTAAATTTTTACTGTGCTAATTAGGATGTGTAAGTTTACTGGGAATATTGGACAGGATGGATTTCTTCCAGAGGCTTATTTACCCAGAGTTAGGTGTGATAGGATGAGAAAGGGGGATGCAGAGGAACTCAGGTTACATGTGGAAAGAATTTGGGCCTGAGTGCAGAGTATACCCTGGTCTCCTTTTTGTAGTGATGGGGTCTTGCTAATGCTGACAAGGGATAAATACAGCAGATATTTTTCTTCCGTTATCCATAATATAGTGCTTGCTACTCTTTCCTCTTCACTCTGCATTGAGTTTTTTCTAGAGAAGAATGATTTAAAAGTGGTATTTTTAAGTATTGTGCACATGTAGGTTGCCACACGTGTGTGTGTGTGTGTGTATATATATATATATATATATATATATATAAAACAGGAAATATATTAAAAATTAGAAAATGTTACATGCTTTAGTATTCCAGCGTTTTTCTCCTGCTTCTTGTCCTGAGCTTGACTTGAAAATAAGTTTAGCATAGTCTGGAGTGCAGCTTTTGGAAATTGTAGGTGCTTTTTAAAGAAATGTTCACTGTAATTACTGGTTTTATGGTTTGGGATTTTCTTTCCTTGGTTTTCTCCCACGGAATGCAGCCTTTTCAGTAACTATTGCATTATATGGGATTTACATTGGTTTTGCCCTTCCTTTCCCCTTATTGACTTGCACCTTTTTTCTGTTCCCACAGACGCTTGGGAGTTGAGATGGGGAAGGTTCAGGTTTATCAAGAGCCAAACAGAGGTGAGCATTTAGTTAGCAATACTGGAAATGTACCTGAAGCTGATTTGCATGTGTTGGTTCCCCTTTTCTTAGACTCTAAAAGGAGTTTTGCTCTTGCAAATATTACATATTTCTCTTCTTGGCAGAAACACGAGTGCAGATTCAGGAGTCTGTGAGAGGAAAGGACGTATTTATCATCCAAACAGTTTCAAAGTGAGTAACTGTTTAAAGACCCTGTGTTAGCATTTGATGTGGGCTGTCCATAGGAATGCTTCTGGTTTTCATTTTTAATCACCTTTTATGTTTGTGATATAGTGTAGTAAGTTTAGATTAACTAGATAGAGGCTTTTCTTTGTGGAGGGTTTTTGTTATTGGTTTTGTTGGGTTTTTTATATGTACACAAAGACAACTTTGGCATAAGCTAACTACTGTTATTTTAATTTTTAGTGAATATATCTATAAAACCTTCCCCTTGATCTCTGCATTCTTTCCTTAAGTGTATTCTTTTGCTTATGTCATTCTCTTTAAACTCTTCTCTTTTCAGCTCCCGATCTCTAGCACTATCACAAAGTTCTAGATGTAGGAGGAGTGTTTCCTGGGCAATGTGTCCTGTGATTCAGAAATTCTTTAATTTTATGTGAGAAGAACTTCACAAATGCTTAGACTTTTTTTTAGTGGGAGCAGAAATAGTAGATCTGAGTTGATGACCAGGTCTCTAAAGAAGTGCCCTCTTCATCTCTTCATTTAGTGCAGAGAATAGATGCTAATTATTAAGTATTTAGCCTGTTGTTGGCTTGAACAATAGAGGAATATGTTGTAATATATGATGTTTTCTTTAAAAATCTATGTGGAAAAAGTGATATTGGAGATGAATTATGGGCTACTTTGTTACAGCAACCTGGTATAACAAAAACTGCTGAATTGTCCAAAATAGCCAATTAAAGAAAAATAGAGAAGTGTAATTTTTGTGAAAAATTAAAATACTGCATCCAGGGCACTTGTCATTCCGAGGGGCACAGCTGAATTCTTAGTGATGTTCACTCAGTCAGCATACTTTGGTATGAAATCCCTGGAGTGGGTGTAAATACTGTGTTGAATGCAGGATTTTTGTGCACCAGATACAGAAGCAGATGTTTCTCGTTGCAGGGATGTGAATACCACAATCATGGAGCTCCTGATCATGGTGTATGCCTGTAAAACCTCCTGTGCCAAAAGCATTATTGGAGTGATTCCTTACTTCCCCTACAGCAAACAGTGCAAGATGAGGAAAAGGGGCTCCATTGTCTCTAAATTGCTGGCCTCGATGATGTGCAAAGCTGGTAAGAATGTGGCTGTCCTTAAATAATCAGGGCAAGGGGGGCTCCTCTGTCAGCTTCCAGGTTTAGGGAGATCTGTGCACAAATTTGGACTCTGCTTAAAAATAACTGCCAAGCTTTTAATGTGTTTAAAACCTACATAAAAAGGAGAATGTAATTAGAAATGTTTCCAAATGATGAGCTCATGAAAAACCCAAATTTGGTTACAACCATTTTACATTGCATTGTGCTGAGCTGGCAAAATTAGTCTTCTGGGCTGAGCTGCTTTGGACTGTGGTATCCACCTCTCATAATACCATCCTTTGCCTTTCTCACAGTCTGGAACAGTTTTGCCTTGTCATTTCTGGCCTGTTTTTTACTTGTTGGATGAATGCACTTTGTCCTTTACATTTGAGACCATGTGGGAGAATGAGATTATTCATTTTCACAGCCTTCAACACATTTTCTGCTCCTTTCCTTTCACTCTCATCCCTGGGAAAAAACAGGCAGTTATAACAAACTGTGTGATCTGGGTTGTTATTTTGGGAGAAGTGGTTTTTGATTAGGAGTTTGGCCCATTTTTCAGGAGTTCAAAACTCTGATGAGCATGCCAGGGTCTTGCTGTGGGACATGGGACAAATCAGTGCTTCCATTTTGTCCCATGTCCAATGGAGAAGGATCTTGCCTGCCTCAGTGTGGCACTGCAGAGTCAGTTATGTGCAGTGTTCTGAGGTTCCTTTAAAAAAGTCACTGTAGAAGTCTCAAAACATATTAGTGCCAGTGTGCTTAAGAGTAACATAATTTATTATGTACTTTCACTTAGTGTTCTCATGCAGCTTAGAGATTTTTCTGGATAAACTGCAATGAAGTGAAACTTAGAAAAAGAAAGTATCTCTTCTCTCTTACTGTTCTTGATGTGCTTCTCTGTAAGTTTTATTATTCTCTTCTAAAGGACTAACTCATCTTATTACCATGGATCTACATCAGAAGGAAATTCAGGGTTTCTTCAATATTCCAGTTGATAACTTGAGAGCATCCCCATTTTTACTCCAGTACATCCAAGAAGAGGTGAGGAAGGCCTGTTATTCCAGTTTGTTTTTTAGATTCTTTTTTTGTCATGTCTCAGGGCATCTGAAACAAATACCTCTGAAAAGATTAACTCTTCAAACTGAATTTTAAGGGGGGAAGGGTCGTGTTGGGGTAGGGAGTGGTGTTGGGGCTGGTGGTTCTTCTCTTCCCCGCGTGTTTAACTTCTGCTTTCATGAAGAGCTGGTGTTTTCTTACTCATGCAGCGATGCTGTTTTTCTTTTAGATATATTCCCCTAACACTGAAAAAAAATAGGATTTTCTTGCTCTTGATGTTCTCTTCCTTTCCTATTTCTAGTTTCCTTGACATTCATAGGATGGGCTGCTTGTGTGGATATAAATTTAAATCACGTAATAAGAAACACTTTGGAGATTGTAAACTATGAGAGAGCCATTGATTGTACTCCAAAAGTAAGACTGGTGGGTGGAAATCTTACCCACTGTTTGTTCAGGCTGCATGTCTTGACTTGAGGAGCTTAACTTGGGATGATCTCTGCCTCCATTTCTCCATCCTATTTTTATAAGGGTTTTGAGAAGTGCTACTGGTAGATTCACCTATACAAAATATATAAATGATAATTGTAGGTATAAGATGCACGTTAAGCCTCTGACTAATGGTAATTTGGAATAAAGCAAGTGCTTTCTTCCTGCTGAGAGAAAAGGTTTAGCTCACTCTTGCTTTTGAATCCAAGCTTTTTCTTTTTATAGAGATAGGAATGCCTCAATGTAAAAAACAAAACACACCCCACCCCGCCCCCTTAAAGAAACCCAAACCAACATGATTTTGTTATGACAGTATTAAAATCTGTTTGGGGAATCAGTTACCATTTGAGTCTCTTATTATCATTTCATTTGGTAATAGAGTCAAAGAGGATGGCAGAACAAAACTCCAGGCTCTGGCTTTGGCACAGTCATTCATCTTGTGTTTGAGGAAAGAAGCGTTGCACATTGTAAGCACTTCCTAACTTAAAAGAACAAAACTGGAAAACCAAATACACAGATGCAAGACAAAGTTGTGCTTTTATATGTTGCTTAAAAGTGTGGTTTATGGTTGATAACAAGATCATGGTCCTGATTTGGTCTTGAAGCACATTTTGATTCCTGAGCTTTCAATGGTTTATACAGAATTGTTGCAGCTTTGAGTCTGGCGCTGCTGTGCAGTCTAACAAATGACCATTTGTAGAGATCTGAAGTATATGTAGAGAATTCTTGAAAGATACTTTCAGTTCTTCATCCTTCTGCTCATCCATGAGGGGACTTTCTAAAACCAGAGTTAACTGAATGGATCTGATCACATGGGATCTATACTGGCAAGTACCTTCACCAGCCAGATCATTTATAGTATTTTTGCTTAAAACTTTGATCCCTCGCTGCTCAGGAGGAATTTAGTATTCATCTCAAGTTCCTGGTGGCCACAGCTTGCTGGATATCCTGCACTGGGAATGCCAGAGCTTTCAAAGCAGAGCAGTTGTGATGGGATATACTGAGGAGCATGAAATGGAGTCTGGTTTGATAAGAATGAAGGTCACTTAAAGAACATTTCATTGAACGTTATGAGAACGAGGGCTTGTAGTTGTTGCCTGTTGGAAATTTATTCCTAGATGTGAAGAGAATCACTTGCTGTTCTGGGATGAAGACACTCCAGTCAGTGAAATCCTGTGACAGTAAAATTTTCCTCTGTATGCCTGGCAGATGTTGGATACTTGGTGGCTTCTCTTTCCTTTGCGCACGTGTTAATCCCAGAGTGACGTAGCCCTTTGTTACATGGACTTGTTGACACCTTAATGTCTTTTGGATGACATTTCTGACTTTCTGACTTCATTTTTGAAGAGCTGAGAACAAATTTGGTAATTTGGCAGGGGAAAAATGAGGCAGTGATGTCTGAACAAGATCAAAGCTTTTATTATGTCAAGTGACAGGCCCTGCCTTGTCCATACCTTCCGTCATGTTAATCTTTGTAGCCTCTTGTATAACTCAGTGTTTATAAAGGACAGAACATGCTGAATTCCCAGTTTATAGGTGGAGTTACTAACATTGTGGATTATTAATGTTGCCTGACGTCCTCAGAAAATTTCTTACTTTCAGTTGGCTGAACCCTTGCCCAAATTCAGAACTTATTTTTTCTTTCCCATGCCCATGTCAGGTAGAGCTTTTGGAAATACTCAGCCAGTGCAGTGTGTGTGTTTGAGGGTAAGATTGTGGAAGAACTTACTTTGCCTGTGTTTGCAGAAACCCCAAGTATTTCTGTGCTCTGAAATGGGTATTTGACGTCTGCCAGCAAGGTGGTGAGCTGCAGGACAGGGTGTCATCCCCACAAATCTGTGAAATTACATCCCTAACAGATCAATTTGCAGGTATTTAGTGAAGAGTCTTCCATCCCTTAACGCTGGAATTCTGAGGACTGGGCCTGCTCTGTAGGACTTTGCTGTGATTTTTGGATAGGATGACAGACAGGTTCTCTTTAAGCTGCTCTCCGTAGAGATGGATCATCCCAGGGCAGCACAGTGAAGGAAAAGGCTGAGTTTGCAAGGAGTGGGGTAAGATGAGATACCAGAGGGAGTGTAGTTGTAGTTGCTGTTGGAAAGGAGGACTGGAAGTGTGAATGGTGGAATGCTTGAGAAGGTACAGACAAGCAAGATGAGTCTGATGTGGAGTCACTGTTTGTAGGGAAAATGGAGATGAGGATAAGAAACTTTCGAGAGATGGGGACTAAAATGCACGTTAAATGTGGAACAGGAGTCTGGAGTGAAAAACCAGTATGAGAATGGGGCAGGGGCAGCAAAAACTGAGGAGCAGACTGTGCTTGTGAAGCCTGACTGAAACACCTGTGAGATCTCAGAGGGAAACCCAGACTTCCTGGCCTTGTCCTTCTGGTGCTGTCAGCGTTTGCGGCAGCATCTCCTTATGTTGACACCAGCGTGGAAGAGTTTGCAGCACTATGAGACTGTGCCTCCAGGATCAGTGCAGTGACTGTGGAAGTTCTATCCCTTCTGATCATCCATAGAAAGAGTCAGTGTCATGTGATGGGAGAGGTGTGACCTCTCTTGGGGTACTCTATAAAGCAATAGGAAATGGTAAAATGCTGGTTTTTAGTGATGAAAGACAATTTACGTTGAACAGGAAACTTTTCTTTGATGGTTTCCTGGTTTTTTTAACACTTGTGGGTGTAACCCTGATGTCCTAAAGCAGTTACTTTTCTGTTATCTGTACTATAAAATGGGGTTTATGAAAGGTACAGTTTGAAGTTAATATGTGAATTTTCTAAATACCTGTTTTTACTGAGCTGTCAACCCTAATCATGTACCATGGATTCTGAGGTTGCTTTCTTAGGTAAAATGTTCAATGCTTAAAATTATTCTGGCAAAATAAACTTCTCTGATTCTTACTGAGTTTAAATTTGTCTAAAGATATGAAGTAGACATTGCTATCTGTTATTTACTACAGATACCAGACTACAGGAATGCTGTAATTGTGGCCAAATCTCCTGCGTCTGCAAAGAGGTGGGTAAGATCTGCTCTCTTGCCTTAGAGCAGGAAATCTGTCGGGATTTTGTTCTTAGGATCAAGTGAAGGACAGATATCCAGTAATTAGGAGATGCAGCCTTCACACCCCTCCCAATTCTGCTCTGTCAGCTGTGTAGTTTTTACATCATCACTGTAATCATAATAAATCTAAGGAGAGTAAAAAAAAAACAAAAACACACAAAAGGATGGGTTAAATCGGTGCAGTGCTTATGGTAAAGGTTTTTAATCATGTTATATTTGTGTGCATTTACATTATAAATTTCCTGCTGTAAATGAGGAAAAGTGGCTGGAAGTGTAATGCCATTAATCCAGATGAGTTTCTTAACATGGGCATAACTAAGAACATGGTTGATCAGATCCTAAATACAGATGGTGAGACTGGGTTTGCTGTTTGAGATGATTGTGTTTGTGAAGTCTTTGGTGGTTGAATGACTGTTCTTAATCCATGAAGCTTTTTAGTTGACTGTTCCTAAACTCTGGAATTACAGTGCTGTCAGCAGGCACTGCAAGAGCTGGATGATGGTTTAAGAGATGCTGTATTTACTGTGCTGACAAACCAAGAGTTTGTTGAAAAGTTATTTAGACTTCCATACCAATGAATTGTGATACTCTGTGTTTTTCTTACTTTATGTAGCAAATCACCTTTTGTCATCTTTTTCTCCAACACTACTTTTTGTGATTTCTTTTGTTTTGGCCAGGTAATTTTACATTTGTTTCTTTTCCATTTCTTGTCCACAGTGTCAGTATTGCCTCTTGGGTGGAGGCAGGTGTTTGTTGCAGCATTTTAATGCTTATCCAGTAATTGTCAATGCCAGCAAATAGATGAGTTGCACATCACACAGTGATTTCTGGAGGAGAGGATCCCAGAACTGTATTGTTTAGCTTCTTCACATGTTCCTATGAGTATTTAAGGCAGTATTTGAGGAGTTACATTGTATTGGGAGAAGGATGATTGGATGTTTCAGCCTAATCCAGGCTGAAAACAATCTAGGAAGAGACTTTTGATGAATGCCTGCTTGTGAAAAAGAACCCATGCGTGGTGAAGTTCAGAATGTCTCTGTGGTTTCTGAGCTCACTGGAAAATTAATAAATCATTTTACTGTTACTTTGAACTTTATTCAGTTTAATACTGCATTTTAAGGTAATTATTATGGTTTTATTGATACGGTTATGCCTGCTAAGTCGTAACTCTTAATGTTTGGAATAATAATTACCTGTAATTAACTACTTGCAAAAATAGTATAACTATGATAACCACAGGGTGGAAGATTCTTCATTTTTAATTAAATGAGTATCACGATGGGCAAATTATTCTCTGGACTTTTGATTGTTTGGATAGTTAAACAAGGCTTAAGGATAGAGGAGATGATTCAGGCACAGGTCTGAGATGCTGATGTTAGAGCAGAGTGAATCACTCTGGATTTGCTGGGCTTGCTTGGACCAGAGGAGACTTGGATGAGTGGCTTAGGCAGGATCCCAAATCCTTGGGTGTGCAAAGTAAAGTGGGATGGATGTGCTAATTTGAATTTGCTGCTTCCAATATCTGGGATACAAATTCCTATTTTCCTGACTCTCTGCTTTTCCCACTCCCCCAGCTAACCTTACACTTCTTTACAGAGATTTCTAATTTTAGTTGAAGAAATACTGCACTGTGAAGGAACTTCATGTCAGCTAATTAAAAAATCCAAGCTGTTCAACTCCAAGTGTGGTTTGTCAGGCAGAATGATCGTCTGGCTCCCCTTTTCCATAGGGTATCTCGGGTTATGTGTCAGCAGGTCAGGGATATTGTCTTGATTTAGTACTAAAATAAACAGGTGAACACTTGTTTTCTCTTTTCATGTGAATATTTTTTTTCCTATTAAATACAGACAATCCAGACATCAAGGCTGTTCTTGGTTACTGTTAGATGTGTCCTGCTAAAGCATGGGATCCCAAGGATGCTGAAGGCTAGGAAATGTTATTTTGGCTGCTGGGCAAAGCAGAAGGGAGTAGTCAGCATTTTGTGACTTGCAGCATTTATCCTGTTGCTTTAAGGCCCATATGGGCACTTTGAAGGTTATTCTGACTTTAACAAACCTGTTAAAAACAAGATACTGAGAGACAACTGACTTCTTCCATGAATTCTCCTAAAATTTTAGGATCATTTGACTTCCCTCTGAAACCTTAGAAATAAAATGGAAATAGATTAGGATTGTACATATGTGAATTATTTTAAACTTAACCTTTTTCTGGGTTCTTTTAACCCTTTCTCTGCAGGGCACAGTCGTTTGCTGAGCGCTTACGGTTGGGAATCGCCGTGATCCACGGGGAAGCTCAGGATGCTGAGTCTGACATGGTGGATGGTCGGCACTCACCTCCTACTGCCAAATATGTAGCTGCTATCCACCCCAGTCTGGAGATCCCCAGTAAGTAAGTGTGTGTGGGAAAGTGTTACCTCTTGTTTTCGTGGGTTTAGGGGTTGGGTCTGGCAGGGATGGATTGTCTAAAAGGAGTGGTTCTTCATAGAGGAAAAAAAAAAAAATCTTTCCTGGTGGGGGGAAAAAGATTCTTTCTTGCTTGAGTATGGATGTGACCTACAGCTGCACCACCAAAACTGCAGTGCATAAACCCAGCTTGGGTGACTGAACTGGCTGTGTCTGCAAGCCACTCTGTTTCTGTGTTGAAATTAAGAATTAATAGAATTGGTAAACAATTCAGATATAAATGAATATCGTTAATGTTTTAATTAAGCTTTAAAAAATTATTTATGTATTAGAATCCTTCTGGTTTTCTCAATAATGCTGTTGAAATAGTTGCTGCTTCATGTCTTTAATAACTCCAGCAGCTATTTCCATACTTGGAAGTAAATTATATAAACTTTCTCCTTTCTCCTTTCTACCCCTCTAAAAACATTTACCATTAATCAGTGCTGATTCCCAAGGAAAAACCACCCATCACAGTTGTTGGAGATGTGGGAGGAAGAATAGCTATCATTGTGGTAAGTGAGATGCCATCACTTCTCATAAATGATATTAAACATGTTAAAGTTTTAGAAATCGAGTAGCTGTTCTGTATCAGCCACTAAACTTTGGTTTCTGGTGGACTTCTGATAGCACGGAGCAGCATTGAGCACACTCACAAAGCTGACTGGGAGCAATGAAAGGATCCACTCTGGAAAGCAGCATTTGGACCTTGTTTCCATGAGTTTCCATTTCTACATTCCTGGAAGTGTTCAAGGCCAGGCTGTGTGGAGCTCTGAGCAACCAGGTCCAATGGAAGGTGTCCCTGCCCATGGCAGGGCTTGGAATGAGATGATCTTTAGGGTCCCTTCCAACCCAGGCCATGCTATGATTCCTTGATTCACTCATGATTTCTCTAAAGCAGAGTGTAATCTCTTACAAGGTTTGTCAAGGAAAAGGGCAATTTTCTGATAGTTTGGGGTTTGTTACACTTGGTGAAGCTGTAGCATTAGTCAGACGTGTTGCGTTGATCTGTCTGATGTGGTGAACCCTCAGTGACTCTGGGATTTTGGCAGGATGACATCATAGATGATGTTGACAGCTTTCTGGCTGCAGCTGAGACCCTCAAGGAGAGGGGGGCCTACAAGATCTTTGTCATGGCCACCCATGGCCTGCTGTCCTCAGACGCTCCCCGGCTGATCGAGGAGTCTGCCATTGATGAAGTAAGTGTGGAGTCTGAGCTCTCATCAAATTATTTGGGGTTTTTCTAAACTAGCAATTTTCTCCTGATTTGTTCATTGAAATATGCTGGCTTTAAGGATTTAGATGGGAGGCTCCTGGATTCAAGCTTTCCCACTATGGAATTGTGTGCTGGAATATTAGCATCCACATGTCCTTAAATTATAGCAGTGGGAAGTGGTGAGATGCTGGACTGTCAGTATCAGCACACCTTTCCCTTCAGTGGGTGGGATATTTTTGTCCCTTCCTCTGGGCCTGTGTGGCAGAATGAGTGAAAGGGAGGAGGGACAGTGCCTTTAGTATCCATGGATACATGAAATCTATGGCAACACATGGCTCTTCCTAAGATTGTGACCCTGACAGTAATGCAAAATGTTGTTTTGTCAGCCAGGGTGGTTTTGTGGGATCTGTAAAACTCCCTTTCACATTTCCAATATGAAAGGTGGAAAACACAACAGAGATACGTTTTCATGATCTCTTTTTCTTCCTGTAGGTGGTTGTTACAAACACAATTCCACATGAAATACAGAAACTTCAGTGCCCTAAAATCAAGACTGTGGATATCAGCATGATCCTGTCAGAAGCCATTCGCAGGATCCATAATGGAGAGTCCATGTCGTACCTTTTCAGGAATATAGGAGTGGATGATTAATGTTTCTTCCTCTAAAGAAATACCCCGGGCCAAACTGGAAGCAAACAGAGAACGAGCTGTGAAGCGTCGTGCTTACTTTAATATTTCCATTGAGCCACTTCTTGTTTTCTCTTGGTTTAAGTATCAAGGTAGAACAGTTTTTAAGACTTTTTTGGGTTTTTTTTTTTTCTTTGCAGGGTTTTTTGGGGGGTGGGTGGGATAAACATTTTACAAAAAACTGTTCTAGTTGCTTTTAGGTTAGTTGCACTATACACAATGGAAAAATCCCACAAAACACTTGAGGCAAGAATTTGGCTTCTAAATTGAGCATTCCTTTTCCAAAGCTGCTTGCTACAAGTGCTTTAAACGATAACAAAATGAAGTGACTGTATAATATTTGCATTTTAAAAGCCAAAAAGGTTGTACTGTTGTATGCAGTTCAGTGATTTTGTAGGAGTGCTTTTATAGAAAAGCATATGGAATATGCACCTGTATTTATTTTCTGCGACAAAGAATAAAGACTTGTTTTGTGTGAGCTTTCTAAAAATGTTCATGTGCTGGTCCTTTATCTTCTAAACTGTGTGTCCTTAAGTATGGCAGGTGGATGTCAGGGAGCAACAGGGACTTGCTCAATGCTGCAGGTTGCCCAGAGAAGCTGTGGCTGCCCCATCCCTGGAAGTGTTCAAGGCCAGGTTGGATGGGGCTTGGAGCAACCTGGTCTAGTGGAAGGTATCCCTGCCCATGGCGAGGTTTTGGAACGAGGTGATCCCTCCCAACCCAAACCATTCTGTGATTCATTGACCTGGGAATATTGTGGGCAGGGTGTAGGTTCCAGCTGGTAAAATCCAAGTCGGCTCATCACAGGTAAACTGGGGGGTTTTTTAGGGGGTTTTTTTGAGGTTTCTTGCCTGCCCTGAATGTGTTGATGAACTAAAAAAGATGCCATAGTGCAGAGCTGAACTTGTCCAGGTTTGTTTTCCCAGCTCTCCTTGGGCAGGTGTGGGTGGAATGGCCAGCTGACTGCCAGGCAGCTCCCAGTCCCAGGGACTTCAAGTTCCTCACCTGTTTCAAAGAAAACAGTGGTGGAACTGATGAACATTTAGAGGTTGTTTGGTTTAATCTTTCCGTCATGTGCTACAAATGAGTATAAAGCTTTTGGCATGTTCAGAAGTGAAAATTAACCTTTGTTGACATCGTTTCTACATTGGAGACAAACTTCCAAGGACTTTGGCGGGTTCATTGACTTTGAAAGATAAAACCAGGTCCTTTCCTTAATGGATACACCAAGCTGACTTATTGACACGTGTGGGTACTTTGGATGTGTTAATGCAGGTCAAATTCCAGCCGAGCACTGAGGGGGAAGGTCGGTTCCTCTCACGGATGTGCAGAGCTGCTCCCGGTGCTGCCACGGCTCCTTCAAAGAGAGGAGAGCTGCTGACCTGACTCAGTGATGGGCACGTTAACTGAGCTGTGTTTATTTTGTTAGTGAGACCTTGTGGAAGTGTGCTGCCACTTGGGAATGAGCCAGCCAAGCGTGCAGCGCAGCAAACTGATGGCTAAATATCCAAACCCATGGGTGCCTGTCTCGTGTTGGCTTTTAAAGGAATAGCTGTGTCTCCTCTCTCCAGAACTCCCTGACAGGAGGGTGCAGCCAGCTGGGGGTTGGTCTTCTCTCCCAGTTAACAAGTAACAGAGCAAGAGGAAACAGCCTCTAGATGCACCAAGAGAGGTTAGGTTGGATATTAGGAAAAATTTAATGGGAAGGGTTGTCAGGCATTGGTACAGGCTGCCCAGGCAAGTGGTGGAATCACCAGGGATTTAAAAGCAGTGTAGATGTGGCACTTGAGGACGTGGTTTTGTGGGGCTGCTGGATTAATGGTTGAACTCAATGATCTTAGAGGACTTTTCCAGGCCAAATGATTCCATGATTCTGTGATCTCTTCTGTGGGGGTTTCTCCTGGTCAGCCTTCACTGCTGTGCCAGGCTCCACTTCGGGCATTCACCCAACTCCTGTTTGATCTTTGCTTTAAAACATAGAAACCCCCCAACTTTGTCTAGTTTCATGCAGAGCAATTATGATATTGATGAGGGCTCGGGAATTTGGGAACAAACTGCATCCATGAGGCTGGATTGCTGGTCCTTTGGCTATTGATAGTATTGGAGTGGTGGAAAGGAAGGGAAGAACATGAGGCATCACTTGGACATTTTTCAACCCTGCTCATTTATGAGACACCAAAATCAAGTGATTTTGGCTCCCTGGGGAGTGGAGAGGGGTGGGAAGCAGTGGAGGCCAGGCTGCCCACCCAGGTACCTTTGGAAGCACAATTCCTACTGCTGGGCTGTTTAATGATAAATGCGTTGGGCTGCTAACGAGTTACTAATTCAGTGACTGTCCCTGTGAGGCTGAGGATGAGGAAGGAGGCAGAGGAATGATGGAGCTCAATTCCACTGCTGGGTCTGTTACCCCCTCACAGCAGTTCAGCATTGCTGACCTCGTTGTTGTAGTGGTTTATTTTTCCTTAAACGTTGGCGTGGGAATATGGGTAAGAGTCTTTTGTTCCTTTCTGCTTTCTTGTTTGAATAGTTTTCTTTTCAGGGCTGGTTTTTCTGTGTGGAATTTCTTGAATGCTTTTATTGTTTTCTTGTAGTTTTCACTTGTGTATTTTGTGTTGTGCTGTGTGGAGACAGGCTGGGAGAGCTAGGGGTGTTCACCTATTGAAGAGAGAGGTCTGGGGATACCTTAAAGCCCTTTCCAGTGCCTAAAGGGACTCCAAGAGAGCTGGAAAGGAACATTGGAGTGACAGGACAGGGGGAAATGGCTTCTCACCACCCGAGGGCAGGGTTAGATGGGATGTTGGGAAGAAATCCTTTCCTGTGAGGGTGGAGGGGCCCTGGCACAGGTTGCCCAGAGAAGCTGTGGTTGCCCCTGGATCCCTGGAAGTGTCCAAGGCCAGGTTGGATGGAGCTTGGAGCATCCTGGAATAGTGGAAGGGGTTTGGAACAAGATGAGCTTTAAGGTCCCTTCCAACCCAAACCATTCTGGGATTCTGTGACTTGCTCTGTTTTGTGTAAATCTTCTGCCCCTTTCACCCCCTATGGAAAGGCTCCTACAGCCTGGGAGCAAGGTGGAATTAACCATGGAATTAACCAATTAACCATTTCTCCGCCAGCCTCTGTCTGCGGGGTGTGAGCAGCTCTGCCCCTTGTCTATTACAGGGTGTTGAGCCAAATGCCCTGATAACAGCCCTGATAGCAGAAACAACCATCAGCTACAGCAGTTGCAGATAAAGACTCTCCAGTCGCATTTATTCTGCCTTGCAGAAAAATCCTGGCCAAAGCTGGGTCCTATTAGCCAACCTGTCTGCTGGGGATGGCACGAGGACAGGTACATCCTCCCTGCTTCCCCCTCTCCAGGTGCTTCCTTTGCTATTCATGGCTCCAGGTACCTGGGGTGCAGCCACCTTTTCATGTAATTAAGCTCAAGTTGCAGAGCTCCCATTAATTATCGAGTCTCCTGTCTCTTGGCTTCTTGTCTGGGAGACTTGGGTCCTGGTGACTTGTCTGGGTTTTTAGGGAAAGAGTGCCCTGTGCTGATCTTTCCTCCTTCCAGTCTTCCTGCAGGGTGAACAGGAACACTGTCAGTGGCTATTTCCTTGCTGGGAGAGACATGGCCTGGTGGCCAGTAAGTACAGACAGACCTCTGTCCCTCTTGTGACACCCTTGACACAGGGACATCCCCACCACTGCCACGCTGAATTCCCTCCCTGCTTTCTCCACTGCTTGCCCATGCTTTCCCCCATCCTGTCCACCTGCTCCTGCCAGAATTTACATCCTCGGAGCTGCGTTTTCCTTCTCATTGCACAGAGTTTGTTGGGTCTTCTCACAGGCTGCTCTGAACAAGGGGAGGGATCCGTGGAGCCAAACTTCCATCTCCACCATTCCTGCATGCTCCTGCTGAGTCCAACAAACTGCATGTCCCAAGTTTCTTTTTTCCCCTCTTATTTCTGTATGATCTTGACGAGCTGGCTGTAGGTCCTGTGTCTGGCACTGGCTCCTTGCACAGGGGCACCTCCTGCAGGGTGTGAGGCCACTGTGGCAAACACAGCAATGTGTGGCTCCTCATCCTCCTGGAGACAAGAAAGTCAATCCCAAACCCACCAGGGATGTCCAGATGAGCTGGGTTGTGGGAGCATCACGTTCAGCTACCTGAAGTTTATGTGCTAAGGGATTTTCTTGCTAAATACACACACATCCCTCATCCCACGTGGGGGCTCTTTGGCCACACTTTACTTTTAGAAGCAACTGGAGCCCTGTTGCTCCAGTTCAGACATTATTTTTTCCACCTCCTTTTCCTGCATTATCCCCTGGGGAAGCACCAAAGCTGGCCCAGCTGGCACGGCTGCCGTGCCAAGCCGCGGGGAGCCGGCCTTGGGCCACGGCACCTGCGAGCACCTGCAGCACCTCCTCTGCTCCCCACAGATCGGCGCCTCGCTCTTCGCCAGCAGCGAAGGCTCCGGGCTCTTCCTCGGCCTGGCCGGGACCGGCGCTGCCGGGGGAATCGCTGTCGCCGGCTTCGAGTGGAATGTAAGAAATGTGCGGTGTGATTAAGACAATGAGTTCTGTCGCAGCAGATGGGCCATTTCACAGTCTCGAAAGGTTTGGGAGAAGCCGTGCAGGGGGTAATTAACACAACCCTGCTAACTCAGCTGCTCCAGTCTCTAAAGCATGTACTGTGAGGCTGGAGTCAGCTCAGCTCCACGTGCTCAGGGAAAAGGACAATTTGGAGCCGAGTTCTTAATCCAGTCCCTGCAGGTCCCAACAGGGACGTGACTGAATAGGTCACCCATTCCCTGCTTCCCCACACGTTGTATCCAAAGTCCTTGGGTCCTGCAGAAAAAAAAAAAAGGCATTTAGCTTGTGTGGTGCTCAAGGAGTTGGTGGGAAATGTCCAGTCAGGAGCTGAAGGGCTGAAGGAAGCGGGTTCCTGCTGGCAGGGGTGGGGGGGGGTCTCCACCATGACCCTGTGCCTGTCATCTGAAGCCATTTGGAAGTGTAAATGTGCCCTTGAGGGTAAGCCAGAGCTGGGTCAGGAGCAGGGGCAGCTCTAGCACTGCAGTCAGTGTTGAGCTGCAGTAGGATCCATTTTTTCCCAGTTTTTTCTGTTTGTTCCATGTTTCCCCTTCCCAACAGGCGACTTATGCTCTTCTGGCACTGGCCTGGGTGTTTGTGCCTGTCTACATCTCATCTGGGGTATGTACAGCTGCCCTGAGCCTGCTGTGGGGAGCGTGGCCTTGGACAGGTCCCCCACTTCCAGGAATCCCATGGGACGCCTGGGTCCTGCTCTGGGAATAACACTGTCCCCTTGCCCTCCCAGGACCATCCCAGGAGGATGGGGCCTGGGCAGGGCAGTGATGGTTCTCCCTCCCTGGCAGATTGTCACAATGCCTGAGTATCTCCAGCGGAGGTTTGGAGGGGAGAGGATCCAGATGTACCTCTCCAGCCTGTCACTCCTGCTTTCCATCTTCACCAAAATCTCGGTGAGTAGTCCCCCTTTCAACTCTGTGACCAATCCAGGACTTATTTCCAGCTCTCAGAAGGTTATTTTTGGGTTCAAACCTTGTGTAGCCTAACTGGGGGAGAGCAGTTACTGCAGGATGCTCCAGGAAGGAGTGGGACAAAAAGTGGGAGTTTGTGGGCAGGTGCTGTGTGTGACATCCCAAGAATTCATAGGTAGATCCAGCAGCGATGGTCCTTTCCAGGGCGCCCCGATGGATGTGTGGCTGTGTGTCAGGATTCCCAAACTTGCCTTGTAGCAGAGGTTGTGAGTGAAACGTGCTCAGAGGTTGGGCTGCGTTGCCTGGGTTTGTGTCCATGCTCTGGCAGCGATGCTTTCTGGCATTCCCAAAGGACCTGGCAGAGCCAGGGACTGAGCTGGGAATATATTCTTTCCTTCGGGGCTCATGGGTTTTCTGAGGAAAGGAAGCCTTGCTGCAGCTAGAAGCTCTTCAAGCCTGTACAGAATGTGCCTGATTTCCAGGCACTTTTCCACAGGGATGTTTCCCCCTCATTTTAACCTCATTCACAACTCCCCGTGTGCAGCCTCCGCTCACGCTGGTAACCATGGGAAGAGTTTATCCGAGGTAAAACAGCTCAGGAGCCTGTGATACCAGGTCTAGGGCAAGCAGGAGAGAGCCTGGCACAGACAGCCCTGGGGGGCTGGAGACAGCGAGACAGAGATCAAGAGCAAACAGCTCAGAAAAGCTGGAGAGAAACCTGCCGGAGGGAGCAATCCTGCTCTGATGGAACAGGTGGATCTGACCCGGGCTCTGCCGCGGCTAAAAGAAATGTGCTTTTGCAGATGGCTGGCTGCAAGAAAAGAGCTTTTGCGCGAGCAGAGGCTGTCTGAGGCAGGAGGGGCGCTGCTGGCGCCCACATCGAGGCGCTCAGCGTCTGTCTCTGCCTTCACCAGCTCCAGCATCTGTGAAGGCACCATCGCTCCCTGCACGGCGGTTCTGCAGCCCCAGGCCCTGGGCTGAGCTGTGGGGGGAGCTCTGGCTGTCCCTCTGAGGGATGTGGAGGATGGAGCAGCCCAACCCGGGCTCTCTGTGCACATCCGGCCGCGCTTCATGCAAAGGGAGAGGCTGCATCCGCCTTGGACAGAGCTCAGCGCTGCTGATGGGAATCCCTGGCTTCAGGAGAGCCCTGTCTCTCCCTCCTGAGCTGCTCTCTGACCCTGGGCAGATTTGGGCTTAACAGGCAGGTTGCAGAGACATTGCAGCCCTCTCCACAACCCTGCTGGCTGGCTCAGGGCTTCCAGAGTGGCAGATGTGGCACTGGTGACTCTGTCGCTGCAGCTCTGCCCTGTATTTCCCCCCACAAAACCATGCTCTGTCCTGCTGGAAGGCATTCTTCCACATAACTAATATTCTTTATATCCTAGTCGTATATGGTGTTGGAAATCCTGCAGCATTATTCCTGAGAGCATCTTGGCAGCTTTTGAAGCACCCATTCAGTTTGCAAGTTTGGACAGTGACGCTTGGATCATTCTCTTATTGTCCTGATATCCAGTAAACTCTTGTAACTCACTCCCCATATGTGTCACATCTCCTTCCTGCTCCCAGCAAAGATCCAGGAGGAGCTCAGGAGACATGCTGGAGCACGTGTGAGTCTGTGTTCCCTGGTTCTGTGATCTGTGGGGTTCACACAGGTCCCTCCTGGCATTAAAAAGGACAGGATTTCTGCTGGGATAATTTGTTCTTGCTGGTCTGAATTTGAAGAACGAGATCACTGTTAGTTTGAGGTTGTCTTTCAGTCTCTTCTCAGGCATTAACCCATGTCCCCTCTTGTCTCACCAAATGATGTCCTACTAAGCTGTGGTCCCTTTGGTTTCCAGCCTCTCCATGGCTTTGCCCAGAAGGGATGGATGTCCTACAAGCTCCTTCTTAGCTTGGGAGGTGGTTGTGGTGTCACCTCTTGCCTAACACCAGATGAACCTGCGGTGACCCCTGCGCAGCGCCTGCTCCCATGGGAACCTCAGCGGCTCTCCGGGCCCTTCTCCACACAGCCTTGTGTTTGGAGCTCCATGGACACTCCCAAACTCCTCTTCCTGAGGCTTTCCTCAGCCAGTGCTGTCATTTCTTTGGTCTGCTGAGCTTTCTCTGATCTCTGAGTCAGGCAGGATGCAACAGAAGAGGAATCAGGCTAATAAGGGGATTATCTTGGCATCTGGCTCCATTCAACAGTAAATCCTACAGACAATGGCTGTTTCCAGCAGTGGGTTGGGATGAGTGTCTGCAGACACGAGGGGCGTTGCCAAACTGGCCCGATGTCCCCATCCCTGTGGTGGCCGCAATGGGGAGTGTGGGAGGGAAGCGTGAAACTCAGAGCAATTAGGCAGGGCTGTGACCCGAGGGGTTTCTTTGGTCCTTGCTGGGGGCCGCCTCAAAGCCCGGGATTATCTGGGTTTTTCCTGCCTCCTCTCCCTGTAGATGCTGTGTTTACAGACGGATTTTGCTCTACGTTCTCCCAAGCCGTGACACTGCATCAGTGCTGCTCCCTCAGCTCTTCGTTTTGGCAATGGGGATGACAGACCCTCCTCTCCTGGAAATCTCCTTTTGGTGGACCCCAACCTTCCACATTTCATGGCAGGGTGCAGCAGGGCAGCCCAAAATCCTGCTGGGAGCTGGTGTCCCACCCAGCTAGGAACATGTGAGGAGTTGCACAGGCGTCCTAGCCTTGGCAAAGAGCCCCTGGAGACTCCTCAGTACCCTGGGCAACTTGTTCTACCGAGGTTCTGGCTTCACCAATTGCTAATCCCAAGCTGTCTCCAAAGCCAGCTTTTATTGGGAAGGCTTTAGCGACAGTTGGGTAAGAACAAGTTTCCAAGTGAGCTCACCGGTGGAGGCAGGGATCTCTCTGGATTATGAAGCCTGACTTCAAAGTCTTCTCCTCTCCTCTTAAGGTTGAAAGGACTTATTTTATGAATAGGTCATGCCTGGTTTTAATTAGCTTGTTTTTGTTTTTGGGATGTCTTATTAATGCCTCGGTCACATGTGCTTTTATTTTTTCCCACCCTTGCAGAATTACCAGGAAGGGAGGTGGAGATACCTCTGCTTCCTCATAGCAAAGGCTTCGACTCATTTGCAGACGACTGCAAAAATGATTAAGCATTGAGAAAGCCAGGAGAAGCAATGATGAAATATCTTGTCCAGGGCTGAATCTTCCAGCTGGGCTGTGGGGAAGGGTTGCTGGAGGAGGGGGAAAAAAATCGGGGTGAGGGGAGAAAACTTCCTGGGTGGTGCTGACATGACAAGTGATGGATCCCTCTGAGGGACATGAGGAGCTCTGGAAGACACCAAGGATGCTTGGCTGGCACTGTGCTAGGAAGGTTTAGAATATTTTGGGTTCCCACTTCAGGTCTTGTTGGGAGGAGGTGGCTGAGGGCCCTTGTTTGGGGCTTTTCTGCCTTGTCACTGAAACTTGTGCTGTGTGAGGGGTTCAGTTGTCCTCTTGTAGCGCTGCTCAGGGGATGGATTGCATTTGTAGTGGGAAAATATTTGAGGAGCCACTGGTAGAGGTCATGGCATGGTTGTCCATGAGTTGGTTCCTCTTCAAGAGGTCATTCCAGGGCTGAATTCCTCCTTGGTGTTGACAAGGACTCTCCCAGACCCACGGCCTATCCCAAGTGCAGCTGAGGACATGTAGTACCTCCCTTGGGAATGCCAGGCATAACTGTGGTGTAAAGCCTGGCCCAGATGCCGTGGAAGAGGCCCTGAATTAGGATCCTCAAGATCATGGTGTAAGTGCTCTTCTGGCTGGTTTGGTTTGATTTAACTGAGATGGTGTTTAACGCAGGCTCAGGTGCTGGGGAACGGCTTTTGTGTTGTGCTGAAGCTGGATGTGTGCTCCCCTCCTGGGTTTTGGGCTGGTGGAGCCCTCCTGGGCAGCTCACACCTCAGATTTGACATTGCATGATCCTGTGTGGCCCCTCTCCATCACCCAGTGCTGGTCCTCAGCTCCGTGTGGGAATGTGCCCAAGCAGAGCAGGAGGGAGGGCAGAGCTGGGCCGAGGAGGGCTGACATGGGAAATAACGCCTGCCCAACACCTTCCTAATCCCAAGCAACTGCTCCCACATGATGGGGCAAGACAGCTCTGCTGCTGGGGGAGGGTTGCTGGGAGGTATGTGAGGAGATGTCAAATCAGAGCCGCTGTCTCGGCTGTGGGAACCCGTCACAGCTCGGGGCCAGGGTGTGGAGTCGGCTCTTCTTGCCTCTTCCTGCCCCTTCTGGCCTCATTCCCTTCTCCAAACAAGGTTTTTGTGAAGATGCTCCAGCTGAGTGCTGGGGATGGCTGAGCTCAGCTATGGGTGGAGACGTGGTGGTGGCACTGCCACTGTCACTGTGCCTGGTCCTGCCCTCCCAGGGTGTCACGGCTTTTGCTGAAGGAGGTGTTCCAGCTCCGAGTCTCTGCTTTATATCTCATTTCCAGAAGGCTGTGACACCCCCTTGAACGTGGGTACAGTGACAGCTGGAGCTGCCTGCTCTGCTCCCTGCGGGCTGGGGGAAGGTGGTCTGTGACACAGCCACCCCCTGGGACCCCAGGCTTCAGGAGTGTCCTCCTGGTGTGTGCCATAGGGTGTCAGTAAAGGCTCCATGGAGGCCTGAATGTGACTTTCCAGTACTTAAAAAGCTTATAAAAAAGAGGGAGAGCGACTTTTTATACAAGCAGATAGGGATAGGGCAAGGGGGGATGGTTTGAAGTCAAAGAGGAGAGATTTATGTTGGATATAAGGAAAAGATCCTTCCCTGTGAGGGTGGTGGGGCCCTGGCACAGGGTGCCCAGAGAAGCTGGGGCTGCCCCTGGATCCCTGGAAGTGTCCAAGGCCAGGCTGGACAGGGCTTGGAGCAGCCTGGGATAGTGGGAGCTGTCCTTGCCCATGGCAAGGGGTAGGAATGTGATGGTCCTGAAGGTCCCTTCCAACCCAAACCATTCCAGATTTCCATGTCCTCACTGCACCCACAGAGCTGGCTGTTTCCCTGCTGTGTCACTCTTGCAGCAGCCCTTGGGTGGTGGGTGTCATCTGTCCCAGCTCTCACGTTTCCTTTTCCACACCCAGACAGACCTGTACTCGGGGGCTCTCTTCGTGCAAGTCTGCCTGGGCTGGGACCTTTACCTGTCCACTGTCCTGATGCTGGTGGTCACGGGGCTCTACACTATTGCAGGTGGGTTGCTCAGCATCTGCTGGCCTCCATTTTTCTTCTTTCACTGAAACACACCGCTCACCCTTCTGCTTTTATTTTTATCATTTTAAATTTTTATTATTTTTGCTCCTGGAAGGATTAGGGGTTTATACCAGCGGGGTTCGTGTCCCTGCCCATCCAGCCAGTATCTGAGCAGTTTTCTGGAGCAGGTGTTGACTCAACCCATGACCTCTCCTTTGTCATTGCACCTTTTCATTTGTAATAACTCCTCCCCCACCACTGCTTAAGCACTTTCCTGTGTGGGTACCTATTTGTACCAGCAATAATCAGGGCTTCTCCTATTACAGGATTCTTTTTGTGGGATTTACAACCTGAGAGCCCTTGACCTGGCTCCTTTCCGTCCCTCCTGCCCTGCCCTCAGTGCAGCCTGCTGCCCTCCCTTCCCAAAGCTTTCAGGAATATTTCTTGGCTGTGCTTCCCTGTTGTGGGACTGGCTACTTTTGTGCAGGGTCAGCCCTTATGGTGGTTCTGTGATCCAGAGGTGATGAGGGTTTGGAGCTGGAGCTGGAAACTGTGGGTTCCTGGCTCCCAGCCCCACTCTCAGAGCATGGGACTGCATATCCCTGCCAGCCCTTTGGGTTATTATTTTGGCTGGGACATTCCCTCACCTGGCAGAGAATCCTCCCTCGTTATCTCATCCCAGCCATCCAAACGGGAAACAATTTAAAATGTATCCGTAACACGGTGGATTTTGCAAGACTTTGGTTTCAAGCAAACCCCATCTCGGGTTTTTCCTGCCCACAAGGCCTGTTGTGATGTGAGGCACCTCGGTATGAGTGCAGCCAGGTGCGATCATTGCATCATTCCAAATCCCAGGCATGGCTGGGGATGGTGCAGCCCTGACTTCCTGGGATGCGATTCAGTGACTGGGATTGAAACTGGTTCAATTTTTGACCCATTTTTTAAAATTCTGCTCCTTTTTAACGCTTTTGCTGGTGTGCTGAGTGATTGATTTCTGGCTGGGTAAGCAGGTCTGGGGTTTGCAGCAGCTCTGCAGGGAGAGCTTGGGATGGAATAGGAGAAACACTGGATGGACAAAGGGGACCCTGCTAAGCACCAGGTGCTGGAAAAATAAAACTGTAGGGCTGGGAGGGGAGCTGAGGGGTGTACTAAGGGGGGACTGGGATTTAGGGAGAGGTGGGATGAAGGTGAGATCAATGTCCTGGATGTGATCTGCTGCTGGAGCACCCAAAGAGCTGGGGCTGGCTGGTGTCCTCCTGATTGTGTGGAGGTGTGGGGCTGCATCCCTCCCCTCCAGCCATCCCTTGGCTCTCCTTCCAAGCCCCTGGTGAGGCTGCAGCCCCTGGGGCTCTCGGCTGCTCCCTCCCACCCCATCTGTGAGGCTGGGGACCCATCGAGGAGCTGTTCCCCCTTGCCCCTGCAGCTCCCCTACCACAGTGTCAGCAGGACGAGGCTGGTGACAGGCATGTCCCTGCCAGCTTGGCAGTTTTACTGGGATTTTCTGACTGCTCCAAGCCTGAATCCAGCAGTGCTTCCAACACTCTGCCTTTCTCCCATGCAGGGGGTCTGGCAGCTGTCATCTACACGGATGCACTGCAGACACTCATTATGGTCCTGGGAGCCATCGTGCTGGCAGTGAAAGGTAAGAGCTGGGGCAGCACAGATCCTCCCCTCTCTCCTCCCCAGCCAGGTGGTCTCAGAAATAAATATTCAGTCTGAGCAATCTGGTGGCCAAGATGCCCAGCAGGATCCTGGTCTGTGGCAATCACCTTAATAAAATCTGTGTTCCCCTTGTGTCCCTCCAGCACTGTGCTTCCCCTGTGTGCTGTTCCACCAGGGCAGATGCCATAAAGCTGGTGCTGCTGCAGGTGCCATCCTGCTGGTGCTCAGAGCGGGGCTGTCCCCTGCCCTGGTGACATTCCTGTGGACACTACTGCTCCACATGTTTGTGTCTCACTCAGAGACTGATCAAGGGTTTGACAGCAAAGCAGAATTCCCGGCTCTGCTCTGGGTGTTTTGGAGGGGTCTCCAAACAGGATCCCAGAGCCCAGGGACGTGCCTGGCAGAAGGTGGTGCCGGAACAAGGCACTGCTGCAGGGTTGGGATGTGGATCTTGGTGCCCCGCTCCGGGTTGGAGTGAGGGTGGTTCATCACCAGCCCTTCCTGTAGCCCCAGCAGTGTTGTGTCTCCCCACTTTCAGCCTCAGAGCATCCTTGGGAGGCTGGGAGCTTTCATCAGCCTGGCTCTGCCATCGGGGCTCTTGGCCCCGAGGAGCAGGAAGCAAAAAGTCAGGTCCCAGCTTCAAAGGCAGGGGTTTAACTACAGAGGATGATTTCTAGAGGATCTCCTGAGACGACTTCCACTGTCTCCTGGGGAAGGCTGCTTAGGCAGGCAGGTAGGAAAGGCTCTGACCCAGAGCTGTGGAGGGTCAGAGCCTGGTCCTGTGGCTGCTCCCCTGTGCCAAAGCAGAGCCCTGGATGCAGCAAGGCGTATTCACAAAAGTCAGATGAAAGGACAGAGACTTTGTGGGGAAGGGACAGTGGCACTGAACTACCCTGGCAGCAGAACAGAGCTGCTCCAGGCAGGATGACTTTGCCTGTCAGGGCAGTTTGGAGCCGTGGCCGCAGCCTGTGCGTTAGACAGAGTGCCTGGATGTTGGGATTGTTGTTTGGAGCTGTCCTTGGCCGTGGGGCTCTCTGAGGCTTATCTCTGCCAGGTGCAGCTGTGCAGAGGAGCCAGAAGAGGAGGGCAGGTAGTCAAAGCCTGGAAAATGCCCTCTGGCAGTTGCAGAGCCCGGTTTGTTTTGGCTTTGCTGCCTGCAAACGTGGCACAGTGTTTGCGGGGAGGTGAGGGTGCTTGGCAGAGGCAATGATCCAGGGGAGCCAAAAGACAAGCTGCTGGTTGCACAGGTTTTTCCTCAGGTCCCAGGAGACCGCAGGACCTGGAGGTGGGTGTGCTCCAAGGGTGCTCGGTTTGCTCCAGCTCCTGTCAGGCTGTGCTAATAAAGGACACTCAGTAGAATCCCAGAATGGATTGGGATGGAAGGGACCTTAAAAGCTCTTGTTCCACTCCCTGGCATGGGCAGGGACACCTCCCACCATCCCAGGCTGCTCTAAGCCACATCCAACCTGGCCTTGGACACTTCCAGGGATCCAGAGGCAGCCACAGCTTCTCTGGGAATCTGTGCCAGGGCCCCACCACCCTCACAGGCAAGAATTCCTTCCCAAATATCCCATCTAACCCTCCCCTGTGTCAGTTCACTTTGCTGAACAGAGACCTTGGTGATGGCTCTGCCTAGCTCTGGCATCACAAATGAGACAGACTGGGCCATCCCACCCCCACTTGCCATTCACCACAGGGATTTAATCCCAGCAGAGCCCATGGGCTGTATCCCAGCATCTGCCAGCTGAGTTCCTGCTGCCTGGAGGGATTTTCCCTGCTCTTCCTCCTTGGCAGGTGTAGGTGCCACGACTTGCTGGCGAACACCTTTGGGAAGGGAGCAGGTCCGCACCCCCAGGCACAAATCTCTGCTTTCAGCACTCGGCCTCTGCCTCTGGAGAGCCTTTGTTGGTGCCCAACGCCCATGCAAAGCTTGGGAGTAGCTGGCGCCTGGATAAACCAAGCGCTGGAGGGGGGCCAGGGGTTCTTGCACAAGAGCAGGAGGAGCTCCCAAATGCTGACTCCCTGTGAAACACAGGGGGATGGATTGCAAGGGGGAGTATGGTGGGTGATGCCCCTTTGCCAGCTCCCCAAAAGCCTCAGGTCAGGGGCACGCTCTGGGATGAGGACAGGGCTGTAGGTTGGTCATGGAAATGGGAGGGCTGCAGGGAGAGTGCTGTTCTCAGGCAGGAGAGGACAGTGGAAGGGGATGAATGCTTGGAAATTGGGATTTGCTCAAGCTGGCACTTGGTGGTCCCAGTGCCTGATGCCTGAAGGATTTTTCTTGGTCTAAAGGCAGCAGCACCCATGGGCACGGTCCTGAGGGAGGGAGACTGCTCAGGAGCACATTCCCACCTCACACTACTGCACTGGAGGGGACAGAGTGAGGGTCTGGACTGCAGGGATGGAAGGGATCCAGGATGTGACAGCAGGACCAGATGTGGGGAATCCAACAAGGGATGCCCATGGATCTTGCTTTGACTCTTCCCTCCGTGAGGCCTCCGGAGCCTCCTCTCTTCTCCCAAGCATCAGCAGCTGCCACGGGTTTGGGGGTGCCAATGCCCCTCCCTGCTCATCTCCCCAGGCTGCTGCGTGGGTGGCCATGGGGTGTGGGGGGAGTGGGGTGGGTGCCTCCCATCCCTTCCTCCAAACGGTGATGCCTCTGGCTCCAAAATTCTCCCGCTGGCGGTACCGGGGGAGCTGCAAGGAGGGTTCATCCTGTGCCCCCCAGGAGCAGGGAGGCAGCGGGGAGCCAGGGCAGAGCCCGAGGCTGGTTGGCAGCGCTGCAGGAGGAGCACAGGGCAGCTGCCAAGGGCTTGGGGGCTGGCTTGCAAGGGCTTGTTGAAGGCACATATTCCTTGTCAGAGCTCAGGCTCAGACCTTGGATCCCATTTCCTAGGAAAAATGCAGTGAAAAGGAGCTTCTTTTCTTATTTTTCTTTTACTGGTTGCTGGAGGTTTAGGGATGGGGGCACATGGGGGTGCTGGGGAAATGCTCAGGGGGGTAGAAAATGTTTGGCTGGACGTTTGTGCCAAGGCACCTTGAGCTGCAGTTTATTGAGTCCAAGGCCACCTAATCTTGCATTTTAATAGTCTTAGGCGAGGTTCTCCTGCCGTGGGACCAGAGAGCTTTAATGAACAGGTTGCTTTTACAGTACAAGGTTAAAAGAGGTGGGTCCCTCGAGGAGTCTTTGTCCCAGGACACGGGTCACCCTCCGAAGGGAGGGCAGACTGCAGTGGGACCTGCTGTGCAAAATGATAACAGAAGAGTCTCTTAAATAACTGGAAGAAAACACAATCACGGACGATCCCTCCTTTTCCAGGCAGGGTTAAGGAGCTGGGGAGTGTTTTGCCAGCTGATCCCACAGACCGCCGGGTTTCACTCCTCTCTAACCAGCTCCCCCAACGATGCTTTCCAGCTTTTAATGAGATCGGAGGTTACCCCAACCTGGAAGAGGCCTATTTAAAGGCCGTGCCGTCCAAGATTGTTCCCAACACTACCTGCCACCTGCCCAGGGCAGATGCCATGCACCTCTTCCGAGACCCGGTCTCTGGAGATCTGCCCTGGACTGGGATGACTTTTGGGCTGTCCATCATGGCCACGTGGTACTGGTGCACCGACCAGGTAAATGTAAACAAGAACCCCCTGCCCCAAGGAACACGGTGGCGCCTGGGCTCCACCAGCTCTGCAAGGCCACTGTCACCAGCACCTACTGGTCTTTCTGGCCACTAGTCTCAGGGGGCTGCTTTTTGGAGTCCACAGAAGCACCCTGGGCCCCCACGACCCTGTTCTTGAGGTGCTTGGACTGGGACAGTTTGGAGAGCGGGATGCCCAGCGGTGTCCTCATCTCCTCAGCTGGCTTCTGGCTCTCGGGCAGGGAGGTGAAGCGTTTGCCTGATGCTCTGGGGTTGTTTGGGGGCAGGTGGCCCAGTGCCGTGGGCTTGCTGGGGCTGAAGGTTTTGCTCTGCCAGTAGGGCTGGCTGCCTGCAATGGTCTTTTTGGGTTCTGCTCCATCCCCTCGGTACTTGGTGGCCCCAAGGGGTTTCTCGTGCGTTGGGGAGCAGGAGACCTCCTTGCCCTGCTCTCTGCCCACGGGGGTCCTGGGCCGGTAGCGGTAGATGTGCGTCCCCTGTTTGGGAAAGAGCAGAGAGAGGAGTGAGCTCTGGGTTTTATAGGATGCTGCTCCCTGTAAGGGCACCTCTTCACCAGGGCATGGTCCTCAGGGACAAATCCCTCTGTCCTTTGGTCCCTTGCCCAGATTCAGTGGCAGCTCAAAACTGCCTCAAGTCTTAACCATGGCTGCTCCTCCGATTTCTGACTCTGGTACCAAACACTCCCAGCACTCAGCAGCCGCTTCCCAAGCAGCCCTGGCAGTCTGAGGGCTGTCCTGAGCCAAGTCCCTCCTGCCAGGAAATCCAGGACAAGGCATCTCAACACCTTCTCTCCAGCAGCAGCCTAAACACCCACTTTAATCATCCAAGCCCTCATGTCAGGCCCAAAGAGCACTCAGTCACCCAGACCCAACCTGTGGGATGAGGTGACTGCCAGGATCAGATGAAAGGATGGAGGGCTGGGAGAGGAGGTGGGATCAGGAGACAACAGTGAGCTGCAACACCACTGCGGGGGTGGCTCTCATTAGCTGGGTTGAGACACACGTTTGGGTCAGGTCTGAGCACCATTAATCTTAATTCTGGCCTGGGTAAGGCTGTAACACACGGCTGTGGTCACCAGATGTGTATCTCCTCTTTGGGTGTGCCTGCGCCGCGATCTGGAGGCGCGATTGCACCTGTGCAGAGGTACCAGGGGAGGTGGGATCTGGTGAGCCAAGGTGCTGATGGCAGGAGGAGCTGGGGCCAGGAGGCTGCAGAGCTGGCTGTGCCAACCCGCCCTGCTTCTGCCATGACCCTCACTGTGCTGCTGCTGGCATCAGCTCGGTGTTCAGGCAGTCCCAATATCCCAAAGACCTCCCTGGCCCTGGAGCTGCCACCTCCTGCTTTGACCAGGAGGGTTGTATTAAAGCAGTTTAGCTTAGGTAGCCCAAGATTGATTTAATGAGCTGTTTAAAATCAGTGTTAAGGTCTGAGATGGCTTCAGGTGAGAAGGATTAAGGATGATTTAGCTTTTCTCCCTCTGAGCTCATCATGTGCATGAGCTGGGTGGTGGCTCCTGTGGCTCCTGACATGCTCTGGCTCCTGGGAAGAAGTTCAGCCATGGCTTTCCCGAGTATCCCACCCCAGGAACTGGCACCCTGTCCTTCCTGCCTGCCTGCAGAATGAGCCAGTGCTTGCTCAGGAGTGCCTAAATCCTGCTGAGTGCTGAGCACTTCTCTGGAAGCCGTTGGAGAGACTCTGAGCTCTTTTAAATCAGCAATTCCTATGGATGTTTCCTATTTAAGAGGGATTGCCTCAAAACCCAAGGGGTGGCTGTGTTGTGGATGGACACAGCTTGGCCAGAGCTTTGAGGTGTGATGGTTTGAGAGGAGCTGTGGGAGGAGGAGGCTGGACTCGGTTTCCATGTCATTGTGGGCACTCTTTGGGGAGGAGATTGGATAGAAGGGGCAAGAGGGGGGAGGGTGGTGGTGGGGAATGGTTGCTGCTGGCAGGAGGACGTGCTGCTGTGGTTGCACTGGGCTTTTTTGGTGCTACGGTGTAACCCCAACCCGTTACTGGTCTGGAGAGGAACCCTGCTGTGGGTTGGGTGCATGTCTACACTGCATTTGGGCCTGACGCCCAGTGGCTCCAGCGTTTGGGATGCAGTTTGGCAAGGAAGAGGCTGATGTGGAATAGATGTTGGTGCTGCTCAGCCCTCCTGCCTGGCTCTCCACAGGTCATCGTCCAGCGGTCACTCTCTGCTAAAAACCTGAGCCACGCCAAGGCCGGCTCCATCCTGGCCAGCTACCTGAAGATGCTGCCCCTGTTTCTCATCATCATGCCAGGGATGATCAGCAGGGTCCTGTACCCAGGTAAGGGCCCCCCATGTGGCCGTGGAACTGGTGGGGATGGGGATTTTTGCTGTCACTGAGGGGTGAATGGGAGGGGGCTTGTCTGGAAACCTCTGCTCTGTACAGGAGCAGGGGCTCTGCAGGTGGGAGAGGGACAGGCAAGGACCCAGGTGTCCCTGGCACTCTCCTTGAGCCTGCTGTGCATCCAGGTGTGAATGCGGTTGTGTATTTAGGGAAGGTGAATTCCAGAGAGAAACTGAGAGAGAAATCGGTTTCCATGACATGGAAAACACGATGTTTGCCCTGAGTGAGCCTCCACCTGTGTTTGGGGTTTGAATGCCCCAAAAACAGCAGGCGGGGAGCCTTGAGAAACCAAAATGCTTGGCAGAGGTGTTTTGGGCCACACTGGACAATGGGCCAGGACATAAGAAATACGGACCCTGAAAAAAAACATTTGGGGGAATTGATGGCGATTCCCATCAGATTTGAGTTTTCGAGAGTTAATCAAGGGTTACTTCAATTTATTATTTTTACACATGGGAGAAACTCTTCCCTGCACCTCTCCACTGAATGCTGGCTTTCCTAACCCTGATGCTGTGCTAATTATCTGCCTCTCATCAAAGGGCCAGAACAAGTTACTGCAGGAACACCAGCGTACCCAGCCATCCCCAGCAAGGTGGCACCTGGGACCTGGGTCACAAAGCATCAAAGAGCTCGGTGCTCCTTGCCCTGCAGGGCTCGGGGGTATTTGATGTGTGAGGATTAAAGCTCTAAGCTCCCTGTCACTGGCTGGGAAGGGAGAAGCAAGTGGACTCTGGGATAGTAAATTTAATTCCCTGTAAATACAGATTAGATGCTCAGCCAGGGTAACCCCAGGCAGTTTCAGTGATTTCAGCTGCTGGTTTAGCCCTGGGGGTTTGAATGCCCCAAAAACAGCAGGCGGGGAGCCTTGAGAAACCAAAATGCTTGGCAGAGGTGCAAGAGGTTGCAGAGCTTGGGTGGAAACAGGGGGATCACAGTGTGATCACCCCTGCCTGGGTGGGATGATGCTCCGGCTGTGGTGGGGATGCTGCTGTGACCTTGTGCTCCCAGCACTGGGATTCTGGCATGCTTCCCATGGAATTGCAGCAGGGTGCTGGCCCTGCGTGGTGACAAGGTCTGGCGTCACTCGTGGATCAGCCACAAAGCTGCTGACTGTGGCACTCGCCCACAGATGTTGCTGTCCCTGTTTCTCCGCTGTCTTGCTCTGCCTAATTACGTGTCCGAGCGCTTTCCCTTTGATGCTAATCACCCTGGCAAGGCGCTGGAAAACAAGCCTGAGAAGGACACGCCTGCATGCACAGTCTGTCCCTGGCTGGGCCTGATGCCACTGCGGATGGAGCTCAGCGAGTCCCAGCACATCTGTACAGCTGTGCCTGGAGCTGCTGGGCTCTGTCCCCAGCCCAGTGCTGTGGGGTGATCTTTAATCACCAAACTCCTCCCCATTGCTGGACACCAAGAGCTGTGGTGTGGCCACCACCTCTTTGGTCACCTCTTGGGTGACCAGGGCCACGTGCAGGGTGTTATTCTCCTACATGAGAAGTCTGATCTCAGCATCTAGGACAACACCAAAGGTCGGGATGACACTATGCCTCGGCTGAGCTGACTGGGTCACTTCCAGGTTTGCAGCCCTTGTAGGGTGGAGAAACATAAGGTTATAGCAAAAAGTCCTACCTGGGCGGCACTGCTGGGGTAGGAGCTGTTGCCATCCAGGATGTTGTGGGGCAGCACATGCCTGATCTCCACGGCGTTGCTCCTTCTCTTCGTCATGTCCTCCAAGCGCATGTGCTTCAGGGACGGGAGGCTGCCCAGGGGGCTGAGGAAGGTGCCCCGGCTGATGTGAGGGTCACTGAGCTTCCTCTGCATGGGAAGGATCTCCCCGTTGTGGGTGACGTCCGAGTTGGTTCTCCGGAGGGGCCCGTAACGATCCCTCACCTCGAAGTACTCGTCTGAGATGGAGGAGGCATTGGAGCGGCGATAGCTGTGGTCAGCAGAGCTGCTGGAGTAGCTCTCCTGGTCACTGAGGGTGATGTACTCCTCCTCCTCCTCCTCCTCCTCCTCTTCTCCCAGCCCGTTGTGGGCACAGGGAGGCCCTTTGTCCTCTTGTGGTGCTGCCACTGGCCGGTCTGGCTGGACGTGGCAGGTCTCCATTGAGGCTTGGTTGGGTTTCTCCTCCCGCGCCTGCTTCACACCTGTTTGGTCGGCCAGCGGTGGTTGTGTGTCACCCTCCAGGGCAGTGCTGCTGTCACAGGTTGTAACGACTTTGGTCATGAGGACACCAACAGGGACGGTCCTTGGCTTTGGAACTGGAGGCTTGACATCCTCCAAGGACTCCTCCTGTGGCTTCAAGTGGTGGCCCAACGGTGAAGTGGCAAATGTCCCTGCTTGCCTCGTTGTCCAGCTGATGCTTTCGATGGGGCTGGTAGTGGGGGCTGCAGGAGCTTCCATGGGGGGCTGTGGGATCTGTCTGTGGCTGGGGGACAGCAGAGGTGGCTCATGGTCTGAGTTCTTCCTGGCCTCCATCTCCCTGTTCTTCAGCATCTGCCGGTGCTGGGCGCTGGCCTGGGAGATGTCGCAGACTTTGATGCGGTTCATCTGCGAGAGCTTCACGTTCTTGACCTTGGGGTCAATGATATTGATGTAGCCCAAGACTTCGCTCCCAGGCTCGGGGTCAGGCTCCACCCAGGTGGGCAGGTAGTCAAACATGTTGGCTTTCTCCAGGTTCAGGAGGCCGGGGTGGATGAGCAGGGAGAGGTCTGCCATGTCACCGTGCCGGTCACCCCCCTGGCCCTCGGGAAGTGCTTTGCCTTTGTTGTCTGTCTTCTGGTTCTTGTCCTGGTTCTCGGACGAGGTCTTGCTGATCTGGTCAGCGCTCTTGGCCTTCACCAGGGCATATTTGGGGTTTATCAGCTTCTTCACCACAGCATTGGCGGGGGTCACCGGCACCACGGAGGGCAGCGTTACAGGCTCGGGTTCGGGCTCTTCGCCCATGGAGATGGACTTGAGGCTCACCCCCTTGGACATGAGGTAGAGCTCCTGGAACTGCTTGTCAAACGCCTCCACCACCTGGCCCGAGAGGACTGTGATGACATTTCGGTCTGTCCTTGCCGCGGACCAGGTGAAGCTGAAACAGAAACACATTGGAGACTCTCTGAGCACTTGCTGGTAAATAACACCTCTCCCCAGCCCCGGCTTTCCCCAGGGGACTGACGGTGCCAGCAGGGACGTGATCTCACTGTAAACATTAATAATAATAATAATGGGATTGACGAAATAGCTTCCATCCCAAATTAGAGTGAAGGGTTGAAGTGTTGAGCACAGTGGGACTTGAAGTAAAAATATAAGGCGTTTGCAGTGGGCCAGTTTTTTACTTTGGTGTTGATCTGTTTGGGTTAGTTAAAAAAAATGACTCTTAAATGGATTTGTTATTTGTTATGGCCAGAAATGAGGAAATGTTTCAGCTCCATGTTTATAAAACCTGTCTTTTAGACCTGAAACCTGACCAGGGCTGGTCTATTTTTTACCAAAGTAAGTTTTCCTTTGAACAAACTGAAAAATACTTTGTGTAGGAAATTGACTGGAAAAGCTGAGGTTGGTGTGAGAGTTGGGACTGGCTGCGGTTGGTGCTTTGGTCCTTCCTTGTGTTCATCAGCACAGAAACGCTTGGTGTGTCCCACCACCTCAGAGATGGACGAGTGTCCTAGGCCTGGCGGTGTAGGGAGTAGTGGGAACCCCTTGGGGCCCACTCCAAATCTGCTTGGAAAATCATCTCCCAGTTTAGGAGGAGGAGAGCAAGTCTGGCATGGGGTCCTGGGGTCTTGGACCACGTGGGTTCGTGTCGATCCTTTGACCAACACCTCCAGGGGGTGGGCAAGAGGAGATGTCACTGATTTACCTGTAGGATCCACACATGGCTCGATCCCCATCCACGAACATGAACTTCTGGGCCAAAACCCCTTTGAACTTGGTGGCTGAGCGGGTGAAAAACTCCGTCCCTCCAGTGCTGCGGACGCGCAGGTTCTGCAAAGGAAAGGCAGAGGTGTGAGCAGGAGCCAAGGGCTGGTGTGAGAGCATCATCCACCCCTCCTAGAAAGCCCCTCTGGATGCTCCACAGCCCCTCTGAGGAGTGGGAACGCTCTTCATGGCCGGCTCAGAGGAGGCCAAGGCCACGCAGTGAACCATGGACTCAGCTTGGAGAGTTTCCTGCTTTGCCTGTGTGCCAGGCTGTGTTTGCCATCTCTTGAACTCGGTGCCCCTGTGTCCGTGGGCGAGTGCTGTGTGATGGTGCTGCCAAGCGCTCCCCAGCTCCTGCAATCCATGCAAACGCCATCATGGGAGAGGAGGTTCCACAACTGCTTCCAGTGGGAGATCTACAGGGGCTTTTAGGGGCAGGTGGTGACCCCAGGACAGCCCACGTGGACCTGCTGGCAGCGGGTTTGTCCTCCACCACACTCCCCCTTTGCTGTGCTCCTAAATTTGGGCATACAGTCCTGCTTTTAGGGGCTGGTGGGAAATCAGGCAGTGGAGCAACATCTTGTCACCCTGGGGAAATGAAACCCGGTGATGTGGGAGCAGGTCCCTGGAATGGATTTGGATCTCCTCCTCAGGGAACTCGGGGATGGTGGGGCAGCCCTGGCTCTGAGAAAATGTTTGGTGTTTTTTTTATCTCCTGTCTGGCTCCTGTCTCTGGACACATTCCACAGCAGAGCAGATAGCATCTTCTACGGCAACTGGGCTCCTTTTGGGTGGGGAGAAAATATTTTCTTAAGAAAGCTCCTGCATTCCTCCTGTTCCTGCTGGGATGTTGGTAATGCTGTTGCTAAAGGCTCTGTGTCATCACTGGGTCATGCCCTCCTTGGCTGTTTTTCTGTGTGTTTCATTTTTTGAAGAAAAGCATCAAAAATATTTGTCTTCCCCTCCTCCAGCCTTCCTCGTCTGCTTTCCTGGGCTCTCTCCCTGTGACCATGGCTGGGCACAGCCCTAAGCCCAGGTGCACCTCTGGTCGCTGCTCCCCCACACCTGGCAGGAGGATTCAGTGCAGATGATGTGAAAGCAACAGCTTTCCTGACCCTGTTTCCAGAGAAGTTTCATACACTGAACAGAGAAATTTTGGAGGGTTTTTTGGTGTATTTGAATTTTTTCATAGCATTTTCCTTTTTGTCTGCTGTGGCTGGGGGGAAACTGCTGCTGAGCACCCTAATTTCTGTCAGTGTGCTGTACTGAGGGGGCTGGGAGCTGGCTGGCAAGGAGGCTGGGATGGCAATTCCCATCCCTGTCCCTTGTTATCTCTACCCATGGGGCTGCTGGGAGAGCAGCTGACACCTGAGGCTTCACCCTCTGCCCATCACCAGCCTGGGCATCGATCTCCCACTCAGAGACAACCCTTTGCCCAAATTCCCCGAGCAGCCGTGGGCTTTTCTCAGGGACCCAGTGCCGGCCCCTTTTCCTCCTGGCTCCTGGTGTATCTCTGCTGTTAAGTAAACCCTGCTTCTTTAATCCCTGACGAGGCAGCGGGATGGCTGAGGAGCCGGGGTGGGTGAATCACTCCCCAGGCAGCCCTTTGCTCAACGCAGCGCCCGCCTTGCCCGAGCCGGTTGCTAATTGCCAGCAAAGGCACCGAGATAACGAGGGACGTTTCGTTAACATCTCCTGGCTTACGAAGCAGCTCCCAGACTCTGCCCTACTTTCTTCACCTCCTCCTGCATCCCGTGCCAGCGAATTGGCTGCAGTATGTGGCAAATCCCAACTTCTAGACATTTGCCGAGCTCTGCAGATGTTCTCCTGCTTTTCCAGTCCTGCCACCGGGCTGCTAATGCAGGAAAACACCGGAGTGTGTCAGCGCTGGCTTTTCTGGTCTTGAAGCGGCAGCAGCCTGCGGGATCCCAGACTCTTCAGGGAGTTTGGACGCAGGTAAAAGCTCTGCTGTGTTTGCTTTAATTGTTGGGAGCAGCAATTAAGCCAGGCCGGCGGGCACGGCAGCTGGGGAAGGTGTGGGGCTTGGCCAGCCGGTGCTCCCCGCGTGGGGGTCCCTGAGCCCCCGCTTACCCCACCTCGTGCCAGCCAGGTGTGAGGGTGTCGTGGCTCCTACGTGTTCCTGCTCAGCCAGGGGTTGGCCCTCACCGTAAGCAAATCTGGGGAGCTTGCCCAGGCACGGGCCTTCCCGGCGGGCATTTGGCAGCGGGCACGTGGCCAGCTGACGTCAGGAGCAGCAACATCACCTTTCTGCCGAGCAACAGGCGAGGCTGAGTGATCGTGGCCAGGAGAGGGGGGTCTGCAAGCCCCCAGTGAGGCCGTGGGGCTGCTTTGGTGTGTTTGCATCCGATGCTGGCGATGGGAGCATTGTGCCCAGGGGGGAGCCTGGCACTGTCCTGTGGCTGGAGTGGGGGTCCCCGCTCTGGCTGCTGCTCCTGAGGCTGAAATAACCCCCTGTCCTCTCCTCTGCCCCTTCTTCTGCCTTCACATGAGCTCTGTGACAGGTGATTTTCTCTGCACCCCCTGCTCACACAGGGATGTGGAAGGGGAATCACAGAATCCCAGATTGGCTTGGATTGGAAGGGGTCTTAAATCTCATTCCAACCCCCTGCCATGGGCAGGGGCACCTTAAACTAGACCAGGCTGCTCCAAGCCCCCTCCAAACGACCCCTGCACTGCCAGGATTCTCCCCTTGTGCTTTGCCTTCCCTGGTTTTACACGAGATTGGTGCACAGGAGTGATTCCATGTGCATCTGTGGCCAGAGAACACGGCATGTGCGGGCAGATCAGTCCCTCCAGCGTGTGCTGCCCAGCACAACGAGAGCAGTGAGGGCATCCTTGGCAGCTGCTGGGGCCTCAGGCAGTGTGGCAGTCTCACTGCTCCGCTCCCGGCCCTGTGCTGGGGCGGAGGCTCCGGAAAAGGGGAAAATCGAGTTTTTTAATTCCAGCCTCTGACTTGCGGGAGAGCCTGAAAGCGCGAGAACCGGCCGGAGGTTGCTGCTGCTGGTCCTGCCCCTGGGGCAGCAGCAGGCAGGGAGCTGGTGACAGCACAGATCTGGCTCTGGCACAGCATCTGCTGCTCCCTCCCTCTTGCCAGCTCATTCCCCAGGAGGAGCTGAGCTCACAGGTTTGCCCTGGGCTTTGCTGTGCCCACCCTTGTGGGGCTGCACCCCCCAAACACGTCTCTGTCCCAATCCCAGCACTGGTTGGGTACCAGCAGCCCCCTGGGCTTTCTGCATGCAGCTTTGCTGGGTGCAAATCCACATCCCTGCCTCTCACCCCTTCCCCTCCGTCCTGCTGCTCCTGAATTTGGGCATCACCCCCAGCTTTGGCTACAGGAAAAATGGACTAAACTCTTCTAGCCATGGGGGTTGTGATTCCCCAAGGCAGGAGGGAGCAGAGCTGATAACTCTGATTATCTGCCTATGTTTGGAGGAGGTTCCCTGGCTTCAGACCTCTGGTCATCTCTACCTTCAAGTGTCCAGCGTGCATGTGGGCTCGCTCACACATCTGAAGGAAGTGCTTCACATTGGTCTCATCCAAAATGATGTAGACTCCCACTTTCCTCTTGAAGCCGGCGTCCAGGAGGTCCTTGAAGATGTCCACATCAGTGAACATGTCCATGACCACGGCGATGACCTGGAGAGGGGAGAGGAGAGATGAGTCTGGGTAGCATGGCTGGGGACAACCCAAGGTAGAGTCAGCGCTTCCTTTGTGAGAGCCAAAGCAATGTGCTCCCTGTAGGAGGCTGGGATTTGGGGTGGGGGAGCCCAGGATTGCCCCCAGCTCCAGACAGTCTTAGAGTGGACAGGAGAAATCCCCACTCCCACTCCTCTGCTGTCACTGTGGAAAATTTGATCTCCAAGACAGGTAGATGTGGCACTTGGGGCTATGGTTTAATAGTGGCCCTGGCAGTGCTGAGTTCATGGTTGGACTTGATGGTCTCAGATGTTTTTTGCAACCCTAACAATTTCAGTGGTGGCTCATAGCATAATAAACTCATGAAAAACTAGTTACTGAGGGTGAATCTAACCTTCCTGCCTTTAACGAGCTTCACAAAATTCAGAGTCCAGTTTCTGGCTGAGAAGTTTGGTTGTCAGCATTGCAGGGATCACCAGAAGGAGAGACCTGCAGTGCACAGCGATCTCAGAATGGTTAAGGTTGAAAAAGACCTGTGGGATCATCAAGCCCAACCATTAAGTGGTGTGTCCATCTGTCCTGGTCTCACTGCCCAGCCCGGGGTGCTGCTCCTCCTGCACAGCATCCCTCCTTCCTCCCAGGTTGTATGGAAGGAGCTGAGCCAGGACAGCAGTGCCAGGCCCTGAGCGGTGACAGCTGTGTTTGTCACACGGCAGCGTCACCAATATCCACAAGCTGGAGCTGCCTTTGTACCCAGGGCGTTTGCTGCTCTCCCAGCCACAGACAGGGTGAGTCCCATGGGTGATAGGATAATGGATCTGGGCCACACTGGGAATTGCACTGGAATGTCTAACTGAGCACCAAAGGTTGCTCTGAGCCCACGGATTTTGATTTCCTGGCGATGGCATCACCCGTGGTGGTGAGCGGCAGCTCATGAGATATGGCAGGCAGAGGGGCTGGAGACAGCTGAGCATCCCAGGGCAACTCCACAGGGATTTCTGCCTCCCTTATCCCAGGGGAAAGTCCTGTCATCAGGGTGCTGGCTTGTCGTTGTCCCATGGTCGGAAACCTGCCGGTGCTCCCATCTCTGTGGCTGTTCTGGAGGTGCCCTGGGCTGGGGGCAGATGGGTGCTCTTGGCCACTCACCCTTCCAGGAGGGCCCTGCTGGCCACAGCACGTGGCTGAGCCAAGCAGGACAGGGAGACCCCAAGATGCTCCTCCCTCAGGAAGGAAGGGATTGGGATGGTGCTGGGTGCTTGCGCACTCAGACACATCCAGTCCAGAGCTCTCAAAGCACCGAGCTGCCTTTTAATTAGTTTTGTGCCACAGGACGTGGAGAGCTTTAATTAAGCAGGAGATTGTTATGACACTGCTGGCTCTCCCCTTTCTTTTCTGCAGGCGATGGGGGGAAGAGCAAGGCTGTGTGGGGAGCCCCAGCCCTGCTGTCCCCGCTGCCACCCTGGCGTCCCCAGTCCTGACCACACAGGAGTGTTTTGGGAGGTGCCAGCGAGCCAGGTGAGGGGGCACTTCATGGCTTTGCCAGTCGATTTTAAGTGAATTCCCATTTATCCTCACCCAAGAGCCTCGCACCAGGTTTTGCTGTGACAGGCTAAATCCTCACTCCCTTGTGCATCCATTCACGTGTTTTGCTCATCCTCCTTGTCCTGGTGGGGAAACTGAGGCAGGAACCAGCTGCTGGATTTGTATGGATGCAAAGTGGGATGGGTTTAAAGCTAACTCTAGGAGCTCTGGGCTTGGATTTCCCGTGTTCAGCAAGGAACTGGGGAGGAGCTGAGCTGTCTTCCATGAGTCCTGGGTAAGGGACACCTGTGGTGGGACAGTGTGTGCCTGGCTTGAGGAAAAAGGTTTGGTGGCAGCTGATTTGCTTCTGACACTGATGCTCCATGTTCACGTCACTTTGCCCGTGCACTGTATTTTCCCCAGGAAAAGTTGAGGACTTGTAAAATGGGGATGAGAATAGCGCTGACCTTCATTTTGGAGGGAAAAGAGCATTTTCCCATTGTGGTCCCAGCATTCCCGAGGCCTTGGCTCGCAGCTGTGGCTCTGAAGATGTGAAGGAGTTTTGCAGGGCTGTGGGCAGGGCACTGTCCCCACCCCCAGCCCTGCTCACGCAGGGGTGGTGAGCAGCCAGGGCACAGCAGGCAGTGGCCCAGGGTGGCCAGCTCGGGCATGGGGAGGGAGCCCAGCTCTCACCCAGTCGCCCACATTTTCAACCCAATTCCTCCTGCTCAGCTGGTGCATCCTGTCACCGCTCAGCTCCCGCTTCCCTCCCCACCGCGTCTTGCCTGCAGGACAGGCTTGGCCCCGGTTTGTCACCGGGATCTCAGGCCAGCGTGCCAACACTGCCCTGGTGTGAGGCAGGCCGGGAGAGCAAGGACGGCGCTGGCAGCGCTCCCGACGTGGTGACTGTCCTTGTCCAGGTGAAATCTGCTGCTGGGCTGCCTGTGCCTGAGCCCTGGGATGCCAAAGCCTGGCACAGGGATAATCTGCAAAGAATGGAGGCCTGTCTGCTCCAGAGCAGTGAAATCCTGTGTGCTCCTTGCCTCGCAGGTTGGGGAATGGCATTGTCTGGAGCAAACTGTGCCACCTGGCTGTGAGGAGTGAGCTTGTCTCTGTCCCTGTCACCTCTGCCAGGGCAGTGCTTGGTGCTGGGACATTCCCTTTCCTGGAGCCCTTTTGCTGCTGCATCATCCCAGGAAGCTTTGCTGTCCCTTTGCTGTTCTCCTGGAGGGTGCAGAGTAAATCAGTCCTAAATCTACAGCTGCAGGCTCCCAGTGCCCACACAGGTGAAGCTTATCTTGCCAGGATCCATTGGATACAGCAGTTGTGCAGGTGCTGGGTCCCAAAACCCTGAGGAGCAGTGAGCATTTTATCCCCCTGGACACTGGGCAAATGCTGTTGGGATTTTTTGGAACAGCTTTGATGAGCACATGAAGTGCAGGATCATGTTTTATAGAGGAAGTTGCAGCTCTTTATTGTCTCACTATGAATCATTAGATAATGACTTTTGGGGTGCACCATGTGGGCATTTAATAAATTAGGCAGGCACCAAGGCACAATTAGAGGAAGCATGTTGGGATGGAGGAGAGGTGGGACAAGTAACATTAATAATTGCTCTCCCCTGTCGACCCTTTCATCCAGGAACAGCAGAAGATTTTGTAAACAGTAATTAATAGGGCCTCCCAACCTTCGCTGGAAGTTGCTCAGGGTAATTATATCACCACAATCCCAACCTGGAACCTCAAGTGCAGAGAGGAGGTCAGAGTCACTGCTCTTTCCAGTGGCTTTGGGCCCAGGTCAATGTTTTTGTGCTCTGGTTTCTGGTCAGAGGGAGCCAAGAGGAGAGGAGGAGAGAGATCTTCCTCCCTGCCCATCATAGAATCATTAAGGTTGGAAAAGATCTCCAAGATTGTCAAGTTCAACCTTGGACCCATCACCACTTGTCCCCAGCCCAGAGCACCGAGTGCCACATCCAGTTGTTCCTTGGACACCTCCAAGGATGGGGACACCAAACGGTCCTGGGCAGCTCCTTCCAGTGCCTGACCACCCTGTCCATGAAGAAATTGTTCCTGAGGTCCATCCTGTGAACTTTGCAGCCCAAGGGGATCCCCAGCAAGGAAGAGACGGCCGTGCCATGGCTGGACCTGGTGAAGGTCTCTGGGGGGAAGCTGCTGGTGCTCCACATCCCTCACCACCTCTGCTTGTTGGCCACAAAGATGGGATTTTCAGGGAGAGCAGGGACGTGGCCACAGGAACCTGCCTCTCCTTTCTCCCATTCATTCCCAGAAAGAGGAGGGGATCATTTGCATCTCCCTCTCTGGCACACCTGGGATAGAGGCTCTGGACTCGGCAGCATTTGGCCGCATTCCTGCAAGCAGCAGGGTTCCTCTGGCCCTCAGAGCGGCCTCACAGCCCTCGGCTTCCTCACGCCGACTCTGCCTGCGTGACCTTCCTGCACCAGCAGTGCTCTCATGAGCTCTGAACTCTGCTGGGCCAACGCCAGAGGACTTTGCTCTCCTGGCCCTGGGACAGTGACTCGCACGGCGGGGTTTGGGGGTTGGCACCGGGAGCGTTTCAGAGCGAGCGGCTGGGACAACGTCTGGAGCAAGGGTCACCCTCCGGCAGGGAACAGTGAACCTCTCCCAGGCCTGCACTCCTTTGCACGTGGATGGAGAGCGCTTCCACTGCCTGCTGGGATGGGACAATTCAGCAGCATCTCCCCAGGGAGGACAGAGCACAGGGACAGTGTGTGTGACATCTGATGGTGGCAGCAGGACGGTCCCTTTGTCCACTCTCGGCTTCTTCAGCCGAACCTTTTCACCTCTGAGCTGCTGTGAAGACCTTAAGCCCTGGCAGAAACCGGCAGGGTGGTCTAGCCCAGTGTCCCCCACCCTTAGGAGCACCCACAAGTTGTCACCTGGGCTCCACTGTGTGGCAGCAAGTTCAGCTGCAGGGACTTCTGTCCTCAAATACGGGGTAGGAGACCATGGAAGAACCCCATTTTCCAGCCCCTGTAACTCCTGCCATCCCCAGACCCTGCAGGATGAAGCATTCACCCATCCCTACATTTCCTGAGGTGCCATAAGCTCCAAGCAGGCTCCTGCATGTCACCAGTGGTGTCACCATGCCTCATCCCACAATCAGGGACTGTCTGGACCGGGAGACAGAGCCCAGCCCTGCTCAGGGGGCATCAAGGTACGGCTGATGAGCACAGCAGCATCAACCATGGCCACATCCCTGTGTCCTGGAGAGGCTCCAGGGGAGGTGGGGAAGTGCCGATGCCTGACTCAGCCGCCGGCTCTCGAGCAGGAGCAGGGTGTGGGATGAGTCAGGAGGAGCCGTTTGCGTGGGGGCAGGTGAGAAGCGGTGAGTAGGCAAAGTCAGGCGGGAGCTGCAAGCCCGAGTCAGAGGCAGCCGGAAAGACCCGAAGATGAGACATTGTTTGTTGTGGGATTGTTCTCCCATCCTCCATCCCATGGGATGTCAGCTCTCCCTTCCCTTTCCCCTCGCTGCAAAGCATTTTGGTGGGGGAAAATGTCACAGGTGAGGACAAGTCACCTTGACTTTCGTGAGGTGACAGTGACCACAGATGCCTCCTGCCCACAGTGGGGCAGCCCTGACACCCCCATCAGCCATTCCCGTGATCCTGCTGCCTTGGTTGTGTTGGGAGATTCATTTTTCTGCCTGAGCTGGTTTGAAGAGGCTCTGCTGGCTGCATGTCACAGGTTTCCCTCTCTCCTACCAGGATCTGTAAACCCCAGCACTGCCTCTGGAGGAGCCAGGTGGACCCGACTCATCCCAGCCTGTCCCCTCTGCTCCACAGATACCCTGGCAGGATCTCCCTGTTTCCCTGCTGGAACATCCTCCGGGTTGGGAAGCTCCTTCTTTGGAGGTCTCACAGTATCGGACACACAGAACTCAAAGAGCTTCAAAGCACCAAGAAACCAGCAGGCACCGACCCCTGCTGCACATCCTGACCGGGGCTGGGTCACTGGGAAACACCAACAACCTCTGCCCACCTCTGCTGACCTTCAACACATGGCACCATCTCCCTCCTTCCCTGGTCCTCCTGCCCACGGGAAGGATGCTCAGGCATCCCCACTCCCTGCTCCCTGTTTGACGCCACAGGGAGGACAAGTCTTAACCCAAATTCCTTCAGCATCTGCCCAGCCTTGTCCCACTCACCAGCTCATCCTTTTCCTCTGAAAGCCAGGAAGAGGCAGCTTGGAGCACCACAGCCATCTTGGGCCAAACTTGATCCTTGTGTGTGTCAGTGCCAGACCAGAAGCTTTGACTACTTTGTCCCAGGGTCACGGACTGGACGGATGGTGGACACAAGGACTGAGGCCAGGCCGTGACCCCAGGGTCATGTGCTGGAAGCTGGTGGACCCAGGGCCTGAAGCCAGAGCACAAGCCCAGGTTCCTGTGCCCTGTCACATGCTGTCACACCGGGAATAACGATTGTGGAGTGGCTGGGACCATGGGCTCACAGCTGGAGAACAGCTCAACCCCTTTTTCTCCCCATCGGTTTTCCCCACAGGCGCCCCGGGATGAACGATGCTGCCGTATGGATATTGGGAAGGGCTGTGCTGCTCCCAGGGAGTGCTGATCCAGGCTAGCAGCATCCTCAGCAAAACCCCATCCCCAAATATTGGTTACAAGGAAAAACCTGCACGCTTGGCCTCGCTGCCTCTGCTTGGGCAGAGCTTCCCGCAGGACAGGGATTGCCCGGCTGGACAGGACTTTCAGCAGGACGCCCTGGGGCCAATCCTGCCCTGTCCCCGCGGCACACCTCACCTTCTGAGCCTGGCAGATCATCTTCCTCACCACCTCCTTGATGTGCGCCTGGCCCTCGATGGGTGGCTGCATGTAGACGGTGGCCCTGGTGACCCCGCGGTAGGCGATGGTCTCGGGCCAGCCCAGGTCCAGGTGTGGGATGGAGCGGTCGGACTTCTGGGGCCAGTACTCCAGGGAAGGGGCCACGTCCTGCTCGTCCCCTTGGCTGTTCCGATCGCCCTCGCTGTCCCCGCCGCTGCTGCCGTGCCGCGGGATGTACTCGGAGCCGGGGTCGTACGTCTCCAGCGTGTCCAGGATCTTCTTCAGCTCCAGCTCGGACAGGAAGTCCCTGATGTTCTCCCTCTTCAGGACTTCATAGAAGGCGTCGGGGCCACGGGAAGCCAGTGCCTCCAGGGCCAGGCGTTGCTCCTCGCTGTAGAAGAACTCGGGCTTGGACTCGCTGGACCTCCAGTTGACGTGGCTGTCGTCCAGGCACTGCACCTGGGAGAAAGCCATGGTGACCCCGCACGCCGGTCCCCTCTCCCGAGGGAGCTCTGTGCCCCCAGCGAGCGCCGGATGTCGGCAATAAATGAAGAATTAATTATTCTCCAGTCTTTAAATGCACAGTTTGCTTCACCCTCCCCAGCCCAATGCGCAGCTTGGGAAAAGCACCGCTCCCTTTTCCAACGGCTCCTGCCACGCCGGAGCTCTTCCTGCCGGGGAGGAGGGATTGGTTTCTGGCTTGCTCCCGGCTCCACGCGGCGAGAGGGCTCCAGGCAAGGAAAACGCGGAGCTTCCCACAGCAGGGGCTGCGTGACGAGGCAGACAGCCCCAGGTGTACCCACAGCACCAGAAAGGTCCTTCACCCCCGGGTCCGCTCTCTCCTCATCCTTCGCTCTCTCAAGACAGCGCTAACACCGGGTGAAATAAAAAGTGGGAAAGAAACAAAGAGAAAAGCGGCTCAATGCAGGGCAGCGAAGAGCAGGATTTCTCGGCCGAGGTGCCGTCCCTGGTTCTCGTTCCTGGAGGAGCGGGTCAGCCGGGGGGCTGCTCGGCGGCGAACGCTCTCGCTCAGCCTCCTGTGCATCGCCCTGGCAGCTCACGGCTCGGGGCTCCTGCCAGCGCGCAGTGCCGGGGCCGGACAGGTAACAGCAAGAAGTGAAAAGAGGAAAAGGAAAAGAGTGATTCATCCCTCCGCCCTGCCCCACCTGCAGTCACATGCTGCCTTCACACATTCCCTGCCCAGCCCGATTAACTCTTTCGGCTGATGCGCTCTCACACCTGTGGATCCGACCCCGGAGCCCCCCAGAGCGTGCGGGTGCGGGAGGGTCCTGGGCGGCTCCGGAGGGCTTTGGGTGTTATGTCTTTGAAAAAAGTCTTTCTCCTCTGAGATTGCCCCCTCTCCCGGCGTGCCGGCTGGTAAGTCAGTATTTTCCAGGAAAAAAGCTCTGTCTTGTGGTTAACCCCTCCTGTGCTGGTCCAGGAGCTTGGAGCCCGGGTGACCACCAGGTGGGAGCTGCCAGAACGGTTCAAAGCCGCACAGAAGCAGGTTTAGACCGGATATTAGGAAGCATTTCTTTAGGGAGACATCTCCTGGAACAGGCTTCTTAGCGAGGTGTCCTGTCTGTGTTTAAGAGGCGTTTGGACAATACCCTTCATTTTTTGTCAGCCCTCAATTGGTCAGGCAGTGGGATCAGATGATTATTGCAGGGCTCTTCCAAATGAAAACATTTATTCTATCCTGTTCTGTTCTGTTCTGTTCTGTCCCCTTCTCTCCTCTGTAGGGTTTGCAACATTTTCATGGTCACATTACCAGACCCTGCTATGACAGATTTCATTAACAACTGCGAGATGGACAGAAAACCCCACCCTGGATTCACCAGTTGGTCCTCACAAGCCAGAAATGTGGACGCTCTCTTGAGCTTTTCTCTAGGGAGCTCAGCTGAAGATGAATTTCAGGAATTGGGGTCAGATTCTTGTACCAATGCAAAAAGGAAAGTGCCATGGGCTGTGTCTCTGTCCCTGGCGTTGGTGTGGCTCATCTGGATTCACAGCCGGATAAATGAGGGCCCTGCCTGAGTCAGGCTCCCGAGGCGAAGCCGCCTGTCTGTCCGGGTGCTCGGCCATCAAAGCGCTCCTCTCTGCAGCCACAGTGGCCCTGCTTGTCCCACAGTGACAAATCATGCGTGGGGTTGTGCCCAGCCCTGGCCTGGCCTGTGCAGGAGGTGGCAGTGGGGCTGGGGGACACAGGAATGTGACAGCTGTGTGTTGGGATCACGGAATCATTAAGGTTGGAAAAGATCACCGAGTCCAACCCAGCACTGCCAGGTCCAACACTAAACCATGTCCCCAAGTGTCACATCAACACGGGGAAGATTGATGCTCCCAAAGAATACCAGCTCTGGAGGTGTTTCAGGTGGAGCTGGTGACTTCATGGAAAGGCTGTGCTGACCCTGCAGGGATTTCCCAGTGGTGGGATGACATCCCCACACCGTGACCTGGTGATTGATTGGTGCAGCAGAGACCGAGGGAGCTGGAACCAAACCTGGGCGTTTTAGGTGAAATCCCAGCGCTGCTGGGAGTGATGGGGACAGCAAATGGGACAGAGGTGAGCACTGAGCCAGCACCCAGGGCCTCTTTGGGTATGATGGGAGATGGCCCAGATCGGTGCTGGAGTGTGGGTGTGTGGCATGGCAGGAGCATGTTGTGGTTGTCACCACCTCAGCCACTCGCTCCAGCTGTTTTTGTTGTGCCAGGAGATTCATGGACTCTTCCACGGGGTGTGAGCGCTAATGATTTATTGCATATGAGGTGAATGCTGCATCCCGGCCGTCGTGTGGCGTGCGCTGGCTCCCAGAGCCTGCTGGTGGGGGCGGATTGGGGTGGCAGAGCCCCACACCTGGAGCATCACCTGATCCTCACACTGGGTGACGACACCTGAGTCCCCCATCTCCAGACCCCGGCGGCTTCTTCCCCCAGCTGAATTTAGTCCCCAAATTGGGTGCAGCCCCTGTGTGCAGGCACAGGTTTCTGTGGCCGAGCAGGTTGGTCCTCACCATTCCAGGCGTCTCCGGGTGGATCCAGCTGGACAGGCAGCACCTGCTGCAGACACGGCCCCTTTTCCTGCAGATGGAAGCATTAATTACAAGGTCCTAATTAATTTTCCATTTTTAGCAGAGGGCCTAAAAGTGAGGCAGTGGGGTAAGACACTGCTCCTGGCTTGGGGGCTCCTGCTTCCCACTCACTCTGAGGTCCCACCAAGTGTTCATTGGTAGAGTTGAGGCCTGGGGTAGGCATTTCAGCTGGAGTACAACATCCAGACACTGCCTTGCCCTTTGGAACGTTTTCCACCCTCCAGCCACCAAGGATTTGCATGGAGCCGTGCACAACGTGGTGTTTTAGAGAGGGGAAACTGAGGCACAGAGCGCTGATGGCAGCTTTGCTCACAGCTGCTGCAGGACAGAGTCACTGGAGCCCCAGCGCTGACTCTGACCTTGGGGAAAGGCGGCCCACGTTGGGCTTTTTGGCATCCTTGGGATGTGCTGAGCACGGCCTGTGGTCTGCCCACAACCAAGTCGTGCTCCCATCGCGCCCCACGCTCCTTTATGGAAAGTCCCAAAGTGTCACCACTGGTGTTTGAGACAAACTGGGAGGCTGAGGGCTGCACCCTGCTTTGGTGGAGGTCACCACCCAGGAGAACCAGGACAATGCTCCCAGTGCTGTGCAGGGATCACCCGTGCCCATCCCCGTGCTCCTGGCTGGGCAGATTCAGCCTGGAGAGCCGGGCAGCCCATCCATATTTATGCCTGACATTAATTTCCATCCATTTCAATATTTTATGAGCATAACAATTAAAAAAAAAAGAGTTCAGCGCTCGTTGAGACATAGAAATAATTGGGTGTTGATGGTCCTGGCGCGCTGCCATGCAAATCCCGGGAGCTGCTGGTGCTGCCCATGCCCAGGAAATTGCCACAACGGTGCACGAACCCGGCTGGCCCCGTGGGTGGGGATGGGCAGTGCCTGACCCGGAGCTCTGCTGCCTTCGGCCGTGGCCCCAGGTCCTGGTGGGGCTCTGGAGATCCCCCCGGGGCAGCTGTCACTGGATTTAATGTGGGAATAGATCCAACCTGCACCGGGCTGGGTGTGGGCAGCGGGAGGTGAGGGGCGGGATGGATCCTGCTGTGTTGGAGCTGATGGTGGGAATGAGGTGGGGGAGGCAGAGGTGGATTTCCCCGTGCGATGTGCTCCCTGCTTCTCCTCCTGGTGTCCTGCCAAGGTCTGGGCATCGTGGCCACAGCAAAGGGTCACTATCTGCCCAGTGGGAGGGGGCATGAGGGGGGTGAAGGGGCGCAGGGTTTGCCCCCACCCTGTCAGGGGTCTCAATGTGTCACCTGCCTCTGTCCCCCAGACACCGTGGCCTGCGTGGACCCTGAGGAGTGCGCCCGTGTGTGCGGGGCCGCCGTGGGCTGCTCCAACATCGCCTACCCCAAGCTGGTGGTCGAGCTGATGCCCAGCGGTAGGTGGGTGCGAGGGGGTCACTCCATCTCCAGCGGGCTTTGCTGCACCCCGGGGCTGTTGCCAGGGCTTGGATGAGGTCCCGGCATCCCGGGGTGCAGCTGAATGTTCCCAAATCCCATCTTTGCCCCAGGGGAGATCCCAGCGTGTGGGTGCAGAGGGATAAGCACCATCCCGGGGTTATCCTATCCTATCCCATCCCTCCCGGTTCAGCCGCTCCCTGACTCTCCCTCTCTCCCGCAGGGCTGCGGGGTCTGATGATCGCGGTGATGATGGCAGCGCTCGTGTCATCCCTGACCTCCATCTTCAACAGCAGCAGCACCCTCTTCACCATGGACATCTGGAGGAAGCTGCGGCCGCGGGCCGGTGACCGGGAGCTGCTCCTCGTGGGCCGGTACTGACCGGGGGTTTCGGGGACACCGGGGGTTTCGGGGAGACTGGTGGGGCCGGTCCAGCCTGCAGAGTGCCTCCACTCAGCCTGGCTTATGCAAGGAAAACAAGCCCTTGGATTATTTTATGGATGAAAGCGCTGGAAATGCAGACGGGCCGCTCGGTGCAGCCTCTCCCCGTCGCCTCCTGCCCGGTCCCCCGGGAAGCCGCGGCTGCTCCCGGCCGAGGTCACACACGGGGGAGCTCCGGCGGGTGGCACAGGGCAGCGCTGCCCGCACATCCCCGGCCCCTCCCGGGGTGGCGGTGCCGGCGGGGAGCCCCCGGGCTCGGGGCGGCGCAGTCAGCGCTGGGCAACGCCCCGGCACGGTGCCACGGCGCCGGCAGCGTCCTCGGCCAGGGCAGACAATAACAAGGAGCGAATCTGGGTCAGGGCTTCGGCTGGGCTGTGCCGGGGCTGTGCGGAGGCTTGGCTGGACCAGCAGCTGCAGCAGCAGCTGTTTCTTGGCATCCTCCATCTCCGGAGGGTGGGAAGGGGATGGGCAGCGATCCCGGGGAATTGGGGTCCCGCATGCTCCCCCTTGGGAAGCGGGGCGTTTGTCTCAGAGCCTGCTTAGCCCCTCCCTGGCACTGGCTTCGCTGCCGGTGACAAGGGTGTGACAAGGCAGGACAGCTTTCCCGAGGATGGATAATTGAATGTTTGCGAAGGGCTTTGCCCGCCCGGGGCGGGAGTCGCTGCTGCGGTGGTTCCCGGGAAAGTTAGTGTCGGGTGATCGGTGCGAGCAGGACGCTGCGGATCGCAGGGATAGAGACAAGGAAATGTGCTTGGGAGAGGGGAGAAAAGCTGTTTAGGCTGCCTGTTTGAGGTTTTCCTGCCAGCGTGGAGAAAGATGGGTTGGGTCCTGAGTAGCTCTCAGGGGGTCCCAACTGCCCCCGGACCTTCCAGGGTGGGATGCCACATCCTGGGATCATGGTTTGGGCTGGAAGGGTCCTTAAAGTTCATCTCGTTCCAGCCCTGAGGAAAGGGCTTTGATTGTGGGGTGGGAAAGAGCTCCCAGTTCCCGGACCTGGGGGTTGAGCTCCTGCTGTGGCCGTGGTGCCTGGCTGGAAACTCCTGCTGGTGTTGGATGCTGCTCCATGCCAAGGTTGTGGTGTGGCGATGCAAACAGCTGATCCTTCCCAAATTCCCCCAGCCCGGGCTGTGCTGGGTGCTGCTCTCCATTCCCTGCCCGGCTCAGCAGGACTCGGCCACCCGGCACACCCAGCTCCTGCCTCACTCAGACATTCCTGCTTTTCCATGATCTTTTAGCCTCAAGACCAGGTTGCACAGGGCTTTGAGCAGCCTGGTCTAGTGGAAGGTGTCCCTGCCCACAGCAGAGGGTGGAACAAGATGAGCTTTAAGGTCCCTTCCCATCCAAACCATTCCATCATTCTTTGATTCTGTCCTCTGTGGCTCACAGATATTCCAGAGGGGTTTCTCCTTCCCCATGGATCAGGGCGCGCATTTTACACTCGGGCTGGTTCCTCTTCCTGCAGCACCAGGCAGCAGTAGGAGTTCCAAGCTAGAGCTGCTTTCATGGCTTTATTTTTCTTTTATTTTTTTCTTACTTCTGCTTTTCGAGATGAGCAGATGGAGATGTAGGAATTTTGTGGAGCTGTAAATAAGCTGGGCTGAGCTATAAATACAGCAGCTCTGGGACGGGTCCTGCCTAGGCTGGGCCCAAAATCTGGGGTCTGGCCAATGCCTTGTGCTTCAGAGGAGGGTGATGCTGTGGGGTGTGGCTGGGATTTGGGCAGGGATGGGGTCAGGGTGATGCTGGGGACTAACACACCCCTCTGTCACAGCCTGGCCAGGGAGCTGAGCGTGGGGCAGCTCAGCCCATGTCCCCAGCCCCTAGCTGGGTGCCTTGGCTGGACATGGCGGTGCTGAGAGCATCACCCAAATCTGGCCAGAGCACCCAGGCTTTGCATCTGGTGGCTTTTCACAGTGGAAGTGTCCATCACCTGGTGTTTTCCTTTGGGGGGTCCAATTTAGCAGCCACCAGGGCTGGGCAGGGGCCTGGGAAGTGCTTGCCCACCTGAGATGGAGCAGGTAGTGGCACAATCAGCATCCTCCATGGTCCTGGGGATGTCACCAGCAGTGAGTGATGCACCTGCATCCCCAGGCAGCACTGGGACCAGCACTGGGACCTGACCCAGCACAGAGATGCTGCAGGTGCAGGGCAGTGACAGCAGTGTCACCTGCAGCACCTCGCTGCCGCTCGCAGGGTGGTCACGGTGGTGCTGGTGGCCCTCAGCGTGGTGTGGATCCCCATCCTGCAGAGCTCCAGCGGTGGCCAGCTCTACGTGTACATCCAGGCTGTCACCAGCTACCTGGCTCCCCCTGTCACCGCTGTCTTCATCCTGGCCGTCTTCTGGCCCCGAGCTAATGAGCAGGTACACGGCTGGGGTGGCCCTGGGACAGCCTGATCAGGGGTGGTACCAACACCTCCCCGTCTGCCCTGCTCCCAGGACACAGTGGGGATCAGCAGGCTGCGGGAGGAAGGAGGAGGCGATGCTGGAGGGGCTGGGGACAGAACTGAGCCTGGCTGGTGCTCCCCAGGGAGCTGGGGGAAGCCTAAAGGGGGATGCAGCTGCTGCCTTGCATGGCCACCAAGGGTGGCATGGAGCTGGCAGGGGACATCCCCTTGGAGGGGGGACCAGGGCTTGGCCATGCCCCAAAACACAGGGATCACTCCACCCCCGCTCAGGGCTGGCTGGAGGGGGCAGCTCCTGCGGGGTTTGTCCCCGCTGTGGGGTGACCATCCCTGTCCAGCCACCCACTGTGGGCCTTGGCTTTGCAGGGAGCTTTTTGGGGCCTGATGGCAGGGCTAGCACTGGGACTGGCCAGGATGGGGCTGGAGCTGGCCCACCCCACACCCCTCTGTGGGGTCCCTGACCAGCGGCCGTGGCTGCTCGCTGACATCCACTACCTGCACTTTGCCGTGCTGCTGGCCGCTGTCACAGCTGCCATCGTGGTGGGGGGCAGCCTGCTGACCTCCCCAGTGCCCCCAGCACAGGTGAGTGGGGCACCCCCGACCTCAGCCAGAGGTGTCGGTGTCACCCTGTGCACCCTGAGCTCTGCTGGGGGGTCCCCGTGGTGGGCTCAGCCCTGGGAGGGTTTTCCCAGCAAACCTCTGGTTTCCAGCTGAAGGATCTCACCTGGTGGACCCTCTCACGGGAGCCCCCCCAGCCCTCCGTGTGTGGCACAACCCGGGGACCCCCCGATGGTGAGTGTGTCCTCAGGGGTGTCAGACGGGGGGGGGGGCAGCCTCTCAATCCCTGCCTGTAATGGGCAGCAGGGTGGCATTGACACCCTGTGCCTCAGTTTCCCCAGGACTGTGCCACCTGCCAGGAGGTGGCTGTCCCTGGGGTCATCATCTGTCCCCTACACTCACCGTATTTCTGTGCCAGGTTCCTGTTCAGCCAGCCTGGACACCCAGCAGCCACTCAAGGCCATGGGACCCCCAGCCATGGCTCTCAAGGACACCATGGAACCCCCATTCTGGGCCCGTGTCTGTGGCATCAACGCCATTGTCCTGATGTGTGTCAATATTTTCTGTTATGCCTATTTTGCCTAGAGCCCTGACAGCCCCTGGGGTGGGGAGGAGGCCCTTGGAGAGGGGAAAAATGCGAATTTGGGTGGCAGTTTTTACTTGTTTGGGACGTGGTGTTTAAATCCACAGGTGCAGCAAGTTGGGTGTTCTCAGCACTGCAGACCCTGAGTGCATCCCAGGGGTTGTGAGGTGTGGGGGGCATTTGTGGGGGCAAAAAATCCCTGGGAGGGGTTTGGGACAGGCATTGGGGTGGGGAAATGGGGGCTGCAGGGAAGCAAAACCACAGCGAAGGAGCAGCTGTGTGAATGGAGGGACAGGACCACCTTGGCAGGGCTGGAAAAGGAGCAGCTGCACTCGAGGGTGACACCCAAACACATTTTACTGGCCCTAAATAAAAAATAATATAAAAAAGCGCCACAATTTGCAGCTATAAACAGCACCCACAGGATGGAATCCCCCTGGATCAGCCTTCCCTGGTACTCTGAGTCCTGGAATTCCTTCTTGGAGTTACGGATCCCGGCTGTGTCCTGGCTGCCTGCAGCCCTCCCTGGAGTCAGGGCTTTGCTTATGGGATCTGGAGAGGAGCCAAGGTTTGGGGTTTTGGGCTCACTCCCTCTGTTGCTGTCATCCCACCGGATTGTGGCTCTGGGAAAGTTTTTATAGCCATGGTTGAACACTCCACGCTCCCCGCTTCCAGCCGCTGCCAGCCCCATCCCCGGGCTCTCGGGGTCAGGCAAATGGGGCAGCCACAGCTGATGTTTCAGGGTGCCCCGTGGCACAAGGACCCGGTGGGGTGGCGCTGGGACAGGCACCATCGTGGGGACAAAGGGACACTCAGTCTGTGTGCAGGCAGAGGCAGCTCTGGTGAGTGGGGACAGCGGGGCCGGGTCCTGCCCGGTCACCTGCAGCGGGGTGAAGGTCACTTGTGGATGGGGTGGACGTAGCTGCGGGGGAAGAGCCCGACGCGGCCGGAGATCTTCCCCTGCCACCAGTTGGGGTTGGGGCAGTCCAGGACCTCGATGATGTCCCCGCGGAGGAAGGGCAGCTGAGAGCCCTCCTGGGCTGAGAAGTCGAACTGGGCTTGCACGAATCGGGGTCTCTGCCTCTGGAGGGAAGCCGAGGGCAGGGGTTGGTGGGAGGAGAGGGGTCCCCGTCTGCCAACCCCCAGCACTGGGTAGCACTGCCTGGGTCCCCAGGGTGATGGGGACACTGTGCCACTGTGGGACGAGGACCAGCCTTGGGGTGCCTGCTTTGAAGAGAGACAGAAGCCAGGGAAATCCTTCCATGAGAAGAACGGAGTGCTGGGGACAACCCCAGGTGCAAGAAAGAGCCTGGGGTGCAGGGCACAGGCAGGGATGCAGGGGAGCACCCCAGGGATCAGGGGAGCACCGTGGATGCAGGGGAGCACTCCAAGGCACAAGACTCCCTGTTCTTGCTGCTGGGAGACCCAAGATGGGTGCCCAGGGGACCCTTGGAGGCAGCTGGCACCCCTCACCTTCCCAGGTCCTTCCAGGTGCTGGAGCCTCCCCCCGCCCAGCTCCCAAGGTCCGGTTTTGCTGCCTCCACAACCACTGCCCCAGGGCCTGGCTTTGCTGGAGTTTGGCTGTGCCCTGTCCTGATCTGGTTGGGTTCTGCCACCTGCCCCTGGGCATCACCCCTGGCCCGAGGGACGGTGATGTGTGCCCTGCCCTGCCCCGCTGAGCTGCTCCAGGAGCTCTTCCTCCCTGCAGCACTGCCTGTCTTGGGCTGCTGCACCCTCTCCTGCTCCTCACTCCCTTGAGCCAAGGACCAAGTGCCAACCAGGGATGTCCCTGTCCCCCTCTGCAGGGACACTGAGCCTTGAGAGGGCTCTCACAGGGGTTTGGGACCAGCCCTGCCATCACCCCATGGCCCTATTCATGGCAGTACCTCCTCCGTCCGGTCCTCGTCCCGCAGGAAAATCTGCTGCTCTTTGGAGACCGTGGTCATCCTGTAGAAATCCACCAGCTCATTGAGGGAGTTGAACTTTTCCTCCCAGAGGAAATATTTGCCATTCCTCTCCCGGAGCACCTTGAAGTGCTGGACGTGCTTCCCGTAGCTGCGGAACAAGGATGGATGTCACCCCGGCCTTGGGATGCTGGCAGCACCCCCTGAGGTGGGTAAAGCTGGGGGTGCTGGCAAGGTCGGGATGAGCCCGTGGCTGCCATTGCACCCTTCCTGCCATGGTGGGGGTGACGGTGGCACTGGGGTCAGTCCTGGCCCTGCAATGAGGACCCGCAGCTGAGACCTGCTACAACTCATCCCACAGGCAGCCAAAGCTCAGTACCCGGCCCTGGCACAGCGGGATGCCTGCGGGCTCAGGGATGGCAGCGTGCCATCCACGTGGAGGGCAGGTGGCTTTGTCCAGGGCCACATCTGAGGAAGGCGTGGTGAGAGCTGCAGGTCTCAGCACATGCCAGGAGGAGTCTGCAAAGGCTGGGATTGTACTCCCAGCTTCCCTGTGCTCCTGGGGACCCCCGCGGTGCAGGAGGACGGGGCGGGCAGGATTTCCCTTGCTGCCACCCCGTAGGGTGTGCCTAGGGCGGCAGGTTGGGGTGCCCACACTGCAGGGCCCCGGCGCTGCCAGGCCCCCGGGCAGGGGCAGGACTCGGCTGCGCTGCTGGTGACGCACGGCTCCCTTTCATAATGGGCAAGAACCTCCCCGAAACGTTTAATTAGGGATTAAAAGGGTGAGAAAGTGCCTGGCTGGCCTGGGGCCGCCCCTTGCTCCCCAGGCCGGGGCAGAGGAGGGGTGAGATGCCCTGGGACAGGCTCTGCCCGTTGTACAGCCCTGGCCGCGGATCCCGGAGTCATGGGGATGCTCCAGGCACCTTGTTCTCCCGGGCCGTGTCCCCGGGCTGTGCGTGCAGCTCGGCCCCAGCCCCGTCATCACCCCCGGGGTTGTGTTTAGGGCTGTCCCTGCCAGGGACCCCAAGCGAGGCAGCGGTGCAGGGAGCGGGAAGCAGCGGGGATGGAGGCGGAGCTGAGAAGGAGGGGAAGGTGCTGCGCGAGGCTGTGCCTGGGTTTGTTGTGGACACGGCTCCGCGGCCCCTTCGCGACAGGGCAGGGTGCTCACCCCTCCCCCAGCACACACGACGATTGCCCGATGCCTCGCTCCCCAAAGCGGGGGCTGCAGGGACCCCTGCCCCTCCTGCCACTTGTCCCAAAGCCGCTCACCTGACGGAGAGGGAGAACTCGCCCGGGGTGCTCTCGCTGTCGCGGACCAGAAAGGCTCCCAGGTGATTGCGCTTGAGCAGCCGCTCCTCTGCCAGCTGCCGGGAGATCCTGCCCGCGTACCACCTGCGAGGGGCACCGGGCTGAGCCCCGCGGGCATCCCTGGGCACACCCCACCCAGCGCCGCATCCCCACCCTGCGGGATGGGGGCACCGAGATTCCCGGTGCCGGCGGGAGCAGGGTCTCCATCGGGCTCCTCACAGGACTGGGACCCTCCCCCGGCAGTTTCTCCCTTCCCTCCCCCTCCCGGCTCATCCCGGCATTTTCGGGGGGGCACCGCAGGGCGCTGTGGGTGCGCTGCCCCCTCCGCGCAGGGCGAGCGCAGCGTCACCGACAGCCGCGACCGCATCCTGTCACCTGGCCCGTCACACCGCGTGCCTCGGCCCCCGCTTTGCTGCCTGTCCCCTCCTCCGCGTCCCTCGGCCCCTCGCGGGAACAGCCCTTCCAGGTGGAGAGCACAAACCCCTCGGTGCCAGGATAAACCCCTCCTGCCTGCACTGCCGGCAGCTGCCGAAACGAGCTGCAGGAGCAGAGTCCCCGTGTCCTATCCCTGCCAAGGCTGTGCCCGGGTGTTTCAGGTCCCTGGGCCATGAAGATTCTCTGCTGCTGTTAAAATTACCCGGTGAATGATCAGCCAGGGAGTTTAGCACGGAGCATCTCCCAGTGCCAGCCCTCCAGGTGCTGCATGGAAGAGGCCGTGTCTTGCTCATGTCGGGTTGTTATCCCAAGCTGGAGAAGCAGTGGGATGTGCCCCGGGCTGCCCCGAGCCCACGCGTTGGCTCTGGCATTTAAATGTGATTTACCAGGGGCTAATGATACATAAAACACAGGTTCAGTCAGGGATGGATTAAGCTGGGTTTTAATAACACAGTAATAGGATTGTGTTTAATGCAGCTGTAATCCCATAACGCTTTGTTATTCCTCAATTATCATTTATTTAGTGGCAGTGCGGTGTGAGGGTTGGATTTTTGGGGGTATGTGGGTGTTCTGCTGCCTCCTGTCCCCTCGGGCTGTGGTGGCGTTGGCAGACTGACCCGGCAGGCAGACCCCATCTCTATGACTCAGTTTCCCCACGTGTGGGACTACCCTGGCTCGCAGCAGACCTTTGGGAATTGGGATGCACCGTTGGGATTGCTGCTGGGATGGTACTTACGGGTGTGGCTTGACCTTGATGTAGTTCTTGGGGACAAAGCCCTCGCAGCCGAACAGCTCAGCCTTGTACCAGTTCTGGTCATCTTCCATGTTGAGGATCTGAGGCGGGGGAGGAGCAGGGAGGTGTCAGCCTGGCTGCCTTTCCCCTGGGAGGGGGGCTGAGTGGGATCCCACTGCTGCCCCAGAGCCCACAACATCCACCAACACCCACACTTTCCCCTGGGGAAAAAGGGCTCTGACAGCGCTGGCACGGTCTGGGGGGTTTGGGGTCATCTGTACAGAGCTGGAAGGTGTCTGGTGTTGTCCCAAACCCCCGCCCAGGGAAGAGGATGAAATCTGTCCCTGGAGCAGCTGGGACATCAGCCAGGCCCCCGCGTCCCCGGGGACGGTGGCAGTGGGTGCTGACACCGCTTCCGTGTGACAACATTTTCCAGCCTCCCACGCAGAGGCCCGGGGCCCGCACATCTGTGAAAACAGGATCCGAAACCCCGGGTCAAGGCACGGGGAAAACACGCCGGGAGGCAGGGACGGCACGGCAGGTTTGGGGCTCTGGGTTACAGCCGCGCTGTGCCCTCGCCCTCCCCGGGGGGCTACAGAGTGCCAGGAGTCCGGGAGGAGCCGGAGAGGGATGAGCAGCTGGGCAGGGAGTGGGTGCCCTCACTCCCATCGCGGGGCTGCTGCCCCCCAGGGATGTTCTGAGCCCTCCTGAAGCTTTTTGGGATTCCCAGGTGGCATCTAAGAGCCCACCCCACTGCCAGTGCCTGGGTGAATGTTTGGGTACATGCTCCCCGCTGCCGGATCCCTGTGACCTCCAGTGCCCCCAGGACAGGGAAAACGTGTCCCAGCCCTGGGGGGCTGCCGCAGAGCACAGCTGGTGGCACTGATAGCCAGGGAGGCCACAGGCCCTGTCCCAGCTGGGGTGTCTCCCTCTGGAGATATGCCTGGTGGCACAGACAAGCAGGGAATGCTGCTCCACACTCCAAAATCCTCGAGGCTGGCTCCTTACATCCCACAGAAAGCCCCAGAAGCAATGGACAAAGAAAGCGCTGGTGTCACCATGTGCCCACTCTGTCCCCCAAAACAGCAGCATCCAACCCCCCCGGCTGGTGACCCCTGCCCGCGGTACCTTCAGGGTGTCCCCTTTCTGGAAGGGCAGCTCGTCCTTCTCCGTCGCCTGGAAGCTGTACAGGGCCACCGACTCCATGGCTGTGACGGGGAGGCTGGAGGGGTCCTGGGGCTGTCTGGGGCTCGCACCCCGCAGGGCTGTGGGGTCGGGGCTGAGCACACGGTGCGGCGGCGCCGGCGGGCAGGAAACCGCGCTGATGTCAGCGCTGCCGGGGCACCACGCGGGCCCTGCCGCGGCCACAGCTGCCCAGATGTGCGGGGGAGGCGAGGGAAGCCGTGCCAGCCCACCCGGGTGCCAGGGGACCCGTGTGCCAAAGGATGGCAGCAGGATTTGGCATTTTCTCCGCGGTGAGTGGTGGGCTGCTGTTGAGCTTTTGATGGGGTACCCTTCCTTCTCAGACCAGGGCAAGAGAGCAGAGGAGGCTGCTGTTCTGCTGAGTTCTTTATTTCATAGTCTCATAGCTTTCTTGAAGGCAAAGTTTGAAGGGGGTTCATGATAAAGGCAAGCAGCAACAGCAAACAGCAGGCAAAACCAGCTTCTTCTTCTTCTATATGCTCTGTATGCTCTATATGCTCTATATCCTATATGCTCTATACTCTATATGCTCTATACTCTATATTCTTTCCTACAGAAGTGTGGATTATATTTGTTAATTGACCAATAAGATTAACACACAATTCTAGTTTTTCTTTCCTTAACCTATCCTGGTCTAATTCTAACATTCGTAAGCCTTACACAACTGTTACACAGGTATTACACAGATTTGTGGGTACAGTTTCTATCAGCTCTTATTGTTTATGTGAACACTCTATCTAAAAAATGGGAACAGTATAATTCTGTCTATGTTTGTGTCTAAAGTGAAGAATTCTGTGAGAAGGTAACACTGCTGCAGTAAGAACTGTGTTTAAGGTCTCTGCTACAGCTTTTTAATGTTTAAGGCACTTAGCTTATATTTCTACTAAAAGTTAAAAAATCTATATTTCTATTCCACTTTGGTGTGGCTTCATGTATGTCAGCTTGTCCAAAGGTTTACATTCAGCCCCTGTGCTTTGGCTTCCCTCTGGGCCTGAATCCAGAGGAGCTTTCACTCCAACAGGCAGCGGCCGGGATTTGGATGGGAACAGGATGGTGATGGGCTGGGCATGGGTTGAGGATGTTGGGAAGGGTGTCTGGAGAGCACAGGCAGTGCTGATGGGGGAATCTCTGGTGCCTTGGAAGGGCTGAGCTGCCAAAAGGGGGCTTGGTGGGGAATGGTTGTTCCAGAAGCAAGAAAATCGTGGCGGGTGGGAATGGCGGAGGCGGAGGGAGGTGGGTGGATGCACACACCTGGTTTCTTCAGAATTCAGAGTGAACACTCCGTGTCTCAGCTCTGAGCAGCAAGCTTTCAGCACAACTGATACTGGCTTTTTGGGCTGTGGCCCCTTGGGGGGGTTGATTTTTTCCAGTTTTCTTCTGCAGGGCTAGGGAATAAAAAATCCCTTTTAGACTAAAACTGAGCGCTAAAACTTCCTGCTGCTCCCGTGGGCGTCAGGCACGGAGTCTGCAGGGCTCGCATGCCGGGTATCATTCCCAGCGGGAAGGTCTCCAGAGCTGTTCAGCCTTCCTGTGTGTGGGCTGGGGCATGGAGCGCACAGAAAATCCGCCAGACACTGCCTTGCTTTGCTGCGAGGAATTAAACCAGGGACAGCTGCAGCGCAGTCCCTGCCCATGGATTTGGGCATTTTCCAGTGAGGAGCAGGATGCTGCTGCCATCTGCCCGGGGTGGGATGAGCCATGGTGCTTGTAGGGCCACTGTGGGGACACGGGCTCGGTGATTTGCCTCTCCCAAACTTTAATCCCACTTCCTGACTGCATCTGAAAAGCAAATGCCCTGTAACACCCCACTGAGGGCATTTCCAGGCCCCCAGTGCCTGTGGGAAGCAGAGAGGGATGTGCAGGGTGTCCCTGGGTGTCCCCACACCCAGTGAGGCACAATCCCCAATGGTCATCCTGAGATGTGCTGGTCCCAGGGGACATGGAGATACTGGGAAGGCCAGGAAGGTCAGGAGGCCGTGGGAAGAGGCTCTGTGTGTGCTCGCCTGTCACATGGAGGATGGGACTCAGCAAATCCCTACGTCCCAGAGAGCCCCAGGGGATGGGAATGCAGCAGGAAATCATCTCGGGATGAGCTTCCTCTACCCCTCAGCAGCCTTGAGGAGGATGGAGCTGGATATTCCCTGGGGAAAGCAGCCCAGCAGAGCCTCTGCTCCACCCTGCTGCGGCCAAGGGCCTGATCCTGTCCCTGGTCCATCAGCCCAAACTGGACGATGCAAAGGCCACTCCAGGCTATGCCTGGTGGGGAACAATAGGGCAGGGGGGGTGTCTGGGCACGGGAAAGGGTTGGCGTGGGAGAAACCTGCAGCCCAGGAGTGGGCTATTAGAGCAGCAATCGGCTGTGCCAGGGGTGGACACCGGGACCCGTTTTGGGGTTTGGCTTCCTGGAGCAGCAGGGAGGCTTGGGGGGCACCTTGGGGTGTCCGGTCTGGAGCCACACGTGATCCCACAGCGCCTGGGAGGGGGCACAGGACAGTGGGGTCACAGAGGGTCCTCAGGCCTTGGCGCAGTGGCCGGACTCAGGACCGGAGCAGGATGGGATCTGCCAGCAGATGGCAGCAGTGCCCCAAGGGACACTGGGGACACCGGGGACACTGGGGACACTGGGGACAGTGCCACCTGCCCCTCCACTCAGGCTCTAATGAGGCAGGCCGCCCCTTTGTCGTCTCTGTCCTGCCACCGCCTACATCGCACCCTGTCCCCGACCCCCTTCCCTCGCTCCGATCCCTCCTGCTGCCCCGGCCGTGGTCCCCGGGCGACCACCTTCTGGTCACTGGTGGCCAGCTCGTGGCTCGCTGTCCCTGGCTGCTGCCTGAGCACGTGTGGCCACTGTGGGGGTGACAGCAGCACCCGCGACCCAGGAGAGGCTGGGCTGATGCCAGAGCAGTCTGTGGCCCCTTTTCTGGGTTGGGAGCCAAGCTCTGCAGTGCTCAGCTGGTCCCTGGGTGCCTCACCCCAACCCGCTGTGCCAGCCGTGAGCCGATGCCTGGCAGGGTGGCATCCTAGGGGACCTGTCCCGTTATCCCTGTGCCCTGCATGTCCCCAGTGTTCAGAGGGACACAGGAGGTGACACATGGTTGCTGTTGGTTGGGTGTCAAAGCCTGAACTTTGGAGTGAGGCGCTGAGCTCAGCTCAGCCTGCAAGGAGATCCCAAGGGATGCCATGGATCACCCGAGGGCAGAGCAGAGGGTGGGAGCCCACCCTGCCCTGGGTTTCCCCACCAGCCTGGACTGCCTCTCCCTCCACGCAGGGGAGTTCTGTGACCCTGGGGACAGGCGGAGGAAGGGGCCAGCGCCTCTGGCATTGCCTCTCCGGCCGCACGGCCATTGCAGGCGCTGCGAGCTGCCTGGAGCTCCCGCTGACTCCCGGGTTGCCCAATCTGCCCCGCCCCGTTTCATCAACATCCTGTGTTTACCTGGCTGCAAAATACCCACGCGGGAGGGAGGAAGAGGAGGGAGGGGAGTCTCTTCCCCTTCCGCTGCGGCCTGGGGAGCTTTGTTACGGCCGCCACTCTGGGCTCCCCAGCTCCCGGCCCGTGCCTCGGTGGCTCCTTGCTCTGCCCACGGGAAAAGAGGGGGTGTCTCAAGTCTGGCTTTGCCTCCAGAGGCGCTTTGAGCTGGGCCTGGATGGTGCAGGGCTGGGCAAGGCGAGCTGGCTCATTGCAGACCCGGGGCTTTGCTCCCAGAGCGGGGAGAGGGATGGGTCCTGCCCCACAACACAGCGCTGTGCCGGGGGTTGGGAATGCAGCACAGCCGGGATCCGGGCTCATGCCTGGGATGGTGCATGTGGATAAACCCAGGGACACGGGTCAGCTGTAGCTGCCTGCGTGCCCGGGGATGGAATCAGCCTTTCCGATGGGGATCCGGATGCCTCTCGAGGAAGCGGGAGCCCCACTGAGGCCCCGCGCGGAGAGGAAGCGACATCCTGGGCTAGAAAACGCCACGTCAGGGCCCCTAAACAGGATCTCAGCGTCAGCACTTTCCCCTGGAGCAGAGGCACGTCGGTGACTCCTGAGTGTCGGATCTTGTGCGTAACCCAACTTCTCAGCCCACACTGAGGAACTGGTGTCACCATTTACACTCTGGTGTAGCTGCGGACAGAGGATCAGACCCCTCTGAGCCTCACATCATCCCACAGGACCTGTAGGAAAACATTTACAGGAGGAGCAGAGCCAGTTGGCCACACTGGGTCCAGTGTGGCCTTGAAAGGCTCCTTGAGGTGTGTTGGTGGCCTCCAGATGTGGAGCTGCATCTCCTTGGGGTCAGCATGGGTGGTTGGGGCTGGTATTGGGGTTTTGGGGCTGGTAAATCAGAGCAGGGCCCAGTTGCCTGTGGTGTAGGTGGGTTGGGAAGTGGGACTGTGCTCTCATGGGAGAAGCCCAGGGACAGGAGGCTGGTGGTGGGACCTTGCTTTCAGCATTTGGCCCCAAAAATGGATCTGGAAAAGGACTGGAAGTCATGAAGTCTTGGGTGTGGAATTCAACCCCAAACCTACAGGAAAGGATCGCTGAGGGGTCATCCAAAACAGCCTCCTCAAGAGGGATGCAGCCTCGGATGGTGTCTGGGAAAGGGCCAAACACCGTTTTGGTGAGGAACACACAGTGGGGGCTTCCTGGGAGTTCCCAGGGCTCAGTTTGGAACTGCTGGATGAGGTTACAGTCCGTGCCTGGCTCTGGGCATGGCTGGGATAGGGACTCAGGCCAGGATCACTAACAGAGGTGTGAACCATTATCGAGTTAATCATTAGGGCCAGCACAGCTGGAAGTTATTTGCCTCCCTGGGCCCTATAAAAGGACATAGAGGCCACTTCTTGGGTTTGGGCTGATGAGGAGGGAGTGTTCTTTCTTGTGGCCGTGTCTTGGAGCTACTCCTGAGATCCTGCTGTTCCCTGGGATAGTTCCTCTCAGCAGCCTGGGATGCCCCAAAAGCAGGTGAGTTGTCCCTCTGTACAGTGGCTGTGTCTTTCTTGGTGTGACCTGGAGAGGCTGGAGCTGTCCAGATCCACCTGGAGCAGGTACTCAGTGTTCAGCTGGCAGCAGATCTCGTTTGCTCCGTGGCTGTGGTGTTCTGGTCCTTGGCTCTGTCCTGGGACCTTGCTGTGGTCACTGATATGCTTGAGGGGAACTCTGGGACCTGCTGGGTGCCCTCATGCAGGTCAGGCTCTGCTTTAAGCTGTGGGAGGAATGTTTTCTACTGAATCTTGCTCTGGAAATGTCTGATGGCGACTCCTGGGGTGAGCAACTGTGTCTGGCCTCCAATCTTCATCCTTGGTGCTGGGCTGCCTGCCTGGGTTATGGAGAAAGTGAGGTCCCCATACTAAAATTCCCTAGATAGGCTGGTGCTGCAGCATGGATGGGAGTGGGGAATGCTCTGCCAGCTCTTGTGGGTCCTCAAAAACTACTCCCAGGCAGTTGAAGCTGGAAAAACCCCCTGTGATGCGTTCTGTCAGCGCAGCATGGAGGTGCAGAGGGTCACAGAACTGCTTTGATTTGCACGGGAGACAAATCTGAAGGGTCCCTTTAACTGGAAATTCCAAAGAAACCAGGCAGGAGGCGTGGGATTTGGGTGTGGAGGCTGTTTGCCATCAGTGTTTGCCATGGGGGAAGGCTGCTCGCCCTCGGCACGGGCTGGCGGAGTAACCACCCGTGGGCAGGGGAGCTCCGTGGCTCCCACAGGGCTTGTTTTAGGGGAACCGGGAGTTTGGTCACATCCAGACACAGCCCGGGGCCTGAATGGATTCCAAGAATCTCCCCCTCAACGAGAGCATCTGTTATTTTTCTAGGAATTAAAAAGAAAAACCCACCCCAGAAGCCTGTGCCTCGTGCGTGGGTGAGGGGACCGTGCTGTCACCGAGCTGTCACCGCCGTGACTCACCCGGGGGGGGGCTGCGATTCCCGGGAAGGAAAAAAAACGTAGGGAGAAATTGTGAATGATCGCTGGCTGCCGGTGACTGAGCTCTCCACCGGGGTAGTCAAATTTCGGTTCCTCCTCAGGGCTGGCTGGTTAACAAAGAAGTTATTAATAACCAATTAAGCCACAGCTCACGTCATGCCTTCCTCAGGAGCGGCCCTGGTTCCTCCTTTGGCTCCATACCCACCTTGTGGTTTTGGGGGGGACGTCTGGGGAGGTGTCCCCTCCCTACAGGGCTGCTAGTGGGATGGACATGCCAAGGTGACACTTCCCAGGGCTGTGGGGGACTGCCAGTACAGAAGTGACTTGGGGCTGGGCTGTGGTGTGTTTGGCTGAGCTGCTGGTGGGACAGGAGCCGTGTGTGGCAGGAATTTGGGCAGTGCCAGGGCAGATGGTGACAGCCATGGGGGCAGCCAGAGGCCAGAGGAGGAGGGTCCCTCGCTGGCCACTCGCTCAGGCTGAGGATGTGCGGGGGGCCACATCCCAGGCAGCGCAGGAGGCGGAGGGGCTGCTGGAGCTGGGCCCACCGGGAGAACGCGTGGAGCGCCGGATGCGCCACGAAACCCCAGAGAATCCGGGCACTGTGCTCCTCCTGAAACCGCCTATTCAGGGCACAGACAGGCAGGACAAGGGGGAGGAAGCGGAGGGAAGATGGAGCACTGAAGGCCTCTGTGTCTGGCCGGACGGATGCAGGTGCAGCTGTGGATTCCCCGGATGCTCCGCACTGCCCTTTCCTGCGGGGAAGCAGGGGATGTACTCGGGAGTCCCCCCAGAGTCCCCAGCCCTGCTGTGACTCTGATTTATTCCTGTTGCCACAGCGTCCAGTGCTGACTTTTCCCCTCTAGAGGCAGGTCTGCGTGGATTCTCTGAAGTCTCATCCAGGGTTGGGCTGTCCCTCATTGCTCTGACCTCTCTCCCCTCCTCAGCTGAGTATCTGCGGGAAATGTTTAGCAATTAAGTAGCTGTGAAAACTCTGCCCAGCCTGTCATCAGCTGGGGCTGAAATGAGTGGACAGCCTCCAAGGTTGCATGGGAGAATCCACACACGTGGCTTTGCCTATCCCAACCCACACGGAGCTGCTGCATCCGCTGCCCTTTGGGAAACCAAGCTGCTGCTTTGGTGGCACAGCCCCCTCAGGGCAATTTCCTGAGTGTGATTTTTGCCTGTGCAAGGCAAGAGGAAAAACAGAGTGCAGATTTTTCGGGAAGCCGCAATAAAACTGATGGATTCCTCCCTAGGGCTGTGTTGGGTTGTGCTTTCTGACACATCAGCTGTGGCAATCCAGGGTAATTTCACGGAAGCCTCTCCAGATATCTGTGTGTAAATGAGAGCAGGATCTGGCCCGTGTTAAGGAACACTGCCCAGGGGTTTGCTCCAAGACGTGTGTTCTCGCTTTCTGCCCTCTTAGCAAATACAGCACTCCTAGGAGGCAATTCTGCATCTTAAATAGAAAGCCAAGGCACTGCTTTCTCTCGAAATATTCCTGCAGAGCTGGAAGCAGCATTTGCTTCAATGGAAGAGTTTGAGATCCCCAGGAAAATGGGGACGTGAGCCCCTTCCCTGTGAAGCTGATGGCACAGGAACAGCGTGGCTCTGACAGGGCTCATGATGTCAGGCACTAACATTAGCACAGGTAATAAAAACCCTCCCCACGTAGGTGTGTTTGGCACATGCACAGAGATGCAATAGCAAGCAAAGCATTTTGGCAAATCCCGTTAAATATCTGTTTCTACGTGGTGTTCCTTTCAGCGTCTGAAATGCAGATTTGTCATCTTCCTTCCTCCTTCCTCCCCTCTCTTCCTCTCTCAGGCTGAAAGAGGAACTGGGTTTGGGTTTTGCTGGTTTTTGGGCTTTGCTGGGGGGCTGATGGTCTTGGTCACTACAGGCTGAGCAGCGTGTGGAGCTGCAGATGGGGTGGCAGCAGGACACACTGGTGTGTTACGTCCTTTTGTCATATTAATGATACAAGATGGTGCCCTGCTGTGCTGGAGGAGTGGCCCTGCTGGTCCTCCCTGCTGCAGGAACTGGGATTTCGATGCCATTTCATGTCAGGGAGGTTTAGGTTGGATATCAGGAAAAGGTTCTTCCCCAGAGGGTGCTGGGTACTGCCCAGGCTCCCCTGGGAATGGTCACGGCCCCAAGGCTGCCAGAGGTCCAGGAGCGTTTGGACACCACTCTTAGGGACACAGTGGGATTGTTGGGGTGTCTGCACAGGGCCAGGAGTTGGACTTGAATGATCCTTGTGTGTTCCAACTTGGGATACCCCATGATTCAGCCTCTGGCATTGCCTGGGAGCAGGGGGCTGGAGGCACCACAGGGCACTGGATGCCTTGCAAGGGCTCAGATGAGCAATAAGGGCAAGAGTTTGATTGTGGGCAAGCTCCAGCTCCAAGTGGAGGGGGCAGTGTGGAGGGTGAGGTGGCTGAAGGAGCTCAGGGAACCTCTGGAGCAACAGAAACAGTTTGGACTGAGCACAAAGGGCTGGAATCACTTGTGGGAGACCCTCAAAAACAGCTTGGGAAGGGGCTACAGCCCCTCTCCAGTGTGGGGACCTGTGTCTTCTCCCTCTGGAGACCAGATTAGCACAACTTCTATATCCCAACCTGATATCTGCTTGCTGCTCCCTCAGCTGGGATCAGGAATGCAGTCTCCAGTGGTTTGCAGCTGTGCTGTTCTAGGCTCCCCGGGGCAGAGACAGATCAGTAAATAATTTTAGCATATGTTTAAACCTCCCTGAGCACCCCTGGGTGCCGAAGGCTTAGGGAACGTGCTAAGTGTCTGCAAGGCTCAGGAGAGGCTTTAGCCTTGAGGGTGGAAAACGTGCCAGTCTGTGGAGAGTCTGGAGAAAGGGGCTTTACAGGGATGGAGCTTTTGGGAGAAACCCAGGAGAGCTGAGGAAAACAGCACGTGGGTGCTGCCCTCGGCCTCTGCGCTCAAAGATGATAAACGTGAAGGTCTGGAGCTGGGAGCCAATGTGTGGGAAGGTAAGAGCATCCATCCTGCTTCAAACCAGGTGTCCAGTCCAAAATCTGAACACTGGCAGTGTTTACAGAGAATGTTTGAGGGTAATGGGAGGATATTATTGGAGAGGGACTTTTCACAAGGATGTGTAGTGATATGATAAGGGGGAATGGCCTTAAGCTGCAGGAGGGCAGGGTTAGATTAGATATTAGGCAGAAATTCTTCCCTCTGAGGGTGGGGAGGCACTAGATCAGGTTGCCCAGAAAAGCTGTGGCTGCCCCTGGATCCCTGGAAGTGTCCAAGGCCAGGTTGGATGGGGCTTGGAGCAACCTGGGATAGTGGAAGGTGTCCCTGCCCATGGGTGGGGGTTTGGAGCTGGATGATTTTAAGGTCCCTTCCTACCCAAGCCATTCTATGATTCTCTGATAAGAAGAAAAAGTGAGTGAGCAGACAGAATTCCACACTGTGTACTCCTTGGATGCAGCAGCACAGGGCCTGGGCACCTCCCGAACTGGAGCTGTGTCTGCAGGATGCATCTTGAAAGAGGCACCCGTTGAGTGACAGCATCTCCAGTTCCCTGCCTTCCCCCAGGCTCTGATCTCAGAGCAAATCAAGAGGTCCTGCCCTGCCTGGAGGGAAAACACTGGAGTCTCACGTTTCTCTCTCAAGTGCAAGCTGGAAAAGCTGATGCAGACACACTCTGGAACGCGCCTGTAATGAAGAGCAAGGCACAGGGTGTTTGTGTGGAAGTGCCTGTCAGTTTTCATTTAAGGGTCAGTTGGTGGCTTTGTGGAGGAAATCGCCTGCACAGCCCAGCCCTTCCTCCCCAAGTGCTGGAGATCCTGCTGAGTGCAGAGCACTTCTCAGCTGAGCTGCGCAGGTGCCACAAACCCTTCTTCCGGCCCACTGGTGACACATGGGGCTTTCATGACATCAGGCATTTTGGGCTTCTTTAGTTTCCACCTTCCTGGATTAGCTTATTCAGCTTCTGTCTCACCAAAGGCCACTTTCAGTATTGCTAAAATCTGTTGTGGTTGTGTGTGGTTTGCACCCCACGCCCCTCCCAAAATGCTTTGGGTGACGTGAAAGCTTAAAAGAGGCTTCTTGAGGGACAGAGGGAACTTGCTGCCTGTAGCAACTCACTCTGCAGTTATTTTTGATTGAGGTTATTGTGGTTTGTGCCCCAGAAGAGATGGGGCTGTGCCCAGCCAGTTCCCAGCAGTGCTGGTGTTTGCCTCTCGCCTTCCCCTGTCAGAAATGTTTGATTTCTAAAAATCAGAAGGCAACAGACCCCTTTGACTTCCTCTCACGTTCACAGGATCAGGGAGCAATCCTGTATTTCTCCATCTCAGTCTGTAAGAATGTGGAAGCTTGTAGGAGTATTAATTACAGCCAATTATAACCTGCTTGACTGGCTAAGGTGCTCAAATGGCTCCTGAGACTTGCTGTTGGTGAAGAGGGATGTTTCCCTTCTACCAGGTTTTTGAGGAGCTCAGAGCAGGGCTGATGCATGGAGCAGCTTGGCTGGAGAGTGTTAGGACTGAACACGTTCTGGAGGAATTCTTGCCTGCAGTGCTGTGCCGTTTGTTTGCTTTGTGGAGTCCTGATACCTTGTCAGGAATCTCTTCCAGCCCAGCTGGTGAATTCTTTTAATCTGCTTGTTTATCACACAGGGACCGTGTATTTACAGCTCTGCACTGTTGTTTAGGGTTTTTTACAGAGTGAAAGTTCCTGGGAAGTCCTGTTGAGGATGAGATGGGGCAGCAGAGACAAGTTTGGAGTCAAAACTGTGCATGCAGATATGAAAGTTTCAACTGGCTTTGTGAGCCTGGGAATGGAGGAAGTTACTTGCAGAAGTGGGAATCAGAAACCCAGAAACTGGGCCAGCTAATTAAGTGACTGGCTGGATGCTGTGCAAACACAAACCAAACAGACAGCTCTCAGTTTTCATGTCTAGGGGGAAAGCTACCAGCCTTTCAGCTGCGCTAACCAGTGAGGGGCATCCAGCTGTAACCCAGGGATGTGGCAGCTCTGTTCCAGCCTCTCTGTTTGAAAGACACAAAATACCTGCAGCTTCCAGTACTTGCTCTGCTTTGGGGGTCCCATCTTTGTGTCTGAGAGCAACGCTCTGAAATTTGAGCTAAAACTGGCTGGAGCTGTGCAGCTCAGCTCCCAGTGTTGGAGCTGAGGTGGCTTTCCAGGCAGCCTGTGCTGCCAGGCACCGGATGCTGTGGGAGCAGAGCACACAGGAAGGAAGCTCCTGCTGTCCTGATGATGCCCTGAATCTCTGTGAGCACCCCATTGTGGTGTGGTAATGCTGATTTCAGTGTTGGTACCCCTGAGTCACCCCAGGTAAGGGGTGGATGAATTGCTGCAGCTGATTCCTGTGGAGAAGGTGGGGCTTTCTGGGTTTTTGTGCTTAAATGTGAAACTTCTTGTGCTGGACAATGCCCTCTGCCAGCAGTGGCCACACGCTGGGTGCTTGGTTGTAGGCACACATCACTTCCCCCTCTCTTTTCCAAGTGTACAAAGTCTTTAGCCACCCTTTCCAGCCAGGACCAGCCAAAATCCCTGTCCCAGCAGGAGAGAGGAGACCCAAATCCCAGAGGATTCCGCAGAGCCAGGAGCACAACTCTCCTGACACATTCCTCCGAGTGAACCCCACAGGGCGTTTTCCCTCAAGAAGAAACAGCTGTGAGGAGTGGCCACGTGAGGTCCTTGTGCAACTGCACAGGTCATCCTGTGGAAGTTATTATGGAGCCTCTATCAGTTCAGAGGATGGGCCTGGGGCAAAAGGGAGGGTCTGACTCTCCCGGTGACATGCTTTGGGTGGCTGCAGGAATGATGAGGAGGAATTCTGATGGGTGACGTTGTCCATCAGCTCCATCCTGGCAGGAAGTCCTCTTGTTGTGACAAGGAGGAAGTCAAGAGGGATAGGACAAACTGTACCAAGCAAAAGGGAATGCCTGTCCTTCAGCAGGAGCTTACTGCCTCTGCCTTGGTGACTTGCTTTGGGGAGCCAGATGGTAACACTAAATGAGCCCAGCTTTGCTGGGCCTGAGTCTGCCACTCCAAACTGTGCAGATGGTCCTAGTGGGTGAGTGCTCCCAGCCTGGAAACAAGCAGCAGATCCAGGCTCTTTAGGTCAAATGTGCTCCTTGTGTCCTATAAACCCAGAAAAATACCTCCTCAGCAGTTGGTGTGGCCTTGTATGGCCCTGTCCTCTCTTTTCTGCTGATGTGGGTGCTCATCTGACCCTCTGGTGAGCTAGTTTAGGGAGCTGAACTGGTTGAGAAGCAGCACTCCCCCCCCAAAAAGTGATTAATCTTCACCACGGGTGGTATAAGCTGGTACTGGTGGCAAGGAGGGAATGGGAAGGGGTGGTGGAGGAAGGGCAGGAACCACAACACCCTGACTTAGGTCAATTAAAACCTGTGGAATTTCACCCTGAGGCCTCAGTGGGATTTAATGTAAGCAGCACAGTAGCCTTGGCTTCTTGCTGTGGCATGGGAGAAACTGCACCTCTGGAGCAGTAAGGAGAAAGGAATGAGGGAAGGTGCCCACAGATGAGAACAGCTCCAGCTTCTAAAGAAACACAACACTTGGTAATTACTAGAACTAAGCACATTCAAACGTCACTGCCTCTTGCACTGTCAGAGCGCATTCATTTTGAGAAAACCAGAATGTGCTGGGCTTGCATTCTCTCTTCTCTTTTCATGAATCTGCCAACGTGTTCAGAAAAGGTCTGTTTTGAATACCCATATTAGAGGTGTATTAATTTTGAACTTGTCAAAACGAATATTTGCATTGGAAACAGTTCTACAAGTTTGTCTGCATCACGAAGGGAACGAACCTCCTCCTGCTGGCTCTGCTCTGATTAGCTTGGGTTGCTTCCAGCTGAACTCAGGCACAGGCTCACTGGGCTCTACTCTCCCTCATTCCCATCCTTCTGCTTTTCTCCCTTATTTAAAGATATTTGAAGAACCCAGGCTAAATATGATGGGAGGGGAGCTAAACTCTTATTTTGGTTCTCCTCGCTTTGTAGACAAACCCTGGAAGTGTGGTAGGGCTGCAGACCCTGTGGATCCATGTGTCTAATTGAAGCAGACAAGACTGTAACTCAGACTTTGCATATTTCCATGAAATATTCATGAATCCAGGAGAGAATAACCCGGGGTGAACATCAAGTTGTATAATCTGAATATATTCTCTATAACTGTCAGCAACATGCAGACAGCTCAGAAAATTCCGGGGAGGGTCTGTGCTTGTTGAGAAACATCTCGCTGCTTTGGCTCTAAGGACAATGATGATTGTGTTTGCCCAGACTATTTAATTAGCAGATTTCCCAAATTGGGCTCTTAGGGACTGAAGTCCCCATTTACCCCATGTGGAAGCATGTGGCTTCCCGGGAAGGCTGGGAAACTCCAGCTGCCACTGGTGTGGAGGGTGCCCAACCTCCGGAGACATGAGGCAGTTTCTCACTTGGCTATTTAATCCAGCCTGAAGTGCTGAACATTAAACACACCTTCATTTGATGATGCTCGTCTCTATTTCTGCATTGATTTCTCTGAAGACCTGTAGGTTAGGAGTGGGAAGGAAAATCAGTAATGGAGCAAAATGACTGTGATTTAGAGATCGGATTGCACACAGCCAGGGCCATGCATCAGGATAATGAGATTCAGTCTTGTTTGCTTACAAGCACTGGAGACAGAGGCAGAAAATGTGATCCACCAAGCCAGCTCTCAGGAAATGAGAAACAATGGAGTGAGGAAATCAAATTTCAAACGGCAGGGATATATTTATCGAGTTTTCCTTGGGATTTTTGCAGAGCTTTGGGGTGTTCTCTGTGCAGGGTTTTTTCGGGCAGCCAACATATGGCTGGAGGATTAGATCACTGCAAAGCACCGTTGTTTGTGACCTATTTGTTAATGCGGGGCTGGGGTCAGCGACAAGAGGCAAATGCACTTGTCATTGTTTGGGGCTTTTCAAGTGCTCTCCTGTTGTCCCTCGCACCCTGGCCAGACATTTGGAACAAACTCATTAGCTAATTAGTGGTGTGCTCTGCCCCACGTGGGTGATATTCCCATTATGGCTGTGGAACAGGCCCTCCTGGGGCTCCCTGGCAGCTGCTCTTCCCTAGGTTAGCTGGGAGGGCAGCCGAGGGAGGATGTGCCTTCTTCATCTTCTCTGGGAGAGCCTCTTGCATTCCAGACATCCCACTCCTTATCCTCCTGCTCCTTGCCTTGCAACAGTCCTCTACTCCTGCTTGCTGGATTCACTGCCACCACCTCATCTCTGGTGACCAGTGGTGGGACCTGAGGGCATGGCATGAAGCTGTGCCAGGAAGGTTTAGGTTGGGATACTAGGAAAAGGTTTTTCACCTGGTGCTGGGGCACTGAACAAGCTCCTCAAGGAATGGTCATGGCACCAAGACTGCCAGAGCTCCAGAAGTGTTTGGACAACACTTTCAGGCACAGGGTGGGATTCATAGAATCCCAGAATGGTTTGAGTTGGAAGGAATCTCAGAAACCCTCCAGTTCCACGCCTGCCATGGGCAGAGACACCTCCCACTATCCCAGGTTGCTCCAAGCCCCATCCAGCCTGGCCTTGGACACTTGCGGGGATGGGGCAGCCACAGCTGCTCTGGGCAGCCTGGTGTAGTGGAAGGTGTCCCTGATCCTTGGTGGTGTACTGTGCAGGACCACGAGTTGGATTTGATGTTCTTTGTGAGTCCTTTCCATATCCCGAGGATATCCTGGGAGTCTGTGAGCTGTGTGGATCGCTCTGCTGGTTACCGGGGTGGTGCCTCAGCTCTCGGCTCGTGGTGCCCAAATCAGACTGCAAATCATGGCCTTGAACTCTGGTTCTGCCAACGCAGCTGAAATGTCGTGGGCTAGGAAGGATCAGAGAGTGGCTCGGGTCAATATCCAAGGCATGGTACAGCCTGCTCCAAAGAGGGATGGGGCAGGGCTGGAGAGGGAAGTGTTCTACGCCAGCTCCTGGGTTTTAAATCAAGGACAAATGCAGTGAGCTCCTGTTGCTAAAATGAAACAAGAGACAGAAATCCACTGCCACGAGACTGCTCAGGGGACCACCAGGAGGGAACATCCCTGTGCAGCTTGGGCAAAGCTCTGCTGGTGCAGCTGTACCACTCAGGTACCTGCCCAGTGTTGCAGGAACACTGCAATTTAAGGCATTAACAAGGATATAATAATCAAAAAATAAGTACTTTTACTTGGCTGATTTGTTTTACTCGCACTAAGGGGCTCAATCTGGTTGATATAAACCAGTTTTTTTGGTGGAAGTGTGCCAGCTGCAGGAGGTTTTTGCTGGGTTTGCTGATTTGCACACTTAATGATGTAGACAGACACCTGGGATGGAGCTGGGAAAGGAGAGGAAGCTGCTTCCTGCTCTGGAGAGCTGTCTGCCCAGATCTGGAAGGACCACAGGCAGGAGAGAAGGCAGCAGGAACAATCCTGGTCTTCCCATTTTATTTTAACCAAGAGCTTTCTTCTCCTCCTTTAGAGCTGTCAGCATCTTATCATTAGGATTAATGAACGTGCACAGAAACATTGGGTTTCCATCATTGCTGTTTTCTTGCAGAGAAGAAAAGGGGGAAGTACTCTTTCAGCTCCTGCTGATACCATCAGATGTGTGCTGATCCCTCATTTTTTTCACCCAGAATTTAATCCTGCCTAGCTCAAGGTTAACAGCTAAGCCAGAATCACAGCTCGCTGCAGAAGATTCAGAGCTTCCTGGCTCCCAGATGGTGTTCAAAAAATTGGAATTTGCAGCATTTCTAAACAAGTTGCTTTCAATGCAGCTCACTCGGTGTTTCACTGCAGTTTTGTATGTAAGCCTCAAATCTGTGGCAGATTTGATAGTGGCTCCATGGGAGAAAGGGCTGGGCTGTAAGTGGTGGATGCTTCAGCCCTGGAAGTTTTCAAGGCCAGGTTGGATGGGGCTTGGAGCAACCTGAGATAGTGGAAGGTGTCCCTGCTCATGGCGAGGTTTGGAATGAGATGATTTTTAAGGTCCCTTCCCAAACCATTCTGAGATTTGATGAAGTTTGCAGCTCAGCCCAGCCTGACCTTCCTTTCACTTAAAAGCAGTGACTCATAAACTGGATTTTGCTCCACATTTCTGTTTTCCTATGCTTTTGTAAGGCATGATTCCTCAGGAATTTGGGTTTTAAATAACCAGCAGCACTTCCCTGTGCCAGCAGTGATCCAAGCAGAGCTCTGCTATCCAGCTTCTCCCCTGGCAGCACCAATCCCGATCGCCTCCCGAGCAGCCATGTCCCGTTTCCTTGAATTGTCTCACAGTTTTACGATGGGAACAAATATATCCAGGGAGGACTACAATGGAACCAGTAACCTCCTCCAGCCTGCGATACCAGACACAGGTTTAGTCATTATCCCAAGGGGAAGGACGTGTGCTGCGACCCACCCAGACCGTCCAGCTCCTCCCGCCACGTTCGTGCTTGTGTTCCTGCTGAGCTCCCCTTCATCACCCTGTGTGGTGACCCTGATCCACAAATGTGTCTGTAAAGTGTCCCCTTATCCATGAATGTGGTTATTTTATATTGGCATCTTCAGTGGGGGGGGGGGGGGGGGGGGGGCAGTGCAGTATCTGTGCTGTGTGAGGCAATGGGAGTTGTGCTGGGGAGGTTCAGGTTGGACATTGGGAGGAATTTTCTCATAGAAAGAGTGATTAAATATTGGAATGGGCTGCCCAGGGATGTGGTGGAGTCACTGTTCCTGGAGGTGTTCAGGGAAAGGCTGGATGTGGCACTCAGTGCCATGGTCTAGTTGACAAGGGGGTGTTTGGTCCTAAGTTGGACTTGATGACCTCAGGTCTTTTTCAACCTAATTCATTCTATGATTGTGCTTTGGGGGCTGCCAGCCTACACTGGACCTCGATTTTTGGGGGGCTACCCTGCCCTGAAATCAGTGTCTCCTGGGAGCTGTGAGTGTGGAAGGAGGAGGGTGTTCCCCAAGCCTTCTCCTTCCATCAGAGGTGGCCACAACTCCTCTCTAAACTGTTCGCTGCTCTATAAATGTGGTTATTTTGTACTGATAGTCATTATTTTGTATTATTTGTCCCTGGGTTTTGGGGGATCTCTAGCCCTGACACCAGTTTTTCTTGGGTGCTGTGAACACTGAGGGGGCTCCCCAGGCGCTCTCCTTCCGACGAAGGCAGCCTCGGCCCCTCTCCGAGGGCTCTGCCCGGCCACCCATCCTGCCTCACTCCTCACTGGCGCCGGGTCTGGCTGCGAGGAGCCGCGGCAGGAGGGAGGGAGGCAAGGGAAGAGGGAGGGAGGCAAGGGAAGAGGGAGGGAAGGAGGGGACGGGCAGCGCCGCGTCCCCCCCGCCCTCAGCGCGGCCGCGCCTCGGGGCCGCGCGCGGCCGCCGGTTCCGCCTCCTCCGCCGCCTCCCCGCGGCCGCCGCCGCCATGTTGGATGGTGCGTGTGGGTGTCAAGCGCAGCCCGCGGCCGCCGGGCACCGGGACACCGGGACACCGCGCCCGCCCCGCGCCCGCAGGTCAGCGCGGCTCCCGCGGGCTGCGGGACGGGGGGGAACGGACGGGCAGCCCCCGCACCCCCGCCTTTTCCCTCCGAGGGGCGCGGGGTGGGCGCGGGAAGGGCCCCCGGGGGTCCCCGCGGGGAGGGCGCGGGGCCGCGGTGGCCTTTGTTGTCGCCGTTGGGTGGCTGGGCGGGCGGCGGCGGGGACGGGCTGGACCCCCGCGGCCCGAAGTTTGGGCCTGGCTCCCGATGGGCCTCCCGGGGCTGCGGGGGATGGCGGGGCCTGCGGGCTCGGGGGGCTCCCGGTGGCGGCGCCGGGGCGGGGGGGGCTCGGGTCCGCCCTGTCCGACTCCCGCCCCGGCGTTGTTCACCTCCATCGTGGCGGGGCGGGGGTTATTTTGTCGTATTTTCAGTAATATCGTTGTTTGGGAGATGTGTATTAATGCTTTTAATCATTTTTAAGGGTCTGTTTTATATAGGGGGTTTGGACTGTATGATCTCCAGAGGTCCCTTTCAACCCTAATAATTCTGTGATTTTCTGTGGTTCTGTGATATTCTCTCTCTCCTTCTGTATTTATACATTGATACATAGCTATATATATGTATTTAAAATTTTTTACCTGCAGTACCTGTGATGCTACAGATTAGGGTTGGGTAGCCAGTGAGCTGTATTACATTAGGCATTATTGCTGTGAAATATATTGAAACAGTAATTATCACAGGCTGCCCACAATGGAAGTCCCCTATTTTAAAGCCGTAAGGCTTTAATATAAATGTTAAAATATTCATGTTAAGATTTAAAGCTCTAAGGCTTTAAAACTGGTAGCGTTTGGTCTCAGTTTTATGGGTGTGTAATGCTTCCCCCTCCCTCTTCTCAAGTATGGTATTGACGCTGATCTGAAAAGCCAAGTGAGATTTAAAATTTACAGCAATTGGACATTTTTCTTGTTCTTATCTATTAAGAAAATACCCTGAATTATCTACATGCTCATCTATTTTCAACAGGAGGCCTAAAATACTTGTTAGGATTGTGAAGCTGTTGCAGATGTTACGGGCTGTGGAGTCTGACTTCAGGAGTTCAAAATTCAAATCAGGCCACGAGATTAAGTTTTATTATTCTCTCCACTGAAATACATGTTTTATGGTAATACAGAACTCTTGCATAATTCCAGTGTGTTGCTATGTTTTGTGAGACACAAGGTCATAGGAAATTGTATTGTTGGGATATGAAATGTGGGATGAATGATTTTTTTAAAATTAGAAATATAAATATATTGTAATGGTATCTTTAGTAAAATGCAGCCTGTTTAGGAATTACTTCTCAGTATGTTTGTCTTGGCTGATTCTCAGATGTGTTATTTTTGAACCAACTCAAATATAGAGGTTTATTGGGAAGAATCAAAACTTTTGATAAATTTTCCTTTATAAGCGCAAAGTAATGGTAAACTAGCTCGACAGAATTTCAGAGATAATCTTGCCCATATTAAATATTTAACTATGTTATCAAAAATTATCAAGCACGAATGACCCATGAGTGTGCATTCCTGAAGGCGAAGTCTGATAAGGCCAAATTGACTGTGGGTTACATTTGAGGAAGTTTGACTTGGGGGTGCTGATTGTAACTTCCTTGATTCCAAGAAGTAACTCTGCAACATTACTCTTGTGTTACAACAGTTCTCTGACACAGCAGCTTGACTTTTGCATCTGCTGAGGAATGAAAATTATTATCAACCTTTAAGAAATGAAATGTAGCACTCACAGGATCTTAGAATCCCAGAATGGGTTGGGTTGGAAGGGACCTCGGAGCTTGTCCAGTCCCACCCATGCCATGGGCAGGGACACCTCCCACTGTCCCAGGTTGCTCCAAGCCCCGTCCAACCTGGCCTTGGACACTCCCAGGGATGGAGCAGCCACAGCTTCTCTGGGCACCCTATGCCAGGGCCTCCCTACTCTCACAGGGAGGAATTCCTTCCCGATATCAACATCCAATGCTGCTCTCTTGCAGTGGGAAGCCATTCCCCCTTGTCCTGTCCCTCCAAGCTCTTGTAAATAGCCTCTCTCTGTCTTTTTTCATCTCTCCATGGATTTTTCTCATGAGAAAAAGTAGTTGACCTGTTCTCTAGGTAGAAGCTAAGCAGTGGTGAGTAATACTTGGGCGGAAAAAGTCCTGTCTGTGAGTTACCTGATGGTTGTGGAAGGAGCAGAGGAGACATCCCTGACTGTCAGGAAGCCTGGCTGGTGATAGTCATGTTGGTTTTCACTTCCATTATTCCTGCAGTCACATTTAATGAAGAGTTCACAAACATCTGATGTCCAGTATAATGCAGGTAGCAGAAATGAATTTGGCTTGGACTGACCACATCATTATTTACATAACTGGTTAATCATGCTAATTTTGTTCCAGCTGTCAGCCGTTTGATTACTTTAAAACTTGGAGCTTTTAAGAAGCCTCAAATCTTGGATCACTGCTGGGAAATGCCAAAGGCCTAATTTGTTACTTCATAAAAATGCTGATAGTCTCTCTTGATACAGATATCGGTGTTTTGTTTCTTTGGCTGGTTTTTTTTCCTTTAGAGGGAGAGAGAAATCATTAAATGATAACCAGTTTAGGGGAAATACATTAAAGAGTAGTTATGATGTTCCTGATCTTGCTTTTCTTAGGTCTTGTACGTAGGATGGGGAAATGACTCTGGCTTTTGCTTGGTGTAGAAGAATGTAAGTTACTCTAATATCTTTCTTTAATGACTGGTACTCAGGAAGCAACTTCCCAGTCTTCCAGGGCCATATTTGCAGAGCGCTAAAGTGTCCCTTGGGATCTTGCTAATAGAAAATGAAATGTGCCTGGTTTGTAGGAATGCCTGTAATGTTCTTTTCCCACTTTGCCTCGCTCTGATCTGTGCGGGGAAAATATCGAAACGTACCAGTATCCTGCTGGCTTAAGTGCTTCAAAGAACAGCAGGTTTTTGTGTGTTTCAGTAGCCTGTCTGCTCATTAAGAAGGCAGGAGACTCCATGGAGGAGAACAACGTGGATTGCCGTCCTCTGGAATAAAACCTGCCGCAGCTGATTGTAGGTCTGTTAGCTTTGGTGTGCTCCAGGTTTGGTACAGACTGGGCTGTGCTGAATAACAGACCCTAAAAAGTCTGAGTTAATCAGTTTAGGTGGTTGTTACAGGACTGCTTTCCTGTTCTGGATGGAAAAAGAATTCAGAATGGATGAATGTGAGAGTGAATTCAGAGACTGTGGGCTTCAGGATGGATCTAGAACTCAGTGGCTGTTGGGTTGAGCCTCTCGGTGAGTGGTGCAGCAGGTAGAAAGCTACAGGAAAACTGGTATTCTTTATTTATCATTTTACAAATAACAGTTTTGTCTCTGGTTTCCAAATTTGGGATTTGCTTGATTTTATGATGCTGCTCCAAACCATTGATATGGGTCAGAAAGTTCTTTGGTGGTTTCTGTAGGTAACCACTGGTTGTAAGCAGAGTTTAAGGAGAGTAGCTTAAGTTACCAAGGTTGAGTTCTATGTAAATATCTAATAGTGGAGTTTGTATAAATGATGATAGTAATTAGAAAATCAGTATATACAAATACTTTGTATTTGTTGGTTGCACTGACACTGGAGATATTTGCAGAATTCAGTTTGTAATTCACTATTATGCCTTTTTATATGGAAATATAACTTTAAGTTACTATGCTAACGAGATGCTTTTCTTCTGTATAGATAATTTTCAGCTCATTTTTCTGGTATTGGTGCAAAAATTGAACTTAAATTGATCTCAGAGCCAATTCCCTGTGTTGCATTAATTGTTAATAGTGTGTCTATCCGTTTCCTGTCACCCAGGGCTGTTAACATAAATGCCTCTAACTGGTGCCTCGAGCTTGTGTTCAAGGTCAGGCCTGGGCTGTTCACGCCTCCTGTGCCTTGGCTTGCAAAATCCAGCTCTGTGCGGGTGGGGAAACAGAACTCAGGCACAGACAGGTCCCCACTGGCAGCGGGAGTGCAGCTGGCTCTGCTCTGGGGCTGGGTAAAACCAGTCCCAGCCCAGGCCTGGGTGCAGTTCTACCTTGGAGGCTCCCCTTATCTGTGTTTTATGGTGGAGGTGGCTGGGGGAAGTTTTAAGGAATCTGTCACACTCTGTTTTGTTGTCCTGATCCATACAAATTGTTTTCAAGGAATAGTTTTCCTTCTGCCATCAGGAGTGGAGCTCCCTGAGCTGTCTCAAGTAATTAGCTGAAATGTGTGCATGAGACCTCTGCAGTTTCCTTCCACAGTGTTCCTGCTCCTGTTTCCTTCCACACTGTTCCTGCCTTTCCTCCCAGAGCTGTTTTAGCCATGTTGTCTGCAGTGCCTGAGCCTTGTTGTGTCACCATATAGTAAATACTAAATGGTCATGAGGTCCAGGAGAGTTTGGAGGGTGACCCAGGCTGGAGGAGGCCTCTGTGCTGCTTCTGCAGGCTTGGGACAGACCCGGGCTCTTTCAGGCTTATCTGTTTCTCAGAATGCAGCACTCAGTGAACAATACTTGAATAAATTAAGGAATAATTTTTATTTTGAAAGTTTAAAGCTGCTTGTTAGTTTCAAACCGTGCCAGACACTTTAGCTAGAGATGTTTTATGTCCACCCTACAAGGCAGAAATCTGAAGACTCCCTTGTTTGCTTTTCAGTGTTGCAGGAGTTATGGCCAATTTTGGGGGCTGAATTTTTAGAACTGCCTTCTTAAAATACATGGTGGAGTCTGGGGGTCGTGGCTGAAATTCTGCAGCCAGACACTGATTTAATCTCTCTCCAGTATAACCTCATAGAGACTTCCCTGCTCTTCTGGAGATGTCACTTACATAATGTGATGGCTTCTAAAATCCACCTGGGAGTTTTCATTATTTAAAAGCAGAAACCCAGGCAGAGCAAGCTCTCTACTTCTGTTTGTTGGGTTTGAGTTTTGCCACCAATAAATGCTACAACACACGTCGTAGCCCGGCTAGGGAAAAATACCAGCACGGGTGACAAGGTACTAATGATGTCTGGGATGTTCTTTTACATTTTTTTCTTTATTCTCCCAAATCATATTAATCTCTAGACTTAACATCAATTTAGTAGTTTCTGAACCTTTGCAAGGGCAATGGTCTTTTCAGAGCTTTGCTAGAACAAAGACATTTTAAGAATCTTAATAGAGAATCGTTTAATCTTATTACAACTGCTCCTGTTTAAATCACTTCCTTGTACTTAAATAACAATCTGTCACCAGCTATTTCTTGATTGTAGTTTTTGTCAGTTGCAATTTATCCCCTCCCTGATTTGGTTTTACTTTTTTCCCCCCCCCTCCGATTGTGCAACCCTTGGGTTGGCAAAGTTCCTTCTTTCTCACACAGTTCTTCTGAGTCCACTGGGAGTAATCGCATGAGTAAATTGCTCACTGGTGGGAGGGTTGTGCGGTTCACAAGTAAAACCTTTGTGGGACAAACCCCACTAAAACAACTGATACAGACAGTTCTGATATTCCTCAGGGAGAGACAAAGCAAAGTATTTTTAAAGGTAACTTCCTCCCCTGAGATGGCAGCACAAAAGAATCCTGCAGACATCTTTTCCTGTAGGTAGGAATTCCGTTCCCAGGAGGTTCCTCGTGTGTTGCTGACTGGGTGAACAGACCCCAAACATCACCTTAGTTTTGTCATTCTGATTTTTATTTATTTATTTCTTTTTAGTGATGAGGATTTCTTCAACCAAATCTGTTGACCCAATTGCTGCTGAAGCTGCTTTTCTACTGACTTTCAGCTCTGTTTGAACAGGGATGAGGCTTGTGACAACCGCAGTAAGGCAGAGATGTTTGCTCTAACCTATGAAATCAGCCAGAATTGAAGATAATTAATTAATCCTTATCCTGCAGTTCTGTTTAGAGCTGTTTTAACATGCCTGTTCTCTGGTGGATGGTCAAGCACAGTGTGCTCTGCCACATGGTGTATGTAAAGGAAAGCACTTCAGTTGTTACTTGAAAACAGAACTTGAATACTTTTAATTATTCACTTAACTAATTAATCAGGGAAATACCCTCCCATTTTGTGACATGGCTGGAATGTGACTGGTAATGTCTGCTTAGAGATTCCTGATTAAGCATTACCCTCAATATTCAGATCCAGGGAAGGTTTGGTGCATCTTTAAAATGCCCCTGCCCATGTATTTAATTATTTGATAAAAACCTCTTTCTCTAATGACCATTTGAAAGCATAAACTCGCCTCTGTTGTGTTATCTAATGAAATATTTGCCGTCTGAGCCCATCCTGCCTTATTGCAGGGGTTTGATTGCTTCTTGCAGTGTTCTGCTGCTTGCAGTGATTTTTTTTTTTTAAGGATGGAATGCTTATTACCTATGAGAAGTGTTACTATATTTTGCTGCTGTTGTTGAGCAGAGTTCATGAAGTTAAACTTTGTCTACCAATTTAGAAGAGTTTCTCAGAAAGTCAAGATAATGCCTCTGTTGGAATGTTTTTAGATAAACAGCATAGGTGACGCCGGCTTCTTCCCTTAGGAGTATGCAAATGCAGATCGGAAATCAATGTTTAATACTGTAATTTTTTGAGAATCTACCATTTATGTATATTTTTAAGGCAGAAATTTCTACCTGCTGCTCAGAAGAACAGCATGACTGTCCTTGCACTGGATTATGATTGTGCAGCCCATGTTTTTTCATACTTTTTCACCAAAGCAGCTGCTGCTTTCTGGAGATTTTATTGGTACATGGGTGACTCCTCTGAAAGATATTTATGTTTATATGTTTACTGGTTCTCTTGGGAAGCTTTAATAAGGAAGTTAAAATACAGGAATGTTTATAATTGGTTTGACTTGGCTTTCAGAATTCTTGTAGAGAAGCTGAGGTATAAAAGCTTGAGTCCAGCAAAATCACTTTTAAACTGGTTTATTGCGGAGGAGCACTGAGGTAAATCATCAAAGGATTTTTAGTCTGCAAAACTGCTTAAGTGTTGTGTTTAAAATTTACAAATCGCTGACCCCTTTGTGAGACACTGAGACAGACTGACATGTCTGGCTCTTTTTTACGTTTGACTACCTAGTGAATAATCTCTTTTTGCCTGGCCTGCTGCTTTAAACACACTGAGTGCTGCAATTGCCATTTTGTTGTCTGTCTGCCAACCAATAGTGTCTGTGTATATTTAATTTCATAATAATACGACCATAGGATGCCTCCAAGAGTATTTACATCAGCTTTAAAAGTCAGGATAAAAGTATGGCTGGAGATTTGGAATTTTGGGGAGTGCTCTGCGTGGTGGGAGCTCTGCTGAAATGTTGAGGAGTGGAGAACAGTAGGTTGTCTTCATTATTCTGTTTTTCATTTGCTTTATGAGGGGGGTTCTGTTCTGTGGGAGATGGTCTGGATCAAACAAAGTGTGAGCACATCCTTCCCTCTGGAGGTGTGAGGGACCTGTTGATCTGGGGCTGATTGGGATGCGTGGTTTTTAGTGCTGTTGGCTTTCCAGGTGTGAGTGCAGGAAACACGCTCCAACATCCTGAATGCAGGAACACTTTTGTTATGTATGCTCTGTGCAAAATTGTGTCTGGATGCCTTGGCTTACAGCCAGGGTTTTAATCTCTTCTTTTTTGTGTCAGCTTGGATAGTGTATATAATACTATAGTGCCTTTTCCTGTCCCTGGAAATGCTGATTTTTAGTTTTATTTTAAGAAGGGTTTTCTTTTTCTTACTCAGAAGAAAAATAAAGTTTAAAGGAGGAGGAAAGTCTGTGCTGTATTTTTTTTTCTTTTTTGTTTCTTGTTCTAATTTATAGAAAGGCCTGAAATTTGCTGTCAAAGCTTTGTCTCTTGTCTCACAAATTCAAAATTTAGAAATGGGGCAGGGCAAGGTGGGGAGGGGTCTCACAAGGAGTGAGAGAAGGGGAGAATGAAAAACACACTGAGTGCCCGTCAAACGTATGAAATGGATGTGCCTTTAGATGCCACAAGGCTCATTCTTCCATCCAGCTTGACTGGTCTTTTGTCAAAACTCCTGGTTTAACAATTTAAATAAAATATGGTGAATTTGGCATTTTCTCCTTCATGGGAAAGCAGAGTAAAAGAGAATTAAGCCCCGCCTGCCGCTTCCATGCTAAACAGATGCAAATCAGAGCCCCCTCTCGCCAGTTGCATCTTCTCTCCTTATGGGTTTCATTGTTTTGATGAAAGCTGCTCTGGCGCCAACTCCCAGCCCAGAGGGCAGGTGAGAGGAATTAAAAAAATCCCAGATTCCAGCTCGGTGATTAACATATCTTTTGGAGCTTGTAATGTCATCGTTGCACACAAAACAAAGTCGCAGCAGCTTCACAGAGCAGAGGTTTGTCAGAAAGGCAAACATCAAAGTGGCAAGAAAAGAGGAGTTTATTTAAAATATAGCAGAAAGACTTAGAACATTCATGCTAACCTATGAGAGCTATTAAAAATTTAAAAAAAGCCTTTGAAGCCAAGCATTAAAGATTTAATAGTATTAATTGAATTAAGCCGTGGGAGTAGAGGATATGTAGACACATGTGTGAGTGTATGTGCTCTGAGACATCATCTGTGTTAAGGCAGCAAGCGTACTGAGAGTTGAAGTAACTTTGCTTGCTTTAGAAGGGCTACCTTAACAAAACCCTCTTTATTCTTGGGGTTAATTAGAGATACCATTACAACTGAGAGTGTAAACACAAGGAAGGGACTTAGAGAGATGGAAAACTGCAGAGCCCACCAGCCTTGACATCCCTGGGCAAAGCTGGCAAAGTAGTTTCCAATCTACATTTAAGGATAATTTTGTTTATATCATTAAGGCCTATTTTTTTTTTCAAGAATAAATTCCTTTTCCTTTGTTATGAGAACAGTAATTTAATACTGTTGTACTCCAGCCACAGGTAAAGTCTGTCTTTTTTTTTTTTTTTTTTTTTTTTTAGCTAAACTTCCATGTTACTTGATAATTATTCTTTTAAGACTGGCTGATTTTGGTAGCTTTTAGCTTTTCTTATGTATAGAACTTTCACTGTTAGGAAAACTTGCTGGAGGAAGAAGTTTGTCCCTCCATAGCTCTGTAAATAGACACCAAAATAAAATCACAGTCCAGTGTGTGGCAATAACGATCGCAGTAACCTGGTGTTGAGGGGTTTTTGTTATTTTTTTTCTTTGCAAATTAAAAACTCAATTTAAGGCTTAAAGTATTTGCCACATAGATTAAAAAGCAGGGAAAACCCAAATCCTTGTGTCATTTATAGAAAGAAAGAGCACTGAAAGCTCCTTGCGAGCCTGCAGGTGGCTTGGCAAAGGAGGGAGATGTCCAGGAGGAGCAACTCCAGGCAGGATTTGATGGCTGTGGGAATACTGGTGTGGAGAGGCACGGCCAACCCCATCAAGAGGGATAACAGAGCTGGGGGGGATCTCAATACATTTATTTTTCCTTCTTCAGGGAGGTGGTTGCTGGCAGTGTGAGGAGGGTTGTGTGAGCCCTTCCTGCTGCAGATGTAGTTACTAAATGATTCAGCACGATGCTGTGCCCACGGATTGGAGCAATATTGATGAATTCATTACTGCTCTCTGATGGATGTTAATGGGCTAGAATTTCTTCTGTGCATTTGGACTAGGTGGAAAGCTCTTGAAAAAATGAGAAAATGGAGTGGGTGAGTTTTTAAGCCACTTTTGTGTTCTGCTTCTAAATCTGACGAGAGAATGTTTTTAATGACTTGCATGAAACCACTAGTCAAAACAATAATCACCAGGCAGAGACAGCAGGCAGCTCTGGGAGGGACAGGGAGGAGCAGTGCTACACCAGGGATTTATTGCTTTTTGTTTAATATATCCCAAGCCATAATCAGCTGCTTTGAAAACAGAGGTAGGTATTGCCTTCTCCATGTGGATTCCTTAGGAGATATCTGGAGTCCCAAGGACAGGAGCAGAGTTGCTGCTTGCAGGGTATCAAAGCTAAGGGGGTAGAACATGTTCTCTGCAAGAGCTGACTGGAAGAAAATGACCTTTTAATGATGAAACAGGCACAGATGCTTTTGAGTAACAAGTCTTTGTCATCCTCTTTGAAACGAACAAGCTGCCTCCCACTCAAATAATTTTCCGTCTAAGTATCCAGAATAGATAAAAGAGTAGGTAGAATTTTACTGCTGGAGGATGGATTCAGAAAACTTGAGGAATTGTTCTGCTGACAGCTGAAAATTTCTGTATATCTGCATAGGAGAATGTGGGATTCACTGGCGTCTTCAAACCAGATTTTTTTTTTTCCCCTAATTCCACAAAAATCAACAAAATAATAATAAAATAATAACAAACCTAAGCATTGGCGAGCAAGGATGACTCTTCTTTGTGCCTGAATGAAGGAATTGGAAAGTTACAAGCAGCAAAATGAGGCAAAATCCTTATGTCAAATGTGCTGATTTTTAAAAAAAATCTTATAGTGATTCACTTCCATCAAAGCTGAACTTAAAAATATAGCTCAGAATCAGGAACTGGGGCAGCACAGAAGTTGACCAAAGTGACTTATTTATATATTATTCAATATTCCTGAGTTCTATTTCCTGGTAACCAGAATCCAGTGTAAATCCAGGCTGCTGGTGGCACAGCTGGGACCTCTCCTCTGGAATTGCTCCTGTCAGGGTGGTGGTGCTGGACATGTTAGACAGGTCTGATAGGAAGAGGGAGAAGAGGTGGGTTGATTTGGGAAAGATTTTGGAAACTGTGGTGTGTACAGTATGAAAAGATAGGAGATATGGAGGAGTCAGAGGGAAAACTGCACATTTGGTGTTGCAGGACAGAGCTAAAATCGGTGTGGGAAAAGGGCAGGGCTGAGATTTTATGAAGTTTGGTAATTTTGAGAGTGAAGGACCAAATTTCCTCCTTTTCTGTGGCTGTCTTCAACATGGAATTGCTGTTACTAGGCGGGAAAAGGAGATTTCCCAGAACCCCTGTTTGCAGTCCTTACACAGTCACCTGCTGAAGCAAGTCCCAAATCTAAACCACCATCATCAACTTCACCACCAGTTTGAGCTTCCCAGGTGCAGCTTTGCCTGGTGAGCTGTAACTGGAGACTGCTGTTGAAATGACTGGTGCTCCCCTTATTTGGGGTGTTCTTTCAAGTAATTAGAGTGACCTTGGGATTAATTGGTTGGGTGACGTGATCGGTGAGCAGCCCCAGCTCTGCCTGTCCCGCTGGCCTGCCCCGATGTGTTGGATCAGGTCACAGGAGCCGTTCCACCTGGAGATCTGGTATGAGGCAGAGTGGAGCAGGCAGGAGCTGGGCTCTGCCTTCTGAGAATCCATCATCAGTTCTTCTCTGAGCCCGACTGCTGGGCAGCAAATCCTGCTCTGGAACCCTGGGCTTTGGCCAGAACATTCCTCCGGCGAGGGGCAGGGAGGTTTTTGGGATGCGTTTCCTGCTTTGCAATCTTACAGCAACTTAGTCACAGAATCCCAGAATGGGTTGGGTTGGAAGGGACCCTACAGCTCATCCTATTCCACCTGCTGCCATGGGCAGGGACACCTTCCACTATCCCAGGTAGCTCCAAGACCCATCCAGCCTGGCCTTGGACACTTCCAGGGATGGGGCAGCCACAGCTTTTCCAGGCAACCTGTGCCAGGGTCTGACAGGGAAGGATTTTCTCCTAAAGCCCAGTCTCATGAGCACACAGCTCACGTACCTGAATTTCTGAGGGTTGGTTAAAGCAATCTGATGTTGCTACCAGCTCTGATAGTTGAATTAAGACATTGTGTTGACATTGCAAGATGATTGTGCAAATCTGGTGGCTGTGAGGGAAGGCCCTTGAAATGTTATGCCGTGAATGGACATCGATGAATGTAAGCAGGATATTAAATCAATCTCTGTTTTCTCTGCAGGCTTGTAATTTGTTTTTTAGAAAAAATAGTGTTTGGATGTATGGGCAGGTATTTCTTGGCATCCTGTACTTTTCCTTAGAAATGCATGTAATAAAATAACAGTAGTAATCCTTTAGCTTCTGCCAGTAGAAACATGGAGAGTTAAACTGTTTTTCCCCCCTAATCTTTGTCATAGTGAGCATTAGCCTCTGGCCTACTGAGTGTATTAATGTGGTTTCATGTCTGTGGTGTGTAGGAGGATGGGAGAAACTGCACTTGGTGACATCTGCTTCATATTAATAAAAGTGCAAAATGAATTTAGTTAATGAAATCATCGGGTAATTTTAAGTAGCAGATATCTTCCCAAAACACGTTCCCAAAATATGGAGTCTGATATGTGAGCACACATCTAGATGAATATGAATTTTAAAAATTGCAGTTCTTCAGGTAAACACTGGGGCTTAAAGAAGGGAGTTGACATTTTGTAGTCTTGTATTTTTTGCAGTTCTTCCTGTGTTCAGGTTGATCTGTGAGGGCCTGAGCAGGTGCCTGTCACCCCATAACAGCCTAAGTGACAAGGCTGGACTTATCTAATTAGTAAAAAATTCTAGGACCCATTATCTGGCAAGCATATTGGATATCCTCTTCCCTTCCAGAAGGAAAATATGAAAGAAGTGTCTCCTACTTTCCTTACTTCAGCCGAAAACACTGTTTGAGTATACCTGGTAAGCCGAATTTATTTCAGATTGTTACCTTTGAGTCAAAGCACACATTGGGTGATTATTTTTCCTACTCAATTTGTGAGAAAACAGACGAAATGCTTTCGTTGAAGCAGGTAATCCCCAGAGAACAAATTCCTTTGGGGAGTTTGGGGAGGTATTTTCATTGCCCTGGTGGATTAATTTGCATTTGGAATTTCTGGTTCAGTGAGTAATGGCCTGACCTCACACTGGTCTGTAATTCTGCAATATTCTGATATTCACTGCACACCTGGTACTTGCTGTATGAAGAATCAGCTGAGTGCACTGTGCGTGACACTTGACCTGGCCGTAGAAGGAGGAATGTGTTATTTTTAAAGAGCTGTTGTCAAAGCTCGTAATCCTAAAATTAGATCCCGATGCAGGTCAGATTTGGATTGTTAGCAGTGATCTGCAGGTCTGGCAGAGCTGTCCCCTCTCCCAGCCCTTCAGAGCACATTTGCAGCCATTCTGTCAATAATTCCAGCTGCAAATGGAGCTGGGGGTGACAAAGCCCCAGCACTGGTGGCTTGGCAGGTCTCAAAAGAACATGGCCAGGTGGTGCTGCCGTGTGAGGCAGGTTAGAGATCTGCTCCTCACCCCCCTTCCTGTGCACTCTGAGAAATGAGTTCCCCATGGAGCTCAAATCCTGTCAATTTAAGGAGACAAGGAGTAAGAAAAGGTGGTATGGAGAAAACTGAACCAGATTTGTGTCCAGAAATCTCTTTTATTGCTAGAAGTCCGCCCAAGCTGGAGTTACTTTCCCTCAGTGAGGCTGAGACAGGACTGTAAAACCAGTGCAGAATTGAACCTTGGCAGGCTTGAATATGCATAAATTTGAAGGAGAATTATCTTCCAGCATTAACTCTTTAAATAAAGAAATAATTTGGCCACCTGCTGTCTGTGAAAGCTGACCTTGTTCTCTCATTTGTAAAAGGGAGTGGAAAGCTTCCAAAACTTTGGATTTTGAACCATTTCCTCTCCTCAGAAATTACATTGAAGAAGACAAGCATTTAAGCTGTGAAAAATGGAAATGAAACCTTTCCTCTGGAGTTAACCCTGTTCTCCAAACCCTTTGCCAATCTGTATTTGTAACTCGTTTCCTAAATAATTTTGAAGGTTGAGGAAGGGCATTGATGGGAATTTCAAGCTCTTCATTTTGCTGTTTTATTCCCATGAATTGCTGTTTTCTCTGCTGTACAATAACGAAAGAGAGCTAATAAGTGTTCTGCTTGTTGGCTTTTATGTGTAGTGCCAAGTGTCTTCTCTTCTCTTAGTCCTCTCCTCCAAGTGGCCACGATGCACAGTTGCCCCTTTTCCTGTTTGGTTTTGGGAACAGCGTTTGGATTGCAGACGAATATTGTATCTTAGGCAGGGTAATGATACCCTCTGGTCAGCCAGTTGTTCCCTGAGACTAATTTATGAAAAGAGAAGAAAAATCAGAAAGAGAATTGGTTACGTTTGAAAATCTGCCTAGCAGTGTGGATTTAGTGTAAGAAAAATGCTTTTTTCCTGCATTATATTCCTGGTTTTTATATAAAGGTTTGTGCACAGGTTTTTGTTTTTGTTGGTTTTTTTTTTTTTTTTTTTTTAGCCGTTTGTGGAAAATGAGACTTTCTAAAATACAGGGGGCTTGGATTTATACATGTAATGAGCTATCCCAAGAAAACCAGGATGGGAATGTAGTGTCAGGTAATGGGAATCCTTTTTGCCATGAATCGGAGCTGACTGCTTGCTGGGATTGGTGTTGTGTCTGCAAGTGTGGTGTTGGTGTCTGTCTGTCTGGGGGACTTCTTCCTCAGTCAGCACCTGGCAGCACCTTCTCTGAGCCTGATCCTTTGCAGATTGGCAAGAATTCCCTGATTTATCCTGGAATACAGGTCCCTGAGGATCACCTGCCTCTGTCATTGCAGCCCAAGAGCAAGGAGAGCAGATCTCTGGGTGGGTGTGTGTACTCCCACCTGGGAGGTGAGGCAGTAAGGCAGGGATATTTTTATATAGATTGGTATCTGTAGATTCAGATCACAGATGACTGAATTAATAATTATTTTCCAAACCTCACTTTTCATGCATGTGACTTACAGTAAATGTCTATTCTAAGGATATATGTTGTCTGTAATACTGTTAATTAAAATTTTATGCAAATGTCTGGTGAACTCATGTTTAATGTTAATTTTCACACTTGCTGTTAAAGGCTTTTCGTATATTTCCGGTGCATGCTTAGCTGGGCTATGTAGATCTTTACCTTCAGGCTGATATGAAGGGCATTTTATCAGCGCAGACAAATCCTGGTTGGCATTTTACATTCCAGAGGTGTGAATGGATTCTGCTGAAAGTCTGTCTATAGGTGGATTTGTGTGGCTGTTTGCTGTGAACTGAGTTTATGAAGGATTTTGTGGCTTGGCCTTGGTTCTGTGTTAGTCTCAGCAAGTTAAAGATGTTTCCTCATGTAGATTTCATTCACTGAGCTTAATCTCTTGTGAGAGAGATGAGAAGTTCAGTCAAGAATTCCTTCTGTCTGCATGTTGTGTGTAAAAAAGCACCATGAGAATTCGTTATTTGTGTAATGAAACTGTTGGAATAAGGAAAAGGGGATGGGGTGTTTCCTTCCAGGTTACCCCTGGTAACACAGGTACGCTTCACCTCCTTGTCTGCAGAGCTGTTTGCTTTTCTATTTGAAGATGTCAAGATACTTAAAAATCAGAGAAAATGCCTCGTAGGGACCAAGAAAGAAAATGAGGAAGACTCCCCAAGACTAAACTGTTTAACTTCACAGAAATCTGCTCAAGCCTTTTTCCTGCTAACCAGAAACAGCAGCTTTAATCAACTGGTCTCACTTTCTGCTTTCTTTGCAACTCTGCTGTTAAAAATGCAAACTCACATTTTTGCTGAAGTTGCAAGTGCATTGTGCTTCCTTGTGGCTTGTTGTGAGAAGTTAATTCACTGAGGTCTCTGGAAAAAAAAATACCTAAACTTTCTGTGTAAGAATTTAATCATGTGTTAGAAACGGTTCCTTACTTTTATGCAGTCGGGGTATTTGGCTTTTTGATCTCTATAATGGTAAAAGAGGTTGTTGTGGTGCTTCAAGACTTGGAGCAATCCAGGAAAAGGCTTCCATTGTGTGGTGAGGGAGCAGAATGTGTAAAGCAGGTACCAAAGGCTTGCAGGGCTCTTGGTGAGGGCCAGTCCCAGTGCCAAGGCAGGACCTTGAATACTGGTACAGCTGTGTTGCTGAGGGGAGCAACAGCTCCAACAGCTTTGCTCTCCTGTCATCCTTAGTGCTTTTAATAGAGTAAAATGAAGTTTAGAGTAAGTTGTCTGTAATGAGTTTTGAGTAAAGATGAAAACATATCCATCAAGAAAAGGAAAAAACAGACATTAATGTTTCTCTCATTAAAGGCCTTGGTTTTCAGGACTTGAAGATCTGAAAGTGAAGAATCACTCAGCGATGATGGATTGATGGGTTTTGAGTCTATTACAGAACAACAAGTGAAATATTTAATTTCCTGAAGGAGTGTAAATTGCTGGTTTCTCTTAATCCAGTGTGTTCTCTCCTGTGTTTGCTCTGTGGTTGTTTTTCTGAAGCTCTACTCCAGACTTAGAAAAGGGTCCAGTTTGGAGTTCTTCCTTTGTTTTCTTCAAATGCAGGTGCCTGCTCTCCTAGTGGATGTAATTGGGAGGGAATGAAGGCTCTTTGCTATCAGGTTTTTTGGACCTTGACAGCTTTGTGTTGCATTTAATCAGCTCCAAAAGTGAGCCAGGGTTGGGTTGTTCTTACTTGTCTTGCAATCTGCTGTGCAGCAAAGCTTAGGAGACTTAAAAGTTGAGTATTTTTCCTGTGCTGTTGTGTAAAACTGGCTGGATTTAGTGCAAGAGAGAGTAAAGGGAAGCAGTCTCGTGTCGTGAGGGTGGTTAATTCTTCAGGGATTTACATGTGAGGTATTAAACCAATTTTTTCAAAAGTTTGTGAAGTTGTAAGTAATAAAACTTGTCTTTGATTGGAGAGATAAACACAGGTGAAGGCACTTGCTCCTGTAGTGTACATGTAGAAATATTTTGGGAAGGCCTCTCATCCTTGGCCTTGAAAGAAATAAAACTCTCATCAGGCAAGAATGTTTTTCATAGATTTGCAGTGGGTTAAAAGACAGGAAACGGGGTTAGGAGTAAATGTTGGTTCTCACAGGGAAGGGCTCTTCCCAGCCAAGTGTCCTGCCAGAGATCAGTGCTCTTGCAAATACTTCCTTTTGCACATTGTCCCTAAATAACAAGGCCAAATTGAAGCAAATTAGTCAAATTTGAAATTAATCTTGAATTGAAAGGAATGATGAAAAATTGAGACCTGCTGAGGGACAAAGTGGCAGGTGAAATGCACAGAGAGAAGAAATGCGCAGTAGAAGTACAACTCCCAAGAGTCACATGGAATTTTAGGAAGTATTTGATAAATGGGGAGTGCTAAGCAGTGAATGACCATGTTGTGATACAAACTTTTGTTGCTGCCAAATCTGAAATGCAGAGTGCTGGGAACTGTGTGTATCTCAAGAAATGGGAGTGTAATCTGTGCGTGGAAAGACCACAGGGATGATGGAGGTACAGAGAAGCTTCTAAGTAGCCTGCATTTCAGGAAGACCTCAGCTCAGAAGGAGTTGGCCAATTCCTGTAAAACCATGAGGGGCATAAACAAGCTCAAGGTGATGTGTTCCTTCTTAGAAAACTGCAGGAGTTGTTAGTTCAGTGTGGTCACCATGCCACTGGTTGTACCTGCTGAGGGTGACTCAGGTGGCTTTTGGAGGGGTTGGGAGAGGCCCAGTGTGCCCATTGCTGTCTCCAAGGTGTCCAATTTGCTGATAACACAAGGCAAGGGAATATAAATGTTTCTTTCTCATGCTCTTTGCACGAGGATTTGTGTCTAAGGATGTCAGGCTTGGTGGACTTTTTATCCAGCTGGTGTAGAAGGTTTTGTCGTTCTCCTGGGTTTGGTTTTTCATGTTATTCACTGCTTTTCTGGTTGAAAAAGCTCAGTTTTTATGGGGGGATAGGCTGCTTCTGCTCTGGGATCCATATAGTCACCAGGATTGTGTCCATGATTCCCCTGGCACTTGGATCCTCTGCTGCCTCCTGCTTTGCCAGCTGAAGGAGCTCCTGCCTGCAGCCTGCTCCCAGTTCAATGTGAACTTCCAGATCCCCTGGATAAATAGTTTCAGCTTGGCTGGGAAACCTGCCTTAACCCCTTCTTGGCAAAAAGAAGTGGTTTAGGCTAAATAAGATGTACATTGTGCTTCTTCTATTTAATTTTTATCGTTGCCTCACCTTTTGCAAGTCACGCATTAGAGAGTGATCACAGGGGCAGGTGAGCCAACAGATCTGGGCAATGTAAACTTCCAGAGGGAAGGAGCAGTCATGGAACGTTTATGTAGGATCAACATTTTCAACTTCTGGGTTTGTAACACCCAGAACTTAAATGTCCCAGATGTCCCTTTTTATTCCTGTTGCTGTGAGCCATCTGCCACCAGATGGACACTGTCCTACAGCTGGTTCTAAATATTGGGGAGAACACCAGGGGATGCAGTTTACCTGAAGTTTAGTGATGATTGCATTCAAAGTTAATCTTCCATCATGTCATAAGAGGTTTTTATTCTGCCAAAAATCAACTTTAGTGGAAGAAGAGAAAGTAAAACAACTCCTTAGGTGTGTTCTGTGGTAATTTAACCTGCCCAGAAAGGTTTCCAAGGAAGGGAGTCTGTCTTTATGCTAAAAAAAGTCATTAAAAACCTGTGTTGGCACTGAATTCCGCTTTCATTCCAAATGGCACTGTAGTAATTTGAAGAATGATAACAATGTCAGGCTTGAAATCTGTGCTTTCCTTGTCTCCAGTGTCTCTGTAAGGGATGGGGTTGGTTCTTGGGAGTGTTTGGAGGAACATTATTAAAAGACATCTGGAATGGGCATCCCTGTGAATGTGGCCAGTTCAGTTCCAGAGTCCCTGCTCAGTGTTTGTGCAACTGGTGGCTCTCAGGGCTGTTCTGTGTTAATGTAATGGCAAATCTGCCAGTTTGCTCAAGTAATTTATTCCAAAGCTTAATAGGCCTCTGTTTACTTGAAACAGTGACCTTAACTAAAGAACTGACACAGCTTTCCAGCTCCCCAGCTTGTCCTTGGCTTTTCTTGCCAATCATTTTGGCTTTACAATTCCATTCTCATATAATTAAAAATTCTTCTGTGCTGTGTGAAAGACGCACAGAGCAGAAACTGTGGATCTAATGAGTGTTGTCAAATGTACAAAGTAAATGCATTTGGGGGAAAAAAAAAAATTCCTTCTAATCTGCTTATCATGAAAGGTCACCTTGAGTTAGAGTGTGTAGGGCCACAGGATCTCGATCCTGAGACTGAGAGTGCTTTAAACTTACCCAGGGTTTCAGAAATTGCTTGGTTGGTTTTTAGGAAGTTTGCTTGTTCTCTCTGGATGCAGATTCCTAGTGTTAGAGGGATGCAAGTGGCTGCTGAACATGGAATTTCTCATGTGGTTTCATCTGAGCTCTGTAATTTCTGTAATTAAAAATTCTAGATAGGTTTTACTTTGGTCCCCAGATTGGACTTCATTTCTGGTTTGCTTTTAAAATTTTGCCTTTGTATCGGCATGATTGTCGTCTTGCTTTTGTTTTGCTCAGCACTTCAGGTTTTTAATCTTAAATGTTTAATGCGACTCGTGAGAAGAACAAGTTGTTTTCAAAATCAGAAGAAATTCAAGGAGGAAAAAATTCATCTAGGAAAATTTCTCCCAAATGTGTGTGGCTTGCTGGCTGTGCAGGAATGATCAGACCCAACTAACCTGCTTCGTTTTCTTTCCTCACTCAGGTCATGATTTTCATTTTCTCGTGTGATCCTCTTGAGGAGAGGAAATGATTGTAGTGGAACGTGTTACAGATAAGCCACTGATACGGAGCCTTCGCAGTTCAGAAACGTTCCTAGAAGAGCAAATTTAGCCCTTTGTTGTTTGTGTTCTGGAATCTGTCTTGGTAAAAAGGGAAATAAAAATGACGACTTCGTCTATCAGACGGCAGATGAAGAACATTGTGAACAATTACTCAGAGGCCGAAATAAAAGTTCGAGAAGCGACCTCGAATGACCCCTGGGGTCCTTCCAGTTCGTTAATGACTGAAATAGCAGATCTGACCTACAATGTTGTGGCCTTTTCTGAAATTATGAGCATGATCTGGAAACGACTGAATGACCATGGCAAGAACTGGCGACACGTGTACAAGGCCCTCACTCTCTTAGATTACCTGATTAAAACTGGGTCCGAGAGGGTGGCCCAGCAGTGTAAAGAGAATATTTTTGCTATCCAGACATTGAAAGATTTTCAGTACATTGATCGAGATGGGAAAGACCAGGGCATCAACGTGAGGGAGAAATCCAAGCAGCTGGTGTCCCTTCTGAAGGATGACGAGCGCCTCAAGACAGAGAGGGCCCAAGCCCTGAAGACCAAAGAACGCATGGCTCAGGTGGCCACTGGGGTGGGCAGCAACCAGATCACCTTTGGCCGAGGCTCCAGTCAGCCCAACCTATCCACCAGCTACTCGGAGCAGGAGTATGGAAAGTCTGGAGGATCCCCGGCATCCTACCATGGCTGTAAGTACAGGCAAACACATCCCAAAGGCTTATTCCTTTTCTTTCGAGAGTTGCTGTTGGAGGTGGGAGCGAATGGTGCCTTTGGGAGAGTGGAAATGCTGCCTGCGAGGGGCTGGGATTTGGGATCTCTGTGGATCTGCTCCATGGTATTGATGTCTCTTCAGATGCCTGGTTAAATATTTGCTTTGGAGAGGGTGTGTGTGGTGACGGAAATCGATTTAAAAAGCCCTTGTTTACTGTCAGTTCCCAAAGGTAGCATTGCCAGGCCGCTCTTGTGAACGTGTTCCAGTGTTTGATGTGATGGGGAGGGTGTGAAGGGGTTTTTCTGTTTGTTTCTGGTTTTACAAGGAGTCCTTGAAAATGTGTTCTTTTTGTTCAGTATGGAATCATAGGATGATTTGGGTTGGGAGGGAATTTAAAGCTCATCTCATTCCACCCCCCTGCCATGGGCAGGGACACCTTCCACTATCCCAGGTTGCTCCAAGTCCCATCCAACCTGGCCTTGAATTAAGAATAAAGAAGAAATACAGAATATTTCCTGGATCATTTTGCTACTTTATGCTGCTCCTCTTGTACTTTGGCAACAATGCTGCTGTTTAATTTCCTTTATTGCTTACTCAGCAGTCCTTGGAGGAGGAATGCTTTGAATCTGTATTTAAATATTCTCAGTATTTGGTGTGTGAGTGTCTGTACTAAATACTGTACTTCATTCTTAAAAAATTAGTACAGTGATGTGGGAAGAACAAATTCTTTCCACCACTGCTTGGGGGGACTCCTGTCATGTTAGGAAGAGGCCTGATTTGGCACTAAATCCTCCTTAATGTAAGTAATGATCGGATGAAAGCTGCTTTGGCTGGAATGTCAGTGGTTGTGGTCTAATTCTGAAGGAAAATCATTTCTTTAAATGAATGTTTAGAGTGTGTGGAGGGCTGTAACTGAGCCAGGGTGGAGAAACCATTGAGCACCAGTTTTAGGAATCCGAAGTTTGTCATGTCCTGGGTCCCAAAGTGCTTCTGAAATCATAAATCCATGAGTGGGGTCAGCCCTGCTGACATTTGCAGGAGGAGATAGCAAGAAAATCAAACCAGGATGGAGAACATCTCTCTCTGTTTAAAGCTATGGAGGAGCAGGAAAAAAATACTTGATTTCCAAAAGGAAATACTTTTAGGATACAGAGTACAAAAAATGTGAGTGAAGGTTTCCAGGTATGAGAATTTTTGATCTTGTCTTTTAATTAGCTGTAGGATAAGAAACATCTTAATTTTTCTGTAATAATCATATTTCTATCTATTTGTATTTTCTATATTTATGTAGTTTTTCTATAATAACCATGCATGAGCACTGTGAATTTTTAAAGAAAAGCTTGTATATCGCTACCTCAGTAATAACAACATTTTTTCTTTTCAAATCTGTAGATTGTTGTTAACTACAACAAAATTTCTTAATTTAGAGGTAGCTTGAAATATTGCTTTTAACTTGGGCTGATGGGCTGAAATAAGTGACTGAGGTATGCTGAGCACACCTTGCGTTTCACAGGGCTATTGCTCCACCAGTCCCAGCTTTAATTAATGCCTGGAACTATTGTCTGGCATCTTAAATGCTACCAGAGGCTCCAAACCATTCCTCACAGCAGGACTGAGCAATGCAGGGCGTGTCCCCGAATTGTTCCTCAGACGCTTTAGGAATTTTGATGGGAGAAGCAGCAAGTTTGGCTGTGCTCTCAGTATTCCGAAGTGTGGATTTACTGGCTGCTCCCACTTCCCTGTGTGTCTCCTGTGGCAGGATTGCTTTGGAGATAATGATTCCTTAAGCTTTTTTTTTTCCTCACCCTGTAAGAAGCTTTAGAAATCTCAGGGTTTTTTTCCCCCCTCTCAGTTCTTCCTCTGTTACAACTCTCCTGGACTTTTTTCACTGTGGATCAGCAAAAATCCAGGTGGCTGTCAGTTTATATATTTTGAGGTTTTAATATGTTTCTTGTCTGTTTTAATTGAGTAGAGCACAGCAAACCAGCACCTTCCGAAACAGCTGTGCTAAGTCCTTCTGATATTGGGAAACTGTGAAGAGCTTTATCCAGGAAACGAGGAAGGAGTTTCATTAAAATCCAGACATTTAATCTGTTACATAAATGTAGGGTTATTCTTGTGCCTGCTAAATTTGATGGAAAAGATGCTTTTCATTATTTAAAGTGAAAGAGATTGTATCCATTGTGTGTTCTTTTTTTTTTTTTTAATTATACCCTTCTTTTGTGCTGAAAATACGGATTCAGAAAAAAAAAAATCTGTAAAAGGAATGAAGTTCTGCTTCACTCCTGGGAAATACTCCCCTTAGAACATCCCTAAGATGCTGTTGCTGCTCTGTGTATTCTGGCAGAATTCTCTTTCATGCCTCTGAGCCTTTGAAGAAGAGATCAGAGACATTTAGATTTACCATCTACAGCATGAGATTTGCCTCTTCTAAGTGTCCATCCACCCTCTTTGCTAAATGTTTAGCACGCCTTCTTACCAGGCAAATAGAAATAAAGTTGGGGAGAGTGGGAGAACCTTTTTGCCAACACCCACCACTACAGGAAATGTTTCATCCCTCAGTGGTTTGCTCTCAGCACGTTTTACTCCTGTTCCTTCTAGACACGATGGGTGGGGGTTGTGGAATTCATTCCCCTTGCTTGAAGAATTTATGTTGGGTTATAAAATCTCGGGTTTTATGCCTTCTTGCAGAAGAGAGAGCTGAAAGAGTTTGGTAGTTCCTCCAGGGAGCAGTAACTTCCAGTGGATGCTGGATTGGGCGTGAGGGATCTCTCCCCTCTCCTCTCAGGGACTAAAAGTGCAATTTGGGCTAAGTCAGTGAAGCCTTTTTGGGTCAGTTTGTTGAGAGAGTTGAATCAGCTGCACTGCACAGACAGCACTGACTGAACCCTGCTCAAACTCCTGCTCCTCTCCAGCTTCCCAGCCTGTGTAGGTTTGGATGGGAACAATTGGATTTTTACTTGATGTTGAGCCAGAAGGGGTTTTCTTAAAGAGTTGCTGTTTTTTGTGTTCCACATTTATCCTTTGTGACAAAATAAAAGCAATATTGATACCCTGTGTAGTGTGAGAGAATTCAGGGTGGAAAAGGATCTCTTGACTGATGTCCAATCATGCCTCACTGCTGCTGGCAAGGGACTGGCAAATAAGGATATTTCCCCCTGTTTCTTTGTGAATATTTTCATTTCATCTCTAAAAATCCTAGAAACTGTGCAAAATGAAATGGTGCAACTTGGTTGTTTTTAATAAAATCCTTTCCCCCAAAGCTTTGCCTTAATGACTTTGTTGGCCCTGAAGATCTCTGTGCTTGGGTAATTCCAGGGAGCACATTATGGCATATGAATTGTAAAAGTATTTGTATTTTTTTTTCTACCCAGTCTCATAACCTGTAAATGGAAGCCAAGAGAGATATTAAAAAGCAAAAATAAAGCTCCTCCCAACCTCTATCTTGTCAGCAATTTCTGACATACTGGGAAAAATTGGTTTTATCTTCCACCTTTAAACCAGGAACAGTTAATATTCAGATTAGGAACTGTTAAATATTCCATAACAAAATGCATAATTTTTATTTAGTTTGGAAAATGTGCAAATTCTGTGGAGTTGCATCAAATCTGATAGCAGGTTTTATTTCACCTTAAGGAAATGTTCTTGTGTGGTGCTGAAAATAAACCTACTGGGGAGAGGAAGTGATACAAGATGGATATTTAAAATCTTTTGGAGCAATAGTCCCTCACTCCTAATCTGCCTCTGGGTCTAAATAATTGGGGTTTTGCCTGACATTTGTCACCCAGTTTCAAAAACTTCAGCCTCTTGTTCCTGGCCTTGTTTCATCTCCAGCTGCCAGTGACCACTTAAATAGGATTCTGGATTTATGGCTGCATGGGGAAAAGTAGGATGTTCCTAATTTAGACCTCTTAAGCCTGAGCTGGGATGCTGCTTCCAGCCTGGCAAACGCTGGTCGTGTTTTAAAACCAAGTTTACTGAGGCCATGCTTTTTAAGAGATCCAATCCTGTTATGCCCAGGCTGGGACATCCCAGTGTTATTTTGAGTTGTGCCCACATTCTTCCCTTTGTCCCTGTGCTCCAGGAGGGTTTGGGAAGCAGGGATGGGGTGGGATGGATGCCCTGATTTCAGTGACACAAGCACAGCTCGTTGTGACCTGATTTCAGCAGCACTGCCCGAGGTGGGCTCGGCTCGGGTTCATTGTACTCAGAGCCTGCTGGAGAGGAGATGAAGAAAGATGCACTGGAAAAGGCTTTTATGGATCTTGGGAAATGCCAAGTCTTTAACCTGAACCTGTAAAAATTCTGGGAGCAATTTGCTGTAGCTGAATTAATGAGTTTTAATATTTCAGTGATTATTCATGTTAAATTGACTCGTTATTTAAAACCAGTTGTGTGAAGCCTCAGCAAGTCTGTGTTCACTCATCTGTTTCAGTTTTGTCTCCCCTTTTGCTTGGAGTAGAAAATAATTCAGTGGAATTGCTATTTTGAGTTTGGCACAACAGAAAATTTAAAAAATCCAGAATGGTTTGGGTTGGAAGGGACCTTAAAGCTCATCTTGTCCTGACCCCCTGCCATGGGCAAGCATACCTTCCACTGTCCCAGGTTGCTCCAGCTTCAAACATTCCAGGGATGGGGCAGCCACAGCTTCTCTGGGCACTCTGGTCCATTCAGAATGCTCCTGTTTTTAGAAGGTTTGGTTTTTATTTAATAATGATTTCTTTATCTTCTATCTTAGGGAATATAGGGAATATCATCTGGCAATGACTCTGGCTGAACAGTGTGGAGAATTCCCACAGTTTGAGGTGTTGAAGGAATGTGGCAGACTCCTGTCAGATGTCATTTGACAGCTTGATTAAATCCTCTCATCGTACATTTATTTTTCTGGTGCTGAGAGTGAAGGTGGGAGGTGCCACTGGTGTATCCAGACTCCTGTAGTGACACTGAATTATCCAACTGTGTCCATTCCCATGGGTGTAGGGATCACCTGAGAGGAAAATGCTCCCAACAAAACAAACCTGAAGGATTTGTTGAGTGTTAAATGAATTTCAGAAGTTCTCAGTCTGCTCAGTGCAATCAGAATCTGCAGGAAGGCTGAGCAGCTCCACCTTGTCACGTTCATCAGTGTTATCAATTCTCTTCTTGTACCTGAAGGATTCCTTATTTCCCAAGGGAAAGGTGGATTACACAATTCCTTCTAGATTAAGCGGTTTGCACTTGCCTTGCCATCATTTGAGAGGCTGGATTGGCTTTTTAAAATTATCCAATCTTTATGTGAGTGGTCTTTCACTGGAAGAAAGGGAATTGATGTTGGTTTCTGAATCCTTAACCTTGATATTATTTTAATTTTTCAAGTCACTTTTGGTTTTGTCCACCTTTGTAGGTTCACTGATTGAGCGAGGAGGCAGCTTTTCTTTCTGAACAGATGTGACTGAGCAATGAATTCTGTTCTGTTCTTCCATCTGCGAATTAGAAAGCCTGACACTAAAGAAAAAAATCACAAATAACAAAACCAGCCCCAAAACCCAAGCACAGGCTTCAGAATGAAAATGCAGAGTCTGATTTTTATTATTAATGCAGGCTCTGCTCTCTGTGTCCTGTATTTCACTGTAACTCAGCCAGATCTATAGCCGGCTACAGAAGCCTTTTAATAGAGGCAAAATATAGGAAATTATCAATAGATGTGTCTGAGAGATGTCAGAGCCTGGCTCGGGCACAGATGGTGGAGCAGAATCCTGTTTTAGTGATTAATTGAGGCTGGAAATGATTTCCTTGCCGAGCAGCCAGGCCCGGTGCTCCCTGCAGGCGAAAATGGCCACAGATTTGCTCCTGGGCAGTGTGGAGGGACTGGGATCTCCAAATTCCCAACAAAACAGGGCTTAGCAGGTCAGAATTGATCTATTGAATCCCATCTTACATAAACATCTGAGTTAACTGTCATGTGCTGGGGGATAAGGGATGCTTTGTGTGGCACCATCCTGTTACTAAGGCAATAACCTTTCTGCTGGATCCTGGGAATTCTAACCTTAGAGCAGGATGAGGCCTGTATGGAAGGGTGGTTGTAGGTCTGTGGGAATTTCAGATAAAACTTGTCAGGTTACTCCCAAGAACAGTGTTTTGAATTACCCTTAATCCTTTAAAAAAAAAAAAAAAAAGTGCTAGCAGCTCTTTAATGTAGATGGTTTTATAACACTGCAGAGGCTTACATGGAAAACAGCAACATTCCTATGGTTTGTTTTTTTCACTGAGGCCCAAGGAAGAACTTCAAATGGACATTTTCCTCTTTTTTTTTAAAGTAAAAAGGAGCTGGAAATACCTTTTAGAGTTAACAAAAGCAAGTAGAATGAATTGCTGGAAAGCCTAGAAGTGAGAAGAAGTAATCTTGCATGTGTGTGACCCCGTATTATCCGTGTGGGGATCCCAGAGCCGCTGGCTGTTGGGATCTGCTGGGAGCTGTGAGCTCATGGAGCTCCCTGCCAAAGCAAAGGCAGCCCTTCCCATGCACAGCTGGGAGTGGAGAGCCAGGGAAAGGCTCGGAGTGGGGTGCAGTCCCTGCTTCTTCCAGCTTTTCTGGGCAGGAATGCAACTGGGCAGTGTGTTCAGCAAGTCCTTTGTGTGGAAATGGGAGGAAGAGCAATGGAATTTAACCCATTTTGCATCATTTTAACGTCATTCTGCCATCAGGTTCTTAGTTGTTGTGGGATGCAGTTATGTGAGCGGAGATGCAAAAGCTGGGATGCAGGAAATGCAGGAAATCCCATTTCCCCCCCCAGTTAAAAGCCCAGCAGACCAGAAGGTTCCTCCCTGCTCCTAGTCCAGGTTGCCATCTGTTCTCAGGTGACTCTGCTGGTGTCCCATTTGTCCCAGGCTCTGTTTTTAAACCAGTTAGGACTCTTTCCTTCTCTAATCCCTGCTGGAAAACTGCTCTTCTCCATCTGTATCTCAAATCTATTTATGGCCCATTTATACCATTAATTCTTGCCCCTTTATCTGAAATAGTTTTTCTCTCTTGTATTTGCAAGCCTGAGGTATTTAACAACCATAAACTGCTCAATCTTCTTTTGGCAAGGATAAACATAAAACATTCTCTGAGCTCCAAAGGGAAATGTTTCCACCTCCATTCTGGTTTAAAACCATCCATTTTGGATTGGAATGATTACAATTAGTGCTAATTTATTACCTGTATTAGGTGAGTGGCTGGGAATTATCACATGCTTTAATCATCACATTTTTCATACGCTTTATTGGAGAGCCTAGCAGTGACTGTTGGAGCAGAGAGGACTCATCAACCAGGCTAAATTTAATTACTTTATATGAGAAAGTTTGAAAAAGTAATAGAATTGAGGTATGAGTAGCATCTTTGTTGAAGTAAGTTGGCTTGAGAGCTTCAGGATCAGCACAATGTGGAAGAATCATTGTGGGTGGTAAATTAATTTGTGCCTTTAGAAGCACAGTGGGGTGGGATGGCACCTTGGGATGTGGTGGGAAGGAGGAAAGGTCATTCCTTGTTTATGGAGAATCACCTTCCTTCTGGCCTGTAGGATGAGAAAGTTCCACTTGTTGTTCTGTGATGCCATTTTGGCCTGAACCTTAAGTAGAGAAAGACAAGACTGGGAAATGTTTGGAGGATTAAAGCAGTGATGAAAAAGTGGTTTTCAAACTGAGTTTGGCAATCTCATTTTCACATGCCCAGCTGACCTGGTAGGAGGAAACTTGATTTCTTGGAGCTTGACATGCTAGTTTGAAACATTCAGTTAAATGTATTAAATGTCAATATATATTTTGCCAAGCTAATCATCATTCCAGCCACTAAATACAAACTTCCTTGCCAAAGTGAGATAAAATTTCTGTGTGAATGATTTGGATGCTGAAGAATTGTCTGAGAGAGAGTGAGCACAAAATTGTTTAATTACTGTACAGTGCTAAACCTGCTAGTGGTGTAGGATGGGAATTTCACATGCTCCTGGAGTGAAAACATCACTAAAAGATGGTTTGTGTATTGAGAAATTGCATATTTTAGCTGTTAAGCTTGACTGTTCCTCGAGGACGAGTGGGGGAGATACCAGTTAATAGAAATCTTCCCCCTAAAAAACCCCAGCCAACCCCAGAAACCAAACAACACCCCCAACCCATTTACCAAACTCTTTTTTTAACAGAGAATGATCCTGTATTTGCGTAAATTTGGGGTCTGAATAGCTGGCTTGTTTGTCCCCGAGCCTGCTCAGCAGTTAAGAATAGTTCTTTATCTTCCCGTTAAGACTGTATTATTTTACAGAAAAGTGGGTGGTATCCAATTTTACCCTGATACTGGCCCACTCCCAGCAGATCTTTACTGACACTGGAAGATGTAAGAAATACCCACAAATGTTTTCTTCAACAATGAATTCTGTATGTTTTTAAGTCAGTGTCCTGCCCCTGGAGCTCTGATACACTCAGGGTATGTCCAGCATGAGCTGGGGTACTTCTTGGTATCACAGCCCCACAAAAAGCCTTTGTTTTCCAGGAATATTTTTCCCTTAAAAAAATTACTGAACTGTCTTGCAGAGCTAAATTATGCTGGTCTGTCCCCCTCCCCCTTGGCAGGAGCTTCATCTCTTGACCCTGAGGGAGCTTTGAGACCGAACATGTGCAAACGGGGTGCAGGAGCCGAACCTGAGCCCTCTTTTTGCTGTTTGCTGTGCTGAATGTGCTGGGTTTTGTCTCCCAACAGCGACATCCCCTCGAGTCTCCTCGGAGCTCGAGCAGGCCCGGCCTCAGACGAGCGGGGAAGAGGAGCTGCAGCTGCAGCTGGCGCTGGCCATGAGCCGGGAGGTGGCGGAGCAGGTCGGTGCCCGTGTAGGTTTTCCAAAGTGTCCATGCTTTGAGACTTGAGATTGCAATCCTGGTTTGTTGGTTTGGTTTTTTTCACTGGCAGCTTGGCTTTGCTCCAGGTGGAATAAGGGGAGTGAGAAAGGCCATTTTGGAAGATGTTGCTCTTGTGTGATTTTTTTTTTTTTTTTTTTTTTTTTTTTTTTTTTTTTTATTCTTTTTATTCTTTAAATCTCTTTTTAAAGTAACTTCAGCCTCCGAGCTGTTGAGACTAGTGGAAGATGACAGTCACTTTGCAAGAAGACTTTGTGTGGGAGGATGTTAATCATCACATTACTGAAGATGTTTTCAGTTAGGAAGAGCTGAAAACATGACTGGTCCTGAAAACCTTCATTAATGTCAGTGAATTCTGATTCCAGTGGAATTTGGAATGGTCTGTTTCTTTTGGTGGGAGTGTCTGGAACAGGAGGGTGACCTGACACAAAGTACCAGAATATATAAAAAAACTTGGTTTAAAGTAAATTGACTCCTGATCTATCACCTGGGTTATGTTACTGTGCTAATTCTTAGGAGCTTCATTCTGAATTTGGAGTAAATGTGATTAAAATTATTGTGTTTCATATACAACGAAGTTGAATCTCAGCTCTGAGTGAAAATTCAAGTCAGCCATGCTGAGTGCCTGTAATATTTTAGAGGCTTCCTGTGACAACTTAGTTTACAGCTGTATGTTAAGCATGAGTGCTTGGAAAGGGAAACTATCACCCAGTAAACTTTATCATTATTGGGCAATAAAGGGAATGAAAATATAAATCAGAATGTAAGCATTTGAAGTAGCTTCAAAAATTACAAGGGAAATAGCAGCTGGGGGATTAGTCAACTTCAGAGAGACATGATGCAAGCAAAGATATTTAAAGTAGTTGAATGTGGCATAAACATTGTAGTTACAGATGTTTAAACCTTCACATTACACATGGAGTTGGCAAGACTTGATTCCCTTGGTGGATCTTGCACCAGTGTGGAGGGAAGTGAACAAAAGCTAGGGAAATTTAAGTTTAGTTCCCTACAACCTTCAGTGGTGATTTGAATACTGAAAAACCATTATGGTAATTTAAAAATGGGTTGTTCACGTGAAGTTCCGTGGTGTTTCTAACTGAATTTTGGAAAGAATGTTTCATGAGGAATAAAACAACACCGGGGTAAATTCCAATCAGCGAACTGGATGTTGTTGTGATCACAGGGCCAGGGTGCTCCTGAGGCAAGAATCACAGGAAAACGCCTTTCCCTCATTTGTGTTATGTCGAAATTGCAGCCAAAACATCCCCCTGTGGTGCACAGGGTGGCAGGGTTGGAGCCCTGGAGGGAGCAGCAGCTCAGTGCAGGCTCATGGTCTATATCACCAGTGTTGATTTCCTTTGCAGGAGGAGCGCCTCAGACGCGGAGACGATCTGAGATTACAGATGGCTCTGGAGGAGAGTCGCAGAGACACAATTAAAATTCCCAAAAAGAAGGAGGTAGTGCCTTCGCCTAAGAAATTCCCGGTTATGCTGCCAAAAGCTGAAATACAGTAACACAAACTAGCTTAATACTGAGCTCTTTTATGCTTTTGGGTTTGCTGTGTTGTATAGCTTAAAGCTTCTTCCATGTGGGTTAAATTTGGAACTACTAGTCAATGCAGGTGTGTAAAAGGAAAAAAAAAAAAAAAAAAATTGCTTCTTCACTCTCACGGGTTTGTACTTCAGCCTGCCAATGCTCTTGAGTAAAGCTCAGCTTCTTCCTGCCCTCAGCACACCACTTTGTTGGACCTGATGGATGCCCTGCCCTCCTCGGCACCGGCCCCGCCCAAAACGGAGCCCTGGGGACCTCCTGCTGCTGCTGCTGCTGCTGCTGCTGCGAACCAAACGGATCCCTGGGGAGGATCCACAGCTGCAGCCCCTGCCTCTGACCCGTGGCAATCATTTGGTAAGAGAACACTGCCAGCAGCAATGGGATTTAAAAGGTTTTGCTTTTTAACGTTGAGCATTTCAAAGTTCCTCAATGTCCAGCTTGTGTGTTAGTCCATTTTGAGTGATTCCACTAAATCCCTCAACTCATTCCCAAGCAGAAACCAATGGAAGTTGCACTCTTTTTAAGCAGTTGGGTTTTTGTGTGTGCAGTTTGAATCCTAAGAAACAGGAGAGTGGCACTTCTGTTGTCTTTGTACAGCAAAACCAACTTGTCTCTCACAGGGAGGATGCTTGTGTTTCACTGCTGGTTGTGTCCAGTGCCATGGGTTTAGACTCTTCCCAGAATTTCATACTTAGGCAGGGTGCTGAGCTTAGGAAAGCCATAGATCTGAATTATCACGTCCTTAATTGCTCCTACAGTATTGTGATGTGTTTGTGTATGGTCAGAACCAAAAGGATTAAATTCTTTAAATATAGATTTTTATAGCAGACAGAAGAATTCAGGTTTTAAATATTCACTGTTCCATAGGATTTTGATGCTAAATCCACGGAGTATTTCTGAATGGAAAGATGCAGTGTTTCACATTTTAAAGAGCAACTAAGCCAAATTTTTGTGTGTTTCTTTTGTGTGTGTTGCTGCCTGTCTGCTGGGCTGGTGTCTGGGTCAGCCAAAGCCTGTCCAAGGAGTTACTCCTTTGATAAGAAAGTGGATGGTTCTTCACACTTGGAACTGGAGCTGGATCTATTTTTTTGTTGGGATTTTTGACTTTTTTAAAGGGCAGGGAGTTTCTGTGCAAATGGAAGCTTTTCCATGAAGATTGACAGCTTTGCTCTGTCAGTTCTGCTTCAGGCTGGTGATTCTACAACCTCTACTCTAAAGTGCTTCAAAGTTATTTGTATTCCACACACCACCATCAGATTCCTGAGGAAAAACTGGAAGTTTAATAATGAAATGCCTTGTTTGGTTTTTTTCCCCTGCTCATGATGGCATTAAATGCACCTACAAAGCTCCTGGGCCAACTGCCAGGTCATCATTCCAAGTGGTTTTTTTTTTTTTTGTGATAAGACACCTGGTTTTTTTTGGTGATAAGAACTGAGAAAAAGCCCAAATTTTGGGCCCTAAGGCCGTGCAGTTTATTTTTGCATGGTTAAAACCAACCAAAATCCATGTTCCTCACATCTCCTGCCTGATGTGTCATCCTCTGACAGGATTTTCCTTGTACCAGTTCCAGCTGTAGTGTTTCCTCAGTGCTTCCCAGCTTTCTTACACCACAGCACAAGCCCTGCTTCCAGCCTGCTGGATTCTCCCAGGGAGAGTCTCGAAGATGCAATGAATTTGCTGATAAAAGAGTGACTCGTGAAACTGCATTTCCCAAATCCTGCCAGCGCTGTGGTGTTTCACTGGAGCTCCTGGAAGCTCCGGGAAGGGATCTTCCCAAGCGCTCTCATTTCAGGTGCTCCCTTTAGGACAGAAAGGACATTTTGGGAAGCTGCTGTTGATGGGAAATGCTGTCATTAGTGTGGCATTGCTCCTAACTCAGCACTGGGGGCAGATAAAGGAAATGTAAGTGCTGGTGTGGGAATAGTGGGGCTTCCTTGGAGAGTTTTGGCATTTCCTGCTCCGGAGCTCTAGCGGCCACGTGCCTGCTGATGAAACAAAACCCAAAATTCCAGCTGGAATTTGTGCCACTGTGTGCAGCATTTGCTTGGTTTACAGGAATACTGGGGTGCTGGGGGGTTGAGTGGAGTTTTAAAAGCTAAAATAATTCTCAGTTGTAACTTGAAATCTGCAGGATATTAAAAATAAGAGTTGTTACATGTGGGTGATTCTGTCCTGCTCTTGGGTTATAAAAATCCTCATTTGGGAATTAAACCTTTGGTGATTGGATTTGTAGGAATGAAGAGTTGTCAGCATCTTCCAGTAAAAATGAGAGCCCTGAACATATACAGGCTTTGTGTTAAAAAAATAAAGGGGTATCAGTGGGCAGCTTAGATGTGTGTCAGGAGTTCTTAGAAATGGGAATAAAAAGGCACAGCTGGCTCAGGGAAGCTGATTGTATTTTTATAAAATAGCAGTATGGTTAAAAGAGTTGGAAAACATTCCCTTTGAATCTTACAGATTCCTTTGTCCAAGGGTTAATGTTGTGTGTCTCGTACCTTTTACCTTTGGGCTTTTTATAAACTCACTTTCCCCTGAGTTCATAAATAGACCCTGTGATTTAGGTCACCTCCAGCCAGGGATTGTCACTTGTGGTGGCAATGTCAGTAATAAAGGCAAGTTTATTTTCTTGTTGGAAGTGCAGGTATTTGTATTCAGGTTCAGAGAGGGGAATTGTTTATTCCTGTGCCTTGCTCAGAATCTCCTGGTGCTCGTTGTTGCTCAGAGTGTGTGACACAAATGGTGGGAGCTCCCAGTGTTCCTGGTGCTGAACTGCTGCTCCCATTTATGCTCAGGATTAATTGGGAGTACAGGCTCCTGAGAGGGGGCAATCTCCAAGGAAAGCTTTCCAAAGGGAAGCTGGACTCACTGCTCTTCCTGCTGATTCTTCTTGCAGGTGCCAAACCAGCTGCTTCTGTTGACCCTTGGGCAGCACCAGCAGGATCCACAGCTCAGCCTCTGTCCAAAAATGTGGACCCTTGGGCTCCTGCTCAGCCATCTTCTACTGCAGCAAAATCTTCTGTGGATCCTTGGGGATCAGCACCTGCAAACAAACCTCTCTCTACTTCTGGTGAGCAACGGTCTCATCCCATATCCATGTTATTTCAGTAATGAGGAGAAGTCCAAATGATTTTCTTGCATTGTGTGGTTCAAAGAAGCTGAACAATTGGCAGAACTGGTCTGCAAAATAAAAGGGAGTTGTAATAACCAGCAGGAAAAAGAAATTTAAATGTAATTATTCTGACTTAGAGCTCTGAATTTGTGGTGCTGCTTCGTGCTCTGTCCCTTACGTGTCTCTTCCTGGTATTTGTGGCTTCCTGCTGAGCACTTGGGACTGCTGCTGCTCTTGGGTTTTATCTTTAATTGGACAAGGACTTAATTTCTGGCAATGAATGATACTCTAATTTAACCTTTCCTTATGATGAATAGCTCTGCAGATAGATGTCTCTGCAGATGCAGATTGACAGGTTGAGCAGCTCGGAGGAGACTTCCAGAGGTGCAAATGAAGGTTTGTTCCTTCAGACTGAGGGTGTGAAACCCTCCCGGAGCCCTGGTAAAGATGCAGAAGGTGCTGCTGTAATTGTCTGTTCATGCTCTGTAACTAATGCAACCTTGATGAGTGTTAATACCTGGCATTTTCATATTGGCACCGTGGCTAAAAGCATCCAAAATGCATTTTCTGCTCGTCATTCATCCTGGTACACAACAGACAAAGGAATCTGAGTGCTGCAAAAAGTTGTCTCAGCAGTTTTTCCCTGGGCAAAGGGCAGTAGCTGGAGCAGTGTGAAATGAGCCTTTAACTGTGGTGGCTCTTTGTTCTTGATAAATATTGGTTTTATATTCAATCTTCACTCCTTCTCTTGGAGTTTGTCATCTTGTGCTCTTTTGCTTGAAATGCGTTGAAGGTTAAAATTAAATTAAATTAAGAAAACATTTCAGCTCATTAAAACCACACAAACCTTAAAGCTGTTCAGGAGTGTGATTGTTGGTCATTCAGGTGTTATTTTATGCCTCCAGTCTGAGGTAAGAGTGTGTCCACATTTTGAAATGGTGATGTTTTACTGATTGCAAACTCCGGGTCAGTGCTGGTGCTTCAGCTAATGGGGCTTTACCATCTCCACAACCTTTGCTATGGCATTCCTCCTCCTTTCCACTTGGGAAGCAGAAGTGAAGTCATCACTGGTGGTGTTTTACTTGAGGGCTGATTAACACTTGATAGTTGAGGCTGTAAATCCATTTCTGTTCTCTCCTTCCACAGCAAGATCTGCTTGTCTCTAGTGCAGACACTCAATCAACCGAACCCCAGCATGCTCAGGTGTGCCCTACACTGATCTAAAAGCAAGCTGCTCTGAATTAGTTGTTCCATGCTGTCAGAAAGGACAGTTCTGTGACATTTCCATCTCCCAGCTCCTGGCTCAGAGTAGCAGCACTCCCAGCTGCTGCTCTGGAACTTGTCGTGGCTTCTTGGTAACAGGAATGGGTTAGGAATTGCCTCCAGGAGGATCAGCTGTGTGATGCAATCGAAGATGTGTTAATGACAGGGCTGTCTTGTTGTTTTGAACAGGAAGTACATCTTTTGACCTCTTCAGTAATTTGAATGGTACAGTTAAAGATGATTTTTCTGAATTTGACACACTTCGAACTTCCAAAAAGCCAGGTACGAATCAAATTCTTAGCATGTGGACAGGTTGGGTGACAGTCACAGCAACAAATGTCTCTAGTCTTAAATTTTATTGAACAAAAAAATCAGCTTTCACAAAGGGAAGGAAGTGATGATGCAGCAGTAAAAGCTCCTTGTTCATATTTTGGCCTGTGCATGAACTTGTGGGGAATGGGCCTTTTGCACTGTAATCCATGGAATTGCACTGTGTGACTTTTTGCTGCATTGACCCAGAAATTTGTTGGACTCCTTAATTCCCAGTGTCCAACATGTTTGGAGCAGGGCTTATGCTCAGAGAGTCCACCAGAACCATGCCGACTGAATTCCTCAAATGCATAAATTCCAGTAGGAAGATGAGAAAATACCTTTTATGAATACTCTAATTTACTTTTTCTCTGGTCAGTGGTCAGTAAATCAAAGCTGCCAGACCCTCAGCTGTCAGTGCTGTGGTACCACTGCTCTCAGGGTGGTTCTGCCTGAAGCACAGCTGGGCTTTTTGAACCCAACAGAGAAACCCTGGGTGGAATCCAGCTAGGAAGGGCACAGCAGTGGTGTAGCGCGAGGGCACAAGCCAAGGCTTTGGAGTATCTTTTCCTTGGAGTCTGTGAGTCCCACCTGGAGCAGCAAAGCTGTGGGAATTCCATCAGTAGAGCACTGCAACTCTGACTGTAGCTTCTTCATGCTCTCCTAAAGAACATTGACCTGCTTGCATGCTGAGAGGGTGTAACCAGCCTGAAACACTGAGCCCTGACTAACACAGACTTAGAATAAAGCATTTCTGCTCTCACATGCTTCAGGGTTCTCTCTGCCTGGCTCTGTGGATTAACCAGAAGTTTGGTTTGTCCCTTTGTGTTGTTGCAGCTGAATCAGGTTCCACTCTGCCATCTCAGCACAGCGGTACCACGAGTCCTGATCTCTTTGAGTCCCAGCACTCGAGTGGGACATCAGGCAAACAAAGCGCAGCCCGGAAAACCCCGGAGTCCTTCCTGGGCCCCAACGCTGCCCTGGTGAACCTGGATTCTCTGGTGTCTAAGCCACCACAACCTGTTACTTCACTGAACCCATTCTTGGCACCAGGTTGGTTTCTGCACAGTCCTTCACATTTCTAGTTTAGCTTTCCCTTCTGCAGGAGAACTCTGCATAGCTCAGTGCTGTTGGAGTTAAAGAAGGGTGATTTGGGCTTGGTTTTCTTGCTTACTGCAGCCAGCAGATCACAAGCAAGAGCAGGAGGGTCTCAGAGAGGCATCCTGGGCTCACCCAGCACAGTGACTGCTCTTGGTCTGCAGCTGAGCTTTATTCCAGCTGTTCCCCTTCCCCTCACTGAAAATGATCTGTGTTGGAAGGTTCGGGACTGTTAAAAATGGCTGAACTCCAGCTGGTTATTGTCAAAACAGGTAAGATTACCTTGGGAAGGTTATAGGTAGTAGGTTCCTGTGGAAGCAGGTTGGAACTGCCCTTTTCCTGGAGCTGCAGCAGGCACAGGAGATCTCTGACTGCAGCCTGAGGTCCCAGAGAGCAAACTCTGCAGGGTAATTCAGTGAGCTGCTGGTTAGCGTGTCTTAGGCTGGTACAATGAGCCAGTTTGGTCTGAAAACACGTTCTCAGTGTATTTTGGGAAAAAAAAAAATTGGCTGTTGCAGTTCTCCTGTAAGCTGGGCCTGTTAGAAGTGAGCCCTTGCTTTGAGCAGACTGAAATGGTGACACCAAACCACGTGGCAGATGTGTTTTTTCAAAGCTGAAATTGGCACTGACATTTTCCTGTGTTGCTCGTAGGGTGAAACACTTGGAAATGATCTTGCAGTTATTTATTTTCTTCACTCTTGCAATGGAAAAAAAGATCAATGTATTAAAATCCTTGAGTAGGAAAAAGGCAGTGATTCTGAGCAGCCTTGGCAGTGAGCAGGGAGAGAGAGGAAATCTGTGTATCTGCCCTTCCCGGGTACTACAAAAAGTTTGTGAGGGGTCACTGGGCCATCCAAATAATCCAGGGCTTGTACAGTAAAAGGAATTTGCAGGGCTGGCAGCAGTCCAGGGAACCTCAAAGGCTGGGAAACTTGTGATCTGCTTTTTCGAGCACCGCTGTAATTCGGAAACAAGTTGTTTACTTTGGGAATTCTTGTCCGAGCTCGGTGCCAGAAACATGAAAATGGAGGTGGCTGCTGAGAGCTTGGAGCAAATGTAGAAATCACAGAGTCCCAGAATGGTTTGGAAGGGACCTTAAAAACCACCCCTGCCCTGGGCAGGGACACCTTCCACTATCCCAGGCTGCTCCAAGCTCTGTCCAGCCTGGCCTTGGACACTGCCAGGGATCCAGGGGCAGCCACAGCTTCTCTGGGCACCCTGTGCCAGGGCCTCACAATCCTCACAGGGAGGAATTCCTTCCCGATATCCAATGTAAACCCACTCTCTGCAGTAAAGGAGCACAGAGAGCTTGCAAAGTAGCATTTAAAAAATGAAATCAGTGATGTGGATGTCATGGTTAGGGCTGTTCCAGGTAAGCAGATTTGGAACCTGTGTCTCCACTCAGGGCTATCAGAAGTGGGAGCTGTTGGTCAGTGAAGGGGTGTTGGAGGCATTGGCTGCTGCAGGGGAACAGGCTGTGCTGGTGCTCAGCTTTGCTGGGTGGCAGATGCTCCGCAGGGTGTTTTGGGGGTGGGGACGCACACAGGGAGTGTTCTTTGCCAGGAAAGACCATTTCCAGACCCCGGTGTTGATGGCAGCGCCATCTCTGTCCCTTTCTCTCCAACCTAGGTGCTGCCACCGCACCGACTCCAATCAACCCCTTCCAGGTGAACCAGCCTCAGCCACTGACCCTGAACCAGATGAGAGCGAGTCCTGTGATGGGAAGCAGCCCCTCCTTCAGCGCTGTGCCCCCGATGAGCATGGAGCCAATACCTCTGTCTTCCATGGCCCCCGTGCCCGTGGGGATGGCACCGCTGCCGGCCATGGGCACCGTGGCGTCCATCAGGATGGGCCAGGGGCTGAGCATTGCAGGATCAATGCCCCAAGCTCTGCACAGTACAGGAATGCCGCCGGCAGCCTCCCAGTCTGCAAATACAACTAACCCTTTCCTCCTATAAAGACCCAATTAAAGGAACTTTTCTTTTCCTAGTGTTTCCAGGCTGAAGTCTTTCCAGCAAAACGAACGTGGCCTGTGTGGACTGAACGGTGTGTGAGAGACTTGGAAGTAGATTTGCAGTTTACAGTTATGATCTTTGAAGAGTTGTCTCTACTTACCAGTTAATCTAAATCTAGTCTTTGCTACAGATGGTACCTTACTTTGGCTTGTTGAGCATCATGTGAAATGTTCAGACTTTTCACCAAAGTTAGATTCTGCCCATTTTTGTTACTTTGTTAATCATTTCAAATACACTTTCTAGGGAGAGAACCTGCCATTCGAAAACTCCGTTGGCTATTTTGTAGATGTCAGATCATGTGCTGGATTCCTGAATTTACTCTTCCCCTGCATCTGTCACTTCCTCTGCCCATAAGATAGACCTGGGATTCCGAGTGCTAGTGAATGTTTTGCACATAACTACACACAGTTCTAGACTGTTGGTTCACCCATAGTCCTTACTCTTAGAAGAGACCGACCCGGAGGGCCCAGGGGGGCTTGGTTTTTATGCATTAAACATTGCAAACTCGCACTGCTTTGGTATCTCTGAGGTGTGACTGAGAAAAGCAAGCTTGTCTCGAAAGGAGAATAACACAAAACCCCAGACAAAACACCCAAGACCATGCTCGAGTTGTGCTGTCGTGTGCAGTGTTGAATTCCTACACTACTCTAAGGACTCCTGGAACTCTCTGTGAGTGGCTGCACTCGTGCTGAGTGAGTGTCCTGCTCTGTGCTTGTCCAGTACCGGCTTCGTTTGGAAGTTTTTTCATGTGTATTTTGTTTTTATTTGACTTACAATGTGAGTTGAAAGAAAAAAAAAATCGGAAAAAAAAAAAGAACAGGAAAAAAACCAGAAATACAGTGGGACAACTTTGAATTCAGTTTCACCGGGGCAAGCTTTAAAACTAATTCAGGCTTAACCTTGCTATATGCAGTTACTCTTGTATACTTTTGCACATATTTTGTTTAGTACAGTTTCATATTTTGAGTTTGCAGAGTTACCTAATAGTCCTTTTTTTGCTAATTTTTATAATGTGGTTCTTATTTAACTGTCTGGTTTTGATAGATTTATCAAGTCTGGCTGAAAAATTAAGATATTGGCAAATGTCATTTTTATGGTTTTAATGCCCTCTTATTTATGGTTTTAGCTCTTTGTTTCTGTAAAGAGAGTTTAAAAGGGAAGATTAACACTAAAATATTTACTTTTAAATGAAGTATTCATAATGCAAATCAAAAACAAATCCTCGTGACTAATTATTTTTAGATGAATTGAATTTGAGCATAACATGATTTAAGACTGCATTAAAAAGAAAAAACACTAAAGTCGCCTTTCCCTTGATTTGTTCCCGTTTCCCAATCCCCAGACTGGACAGACTTTTAGCCTTGATGAAGATCCCAAGAGAGGCTGTTTGGTTTTATTTTCCTTGCAAAACTTCTGGAGCTGTTAAAAATCCTGATGTACAAACACAACTTGCTTCATTTTATCCACTGATTTTTCCTGTTGGAAGGTGCACTCCGTAGGATAACTGGTTCCATGTGCAGCCATCCCTTGGGAGATGAATTATCCCTTTTTAAATTTTCATGTCTGGACTCCTCGGCACCAAACCGTGCTCAGGGGTTCTGCTGGAGCCCCGACTTTGACGGGGCTGAGCTCTGCTCTCCCAAAAATCCATGGAAAGGGATATCCCTGCAGGGCACCTCGGAATGGACTTGGTGGCCTTTCCCTAATTAAGAGAGGGAAAATAGGAAACAGAATTTGCCAGAGTTTTGTTGTGGTGGAACAATTCCCTGTGGGGCCAGAGAGGGGCTGGATCCCATGGGAGGACTGGGATCGATCTCCTGGTGGGAAGGGGAGGCTGAAGGACGATCGGATTTAGGGCACAATCCCAGACTGGAGCTGTGTAGGTCAGCGTAGCTCTGGTAGTGTATGGAATGCTCAGTGTGTGCATGTTCCTGTGCAGATATTGGATCCTCTGGAATTGGCAAGGAGGATTTCCCCATCTTCATCTGCTCTTGTTTTTATATAGGAGGAAAGAGGATTGCTGTCCACACCCAGCCTGTCTTTAAAAACTAAACAAAACCCCGTTCACGTTGCCTTTCAGAATAGGGAAAAAGACCTTTTTTGTTGTTGTTGAGGTTATTGAAAAGTGTAGAGCAGGAAGGGTGTGATTCTTGCAGATCGGGGGAAAAGTGCTTTCCAGCTGATCTGTGGCGAGATTTATCCCGGGTTATTTTCCCAGTTTGATTTTATCAGCACTGGCATCGAGGTCACTCGATGTTTTTCCCTTAGTCTGTCACCTGAACTGCAGTGGGATGGGGCATTCTCTGTCCAGCCAAAAGTCCTGGCCACGTCCTGGGTCACTTTTTAGAGGCAAGATGGTGTTGATAAGAAATACTCGAAGTGCTGAAATAATCTGCAGTTGGAGCTGTCACTGTGAATTGCTAAAGCCGTGCTCTGGCTCTGGGAGGGAGCCCTGGCTTAATGAAGCTGTTGAATGGCAAATTGTTGCTTTTACTAAGTCACTGCCCCAAGAACTTTATTCCTTTTGTATTAAAGAGACATTTACGGCACAACAAACCCCCCTCCTCCCTGAGGAGCCACACCCCCAATTCTGGTGCTGTTAAGATTTAGGCTGAGACTAACCAAGCCCAGATCCCAGCCTGGCACAGGGCTTGTGGCAGGAGCTGAGTTTAGGAGGAGAAAGAGCTGGTTTGGTAAATGTTCCTGGGCTGGGCTGTGTCCTCAGGGGGTCACTGTCCTGGCTGGGGATGCTCCGAATGGTCCAGCTCTTTTGGTGATGATTTTCCTGCTCTCCAGGATAATCGTCCCTCCCTCCTGGCCCTCCCACATTTCTGGAGGATGTTTGTGTGTCCCATCGCATCCCGTCTGCCCCATTTCTCCATTTCCCCCTCTTCTTCTTCTCACTTTGCAAATACTCAAAGTGCTTTTTTTCTTTTTTTCATTTTTAAAATGTTAGTAGCCCAAAATAGCCTTACTGGTCAAATTGACCAAAGAGAAAAGTGTTAAATATTTTGTAAAAAGAAAAAAAATTCCCCCCTGCCATCCCCTTGGCATAATTCCACCCCCCAAAATAAGCTCAGTTATTTATTCAGTTTTATACTCTAGAGAAACCCAACTCCGTGGAGGGGGCAGGGAAGGGAAGCCCTGGTGCGTTGTGGTGTTTACAGTTTTTGGGAAGTCCCGTAGCCAAGACAGCTCTTGTTGCCCGAGTGCCCCTTTGCTGTCCCGGTTCTGAGGTGTACTGTATGCCTGAATATTGCACAGGACATACAGAAAGAGGAGGTTTCTTTTTCCCCAGCAGAATCTCACTCGCTTCCTTTCCAAGTGTTACACTTCCAATATTTCCCAAACTTTCCATAATCCCGGGAGCCGGCTGCTTTTTCTGGATTTGTGCTGACTATTGACATTATTTACTGTATAAATAATTTATCATTTGTACTATTGTATCATAATGTCTGTATCTTTGTGTCATTTTTTTTCCTCCCCCCCAAGCGATGTCACAGATGTGATACTTAAACGATGCCATCGAACAGTGGAAAGACGAGGGGTTTGTAGGTGACTGGTCAGAATTAAAATTGTATTGCTTCTATTGCGGCCCTGTTGCTTTTTCCAAGCTTCTGCGTGGTGTTTATGATCCCATTCCCACCCAAGCCCTGCTCGGTGGAGTTTTGCAGGAGGCTGGTGGGTTTGGGGTGAGCTGACGGAAGGTTTGTGGCAGAGGGATCTCCCCGTGACTGAGGGGTGCTGCTTGTGCTCTGCCAGTGGGATTCCTTGGATGCATCCATCACTTTTCCCGGGACAGGTTGCTCTGGCTGGGAGAGAGGGGGGTTTCTGTGGCTCACTGAAATCGGGGTCAGTTGGGACCTTACTAACTCAATAAAAATGAAGACTTGTTGTGTTGCAGGTGACTGAATTCCTTCTTTAAACCACGCTGCCCCTGGAACAGCCTCTGTGGAGGGGATCTTGGAGTGCTGCCTCGGAGGAGGCTCTGGATTTGTGTCCAGGCAGGAATCTGGGGAAGGGGGCTGTGGAATGAGGGTTGGGGAGCTGTGACAGAACCTGGGGAGTCCTCGCTTCCCACTTTTGTAGTTCAGCCTTGGCCCTGTCCCACGGATCACGTGGCAGGACGCCTGCTTCCAGCCGGGAAGCAATTCCAGCTCCTAATTCTGGCTGCTTTAATTGAAGGGCACTTCATTAGCAGGCGGCATCGAGAGCTGCCTCTCCAGAGCCCCTCCAGGTTCCCTGTTTAGTTTGCTGCCAGTCAGGCTGATCACTAATCAATGATCACTAAGTAATGCTGAAGCTGTGGCAGGGCTGGAGATGTGACCGTGGGAAAGGTGGTTCTGGGGAGAAAAGCCTCCAGTTTGGTTTCAGCCGGAGCTGGCTGGGGGTGCTGGGGGCAGCTGCTGTTCCAGTAACGCTCCAGTTTCCCTGGAGAAGCTGTGGCTGCCTCGGGAGCCCTGGAAGTGCCCAAGGCCGGGCTGGACGGGGCTTGGAGCAACCTGGGACAGTGGAAGGTGTTGGGGTTGGAACTGGATGGGCTTTAAGGTCCCTCCCAAACCAACCCAGTCTGGGATTCTCTGATTCTACTCCCGCCTCTTGGAATTGCACATTTGAAGCTAAATCCCTCTCTGTATGGAAGATGTGGGACTGGCTCAGAGTGGAAGTTGTGGTGACTCTGATCCCTTCCAAAGGGGCTGGATTCTGGAGGATTCTGGTGGCTGTATGAGCCAGGGCAGCCTGAGCTGCCCCGGCCCGTGGTGAGCAGAGCTCTGCCTGTGGTCGAGGTTTCCGCTGACCTTGCCAGAGCTGCTCCCCCATCCCACATTTCCTCTCCTGTGGGATGAGGAGGATTTACCCCTTTGCAGAGGAAAAGGACTCTGGATAAGGAGTTATCTTTTGGCTTCCCCTCAGCCCCGCTGCTGTTGCTGAAGTTTTACTGAGTGTGTTTGTGTCGCCTCTCTGTGCTGGGCTGAGGGTGCAGCTCTGCCCCTTCCGCTGCTTTTCACGCAACTGTGAGGGAAGAGCTGGGCCCATCTTGTGCTCTGGCTTTGGCAAGGCCTCTGCAACACCCTGCAAGCTGCATTTCAGGGAACCAACCCGATTTAGGAACCCCTCATGTTCAAAACATCCATCTTTTTCAAGTTAATTCCCAGGTCACCTTCTCCCCATTTGTGAGCTGGATTTTCCTAAGGACTGGTGTTTGTTTGGGAGCTCGGGATTAGGAATGGTGAAGACCCAGTGTGGGATGTGGTGGTGGCAGTTCCGTTTTGCTGTTGATTGATTGTACCCTGTAATTGTTGAAGCCTTGGGGTTTCAAGGAGTGGGAGGTTCCCCTTGGTGCCAATTCCCATGAAGGAGGTGAATTGGCAGGGCCTTGTGATCCATAGGGAATTGGCATCTGGCCAGGGTAACCCAGCCCGGTGCTGTGCAGAGGATGAGGTGGTAAATGAGGAATGGGGGAGTGTGGGGATACCCTGGGGGGTCACAGCACATCCTGGGGCTGTGCAGGGAGAGCCCAGAGCGGTCCCAGACCTGGACTGAATCATGGGACCCTCATGGGTTTGGGAAATATCTCCCTGAGAGATTAAAGAAAATTCCACCCCCTGCCATGGGCAGGGACCCCTTCCACTATCCCAGGGTGCTCCAAGCCCCGTCCAACCTGGCCTTGGACACTGCCAGGGCTTCTCACAGGGAGGAATTCCTTCCCAATATCCCATCTATCCCTGCCCTCTGGCAGTGGGAAGCCATTCCCCTTGTCCTGTCACTCCAGGCCCTTGTCCGAAGCATTCCAGGATCATCTGTGAGCGCTCAGCCCACGCTCACATCCCTCTGCCTGAGCTGCTCTTGGCACTTGTTGAGCAAACACGTTCCCGTTTCAGGTGAAGGGAAATCAATGACATCTCAAATCACGCGGATGAAGCCGGAGGAAAGGTGGAGTTTGCCTTCCCAGCTCCCTGCCTGCTGCTTCCCGACAGGAAACCTCGCTGGGACACAGGAGCTGCCAGCTTTGCGGCTTGATTGCTTAGAGATCCTCCCAGGCAGGAATGGCATGCGGGGTTCTGCCCTGTTTAACCACTGGGGCTGCTGGAGGCTGGGTCAGAGCTCCATCCCAGCCTGGGGAATGTTGCTGGAGCAGAGACATCGGATTTCCCGTCGCTGATAAGCTGACTGATAACCCCCCGTGTGGATCCACTCCCTCTCCCGGCTCCTGCGGGATCAACACCCGGGGCTGGGCTGGGTGGGCTGGAGGGAGGGGATGGAGGCGAGGATCCTCCACAGGACGCTGACCCAGCGTGGGCTGGTCCCACCCATCCACCCCCAACCCTCCTGGAATTCTCCACAGCGTTGTGGCTGAACCACCTCTGGTAATGCCTGCGATGGGAAATCATCAGGCACTTTGTGTCCTCCTTTCCCTGGAACCTGTGAAAATCAGGTCTGTGTTCTTCCTAAAGGGCTTTTTGTGGCCATGGAATGAAATCCATGGATTATCCAGGCTCCAGGGAGCCAGTTCTGCCGCGGTGTAGCAGCTCCGTGGGCTGCCTGGGTTTGTGTTGGGTGATGGTGGTGGGGTTTTTTTTCTGCTTTTTTAATATCTTCGTTAGCAAGTCTGGCACTAAATGGAGTGATGATATTCTCTGAGGTGAATTTGGGTACTTGAATATCCTGGCCTGAATAGAGAGCCAAAAATAGACGCCTTCAGCAGTTCTGTCTGCTGCTCTTCCCTCTGAAGGACGAGGCTGGATCCCTCAGATCCTGTTGGGAAAGCAGGTTGTGTTCTTCCCTCCCTCCTGCGGGCTCAGCCCTGCTTTCCATGCCCAAAGGATGGCTCCTAAGGGATTTGTGCTCTCCTGTGCTCCCCAGCCCCAGCTAGGCTGCACTGGAGGGTACTGGGAGCTCTGCAGCCGGGTGGGAACTGCAGGTTTGGGATTTTTTGCTTCCTGTGCTCCAAATGTGGAGGTGGTTCCTGGGTTTGCAAACACCCATGAGTGTCTCAGAGCTTGGGGTTTGAGCTCCCCCCCCATTTGCCTCCCAGAAGACTCCTCAGCTGATGGAAGAAGCCCTCAGGGATCCTCTCTACACCCCGAGGGTGGCTGTTGAGAGGGGACAGGGTGGGGTTGGGGTGGCCTTTGCCCAGCTCTTTGCTGGGCTCCTGCTGGGGCCTGGAACACTGGCCTGGAACACATCCCAGACTGGAGCTGGTGGCTGCTCCAGATGTGCCACTGGCTCAGGTGTGCCTGGGCCTTGGGCTGCGTGGTGGGGCAGGGGGTTTCACTGTGCCCTCACGGGGGGCTCAGATCCGAGGGACACCCTGGCGATGTCCTGGGTGTGTTTTCCAAGGCCACCAGCTCATCCAGCTGCTGCTGGGCCGTGTGGTGCTGCCAGCCCCAAGGGAAGAGGCCCTGAGTGGGGGTTCCTGCTGGTTCTCCAGGTCTGGATGTCCCCAGGAATGGGGAGTGCTCCAGGCTGTGGGTGCCAGCCTGGCTCTGCCACTGCTCCCACTGCCGCTGTCCTGTCTTCTTGTGACCCCACAGATCCGTGTCCAGCACTGGATCCAGGGCCTTTATCCCCCTCGAATCTCCAGGGACACAAATGGGGGGAAACGCTGCAAAGAATTGTAGAGAAGAATTGGAGCTACAGCCCCGTTTTTCTTCAAACATGGCTGCTCTGTGCTTGAGTGTTTGAATTTTTTCCTATTTTTTTTCCTTTGGAGCATTTCACAGGATCTCCTGCTCCCCACCCGACACTGCTGCTGGGGAGAAGCTGCTGTCAGCTCGAATCCATCTCATTTTCAGATGGAGATAATTCCCAGCTGCCGCAGAACTGCTGGTGTAAAGCAGCCTGGCAGCCTCGGGGCAGAGCTGGCTTCCCCAGCACTCGTGGATGCTCAGATTCCTGGCTCGCTCCCGCTCCCCGTGGAGCAGCTCCGGGAGGTGTTTGCCCCCTGCTCTGGGGACAAGGGGCAGTGCCAGGGCAGCCAGCACGGAGCAATTTCCGCGGAGGAACAGGAAAAGTTCGGTGTCCTTCATTCAGCCTGGGAGTTAATTGTTATTAACCACTTCCAGCGTCTTCCCAAAGGCTGCGAGCAGCCACGAGAGGGCAGGAGCTGCTGCTGCTGTTCGTAGTTTTGGTGGGAAAGGCGGAAAATACCAATTCCTAAGGATTGTCCGAATGGTTTTCCTTTTTCTGGAGGGTTTGATCCCCAAGCTGCTGTTCAGCTGTCCTTGGCTGTGTCCCTCCGAGGATAACAGCAGGAAAACTCCCATGGAGTGAATCCAAAGCCTCTCCAGGCCAGGAGAGCTGCAGAGTCCCCAGACATCCCGCAGGGGTGTCTTCCTTTGCCCCCAGCCTGGTTTGTGCTGGCCTGGGAGTGCCTCCTGTGTCCAGGAAGATTTTTTTCCCCTGCCCATCTCGAATTAGGGGGATAATGAGCAATTTCAGCATCTGGGAGAGATTTCAGGGGAACGAGGCAGAGCTGCAGCTCCCGCCAAGAGCCTCGTGCTGCTGCTGTAGGGTTGGGAATTTCAGTGCAGGTTTGGAGAGAAGGGAGAATGATTAACCAGGAAACGACCAGGGTGTTCCAGCTGCCGGTAGCGTGGCTGGGAGGAAACCAGCGTGAGCCTCTGCTGCAGCAAAGCTGGGTTTTACTGGGATTTGGCTGATCTTAAAGCACTGGTTCTCCCAGGGTTTCACTTCCATGAACAATTAGGGATCCTAAATCCCTTTCTTGCCACGGTTCCCTGCTCACGGTGTTGTGTCCATGTTTATTCAGAGATTCTCCCAGGTGCAAACACTTGGCCACACCTGAGGAGCAAATATTTCAAAGGCAGCAGCAAGGCCATCTCTGGGAGAAATGTGTTCCTGAGGGATATCAACAGCTGCCCCTCAGAGCCAAGGAATGGCATTGGAGTTGGGAAACGCTGATTCCAAACATCAGCCCCTGGGTGACGCCCTGGGGGAAACACTCACAGGATACACCCAACCCTCGAGGAAGGTAGGTGAAGGTCTTAGATGTGCTCAAGCCACTGAGGAGCCAAAAAAACCCCCCAAAATCCAACTAGCCCCAGAGAAAACAGGCAAAAAGTCCTAATAATGCAGGCAGCAGTGTGGGATCTGCTTAGAGAGCAGCTTAAATATCTCAAGGTGTCTTAAATCCTCTTCTATGCAGTTTAGGATTTTTGCTTTTCATTGTTTTTAACCTTCCTTCGCCTCAGCTGTCAGGGGGAAGTTGGGTCAGGTCTGGTTGGTCCCACTGGGGTTAAACATCCAACAGTTCCTTTGGAACAGGGGGAATTCAGGGGTTTGGAGCGCCAGGATGCAGAGCCGGGTGTGAATAAATTCCCTGTGGGGCACCAGGTTTGGACTTTCTGTGAGTTTGACAGGTTCCTCATGCCTGGAGCAGCTTTGTTCCAGCTGGAATGTGGGCAGGAACTGTGCTCAAGGGGGAATTGGGTATTTAGGCAGCAGCAGGAGATTCAGTGTTTGCCTCTGAAGCGTTTCAAACACAGATATTTCTCCTGCTACCGCAGCTGACTGCTTCCCAAACTTGTGAAAAGGAAACAAAATTCCTCGAGTCTCCTCTGAGCCAACAGGAAATGCTTCTGGATTTGGATTTCCAACATGACTCAGTTCAGAGATTACAAATTACCACAAAACCTCCACTGCAAGTGTGGAGTCAACAAAAACAAGGCAGGAGGAATGCAGGAGATGAAGAATCATCCCCAAAAACGTTTGGAAAAGTATTTACATGTCGTATAAAAGGTGCTGCTGCTCACAGCAACGTTCCAGTGACCACCTTATGTTTTCAGAAATTGTATTTATTCCAGCCCACTGATGATAAAAACAATCTCTGCCTGGGTGTTTTGTTGAGCTGTGTCCTGGAGGTTTTGTGGTTCATCCCTGGCTGTTCTTCCTGGGATTTCTACGCTTTGGAGGTCTTGGTAGTTCCCTTTTAGAGAGGTGTGGTCATTCTGAGATTTGCAGTCAAACACAAGAGGTTACATGCCCAAAATTAAATAGGAAAATGATGCAGCAATTAGTCACTGCATTGTAACACTTCTTTTTCTCTTGGACCTCTAAGTCTGGCAGAGCTTGGATGATTTAGAGCTTTAAAACATCCAGGCACAAACAAATAAACCCCCTTAGCAGCAGAAAGACAAATGAATCTATTGATACAACGGAGTTTATTCAGCCTAAAAGAGCTTAGAGGGGGATGCATTTCACAGGACCATTTTTGGAAGGTGCAATAATTTCAATTCCTCATTTGTATCACCAAAAAACCAAGAAGTCACTAAAAAGAACTGGGTTTGCAAAGTTTTAACCACAGGGAAACAGCTACAGCTCTGAACTTTCCCCATCATTAATTCTAGAAAAAAGTGTACAAAAGCTATAAAAATACTTTGTAACAGGCCTTACTCTGAGAGAGTCTGATCCCTAAAGACGCTGAATGTTATCAGATAATGTTGATTTACACAATACTTCAACCTTACTGAGAGGATCAGGCTCGGTAATTTCCCCAAATCCTCCTGGGCTGGTGTTTTTTTGGAATGACTGAGCTGAAGCAGCTCCTCCTCTCCCTAAGAAGGCCCAAAGTGCTGAGCTCTGAGCACGTCCTGGGGAGTTCAGAACCTGTGGAGCCCCTGTGCCCCAGGCTCCAGGGAGGGGCTCTGCAGGGCCGTGGGGCCAATGTCGTAGCCCAGCTTGTGCAGATCTTTGGTCATCACGTTGAAGGAAATCGTCACAAAGCCTTGGGATCGCACCCTGGTCACTGGGACAGAGAGGATGGGGACGAATCCAGTTAAAAGAGGCTTTGGATTAGTTGTGGAGCACTTCTTTATCACCCAAAGGTGGCTGGGCAAGCAGCCAGGAGCTGCCAGGACTCACCTTCCCGTCCTTCTCCCTGTGCCACCACTTTGGGGTCGGTGAATTCCGGGCGTCTCCCTGTGAACCAGCTTGGAGAAGAAAAGAGAGAACAATGAATTGGGTGGCTTAGATTGATCCAGATCATGATATGCACATCAGGGGGGGTTAATGAGCCTGCCAGGAGCTTTTTGAAGCCTGACTCACTTTATTGATCTACTTCAATCAAAGGTAAGTTTTGCCTTAAGGACAAAAATGCAACTCATTTCATACAGATTTTGTTAAATCCAGGTTTTTTCTACGCTAGAAAAATCTTTCAGTGGCAAAGATATTGTTGGAAAATTCCACTTGATCACCCAGAGAACCAGAGAGGCTTGGAGACCTTGAATACATACAAAAAATGTGGAATGGGAGTTGTTTTATCATGGGTTTTCTCTTGCTGTAGCCATCCTTCCAGAACAGCCCCAAGAAGATTCAGGCAGGAATTCAGTGCAGCTAGCAGGTGATTAATAGATTTGCAGAAAGCTTTTAAAAAAGACCCAGCCACCTGAAAATGTGATTTTACCCACAGAACACAAACCTGCCTGGTTATGGCACAGAGCAGTCACAGCTCTGCACCACCCAGTAGCTGCAAATGCCTCTGTGGCTACGGGCAAGAGGGGCTTTAATGAAGTAAAGTCATTAATAATTACCTTGTGAACTGCTGCAGCCTCGAGGTGGACTCTGGGACGAACATAGCAATGGTCCTTTTGTGCCTGAAACAAAGAGGAGACCCCCAGAACTTCAGGAACGAACAAACAACAAGATTTTTCTATTTACAAAGGCACAGAATTGCTGACACACCAGAGCACTGCTCATCTCCAGGTGCTTTCCCTTCACACAGGAAGGGTTTGTTTGCACAGGAACATCGGATCTTCCTCCATTCCCAGTGGTGGCAGTGAGAACTTATCGCGTGCTTACAGTGATGGGGGAGAGGTGAGAAACTGAGCTTCGTATCTGGGCTCCTCACAGGCCACTTTGGGCTTTAGAGCATTACCAAAACTTATCTGATCATGAAAGAGCTCTGCTAGAAAATCTCTGTAGTGAACTGACAGGGCATGATGAGGACGCATGGGAGCTGGTTTTGTTTCTGAAACAACAGAATAACAGGACGAGAATGTGTTTTGAGCCCTGCAGGTCAGGCTGGCACTCACCTCCCCGGCACGAAGGGCACGTGCACAGCTCCGTAACCTCTGACCACGTCGTGGCCAAAGAAGTCAGGCCCGTAGACACTCAGCACAATCTGCGGCCCTGCAAGGAAATGGGGGTGAGAGGGGGTCTGGCACCAGGGCTGGACCCCCCCCCCCGGCACTCACAGCCAAAAGGGTTGGTGCTCTTGAAGGTGATGTCGATGGGGAAGTTCCAGACGAGCGTGGTGGGGGAGACGCTGCTCTTGGAGGTGATCTGGGAGATTCCCTCCTCCAGACCCTGCAGGGAATGTGGGGTGAGCCTGGGGCTGGGCTGAGCCCGGGGCTCTGGTGGGCAGGGTGGGGACAGGGGGCACAGGGGGGTCTGACGGGGGGGGCACAGGGGCTGTACCGCTGTGGGGACCCAGTCCTGGCCATAGACGAAGCAGAACTTGCAGTAGAGGTCATCAAATCCTGGGAACTGCAGGAGACAGAGAGAGAGAGAGAGAGATGTCACTGGGAATTCACTGGGAATTTCTGGGGGTGAGGCTCTGCCCAAGTCAGGGTGCTGAGGGCAGCCTGGGCCAGCGAGACGGGGACAGACAGGTTGGGTCAGGGAGGCTGAGACTGGGATGGGTTTGGGGGACTGGGATGGATGCGGGGGCGGCTGAGGCTGAGCTGGGTCAGAGGGTATTGAGGCCAGAGGGATGGGTTTGGGGGGCTGACACTGGGATGGTCAAGGGGCTGAGGCCAGGCTGAGTTTGGGGGAGGCTGAGACAGGGACGGGTTAAGGGGGATGAAGCCAGGCAGGGTTATGGGGGGCTGAGGGTGTGCAGGGTTGAGGGGGTGAGGCTGGGTTGAGTTTGGGGACTGAGGCCGGGCAGGCTCAGGGGGGGCAGATTCTCATCCCGCACGGGCGCACGCAGCACCGACACCGAGGCCAGGCCGCTCTGCCGGGGCCGCGCGGACCGGGCTGGGGGCGATCCCCCCCATCCCCCCGGGGTGTTCCCGGGGTGTTTCCGTGGTGTCCCGGGGTCTCACGCACCTCCCCGCTCTCGATCTCGCCGCTCACGGCCAGCAGAAACACGCTGGGCGCCGCCATGGCGGGCGCGCCGGTTGCCGTGGCGACGGACGGGGCGGCGCAGGGGACAAACTTCCCCGGCGCCGCGCTGCTCTTCGCTTCGCTTCGCAGGGCTCCCGATCCCCAAAATCGCCCCAAAACGCGGCCACCTCACCCCCGACACCCCCGGCACCCCCGGCATGGGTGCCCCCGGGCGGGTCCTTCCCGCTCCCCTCAGCCGCTGAGCCCGACGGGCGCTGCCCCGTTATCCTCGCACCGCCACGTGTGCAGAACTTCATTTATTATTATTTGATATCAGCCTAAAGCAACCCCAAGCGGGGACTCGGCCTCCCCAGGGGATGGGCACGGCCCCAAGGCTGCCAGACGTCAAGGACACCGCTCCCAGGGATGCACAGGGTGGGGTTGTTGGGGTGTCTGTGCAGGGCAGGAGCTGGACGGGATGATCCTGGTGGGTCACTTCCAGCTCAGGATATTCCCGATCCTACCATTCCATGTGGCGAGGCCATGGCCACTAGATGATGCTGCCGGCCGAGCTGAGAGCGGCTCCGGCTGGCGGGCAAGGGCCCGAGCCAGGAGGTGTTTCCAGGGAGAAAGAGGGAAATGGTGGATTTTGTGCTCTCTGCAGGGCCACCGCCACTGACGAGGAGAGGGGCCCTCAGCGCCCGCAGCACGGCGATTTTCCCTTGTGCACATCAGGAGAAGTGCCCTCACACCGCGGGGTCTGAATGTGCGTGGGAAAAGCAGGAAACAGCACGGTGCTGATTTAATTAGCTCGCTCTAATTAAAAGGAAGGGGTGAGTTTGGTGTGTCAATAAGGAGGACGGGTGTGCTGAGGCTTTACAAGAGCTGGAAGCGCTGAAATCTGCTGACAGTGACTTGTTTCCCCACAGAGAGCGCGGTGTGACAGTGCTGGGCTGGTGACGCGGTGCTGGCCCATCGGGACCGCGGTCGTGCCGCCGCTCACGCCAGAAATTTTTGCTGCCCACACACACGTCAGCGCCACGGAGACTCCCCAGCTTGGCCACCATCTGCTGTGGTTTGTCCCTTCGCCTCCCTTCCTCATCCCAGGCCATGATCCCCTCTCCGCGAGGAATCTGTGGGGTAGTTGGTTGCTGCCAGACCCTCTGGGGAAAGGTGGGAGGAGTGAAGGAAGCCCTTCCATGTTTCAGTAGATGTGTTGTCGGTCAATACCTATTTCAACTCGATTTTTCAGGCCAAACACATTTGGCCAAGAGAAGAATGGGACAGGAAAGCAGGAGGAATGGGAGGGAATGCCTGAAATGTTATCCTTTCTCCACAGCCCTTCAGAAATGCTTCAGGGAAAATAATTCATTTGAACTGAAAATTATCAGGGGTGGGGGGGAAGTAAAGCAGATCTGGAGCAGCTGTCTGGAGCAGCTAGTGAGGCTGTTTAATTAACACTGCACTTGGCTACCAGCTATCTTGGAGCCAATTTCTGGACATTTTTGTTGCCTGGCAGGTGATATACAGCTGCTGGAGGAGTTCTCTCAGCACTAGGAGACCTTCCCCATGGCAGAGAGACAGCAGGAGGGTTATTCAGCAGCCGTGAGTCATCTGTACCTGCCTCTGGAAGGACTCTGTCCCCTCCCAGCCATAACAAGACCTTTTATTCTTCCCTTCTTTGTATGCCAGCCTTGTTTTAATTAGCTGTATTTTTAATCTTTGTGAGCAGAGTGAAATCCCAAGCAAGGAAGTGTTTTTATCCTGCTGGAAAACTTAATTAATGCTCCGTCAGAGAGTTTGATTTCCAAGCTGATGAAGGTTGGTGGATGATGGCGACCCCATGGGTGCTATTTAGCGATGCTGCTGTTTCTCTTGGCCCTTTAAAACATTCTCCTCTTCTCCTGGACTTGTCCCGATCCTGTGATTTGTGATGGGACTCATGGGAAGCTTCCCAGGGGTGTTTGGGGCTGAAGCCATCCTCACAGGGAGGAAGGACACGCTCCTGCTGATCACTGACTTGTCGCCTCTTCCCGGTGCTGTGCCCAGGATGGATCCCAGCTCCCAGAGAATGATTCCCAGTGTCCCTTAAGCACTGACCTCTGTGCTGGAGCCATGTCAAACAGCTGAGGGAATTATGTTTGCTTCATTCCCAGGAAGAGCAAGGGGCTGGGAAAATCCAAACTGCTTGGAGCTCTGTCACTGGGAGCTTCTGAATCAAAGCCAGGCACCGTGACCTGCCCAGGCTGCCTGGTTCTGGGTCCAGGGGCTCCCAAGGAGGCTGGAGAGTGGTGGTGAGCCCTTTCCCTGTGTTTCCCCTGGGTTTGCCTCTGGATGAGCCCTGAGGAGTGGGGGAGCAGGCAGGGGCTCTCCTCCTCCTGGGCAAAGCTGCCAGGCAGCAGTGCCAGCGGGGGATACCTGTGGGATGTATCTCCTCCCCAACTCTGGGCTCATCCACTGTAATTACAGCAGGAGCAGTAGATCCCTGGAAAAGAGAGTGGATCGACACCCCGTGCTGCAGGGAGGGAGCAGGAGCAGGTCCTTTGGCTCCCGTACCTGCTCAAGCCTGATCACAGCAGCCCCGGGGCTGATCCATCGCTGCCAACGGGCGCTCGGGGAAGGTGGGAGAGACACGAACAACAACACAGTGGCACAGCACAAAAGTTTATTTTGAACCTCAAATATTTATGATCAACACCTGGTAAATGGCCAGTGAAATCCATTTTATGGTGTCATTAATCTGCTATAAACGGTTTGTATTTTTAGAGTTGTTTGCACAACGTTGACTCATCCCTGCCTTCGAGGAGGCTGCAGGGAGCTTCCCTGCCCTTTGTCTTCCCTGCCTTTTGCTCCTGCTGCTCAAATCAAACAGGGAAGGGGTGCGATCTCACGGCAGCACGCAGAGGGGGATATTCCCGCTGTAATTTCTGCTGAGATGTTTACCTGGAGATTGAGTGTGGTGCGAAGGTACCCGCGTGAAGCGGGGTGGGTTTTGTGTTATGTGTCTGAATCCCAGAATAATTGTGTGTTGGAAAGGACCTTAAAACTCATCCCATTCCCCCCCCTGCCATGGGCAGGGACACCTTCTGCTATCCCAGGTTGCTGTCTGACCTGTCCTTGGACTCTTCCAGGGATGATCCCTGTGTCCATGTGGCCGCCAGCCCCATGCCAGGGGCCCTGCCGGGTACGGAAGCTGTTGCTGCCAAGGAGCTGTGAAGTGTCTGGTCTTCCCTGAAGAATTAATTTGTATTGGAACTCATTATCATTGGTGAGATTTCTTTTGGTTAATGAGCAAAATTAATTAGTGCCTCTGTCTGAGCTAGTCAGAATAAATTGACATGGAGTGAGGGAGAGAGCGAGGAGGATCCAGGAAGATGGTGCCCAGTGGGACAATTGGATTTGATAAGGACATAAGGAATAAAAGCAGGGAGAAGAGGGGAGGGTAAACAAGCTCCTTCTCCTGCCAGGCATGGAGCCCTCCTGTTGTCCGGTGGTGACTGCATTTTTTGGGGATTACTCAGGTGGGAACGGTGTTTTCCATGCATCCAACAGACCCTGGAGATGTGGCCGCGGGCCCTCGGCAGCTTGTGCCTCCACGTGGGGCAAAGCAGAATCAGAATAAGCTGCTCCAGGGGATTTCAATCAAATGTTCAAATAATTAATCTGGTTCTTCCCTGAGGTGTGACTTAATGAGGGTTGTTGGCATTTTCTCCCTTTCATTGTGAACAGATTTATTTTTCACTGGATAGTCCAACATCCACAGCTGGAAAAAAACACCCCAACGCTAACCCACAAGTGAGGGACACAAGTGAAGGGTCCTGACATGAGGAGCAGCCTGAGCTGGGTATGTATGGAACACTCCTGGTGACATCCCTGCATCACTGAAGGCCAGGGAATCATGGAATGGAATTATAGAATATCCTGAGTCAGAAGGGACCCACGGGATCATTGAGTGGTGCCGAAATCTGCACATCCCTCATCCCGAGCAGCCCCTCAGCACCCTCCCAGCCTCCACAGAGGGGCTGACCCCATGGAAAGAGCTAAAACAAGTCTGTGGCAGCACCATAATGCTGGAAGAGGATGGAGCACCCACCTGGTGTGAGCTGGAGTTATTCCAGGGGCACAGCGGGGTTCCAGCAGAGAGACGAGCTGCTCAAAACCCGAAGAGCCACAGAGATTTCAGCCCCTGTGGCTCTGTCTGGCTGTGCTAAAATTCCTAATTAAGCCCCCTCGTCTGGAGGATGAGGTGGCCCCAGCCATTAAAACCCAGCCACGGCTTGAAAACTTAATAGGGGAAATTTAATGGATGAAGTCAATTGAATTATTCATCCCCAGAAAGCTTGTACAAATATCAAATGCTTATTAGCATTCATGCAACCTGTATGATCTCACAGCTCTGACAGATTAAGGTTGGGGCTAATTGCACCCAGGATGGCATCAGATTTGGTGGTTGGTATTTTTTTAAAGCTTTTTTTCCTCCCCAGCATGACAAAGAGAATTTCAGATCGATGCCATCTGAGATTTACCCTTGAAGCAGAGCCCCTGTGATGGTTTCCTTCCTCAGCATGGTGGTTTTTAATCCCTGCTTGATTCCTGCTCCTCAAAGGGTGCCGAGGTGGCTCTGAGCCAGCCCAGATGGAAACAGTGCCCATCCCTGCGGGCTGTGGGTTTGCTGGAATGGACAGTGGTGGGACAGAGTCTGGCTCATAAATGGACAGGACTGAATGGCCATTAAAAATGCAAAATAGAAATCGATCCAATTAAATAATCATGACTTGCATTTACCCGGTGCTTTTTGCTTCCGATCTTAAGCAAGGCTTGCAGACAGTCCAGGGGGAAATCGCTTAATGCTGCAGAGATTTAATCAACAAAATTAACACTGGCTGATGTTAAATAGTTTCTCTGGTCATGGCCAGGTTTGGGGATGCAGCTGTGGGAGTTTTGCACCTGCACGTCCAGGTGAGTGTCCCCAAAAGAGGCATTGGGGAGCAATCCATGGTCACTCTTTGCTCTTGGAAAATTCAGTCGGAGCTTGATTCACGCCACACTGCCAGGATGTTCCTGCAGGCTCATGGATGGGGTTGGTTTGGGTCCTCATGAGCTTTGGGGGGTTTGGGAAGGTGTGGCTTTGTCAGAGGGTGGGAGCCCGGGCAGAACCAGAACCAGGAGCAAATATCCAAACTCATTCCCGACGCTGCCATGGCCTCAAGCCCTTCCAAATTGTTCTACATCCCCCTCTCCATCATCACCATCAGCCACCAACCAACCCCATGGCGAGAGGCTTTTCCCCCGAAGGGAATTCAGGCACAGGGCCAGAAGGGAATTCAGGCCTTTTCCAGCACAGCTAAATAATCCCAGCGGTAAATGACACCCTGAGTGTCCCCTTATGCCGAGGGACATCCCGGAGCATCCCACACGCCTCCAGGCAGGATTCAGCCTGAAGCAGAGGGATTCACCTCCTCTGCTTAAACTGCAGCAAAAGGAGTTTGCCATCCTCCCCAAAGCACTGTTAATCATGGATTTTATGGCTCTTTTCTGGAATTCCTCACTATCCCGCCGAGACACAATCATTATTTACAATAATTCTAAATGACTCTTAATTACAGCGGCGCAGGTGCTCCTCGGAAGCAGCCAGCACAGAGCTGGATCAACATATGGAGACTCTTGGGTGAGGTGAGGGATTCTCTGAGCTCAGCTGGAGGTGGGAGAAGCCTCAAACTCCAGTGGGGATGGTTCACACCTGGGGGCTGCAGCTTTGAGAGGTTGAGCAGAGAGGTTTCAGGGAATGCCGAGCTCTGGGAGCGGGAGGAACACTTGGGCTCCCCCCGCTGCGGCACAAAGGGAGGCCACGCTTCCAGTTTATACAGTTTAATAGATGTGAAACAAGATACATTTCCTTTGGAGTAATGGATGCATCGATAACAGAAGATAAATGTGAATGCATAAATATGAGGCGGCACGGAAGGAACCAAACGGAAACGACTGGATGGGCTTTATCCCCCCCTGGATGTCCGGGCTGCTGCCACGGGCTCCTTCCTGCTCCTATTTCCCATGGCCAAGCTGTGCCGTGGACACAGGGCCTGCAGGAGGGGTGGGAAGGGGCAAGGACCAGAGGCTAAAAAGGAAAAATCAACCCCAAAAGCTGCAAAAAAACCCCCAAAGTGGTGTTAAAAGGTGACCTGGATTCCTCTAGAGGCTTCTGGAAGGGCCTTGGGAAGAGAACGTGTCCAGGTGTGGGTGTAGGGATTGGGAGGGAAGCACAGGGAGTGCAAACTGCCCCGAGGGGTCGGAGTTGTTCTGCCACTAGGAGGACAAATCATCACCTTAAATGCTCACAAAGAACGTCACCTATGACAGCTCTTTACACCTTTACACACTGTATCAATAATTTACTTAGAACTGCAGTAAACAAAATACATTTCTTAAATAATTTACTATTTATTTGTTCAGTTTCTTTTTTTTTTAATCTCTCGGTAAATGTAGTTTTCTTTCCTTTTTTTCATTAGTTGCTTCTCTTTGTAACACAAGAAACCGTCTCTGTGCACGTTAGTTCAGATTATTGCGACGTTTAACCTGAATTTCAGTTGAAAAGAAAGGGAGGGGGAAAAAAAGCAACAGGACAGTTGGACAGACAAGAAGAATGAATAACTTATTATTGCACTGGCTACAATTCAGTAGTGATTTGGTTTTTCATCTGTAATTAGGACAACCTCTAAAGTACAAAAGAAAAATGAGTGAGATGTCAGAAGCATCAGCTGTGAGAAGAAGCTGGTGGGGTGATGGTGGAGGGAAGGGAAGCGAGGAAAGAGAAGAAACATTTGGAAAATGAATGGCTGGAATAATTAATTCCACAGAAAACCCAAGGAAACACCACCCATGTAATGCAAAAAACAGCATCTCTGTTTCTCTATAAAAATATGTGCATTATGGAGAGAGAGTTTTTGTGGGTCTGGTTTTTTTTTCCAGGTTTTTTCTTTGTTTGTTTCTTCATTTTGTAGCTCACAAATACAGGATTTCTATTTATAGAACTGCTGATATACAGACAATGTCCAGCTCCCAGCTCCCGGGCACTCCGGCGTAACGTGACAGCTCGAAAAGGTGCCTCGGGAAAAGCTGAGCATCTTTAAAAAAAAAAAAACAACAAAAAACAAACCCAACAAAACAACAAAACCCCAAGAGAATCCCCCCAAATCCCAACCGACACCACCTCGGACCCGAATCAATGTGATCGAGGCCACGGAGGGGGGTGGGAGGAACGAAGCCACCCCTGCACCAACTCCACCTTCCCCTTAGAAAAGAAACCCCAAAACCTCTTGCCAAATCCACTCCCCATCCCCAAAAAACCCATCCCCAGTTTCGTCCAGCCGTTCGTTTGGTTTCTTTTTCACTTCTTTGTGTGTCTGTGTGTGTCTCTGTGTGTGTGTGTGTGGTTTTTTTTGCAAACTTCCACAGCGCTTCGAGTGACCGCAGCGAGGGGACGGCCCCGGTGACGGCCACCCCCGACCCCTGGGTGCCCTCGCTTTGGAACCCCCACACTGGTGACAAAGCCCTTGAGACCCCCCCGCTCCCCCGGCCCAGCGGCTATACTGGGTCATCCGTGCCTTCTTCTGTGGCAACAGTCACGGGGCCCAAGTCCTGCTTCCGCAGGGGGCTCTTGGCAGTGCCCAGCAGCTCTTTGCTCCTCTCGCCGTTGCTCCACTGAGTTTTTAAGTGATCCGGCTTTTTCAGCTCCGCGTCCGGCCGCGAGTCCATGGAGGCCGGTGTGGACTGGCCGCTGTCCAGCAGCTCTGAGAGGCTGCTCAAGGAGCCGCCGTCCAGCTGCTCGAAGGAGAAGTTGGGGATGCTGAGGTGCTCCCCGCGGCACGGGGGCTGGCTCTCCGCGAGCTCCAGGGATTCTCGGTAGGCCGGGAACTCGCAGGACGGGGTCCTCCTCCGCAGCAGGGTGTTCTCGGAGGGTTTGGTGCGCGGGGCCGCCCCGGTGTCATCCTCCATGGGAGGATCTATAGAAATGCAGGGCGGGCTCATCTTCTTCTTCCTCCGGGCTCCATGGATGTAGTCGGCCTCTGGCTGGATGTGGGCAGGGGGCCGCTGCTTGTCCTCAGCGGGGTCCTGGAAGCCGCAGTCCGGGGCGCCGCCGGAGGGGCAGATCTCGATGGAATGGCGCCGCTGCTCGTCGGCCCAGCTGGGCTTGCTGAGGAAGCCCTTGGTGTCGGTGCTGTAGAACTTCTTCAAGTCCTTCTCCTTGCAGGAGAGGCTGCTTGTGCTGCAGTTCTTGAGGGGCACGGGGGACGGGGCCGGCGAGGTGAAGGGTGAGGTGGAGCGGCTGCTGGGGTCCGAGTGCTCCTCTGCCCAGTCTTTGGCCGAGCTGTTGATGTGCCGAACCTCCTCGTCAGCCAGGTCCGAGGGCTCGCCCTGGCAGCCCTCGGGGCCAGAGGGGCTGGCGGGGCTGGGTGGCCGGCTGGGAACACCGTGCTGGCCACATGTGTGCTTCCGTGCCAGGGGGCCGAGGGGCCGGTGTGGGGAGGACGGGGGGGAGCGCGGAGGGGTGGCCGGGAGGGGGGAATGGAGAGGGCTGGGGGTGAGGGTACTCTGGGGCTGCTTTGCTGATGGTTGGGGCTCGCCAGGCTCTGCTTGCAGGCTGTCCTTGCGCTCCTGAGTCTGTCCGTCCACTGAGTCTGTCCGAACGGCCTCCTGGAAGGGGAGGAGAGAGAGGTGGGGTGAGAGCCTGGGGACGTGCTGGGCAGCAGCACTTCCAGTGATGGACACAGAATTATAGAACCACACTGTGTTGGAAGGGGCCTGAAAGCTCATTTCCTTCCACACCCTGCCATGGGCACCTTCCACCAGTACAGGGTGCTCCAAGCCCCGTCCGGCCTGGCCTGGGACACTCCCAGGGATGGGGAGCCCATGTTGGTGGGTCTAACACACCCCACCTCATTCCTGCCCCACTGTGCCAGTCCTGTCAGACCCTCCTGTACAGGAGGATAAACTTCTGCTGGCAGGAGCCTTCGTGTTCAGGGCTGGCATCTACTGGGCCTTGGTCTTGCTCCGGCCCCAAATCCTGAGAGAGCACAACCCATCACAGTGTAGGGCTCCCTGGAGGCTTCTCCCACCATGCGTAAAATGGATTTGGGCTTTAGCTCTTACTTCCTGGAATAGCACAGCCACGAAGATGGAAGTAGGGAAAAAGGGCCTTCCCACGTGTCCTTTGCTGGGGCAGGAGTGTATTAAAATGACTAAATTATATTAAAATTAAAATTGCACGTTTTGTTCTAAAACAGGAGCTCTACTCTTAGCTCCAAGCAAAGAAACCCAAGAGAGGACTGGGAAAGAAGGGAAAGAACACAGGTGACGAGTCAGGAGTTACCTCTGGGTGCTCTTGGCCTCTCACCTGTCTGCAGAGCAGCTTGTTGAGAGCAGGAGATCGGGGGGTGCCGTGGGGGGGAAGGGCCTTCCAGCGGTGCCGCCCTTCGTGGCCGGGGGAGCGCGCGGCCAGCGGCAGCGACTCCGTGGGCACTCTCAGCGAGGAACTCGTCCCCACGGGCTGGGAGCGGATGGAGGTGATGGATCCTAGGGCAGGACAGAGGGAGCAGTCATTGCTTGGCCTGTGGGCTCTCTCAAGGATTGAGGCAGAAGCTTCAAGAGGGGAGTAAACAAAGGAGGGAGGAGGAAAGACCTGTTAGGCCTGGCTGAAATCCCCAACATCAGCGTAACCCTTGGGCAACACTGGGATTAAAAACCCTTGTCTTGTCTCCTGCCTTGAACCTCAGCAGGGATGGCAGGGAGGTCACAGATGTTGGGGTGACTGTGCAGGGCCAGGAGTTGGACTGTGAGCCTTGTGGGTCCCTTCTAACTCAGGATATTCTACACCTCCTCTGGGAGCAGACACCGCTGCAGGCCCAGGGCAGTTCTCCCACCCACCACAGCCCAGCCACCATCAGGGCTGTCCCCAAGGCACAGCTTGGCTCAGCGTGGTCCCACCAGGAGCTCGGAGCCTGTTCCAAATGCTCTGACAGCCCTGAGCTGTGGGCAGGCTGGAATCTCTCTCTTCCTGAAGCCGCCTAGGCTGGGTCTGAAGGCAATCCATCCTCCCCAGCCCCTCCGTGGTGCTGCTTTACTGTGCTTGGGAGTTGTCTGAGAGATCTGCTTCTCTGGTTTTTTTGGCTGCAGGATTTATTGTCCTCATTAGTTTGAAACCCAGCGTCTGTTCCTCCAGTGCTGCCCCACTCCGTGTTAAAAACACCGTTATCCATCACTCCAAGAGATCTCACCCAGGGCTCAGGGAACTTGAACCTCTGACAAAAGCCATCCAGACACATTGCAGTTGCATTTCACAGACAGATTTGTTGGTGGGGAGAAAGAAAAGTGAGTGTTTAATAATTTTTCTTTCGGAGCTTTTCTCCAGAACACCACAGAAGGAATTCTCACCCCCACCCCACTTCTCCCCAGTTTTTTTTTGGGCTCTCCTAGATCCAGAGTTTCAGGTTGAGCCTGTGCTGTTCATGTGCTATTCCAGGCTTTATAAAATGCTTTTCATGACGCAGAAAAACTCTGTCATAAAATCTGTCACAAACATGGTCATAAAATCCAGACCCTATGCTCTACTCCCTGTCCTCAGTTGGAATTTCCTCCTGTTGGAAACTTTCCATCGAGCTCTCATATAGAAAACCCAAACCCCCTCCAAACTGGATGCTCAGGAACACTGAAGATCTCTGGAGCTGGATGTTCTTTCTCTTGTTTTTCTAGGAAATCTGGAAACTGCATCTAAACCCAACATATCCTGAGATCTGCTCATCCCACAAGATTTTCCCTGGGTGGTCGGTGGAGTATCGGGAGAAGATCAGACATCCTGAAGCCCATGGAAACACAGATGCTCATGGGAGTCTCCATGGGCTCAGTTTTACCTGGATGTAATTTATGGAACTGTGACTTGAAGCAGAGTTTGGGCAGCTCAGCAGCAGCACAGCTCAGGGTGCTGCTGGTTTTCCCAAAGAAGTCATATCCATCACATCCATCCCTCCAGCGCTCTTGGAGAGAAATTTGGGAAACATCAGAGAATTCTTGGTGGGTTCTACCCACCCCTGGCAGCATCACAGCAGTTTTATATGGATATAAATCCTCCTTTACAGCCACTCCAGGGATGAAAAGCAGCCCCAGGAGGCCGCCCCTGAAACTCAACCTCTGTTTTCTTTCCTTCGCCAGGAATTTGCAGGTGAATAATAACAAACACTGAGCAGAGAACATGACCTGGCTCCCAGAGAGTCTGAACAAACACAGAGTTCCTTCTCCCAAGGAAATCAGAGCAAATCAGGCTCTGCAAACCCACTGAGCAGTTCTTGCATTTCAAACTGCGCCGGATCAAAGGAGAGCAGGGTGGGAGAAGATCTTGGGAGCCACTCCAGGAGCACGTGTGCTTTTAGGGAGGCAGAGATTGTGTTTCGTATCGATTTCCCCTTCAAACCAGCTCAACAAAAGAGACAGAAAAGCATTTTCAGGGAAATGGACTTGGATGCAGTGGATGAGTGCCCCCTCAAAGGCTCCGTGCACTTGTGATTCCTGGATTATGGGGTCACTCCATGGGGTCTGTCCATGACATTCATTACAAGGCCAGGCTTGGGAAGAGCCAGACACTGGTTTCTAATCTTTCTGCTCCCAAAGAAACTCCTGCAGCTCTGAACTCGATGTGTGGTGCTAAAGGCAGTGCCCTGAGGCTGCAGCCTGCCTGGAACGATGAGGAGCTGTGCCCGGAAGCAATCCCGACTCCGGCTTTTATTCCTGGAGATGTTATTGATCCGCTGGCAGGATTCAGAGGGAATGCACAGGGAAGGGAAATGCTCCCTTTTTCTCAGCTAACAGCCTGTACCCTGTGCCTCCAGCACTACTCAGGAGCCTCGTTTCTCCCCAAAGATCTGAGCCACCAGCTTGCTCCTGGGAAAGTGATGGAAACGTGGAATTGTGCCCAATGTGGGAAACGTTCGTCATGCTGATGGAATCAAATCGGAGCAAGGCCTGCTCAGGCCATGTTTGGGTTGGTTGCTCCCCACTGAACCCCCCATGTGCAGCTGCTGTCCCGTGGTTGTAATCATGGAATCGTAAAGATTGGAAAAGACCATCAAATCCAACCATTAACCCAGCACTGCCAAGGCCAGTGCTAACCAATGTCCCCAAGTGCCACATCCACACGGTTTTCGAACACTTCCAGGGATGGTGACTCCACCACTGCCCTGGGAACCTGTTCTGATGCTTGAACACCCTTCCAGGGAAGAAATTTTTCCTAATATCCAAACTAAACCTCCCTGGGCAGAACTTGAGGTTTTTTCCTCTCATCCTGTCCCTGTTCCCTGGGAGCAGAGCCCAACTCTGTCAGAGAGTTGTGCAGAGCCACAAGGTCCCCCCTGAGCCTCCTTTTCTCCAGGCTGAGACCCTTTCCCAGCTCCCTCAGCTGTTCCTGATGCTCCAGCCCCTTCTCTGGACACTGCCCCTCTTGTCATGAGGAGCCCAAAGCTTCATCTCAGAGCAGGGGGAAATCCCCATGGGTGGTACCTCTTTGGGCTTTGCAGGGATACGTCTCCATCTCCACCTCGTGCAGGGGGAACGGGGCCTTTGCCGGAGTCACGGGCCGGAACATGTAGCTGTCGTTGGGCAGGGAGTGCATCCGGGCCACGGAGATCTTGCGGACGGTCAGCAGGTTCTGGGAATCCTGGGGCCTCAGGGAGGCTGCACTGCCCTGCAGAGCGAGGAGAGAGGGAGATGGGGTCACCTCAGTGGGGAATTTACAGGGAACTCCTTCCCTTTTTGCTTCCAAACCTTGTGCAGATGTTCCCACTGGGATCTTCCCCGCAAGCTGCGGCCCCGGTGGCTGCACGGGACAGCAAAGTTACACTGAGGGGAGAGCTCAGGGTGGAGCTGGAATAAAGGGAGGCATCAGTGACCCACCACTCAGCCAACTCTTGAACACACAAAGAGAAAGGAAAGGCCAGGAAAAAGGGGCCCATCTGTTAAAAACATGAGAAATGCAGCATTTCTCACATTGTCCTCATCTGATGTTCCAGGGAGATGCTTTCAGGAGGCCTGAGGGTGACGTCCTCCTCCTCAAACAGAGGACAGAGGGGCCAAACCAAGTTCTTCTGGAAATTCACGTGTTACCTCCCCAAAACAAACTCACAGGGCAGACATTTAAACACATCGACACCACTGCAGACCCTGAGGCCTCTCTCCTACAACCTGGAGCATTTTGGGCACCACTGACCCCTGAAGAAAGAGGCAGAGGGAAGGAGAAGACATCGTGGCAGTGAGGGTGGGGGTGTGGAGCCTCTTTGGGGGCACAAAAGGGGTTTTTCTTTGCTGTCACTGAAGGGGCTCTGGTTGGAAGTGCCCACACGGAGCACACCACAAACCTTAAATCTGACCCCTCTCAGGCACCTCACAGCAAATCCGTCCTGGGGTCTCAGGAAGCTTTAGGGACACAAACGACGTCCCTGAGGTGCTGATGGAGAAGCTGAGAGGTGATGCCATGACTTGGCCAAGTGGTGGGGGAGCAGGAGCCCCCAGGCCAGGCCCTGCAGCCTGGCTGGACACATTCCCCTCCCAGTTTCCCCTTTTATCTAAAACACAGCTAATCCCTCTGGTTTTCCTTTAACGTCAGCCTCCCAGTGACTGATTGAAAACATTTTCCCAGCTGCATGTCTTAAATTAAATGTATTTTGCTTTGCTCTGCCGGGCTGTTTTCCCTCTCTGCCAGCAAAACCTGGCCCTGAGATCCCTCAGGTTTGGAGCTCCCCAAGGATCTGGTTCAATCTGTTTTTTTCCTTGTATTTCTGCCTTAGAAATGTCTTTCCTCAGCTCCCTGAAGCCACACACCCCAAGATGGATTACTCTGTGCTTTTACCCTGTGGAGCTTGGCTGGGAACTGGGGGAGGCCAGCAGGTATTTACAGCTCGTTGGCATTCAGCTCTGCCAACTGTGGCTGTGCCCAAGAGCCCTCCGGGTGCCACCCAGGGCTCTCAGCTGATGAATTAAAGCCTCAGCAGCTGGTGCCAGTTGGTCCCTGGCCATCCCAGCTAATCAGCTCCATCAGCACGGCATCACCTGAGCTGGGGGCAGCCGGGTGCTTGTTCACAGCCAGGAGCCACATCGAGAACAAAGGGTCTCGCTCCACTCGCTCAGCACTTGAACAGAACGATCTCAGGATTTGGCTCTTCAAGCTCAGTTTGGCTGGAACAGATGAACAGAAAGCCCTTCTTGACATCAGCCACTTCAGTTTTTAAGGGTTCAGCTGTCGAGACCTGACTGAATTAGGGATGTGGGCAAATTTCAAATGAAATAAGTGCTTGAAATATGAACCACGGATGGGAAATTTGTTGGCTCCCACCTGGAGAGCTGCTCTGGACAGTGAGGATGGTTTGGAGACAGCACTGCTGCTCCTCCTCCTTGCTGGGAAACACCTGCTGCACTCCAGAGCCTGATCCCATTCCCTGGAAATTGTGGGCATGTGGGGTGATCGGGAGGGACTGAGCAGAGGGGTTTGCTGGGAATCTCCCTGGAGCACCTCCTGAATCCACAGCTCTGGGGATTGCTGGAAGCCTGAGGTGTTGATCCCCTCTGGCTTCTGTTTCCTCAGTATCATAAACAAGTTCTTACAATAACAACAATAAAATCAAACCTGGCACTGTTTTCTCCACAAAGAAAGGACTCTGCCTTTGAAGTCACACTGCTCACACACTGCCCTGTGCACCAAACATACATTTTAAGGGCTAAAAAGAGGATTTCGCTCCTGTCCCACACAGGGCTGATTCCTCTGGGAAATGCTGTTTTCCCAGCTGGAAAGGACAGAGGCTGCAAAGGTTGTGGCTGTGAAGGGACAGGTTTGGGACAGTTCAGGCACAGCCCCAAAGCACACCAGCACGATGGGTGAGACAGCAGCCACCTCAGCCTGGTGGCCTGGGCTTTGGTGGGAAGGTGGCAGGACATGGTGGGAAGCGGAGCAGAAGGATGGGACGCTTTTCCCCCTCATCACCTCTCCCTGTGGAGTTTCCAGGGTTAACAGGAGCCTCTGCCCAGCTCCTGATGTGCTTGGGAAGTATTGGAAGATGAGGAAAACCCAAGGAGAATGGACTCAGTTTGCAATCCCAGCCTGTATGAAAGGACGTGCCCTCTCTCTCCCCACAATTAGAAACGCAACCTGTGCATTTCCCTGCAGGAATGTCTGTGAGGAACAACATTCAAATAGCCAATTCCCCATTGATGTGTAACCAAATCTCCTTTTCCTTGCCTTAATGGAGTCTGATGGATTTCACAAAAATCTAATTTAATGTAATTTAATCTGCTAGCCCCCACTGATTTCACGGTAGATTTATTTGTGATCATGGTGACAAAGCAGTTCCATGTTCACTCTTAATCACAGGCTGCTGACACGGGATGAGACAATTATCTCACGCCCTCCTTCCCCCCTGCACTTCTGATTGTTCTCCTAGAGGACTGATAGGAATCAGAGAGCAGGCAGTGTCTGGAAAAGCAACCCAGGAACCTCCAGCTTCTTGCTGAGAGGCTCTGATGTTTCCCAAGTCATCCACATCCTCAGCAGAGCCAGTGGGGAGCTGCAGGTTTACACCAGCACTGAATTGCTGCAGGATCCTCTGGAAATCCCAAAGTGGGATTAAAAAGAACCTGAGCAGTGTCATTGGGAAGGGAATTTATCCCAGTGCCAGCATTCCCGGGCTTTATGGGATTGCTCCCTGGTGCTGCTGCCCTGATAAATGACAAGGACTGGCTGGGACAGCAGGACAGGGAGCTGTGGCTATTGTGGCTCTGAACTTAAAATCCACAACCTGGGAATGAACTGGAGTGATGGACTTTCACCCCTCCCCTGGAACAACACTCAGGATAGCATTTCCAGCAGCCTCCACCTGCGGGAGCCCTGGGAGCTGACTCAGGATGTGGGGTGGTGGTGACATCCCTGCTGAAGGGGGACTGGGACAGCTCCTTGTCTCCCATCCCTGTGGCTCCGTGTGGAATCTGTGTGGGATCTGCTGGCCAGGCTGGTGGGATCCATGCCCTCCCCACCCCAGCTCTGTGTGGGCTCTCACCAGGGCTTGGTGCTTCCCCTGCAGCACGGCCTTGGTGTGCTCCTGGTTCCCGTGCAGCGCCCGGCTCTCAGGGGCCCCGGCCCCGCCCCGGCTCCCGCCAGCAGCATTGGTTCCTCTGGACATCTCCAGCTCGATCTCAGCATCCATCTCAGCGTCTTCCTTGGCCTCCTTGTTGCTCTCCTCCAGGTGCTTCATCAGCACTGCCACCACCACGTTGACCAGGACGAACTGGGCGATGAGGACGAAGGTGACGAAGTAGACGGGGGAGATGACGGGCAGGTAACTGAGGCAGTGCTTGTCCTCCCGAGTGCATTCCCGGAGCGTGTCCTGCAGCAGGGAGGGACAGGGCAGGGATTAGTGGGGCTCTGCTTGGGCTCCAAGGGCAGAAACACCAAAAGAACACAAAGTGGGTACAGCTGAAACGGAGAAAAGAAAATGCGGAGACCAGGAATTACATCAGCTACAAAGAGGGGAATGTGTTGCCCAGAAGTTGTGGATTCCCCATCTCTGGAGTGTCCAAGCCCAGGCTGGGTAGGACTTGGAGCAACCTGGGATAATGGGGGGTGTCCCTGCCCATGGCAGGGGGTGGAATGGGATGAGCTTTAAGGTCCCTTCCAACCCAAACCATTCCATGATCCTGTGATCCCATGACACATCCCAGAGGCACAGGACGCAGAGCACATGGTTACCCCTGTCAGCCAAAAAAAGGGCATAATTTTCCTTAAATATTATATCCAGGAACAAAGTTTCAGGCTGGGACAAATCCCTGCTTTTAAACACACCTGGCTTTTAAATTAGGAAGTCTCATTTTGATGTTTTGAGAGGAACCATTTTTGTTTTCACCCAAGAGTTGCCTAAATCCATTTGAAAGCTGTACCTACAGCTCTCTCGAGAGGAGGAAGTACCCAGAGATTGCACAGACCTTCATGATCCCATTCCAGTTGTCCCCCGTGGACACCCTGAAGAGGGTGAGGAAGGCCATGCCGAAGTTGGTGAAGGTGGCGTGGCGGCTCAGGCCTTCACAGGGGTTCTCATCACTGCAATCTGTGGGACAGGGAAGGAGCAGCACATCAGCCAAGCCACGCTGGATTATCCACAGCAGCCCCCAAAGCTGGGGGTGGCACCCTGAGCTATGTCCCATGGATATATGGCATCAGGGCGTGGTGACATCCTGCTCAGGAGGAACAGGGAGGACAGTGGGAAAGTTGTTTTCAGCTGGAGAGCCCTGGGACAGGACACCAGGAGGTAGGGAAGTGGTGGTGGTGGAATTTTCATCCCTGGAAACATTCAAGGCCAGGTTGGATGGCGCTTGGAGCAACCTGGGATAGTGGGAGGGGTCCCTGCCCATGGCAGGGGGTGGCACTGGGTGGGATTAAAAGTCCTTTTCAATACAAACCATTCCATGGTTCCATGATTTTATGATTTCTGTGATTTTCTTTACTCCTGGCTCTACAACCTCCTTTGTTTTCCTCTTGACTGTGCCCTTGCCCTGATGATTTTTACAGGGTACATCCACCACGAGGGATATTTTCACTGAGATAAAGTGGAGCAATTTGACATTTTCCCCCTGAGAATTAATATCCTAATGAATGCAAATTGAACATATGAAATATCCATCTTCCCATAAAACACAGGCTCGTTAAATATCCATTAGGACAGGCAGCAACAGCTCTTGGTTGGGCATTTCACTCTTAGATAATTATTCAGAGGTAAATTGGAAGGAAAAACAAAAAAAAAAAATTCCAAGAAAAACCCACAAATGACCAGCCCTTGGGGAGAGTGCTGACAGTTCCTGTGGCTGGCGTGGACCGATCAGGAAAAAGGAGGGAATATTCCCATTAAACTGGGCTGAGAAGCGGAGTCCTGCCCCAGAGGGGTTCCCTGGGCTGGCATTGTCCAGGTGTGTGTGTGGAAACAGCAGAAGAGCCATGTTACACCCCTGTGACTGAACAAATACACCCACAACTCCAGGGATGGAATATAAACCCACACTGTTTCACTCAGGCTGGATGCAGGACTAATTCTTTCCCCGGAGTTTGTGGGAGACTGAAAAATAATTTGGTTTTGGTTGAAAGAATTATTCTGCTCTCAGGCACTTGTAATCTGAGCAGAGGGCTGGGCTCATAAAGGGGATTAATGACAGCCATAAACTCTGCTCAGGAAGGGCCCTGCTGGTGCTCCTGGAGCTCTAATTGGGATGGAAATGTCGAGGATGCAGACACAGCTCCTTCCAACAGCGTTTTCCAGGCTGGGCAAGGCAGGGCTGGGTGTTTGCTCTGATTTTAGTGATGGGCACATTCCTGAGCAGCTCCAGTATCCTCAGACTGGAGGATTAATTAATTAATGGTGGACAACCAGGAACCACCGGATGCCTCCTGATGGATGGAGAGAGGGGAAGGTGATGCTGAGAGCACGGGCAGACAAGCCCTGGGCAGCTGGAAGAGCAGTGGCAGCCAAGAGCAGAGAGCTGATGGCATGTGGGGGAAGCTCCGAGCAGGGACATGTTTATGGTGGCACCTCTCCAGCAGGAATCTGACCCCCATGCAGCTCTGCAGACTCATGTGCTGTCTCCAGAAGCAAACTTCCATTTTTGTGAACAAATCCATGCTGGGCAATGAGATTGAAACAGCAAACAGCTCCTGCACAGCCAAGGGTGGCGTTGGACAAATCCCTAAATGTGCGTGCGTGTGTGTGTGTGTGTGTGTTAGACAGGCTCTGCGTTACATCCTTGCGTGTCAGCTGTGACCCTGAGATCAAGAGACAACTTCCATCTTCAGAACATGAGTGTGAAGCTGAGCAAGGCCCAAGAATGAGAGAGAGAGAGCAAAAAGGAAGCAGCCAGATACCAAATAAACATCAACCGGATGAAACGAGCGGCGTCAGGCCCATTACTCACCGAGCTTGCCAAACAATTCCACTCCCAGGGCAGCATAGATAAAAAACAGGAGCATAAAAAGTAGGCCAAGGTTCCCTACCTACACAAGGAGAAAGCAGAACAAGGGTCAGGCAAGTCGAGGTCATGAATGAAATCACTCCATCACATTTTCAACACAAGCAAAGGAGGGTGGCCAGAGGCAAAGCAACTTTCCCTTGGCTTCCAGCACCCTGGTCCCTCTCAGAGCTCTGCTTTAAGGGGCCCAGAGAGGTCTTTGTGTGGGGGAAGGAGCAGAAACGCTCCTGTGGAAAACAGCAGCTTCTCCATCACCCTCTGGAATTTGGCCACCCCAGGGCACCCTGCAGGGCAGGGCTGGTGTGGGACCTGGGGCTCTGGTTTGGGTTTGAGGGGCCTTTCCCTTCTTGGGACTCTGGGACAGCAATAAGCCACAAGAGGAACTAACTGGTTTCCAAAGGTTTCACTGGCATGGAGGGCTGTCAGTGCTCCAGGGAGAGGAGAACTCCCTGAGCCTTTTCCTTTACAGGCACTTCTCAACAACCATTTCCCGGATTTTAGCTTCCTGCATCCCACAGGATGAGGGAAAAGCCTCATCCCATACACCAACACTGCAGCTCCAGGTGCTGCTGGAGGTGCTCCAAGCCCCCCAAGGCAGCTGAAGGGGGTGACAAGTGCTCTTCACACCACCAGCATCACAGTTCTCCGTGCTGGATTCCATCCCAGCACAGAATCCAAGCCTCCAAAACATCTCCAAGAGCACATTTTTGGTGACTCAGGCAGAGAACACGAAGGGCAGAGTAACCTGACCTGCTACCACCTGCAAGGAACTGCTCACATTCATCTCTCCTGCCACTTTAATTGCTCCTGTTAGCAGCTCGTAACTGAGACAAAGTGAGTTCTCGGCACCACAAGCAGGATTTTATCCCTAAAAAACAAGGAATTAGGAGGTGATCCAGGCAGTCAGGCCCAGGGATTGGTGATCTCTGAGCTGTATTTTAGGGAACTCCTAGTTTTGGGAGAGTTTTGTTCTCTGAAGTGGCCACAACAGCATTGTTGGGTGCTTTGATTTAATTTCATCAGAGAGTTTATCAGTGTGATATCTGTCACTGTAAAATTAACACAGCTATTGCTGATGAAAGAGGGGAATTTTTATATTAAAGAAATGGGAATATTCCAATCACCCAGTGCAGGCTGTAATTGCTATAAAGCCTAAACTGGCTCTGCAATTTCCCTGACATTATTACCATCCTCCAGGGAATAATAAAGATAAAACAGGGATGTGGATGGCTGGGCTGGATTATCTCATCTGCCTCTGCTGCCTTCTGGAATAGCTTTTCCTACCTCACGTCTGCTGGACCACTGATGGTTTGGGAGACATTAGAAATGAGCAGGCACAAGCACAAACACAGCACGAACGCTGCTGGGGAGGCAAACGAGCAGATAATTACAGGGAATTAAAATAAAAGTGATAAACTTCGAGGCTGAGGTAACAGAAGAGGGTGCTGGATTTTGCTCTAAGCAGCCTGAATATTTTGATGCCTAAGTAATCAGCCTGCAAACGTATGGCACTGATAAAATTCCAAAGAATTTAGGCTAACTTGGAAGTTGTTACCAGGTTATGAGTCAAAGCTGTTATCTGCTTTCAACAGAGAGGAGAGGGAAGAGGGAAGAGGGAAGGGAGGAGGAGAAGGAGAAGGAGAAGGAGAAGGAGAAGGAGAAGGAGAAGGAGAAGGAGAAGGAGAAGGAGAAGGAGAAGGAGAAAAGGGAAAAGGGAAAAGGGAAAAGGGAAGAGGGAAAAGGGAAAAGTCCTTCTCAGCCCATGGCCTCCACCAAGGCCTGAGCACAGAGAAGGACCCCAGGCACATTCCCAGGGATGGGCTGAGGAGCAGGAGCGGGGTCAGGGGCTGAGCACAGGGGGGGCAGCCCGTGTGTGTGTCTGTGACCTTGGTGAGTCATCCCAGTCCTGTAACTCCACTGTTCCCCTTTGGAATTCCCTCGGGGATACGTAATTAATGTCTCCAAAGCACTCTGAGATCTACCGAGACCAGACAAGGAAAAGATGGTGAGTGAATCATGCTGCTGGAAGGAACAGGAGAGGGCAGGAGCTTTTCTCCAAAGGCTGGGCTGGATGCTCCACCAGGAACAGAAATCCAGCTCTGGGCAGCAGCCTCAGCTCTGGCAGCCCCAGCAGGCTCTGAGAAGTGGTTCTGGCTGTGAACAGCTCAGCCCAGGCTCCCTTATCCATCCAACTCCCCCTGACTCAGGCACAGAAAACTCCAGACACCCCCTCTCTCTGGCAGCCAGGGGCTATCCATCATTTCCTGGGAATCCAGTGCCAAGGAGGAGCTGAGGACTGCAGGGAGAGAAGCACAGATGAAGAACATCTCAGAGATGTTGTTGGTGCCCTGAAGACCTCAGAGAAGCCACAAGAGCTGGAGATGCCGGTGAGTATCTGTGATTCCTCCTGGACCTTCCCTCTGGAATGCTGGCTGGCAGCACTGGCCCTGTGCTGGGATGCTGTGGGGACACGGGCAGAGTCCTCCATCCCCCCCCCGAAGAGCAGGGAGAGCCTCCAGGAGGGGCTACACTCTCTCCCAGTGTATCCCAGCTGAATCAGTGCCCTACCACTGCAAAAGCCCTGGAATAAGCTGCTCAGCTCAAGGGAAGGGGCTTCCCTCTCCACACACCCAGCTGGCTCTGGGAGAGGCACTGATGGAATTTGTGTCTCCTGCTGCCGCACTCCTGAGTGAAGCCACTTCCTCCTGTGCCTCTTCCTGCTCTGACATCCATTGGCATTCCCGGTGTTGATGCACTCAGCTCCCTGAGATGCCTGTCCAGAGCGATTCCTCATCAAATTAAGCTCCTGCCAAGCCTTTCCAAGGCCATGAGTCCTCCCTATCCTCTTCCATCACTCTCCAGCCAAGGCAATAATCCTGGCAGCGGGAAAACACAGCCTAATTTGTGCACTGGGCCCAGGAGAAAATGGACACCTCTGCCTGGAAAACAGAGGCCAGCTGTGAGAATTCCCGGATTGGTGGAGAGACACAGCCTTGGAGGGTGAAGTTACCTCAGGCTGACCTGAACAAGGTCCCCTTTCTGTGTCCCCTCAGCCCCATGGAGCCCAGCCCCAGGAGCCAGCAGGATGTTTGTTCCTCTGGAATTCTGTATCGCTGCTCCAGTCCCTCAGGGATCTCTGCAGCACAGCCCACACCTCCCTATCTCCCCAAATCCATCATCCCCAGTGCTGGCTCCTCAGACATTCCCATTCCTGCTCTCTGAGTTCACATCCCTGTGGCTCTCCAGGGGCTGGCAAAGGCAGGTTGTTGTTTTTGCCCCCCAACTGCAGTCGGACAATGCCAGAAAAGCTCTCCAGGAGCTGAAGTTGAGATAAGCCCAGGAATTCCAGCACCAAGAGGAGATAAACTCCAGGACAGGAGCAAACTTCAGGTCCTGCCCTTCAGGGCTCTGCTAGGATGAGGAGTTCTTCACTTTTTTCTTGGCACAGAGTGCCTGTGGGGGCAGTTCCAAGCTTTTGAAGACAAAGAGGAGTCTCTTGTCCAGCCCGCAGGGAATTAACGTGCCATCCACGGATCAAGCGAGACGAGAGAAGGGAAAACAACCCAGATCTTTTGATAGGGAAGTTTCACATCTCATTGGTGTTGGAGGATGGGAATTGGGCTGGATTCCAGTTGTCCTCTCCACCAGGAAGAGCTGTGGCAGCTCAGCGGTGACTGCTGGGGGATTCACTTCCACCGGGAGCACTTTAAACCAAATTTAAATTCCAACTTTCCTACAGAAAGGGTGAGCTTTGGAAAGCTGGGAACGGGAAAAGGGCTGAAGGATCACCATAAACAGGAGGCTTAGAGAGCAGCCTTTGCTTCCAAACCCAACAGCCACCAGACACAGAAGCAAGGAGATAATCAGTGATGGACGAGCGGTGTAATTCATTATCGAGCCTCAGCGAGGACAGAGCTCAGAAAGAAGAGGAAAACACTTGAAGCAGGTCTTCAAAATCTGCTCCACACTGAGAGATTAAAGGAGTTCATTTCTCTCCCTTTCACAAGAGATTATTTTATCTACCACTGCTCCGAAAAGGAGACGTGCTACAAGAAAAAAGCAAGATTACATCCAGTGAACAAACAAACGTGGCTAATTCAGACTGAAAACACTAGATTTTTTTTTAGCAGGAAGAGTAAATAAGAATGTATTCCATCAACAGGGGATGGCTGATTCCCTAACACTTTGAATCCTTAAACCAAGAACCAGGGGTTGGGGTTTTTTTCTGGGATTGAGAGGACATGGAGAAGGTGGGCAGAGAAGGTGCCAGTTTGAGATCATTCCCTGACCATTCTCTCTGTCTCTGTGGCCTCTCCTCATTTTTTTTCCTCTTCTCCATCTCATTTTTTCCAGAGATCAGGTGGAGGAGAAGGTCTCTGACCTGGCAGACAGAGATTACCACACAAGGAAGGTGCAATAGGAACAGTTTGAAAAGAGCAGCTCAAGCTCAGTCTGAAGTCCTATAAGAGGAGATTAATCCTGTGACAATCTTGGATCAACATGCTACATTCCCCCAAATCTGGGGATAATTGGTTCTCCAAGTGTTACTCAAATTGCTGAATAAAAATCAAATCTAAAGCTGATGAAAATCACCCCCCAAAAATGCAGTGACAGTTCCTTGTCATCGTCAGCCCATAAATGGGCATTCTCCACACACCAGACAAAGAATTCCCCCCCCAACCTTAATGAATAAACATTAAATTAGCTTTTTTTTGTCACTTAGAAGCCACATTCAATGAGGATTTTCCAGCTGTGGTTTTAGGATGCTAATTTAATTAGGCTAGGAACTCATCCCTTGCCTTGGAAATGAAAGCTGCAGCTTTATGAAGAGTGATGGTTGTCAGAGAGCTCTTCCTAAAATCCCCTTCTCATTTTCCCAGCTTCACTGGAGGCCAAAGTGGCATTTTTTTATCTGCACGAGATCTGCTCGGAATATCCCTGGGGTCTTCCCTTTGCAAGAGACCTCGCCTGGAATGCAAACTGCAAGAACACCCCAAGGAAGCCAAAAGCCTGGCCAGGAGCCACCCTATTGTTTGTATGGGGGAAGAGAAAACAAGGAGGGAGAGAAAATATGGTCTGTGGTCACAGGGCTTTGTAAATTAAAAACCAGACACAAATGCAAGGATTCCATGAAATGCCAGCCCGGGGGTCAGGCTGGTGAATCCCTGCTTTAGTCTCAGCCGAAATCCTTCAGATCTGCAGAGCAAAGGGCAAATCCTCAGATTAGAAACATCTTCATGGCAATGATGAAGAGCAAAGCAAAGGGGTCTTTCCAAGGTAAAAAGATTCCCTGTTTTCCAGTTCTCTTGGAACTGGATCATGGTTCTTGGATCGTGGGTTGCTCTGTACTTAGGAACTGAGTCCCAGGGTGGTTTTGGGTATGTTTGCTCCCGATTCTCTTGTGGCCACTTGTCCTCTGCAGGAGACTCGCACACGGTGTCTGCCCTTGGCTGCTCCTGGGATCCAGGGAATCGGAATGTGCAGGCAGCTGCGTTAACCCCAAACATGGAAAGCTCCGAGCTCACACCAGCACACCCACAAACGAGCAGAACACACCTTAAAAAGGGTAAGATTTAAAAGATTTTAAAAAACCCTCAACACCTTGGAATTCTGATGGAGGACTGAAAGCCAGCAAAAAGTTTCTTTCCTTCTTTTCTCAAATAAACAGATCCATAAAAAAGCAGTCCCAGGAAGTGAACACTTGAGGGATCCTATCAAATATCAGTCTGAGTCTGGCAGAGGTGCTGCTCCTCTTGCAGCTCAGGAGAGTTTGGTGATTGGAGACCCCAAATCAAGATTTTAACCCTCAGAAGCATCTCCCCAGTTTGCCTTTCCGAGGCTGCAGCTCGTCTGTCAGTAATTGTGGTTGTTCCTGCCTCCCAAACAAAACTCCTGAGTTGGAAGCTCCCAGTCTGCTCCCAGTGCTTTCTCCAACATCCTTCTCTGTCTATCCTGGCATTTCCCAAACTTGCCAGTGAAATGTGGGGTTCATTGGAGCTCTGCCTACAGGAGTTTGCTCTCTGGGAACTCTTTTCCCATCATTTTGGTTCTCCCATCAAACACGCTCCAGGATGAGCCGTGCAAAACTCCGCTCCCAAGGCCTGGAGAAAGGTGAGACCCTCCCCAGGTGGCTTCTAGAGGCCACCAAACAAGGAGCCCCAAAGGCACTTGTGTTCCCAAGGGGGACACCCTGGGCATGGAGGAATTTTGGGGGCTTACCTGGGGCAGGGCTTGCACCACCGTGTCCAGCAGAGCTCTCATGCCCGTGGCCATTTTCAGCAGTTTCAGCACTGAAATGAAGAGCAAATCCTGCTCAGCAGGGCTGGGGAATATTGCAGGGAAAATGCATGAAGGAAATCCAGGTTCAGGTCTGGCAGGGAGGGTTTCAATCTCTCTTACAGCCGTTTATCCACGTGGGGAGTTCTCTGCATCCCTGCGGGACTGAGCATCCCACTGTCAGACCCAAGGGGAATGGATTCCCACTGCCTAAGGGCAAGGCTGTGGGATATTGGGAAGGAATTCCTCCCTGGGAGGGTGCTGAGGCCCTGGCACAGGGTGCCCAGAGAAGCTGTGGCTGTCCCTGGACCCCTGGAAGTGCCCAAGGCCAGGCTGGATGGGGCTTGGAGCAGCCTGGGACAGTGGAAGGTGTTGGAGTTGGAACTGGATGGGCTTTAAGGTCCCTTCCCACCCAACCCATTCTGGGATTCTATGAAAATGGACAAAAGCCTGCAAGAACTCCAATGTGGGCAGGCAGGAAAATGGGAGAGGGATGGGGAGCCACCTCATCAGTGAAGAACATCTTCCCAAGCTCCAACTGCCATCGCTTTCCACTCTGCTCTGGACCAGTATAAAAAGTCTGTGATCCTGGGCTGGAATCAGAATCCAACCGAGGATGCCACTGGAAAACCCCATGGAAACCCCAGCTTGTCTCTGAGCTGACATCTCATGTTCCCCACTGGAACTGAACCAGCAGGGTGTGAAGGATGAACGTCCAAAGGGGTTCCTGGGGTGGCTGGAGATCCCGGGAGCAGGACACACCTCTGGCTATCCTGAGCACCCTCATGATCCGGATTATGGTGGGATTGATGGGAAGCGCAGCGTTCATCTCGATCTCCTCCAGTGTGATCCCCACGATTGACAGGAGAACTATGGCCAAGTCCAGCTGATTCCACCTACCAAGAGAGGAAGGACACACAAAATCCAAATGATACATGGATAGACGTCCAGGAGGAGGGAATTTTATGTTAATAACAGGCACCAGCAGATCCCAAGTGCATCTCCTCATTCCCATCTGGGCCCATGAATTTTAGGTGGTACAAAACCAGCTCAGAGCAGCTGGCACAGACATCCTGTGAGCCACAAAATCTGGGAAGTGACAGGGAGCTGACTGGGAAGTGTTTCTGACCTCTGAGCTGAGCTGGTCAGGCCTCGTGGAAAGGGAGGTACTGGGGGAAAAGATGCTTTTGGAATTTTGGGAGATTTCCGGAACTCCTCCTGCAAAGCCCAGCCAGCAGTTCTTAGGATTTCTAGCTCTTACACTACAAAGTCTGCACGCACAGAAAGCAGCCCTGGGCTCTTCCTGTGCCACCACAGCGATGCTGCATCTCCCCAGCATCTGGCCCTGAAAGTGGGTCAATCCAGTCCCGAATCCCAAATCCACACGGGTTCAAAGTGATCCTACCTGTCCTTAAAGAACCTCCGGAAACCAAAGGCCACCAACTTCAGGAGCGCCTCGAACACAAAGACGATGGTGAACACGTAGTTGCAGTACTTGAGGGCTTCATCCAGGGACTGAAAAGAGAGATCTCAGTTAGGCCAGCCCAGTTAGGCCGGCCCAGCTATCCTTTCCTAGACCACCCCCTAGACTGGCAGGGAGCATGGTGAGGGAAGCACAGAAATATCAGGAATTGAGTCGTAAAGGCTGGCAGAGCTCACTAAATCACCCAGCAGAACTCAAATAAAGGCTCAGCCCCTGAGTCAAAGAAAACCCTCCAAAGTACCAAGATTAGTTCTGCTAAAAGTGTCAGGTTCAAGCTCAGTGCACAAACTGTTCAGTCTGGGCCAGACACAAAAACTTCACCCCTTCCCTATCTCCTGAAGATTCCTGGGTCTGAAGTGCCCAGCCTTGGGGAGAACAAAAGCCTCGATGGATCATTTCTTGATTCCAGCCCTCAGGACAAAGGCTTTGCTTAAAAAGCTCAGAAAAATAAATAAACCTTGGAGATGGATTAAACCTTTCCTTCTTGAAAAATGGGACATCTCCAGAGCTGGGCAAAGCGTGTCCATATTTGGTGCAACGTTCCCGCTCTCCACGGAGCCGCTCTCGGAAGTCAGGAATCCGCAGTGTTTATACTTGAGGATGATGAGTGTTTATAATGGATTTCATTGGAGCTCTGGGCCAACAATAGCAAAGGAATCTTGTGGGGCCTTAAAATAGAGAACTGGCGAGGAACTGGGGACAGGAGGCAGCGAAGGGGAATTTAGCTCAGTGTAGCACAGGACTCTGCATTTCCACTTAAAAATGGGAATTACGAGCATCGAACCAGACAAATTTGGAAATAAACGCAACAGAGGAGTCTGCAAAGCACCTCCAAGGAAGCCCCAGGGCACAGGAAAGCTCTTTTTGTCCCCTTTGTGTGATGCCTGGGCTTTGCTGACCCCACACACACAGCGGGGTCACCAGGGCATGGCCACGCCCCAAATTTTGGGACTCAAGAGCTGAAAGTTTCTTCGGTGTTGGCAACAATCCCTATTTTTGTTCCAGGACCTGAAATAAAATGGCAGCTTAAAAACCATGGGACAACTTCCTATTCCATCCAAAGCCTGAGCCTGACTTCTGCCATCATTTGTGACTGCTTGCATTTGGATTTACAACTTGGTGTTAAGTGAACGTAAACCAGGTGTAAATAAGACCTCATGTGGATAAACAACATTTCCATGGGAAACAAAGGAATTTTCCTGCTGTAAAACACACACACACACACACACGTTACCCTCTGGCTCAGCATCCAGGAGGCATTTGCAGGTTACCATGGAATGCTGGAAAAGGAAATGCTGAGCCAGAGCTTCATCAGTGATAATGATATGGAAAATTTATATATGGACAGCCCCCATGATTTATGTCCAAGGTGTTCCGAGGGGAGAATGATTTTATAATATATAAAAAAAGGGAGGATTGGACTTTTAAATTGGTTTTTTCTAACTTCATTGAGGAAAAGAAACGCTCTGCACGCAGTAACTCCAAGTTTCTATCTGCTAATGGAATGTCCTAAAACCCTGGACTGCTCTCCAGTTTGAAGGCTCACTCGTCTGGGATCAGGAGAGGAAATATTTGGATTGGTCTTTTCCTGGTAAAAGCTTAATTCACTCTCCATTAGCGGGGGGTTTTTACCCAAAGCAGGGAAATCAAGATTTTGCCTGAAGCAAGCGACTCCTGAACGGCAGAGCTGGATCAGAATGCCGAGGCTTTCCAAGAACTGGGAACCCTGTGGCTGCTTGGATCCCAAGGGAGCCGTGCTGAGCGGCAGCTCCTACCTTGGGCTGGTTGTAGTGCTCCATGGACATGGTGATGACGTTGACGCCGATGATGAAGGTGATGAAGAGGTCGAGGTAGTGGCTGGTGCACAGGCTGTGGATGTATCTCCGCGCCGGCGAGTAGTCGGCGTAGTAGGGCCGGCGCTGGGCTTCTGCAGGGGATACAAAGTGCACCAGTGAGCCACGAGTGCTGCAGGGCTGGTGGCCACCACCACGTGGCCTGAGGGTCATCTCCCACCTGGACACAGGGTGGAGAATGGAGCTGAGCAAACCATGGGAAGCGGTCGAGTGATTCCTGAGTGATTCTGCCTCCCAGGACTGCCCCGGTGGGGTTTTTGGGATGAGCCCACTCTGGTGCCAGCCAGGTCCTTCCCTCTGCCCTCCCCTCATGGAATGGGAAGCAGGCAGGGGGAGGAGCAGGATGGACACGGGACCCAAAGCCAAGGGAAGAGCTTCAAACCCAGCGAAGCTTCAGCTGCAGGTGAGGCCAAAGCTTCGGGCAGGACTCATCTCTCCCAGTCCTGCTGGTGCCAGGCATATTCCAGGTGGGAGAAGAACATGCCCTGAGCTCAGCTTGAGTGCCAGGAGGTTTTTGGGGCGTTTGGAAGGCCTGAGGAAAAGCAGCAGTGCCGTGGCAGGGCATTCCTGAGGGTTGGGAGCACACAGGACACGGCCACAAAGCGCTTGGCTCTGCCAGGACAACCAGCACAAGCCTGTCTGGAAACAGAAATATAAATTTCTATTTATAAAATAGATCATTAAACAATATATCCAGGGCTCAGGGCACAGCTGCATCTAAAACCATTCACAACCACGTGAATTTTACATCTCTGCCTCTGGTTGTGATCCCTCCTTTTTTTTCCTCTTTGAAATGGGGGAATTTCTGCCTGTGACCAAATTCCTGGGGCTGCTCCAAGGAGAGTGTTTGGACCCCAGGACTGTATTTACTGCGTGTGTCTGTCTCAAATGAAACTGTGACCACAGGGATGGCCGTGGGCAGTGGATGGAGTCAAATTCCTTTCCAAGTGAAGCAATGTAAATATTCCGAGTTTACACAAGGCCAAGGCAGCATTGCTGTGGATTTTACAAGTGGAAGACGCACTGAGGCCGCACCAAGTCAGAGCAGGATTGTTCTTAACAGCGAATATTTTGCAAATATTTCATCAAATTCAGCTTTAAATGCATGAAAAGCTCAGAAGAAGTTGCTTCACCTTGAAAATAAGGAGGGAAATCAGTTTGGAAGTACTCAGTGCCCTCCTGAAATTCATCTCCCACTCCTCTCATCCTGCTAATACCTTTCAGATGGAAGGACTCTTGAAACGTGGGAGATTTTTTGTGCTGCAACTGATGCCAGATTAAAATCCAAAACTTTGAAATTAGTTGGATAAAGGGAAGCAGAATCTGCAGCTCTCTTTCAACTACATTTTTTTTTCCTGGCAGTTAAAAGTACAGTGGAGGCATTTAAAAAACATTTCCTCCTGACCAGGGTCACCAAGGCTTGGGGTTTTTTTCTGCTAAGGGGTGTGGAAAAACAAGATGAAAACAACCAGAGTTGGTTTTGAATACTTTTTTTTTTTTTCTCTTGCTTTCATGTGCTTAATCCTACGAGTCATCTTGGACTGCTGGGGCTGTCTCTGCTACTGAGCTCAGCCTGCCTGCAAAATAATAACAAAACCATTGCAGTGTAATATTTATTTCAGCCCAGACGAGGTGCTTTCATGTGTGTTCAGCATTACAACATCCTTGTACTTTTTTTTTTTTTTTTTTCATTTTTTAGGGAATGTCTTCTTGGGAGTGCAAATCATCAACTCCTTGGGAGGTCTGAGAAGACCCTTAAATGTTATATTTATTACTGATGAATGGTTGATGAATGGATTTCAGGACGTGAGCAGGGATGCGTTTGCAGCACGTAAGGAAAAGAGGTTGCAGGTGGCTTTAACCACCCCTCACCTGCCCAAATGCCCGATTTATTCACTATTCAGCAAAAGATCAGGTGTCTGTTCTACTTTATAAACCAATTACGTACGTAGAATCACAAGAAGACATTTTCCACTGTCAGGCACTGAACTGAAAACCTCCTGAATTTCCTGGCAGCAACACAGCTCCTTCTTTGCATGGGCTGGAGAGGAGAAAACTAAGGAGCAAGCAGCCAGCCCTAAAGGTGAGTCTGTCCTACAGCACAGAGGTCTCTCAGCACTGCCCAGGCCTGCCCAAATTCCTGCTGGGACACCTTGGGACAGGCTTAACCTGAGGGAGCTCTAGGAGAAGCCTGGCTGCTTTAGGATGCACACAGCCCAAAGCTTAAGGGACAGGAAGGAAACTCCCCCGGGGGACACATGCAAGGACGGTGGGGATGGAGGTGACAGAGGTGACAATACCCACATGCAGCAGGGCCATGCTCAGGAGGACCCCATGCAGTGTCCACTCGAGGAGATGCTGCCCGTGCCAGGCTGGAGAAGGGAGCTGGCATGTGCCGGAGGAGCCAGGGCTGGACTGGGAGATCCCGGGAAGGCAGAGGGGTTGCAGCAGGGTGGGAGCAGTGGGAGAGCAGCCCCACAGCTCTGGCAGGAGGGAGTTGCAGAGCTCCAGAGCCTCAAGTCGTTCCCAATCCCTTCAGGGTTCCCTTCGGGAAGTTTTACCTCTGTTGACAGCACAGAAGGGGCTCTGAGCTCCTCTCAGGTCACATTTTTAACTCTTAGAGGGAATTTTAAGTCCCCAGATTGTGTTGAGGGTTCACTGCACACACCCTGACTGCTGCTGGCACAACCAGAGCCGTGGGATCTGCAGGAGAACCTGGATGAGGAGGATGCTGCTCCGTGGGATGTGGGCGCAGCAACCAGGGGCCACCTGATCCATTATTAATCCCAGCAGGCAAAACACGACCTGTGCCTTGGTTTCTCTGGGAAAATGGTTTTTGGGATGAGACTCCCATCAGCCAACTGGCAGATTTCTGTCATCATGGAATCATGGAATGGGTTGGGTGGGAAGGGACCTTAAAGCCCATCCCATGCCACCCCCTGCCATGGGCAGGGACACCTTCCACTGTCCCAGGCTGCTCTAAGCCCCGTCCAGCCTGGCCTTGGGCACTTGCAGGGATCCAGGAGCAGCCCCAGCTTCTCTGGGAATCTGTACCAGGACCTCCCCACCCTCACAGGGAACAATTCCTTCCCAAAATCCCATCTACCCCTGCCCTCAGGCAGTGGGAAGCCATTCCCCTTGTCCTGGCACTCCATGCTCTATAAATGCTCGCTCTCCATCAAACACAGACAAGTTTCCCTTCAGCCGCTGGTTCGAACTGGTGGAAACACAGCAGGGAAAAAAGAAACCATCAAACAGATGAAAAACAGGAAAATCCCAGCCCTTCCTCCCCCCACTTTTAGATGCTGGCTAATGCTTGAATCTCACCTCTCTGCAGAGTATTTAAACTTTACTTGTGGTTCTGCTGACATGAAAATTAATGAAGCACCATCCCCTGGCTTAAAAGCATTTTTAGTTGGCATTACAATCCCCAGCTCCAGCTCCTCCATTACAACGCTCTGCATGAAACATTAGAAAGCCCTAATGGGGTTATTCATGCCTGGAACAGAGCAGCTCTGTACCTGCAGCTGCCTGGAAAAATAAGCAGCAGGGTTGGATAATTCCCTGCTTGGAAACTCTGAACACTCAGGGATACAGCACCCAAAATTGGAGCTCCAGCTCAAATGTTTCTGGTGAATACAGAGAGGGTTGTGGCACTGAGGGGGTGCTTAAATTGGAATATCAGCGTGTGCCACCCTCTAGAGAAAGGTTTGCAGTCACTGCTCTGAAAGGCGCCTCTGCCGGGGCTTAAAACGGCCTCGTCCTTCCACAATTCCCAGCTCTGTTGGGAAAAGCCTCTGAGGAACAGATTTGTGGCCACTCTCCTCTCATAGAGAGGAAATGGGGAAAAAGTATATCTGAATTCTCAGTTTTTGGGGTCTTCCCAAAGGGACACCACTGGAAGGCACTCTGCTCCCAGCTACAGCCTTCCCTGGGCTGGGATTCTGGGATTTCCAGCTCTTCCTGCTCTGCTTTCAGCCCCCAGTGTCACCCAGACCCCCCTGCAGCCTTTGAAGTGCGGAGCTGACCTGACACAGCAGATCCACGAGGGCTGGATTTGGCCCTGGATCCCAAAAGCAGAGGAGATCAAGCTGATCCACGTGTTTTTAATCAAAACCTTAAGTCTGGGGAGGCTGCTTTCAGTCTGTGTCTTCTGAGAAGCTCATTAAAAGGCTGAGAGCAGCAGGATTGTTAAATTACACTTGGATATAATGGATGGAGCAGGGACTGCGTCAGGAAAAATATTCTGGTTTATCTTGAATTTTTTTTCCCTTCACATAAAAAAGTTCACGGAGCAGTTCTGCCTTTAAAACCACATCAAATGCATTTCTCAGTGTCCTCACCCCCTGCCCTCCGCTCTCCTTGAGCACAGTGAACCTGCAGCCAATCCCTTCAGCAAAGTGGCCCTTGGATGGGAAAGAGGAAATGTTTTGGAAAGGTCTGAGGTGGTGACAGCAGAGAATTGGGCTGAGAGGGACTTTCCTGCTGAAAAATCCCCCCAAAGCAGGTGATGAGTCCCCATCCCACCTGAGAAGGAGCTGGGTCCTGCTGCAGGGCTGTGTTCTCCATGGAGCAATCCCTCTGCCGGGCTCCAAATCCTGGATTCATCTTGGGATTGGTGCCCAGATCACCCAGCTGAGGTTTATCTCATTCCTAGGGCTGTGTTCTCCATGGAGCAATCCCTCCGCTGGGTTCCCAGGCTCCAAATCCTGGATTCATCTTGGGATTGGTGCCCAGATCACCCAGCTGAGGTTTACCCCATTCCCAGCCCTGATCCCAGCCTGCCACAGCTCTGTGGTGCATTTCTGGGTGTGCAGGTAGGGACAGACCCCCCAGCCCCAGTCCCCAGGGGACATCACAGACAGAGGACAGGGACAGGACACACAGACAAGGTGCCAGGCAGACAGCGAGCCCAGAGGGTGCATTTGTGGCCTAAATCTTGCTCCTCTCCTGGTCTCTCCGACGCTGGGAATGGTGACTGAGTTAAAAGCAGGGATCTTTGTCAGCCTTCCCGCAGTCCTCACTCCTCTCCCTGGGCTGACCAGGCTCTCTCCTGCTGTTCCACAGGGGTGGCACAGAGCGCTGGGACACATGGAAACGGTGGAAGGGACACATGGAAGCAGAGGAAACTGCCAGCTGCTGTCACCATGCAGATCCCACAGCTCCACGAGCACACACACACCCCACAGCCACAGCTCACATCTTTCTGAGTCTGCCACGGTTTTTTCATCAAATCCATCGTCTTTGAAATCCCCCAGGAGGTGCAAACCCCTCCCAATTGAAACAAAAAAGAATCCCTTAAAATGGAAACAGCAATCTTCCCAAATGTGTACCAGATATTTGGGTTCACCTTGTTAACAACTCCAGTCTGGATGCCAAGCTGTACCTGCAGGTAGAGCCAGACAATTTCAGGGAACCTTCTGGAAGCCCAGCACATGGCCAAATGTTTCACTCCTCAGCTGCTGTATTGACTTGATCCCCTTCCAGAAATCTGTCCTCCTCCCTGTGTGCTCTCCGTGAAATGTTACAACCCTCATCTGTGCAATGGCTGCTCTGAAATAGCTCCTTGGAGGTGGTGGATAAAGAGGGACAATGTCACAGTGTCCATCACTTTGACAAGGACTGGCTCTTTTTTTGGTGTCTGAGCTGTGGAGTCACAGCCAGGCTTTAATAAGATTTATTTCCTAATCAGGAACTGAGCTGTGCCTCCATACCTGTGCCCCTGTTTTCTCTGAGGATGCTTAAAATTGCTTTATTTTTTAAAATGTCATATAAACTTTGAGTTTATCTGAATGTCTTTGAGGTCAGCACTTTGGAGCAGAAGCTGCACAAGGAGGACCCTGGGGAGCCTGTGACTGATTTCCCTGTGCTGGAAATGCTGCCTTCAGGATTTCCACCCTCAGACTCCCAAAGCAAAATGGGAAAAGGGGAAGGAAATTGCATTTGAACTCTTTGAAATCTCTGGAGAGAGTCAGTGTCTGCTTGAGCTGGATTTCATTGTAAGCCAGGCACTGAACTCACAACTGGCCAAAATGAAATGGGCTTGGCTCTCCCTGTGGGGACAACGGTGCCACCATTTAGTGCTGAGGTGTCCCCTGGCTCTAACAAAGAGCACCAGAGGAGCAGGAGAGGGGCTGTGAGGGACACAGCTCCTGCCTCAGGCCTGGACGGATGCAGGGAATGGGATGGGGTTTCTCCCACCAAAGCCTGTGCCTGCTGTGTCCTTGGAGCTGGGCTGTTCTTCCAGCTGGAAATGGATATCCATGGCTTGATGTTTGGGAGACAACGATTTGTCACAGTATTGGGTCCTTCCAGGAGATGACACAGCCAGGCAGAGTCACAGCACTGCTGCAGCAAACAGGGCCCAAAAAGCTCAGCCTTACCCCTGACTAAGCTCAGCTTTGATCTCAGTGGCCAGGTTTCCTCACTCCTCAAAAATGCCTGGCAGGCTATCCCTGCTCGCTAAAGCTTGTGGGAAAGCTGTGGCTGCTTTCCTGGCACCTTTCCTGGGAATACCCACTCGATGCTAAAGGCAGCTGGTCCCAGGTGCAGCCTGCCCAGGGGAGGTGGCAATGAACAGGTTTGGGGCAGGAAAGGAGCACAGGCTCAGGTGGTTTTTGGGTTTGACAGTCCCTGCTAGATCCACCGAGAAGGAAATTTTGGCTAAAGGCCTTTTGTTGCACCCTAATGGCCCTGCCCCTGGCCAGTGTTCCAAGGACAAAAGGAGTCCCGGGAGTGAGTCCCAACCTGGAATGGGACAAGCATCTCTTGTCATGGACACCTCCCCGAGAGGAATTGTCCCTCCAGCCCCAGCCCGGGGCTGCCCTGCTGTCCCCAGGCCATGGCTCTGCCCATGCCCCCATGCAGTGTCCGTGGCATGCGGGGCCATGCTCCAGGACTCCCAAACAGCATCGCTGCTGTTTTATCTGAGAAAAGAACTCACAAATCAAACCCCGCCACCACCCTCAGATGCAAGCGGCGCGTTAAGGCACGGAGGAGCCTCGGAGTGGCCTCCAGGCGCAGGGGAAGCATTGAAGCTGTTCACCCCTGTGTCCCTCAGTGCTGGGGACATTGTGGCCTTGCAGAGAGGACTCTGCTGGAGGGGGATTTTCTCCCCAGCCAGGTGAACAGGTATCGCTTCCCATCAGCTCATCCAGGACAATCCCAGGGCATCGCCAGCCCGCGGCTTAAGGCACCGCCAAAGAGGTAACGAAGCAACACAACCTCCTGCACCCCAACAAAAAAAACCAAAGGAGAAGGAAATCTTGCTTTGGGAGCAGGCAGGGCTCAGAAAGATTTTGGTTTGTAAGGCACTCTACCGACCAGACAGGTACATCTCCTTACTCCTGCGCTTTTTCTCCAGGCGGCGGAGCCGCTTCTCCTCCCGGCGCCGCGCCTCCTCCGCCTCCTGGTGCTGCCGGCACTTGTGGAAGTTCTCCACCACCACCCCCACGAACATGTTGAGCACGAAGAAGCTGACGATGAGCAGGAAGGAGATGAAGTAGAGCAGCATCCAAGGGTTGTGGTTCTGGATGGGCTGGGGGTGGTAAGAACAAGGGAGAAGCAGCACAGGCAAGGTGGGTTAAATCAGGTTTTTGGGTGCTCTGGAGCAATGAGTTGTGTGGGGAGGAGGAGAGGACTGGGAAGAGATTTCTCCCAAAGCATTTTCCTCTCCTTCACCTTCTCACTGGCTACAATTCACTTTTGGTGTAAAGCCCACTCTAAACTGCCTTACAGGATTTAATTATTTTGGTATCTATTTCACACAGCTTCAGATAAATCTCAGTGGATGAGCATCATCCCACCAGCAAGATCGTTTCAGCTAAAGACAGGCTCCAGATTTTTAATTTTTCAGATGTGGGCTCTTGGTTAATGTTTCTCAGTTGTTACCAGATCTTCAGAAGTGGGGGAAATTAGGTCCAAAGTGTTACTGTGGCTCCGTGTGGGTCCTACTCATGGGAGACTTGACTTCCCACGGAAAATGCCACCTAACTCACAAACTGAATGTCTCTTGCACAACACTTCTGGTGGTTTCCCATCCTCAAATACCCTCATTCTAATTCAAAACCCCATTAGACCTTGCCTGTACTACAGCCACTGGAAAAGCAACTCCAAGGAGTGGAAAACTTTGGCAGCTCAATGGGTAACTGGGACCTCGAGGAGGTTCTACAGCTCTGCTCCTTCCTGAGACTTGAAAAACCCTGGATCGCCCAGGCCTGAGGCTCGAGAGAGCAGCACAGCTGGGCTCTGCAGGACAGGTACCTGTTGGTCAATGCCCACGGCGTCCAGCCCATCGTACATGATGTTCACCCAGCCATCCTTGGAGGAGAGGACAAACAGGGACATCAGGGCCTGGAAAACGGACAGAAGAGGTTGGTCTTGCCTTTCAGTCCCCAGAGAGGAAACTCCCAGCTCCTCCTGTGGCCTGGCCTGCTTTTCAGCCAGAAGGAAGCACCTTATTTTATTCATTTGCAAACAGAACAGCAAGAAATCGCGAGGCTAAAAGGGGCAGCTGAGGGGTTGCATCCCAGAGCAGTGGCTTCAGGACAACACTCCTGAAAACAACGAACTGCACAACCTCAGCAAGAGACCAAGTGTTGATCTGATCCATTTTTAGTCATTTAGAGCAAAAGACAGAGATTTCCAGATAAAGTCATAGAATGACTGAGGATGGAAAAGAACTCTAGGATCACCACGTGCAAGTATCAACCCATTGATAGATGATTGCAACACTAATTCTGGAAAATTCCTATGATGGAGGTTCCACGCCCTCCTGAAGCCACACATTTTAAGTGTACATTCATGAAAAGCTGGCCCTGAAAATCCCTGCAGGGAGGACTTTACCTGCCCCAAATTGTCGAAGTTGTACTTCCTCCGGACCCATTTGTAGTGAGCGTTGGTGCAGTCGGCCTTCGTGGTGATGTTTTTGACATCAGGGCCATCACAGTAGTAGAACTTGCCTTTAAAAAGCTGCATTTGAGAACACAAATTAAAAAAAAAAAAATGAACAAAACCCAAGCAGCTTTAAAAAGTCTGATTTATCTTTCATTCCTTTAGAGGAGTTCATCATTAGGTTCATCTCCTAATCCCGAGATCCTTGCTGGGAGCAGGTGCCAACCCCACCCTTTCTCCTAAAGCCTGGCTCTTCTTCCCCAGCTGAAATCTTCCTTTGGAGGTATTTCAGCTCATTATTTCCACCTCAACCCAGCAGGTGAGAAAAGCAGCTTCTCTTCTGCAGCAGTTGCTTAGAGGCAGCCACGGGGAGGGAAATACTCTACCTGGACCCCTAAAATCCCAAAGATGATGAAGAAAGCACAGCAGATGAGAACAATATTCCCAATAGGCCTCAAGGAGGAGATCAAGGTTTCCACCACCAGCTTCAGACCTGGGGCTCTGCTGATGACTCTGGAAAAAAAAAAACGACAAGACAACGAAGCTTTTAATTGTTCTGTTATCACCGAGCTGCTTCTTGTCTGCTCTCTGAAGCTGGCACAACCCTCCTCCACCTGCAGGCAGCACTCAGAGACAATCAGGGACTTCTTCAGACCACCAGAACGTTCCCAGTCACATCAGATGGAATCCAAGGAGTGACAGCTGGGCAGAGTGAGGAGGGGAGACTCCCTATGGGCAGGATCTCAGAGTTCCCCCGCTGGGGTGTTTGTACCTCAGTCCAGGGGAGTGATCCCTGCAAGGGCTCTGATCCCAGCCCAGGGACACAGGCAGGATCCTCCTTCCTCTCCCAACATGTGAACAGCTTCCCAGCAGGACTGGAGAGCATGTCTGGTGCTCCTTCTGCAGTAGTGGCCATGACAACTTTCCAAACAGAGTAATTCCAATTTGTTTCCTAATGAGTTCCTGAACTGGCTCGTAGCTAACAGGAGCCTGTGATCAACAGCTCCACAGCCAAAGGGTCAATCCCGTTGGGAAGCAGCTTCCTGGTGTGCTCTGAGGCAGGTTTTGGGTGTTATGAAGAACAGGAGCGTTGCTTTCCTGGAGGAGAGCCTGGGGAATGCACTGCTGTCCCCTGGGATGTGTGAGTGGAACCAGCCCAAGCCAAGCTTTCCTGGGAAGGGCAAGGTGGGAGTTTTGCCTGGAGAACATCAAAGCTGTTTTTGGGAGGGGCCTGTGGAGGGTGAGTCCTTGCAGGGAGCTGCAGCTCACACCGATGATGATGCCTTGTGCCTGCCAAGCCCAGAGAAAAGAGTTTTGTGCTGCAGCATTTCCACAGGGTCTTGTTTGAGAGAAATCATGTGGAGACTGAACTGCACCTCCAAAGTGTTAGGAATGGTCCCTGGAGCCATCCTGTGCCGTGGTGAGAGGTGATGAATTCCTTTCTATTCATAGGATCTGGCCTAGTTATTCTCAAAGACCAATTCCCTCTTTCCTACTTCCCTTTCCTTATGAACTGCCTGTGCCCTCAATTCTGTTCCCACTTATGTGGGTCACACAGGGTCACTTGTCCAGGGTGTCCTGGGGACCCTGATGCCACCAGCAGAACAGAGAGGAGTCAGAAACACCGACTAACTTGTCACTAAGGTGGCACAGAGCACAAAGAGCTGTTGTTCTTGAGGTCTAAAAGATTCCCTCTTCCTATCACTCCCACAAGCACAGCTTTGTCCCAGAAAGTTCACGGGTTTTTGGAGGTGACTGTCTCATTCCCCTGAAATTTCAGTAAAAAAAGGCTCCTGGTTCTTGCCAAGCCGGACAAAACCACAACAGGAGCTGATACAACCCCCCCAAGCATTCTCACTCTTTGTTACTGCACAATCACAACCAAAACACAAATGAACTTTACTCCTGTTCCCAAACACCGAAGCTCTGCCCTCCTCTGCCTTGCTCAGGGAGGAGCTGCTATGCAGGGATATTTGGCAGGCTCAGGAGAGCAGGGAAGGACGCTGGAGCTTATCAAATCCTCATCAGCACCTGTTCAACTGCAAATCCCTCTTTGCTGGGGAATGCCTGGGAGGTTGTGCAGCTGAAGAAGGAGCCAGAGTGATTTGGAAAGGGCTGATAAAAATGCAGTGTGGAGGAGGCTCTGACTGCACTCACTCCAAACTCCAGCCGCTCGTATCCAAGCTGGAGAAGATGAATTGGAATTCATTTCACTGTTTTCAAACAGTTTCTCACTGAGTTTAGAGCTCCCCAAAGATGCTCCTACCCGTGCTGTATTTCAGTTTTTCGTCTTGTTAAGCAAGCCCTTGTGCATTTCCCCCACGCTCTGATTTATCAGCGCGTACCGCAGAGGTCTCAGGGTCCGCAGAAGCCTCAACACACGAAGGACTCCCAGGATTTTGGCTCCTCCTGCTGATGCCATGGACACGATGATGTCAATGATGGATACAAAGACCAGGACTCCATCCAGGACGTTCCAGCTGCTCTGCAGGTAGGTGTTCTCCCCAGAGAAAAAGCCAAGGGCCACCACCTGCAGCCAGGAGAAGGGAGACATTGAAATCTTCACCCAGATCGTAACTCTGGCACGGGCTGGTCTTTGCCAGAATTTGCTCTGAGCCGTGGGATGGAGTTCTAATTACCTTAACCATCATTTCAGCCACAAAGATGGCAGTGAAGATGTAATTAGAGACACTCAGGAATATCCTTTCCTGGAAAGCACAGAACAACAAAGAGAGGCAAGTTAGAAACCCAACATTTATCTTGCAGGGTCTGGTCCTGAGGAGATGAAGACCTGGATGGTGGCCGGAGGAAGGAAATGCCTCTCACCGTGCTCAGGGGGTCGATGTCTGGTCTCTCCAGAGCTATGGTGATGCAGTTGAGGAAGATAAAGACCAGCACCACGTGGTCAAACATTTTGTGGGCAATGACCTTCTGGCACATCACTCGGAACCTGCAGCAAGGTGGGACAAACAGATCCTTCAGAAGTTTGGCTCAGGAATAGGCTCCTCCCCAAAAGCTTTCTGCAGCTGTGCCACCAGCACCAGCCCAGGAGGTGAGGCAGCATCTCCCCAAGCTTCGGCCATGATCATCATTAATTATTAATTATTAATAATGCTGGTGAGGCCACTGAAGCAATGGAGTGAACCACACAGTTCTGCCCACACCGAACAGAAAATGTGACCTCCAAATCAGGGACTGGATTTCTAAAACTCTGAAGGATTTTTCCCAAGGGGAGACTCGCTAGGAATGCAGTATTCCATCACCTCAAACACCTGCTGGGCTGGAATTTCACTGGAATTTCTTACCTGTTCTGTGGGGAAAACAAGTAGAGGGACCAGTCCTCGTGAGTCTTGCACCAGCGGGGTTTGTAGGGCTCCAGGGCTTTGCGGATCCGGTAGCAATAACTCTGGATAAAAAAGAGGAAACACCTTTTCTTCCTCTTTTATTTTCCTGCCTCTCCAACTTTCACAGTGTTTTTGTGGAAGGAGGGGGGCAGTAAATGGCTTTTCATTGTGACTGTGGGCAGTCACAGCTTTTGGGACAGAGCTGTGGTGGCCATTGTCACATCTGTCTGAGAAAATAAGGTGGAAAGGGGTGGAAAAAGGGAGGACATGGGCATGACAAAGCAAGACTTCTAGGCCCAAGTAATTTTGAGATACAGAGTTGTTTTAAACCCCAAAAGGCCTCAAACAACCAAAAAGTTAAGTGGAAAACATTTCTTTTTAGATTTTTGAGCTTTCATGACACCAAACAGCTCCTGTAAGTAGAGCTATTCACCTGTTGTGTCTGCAGCTCATTTTTGGAGGCATCGTGGGCCAGCGGGACAATCCCAATCAGCCCAAAAATGAGGCATTTTTGGAAAAAAGGAAGTTTTACCTCACGGGACACCACTGCAATGTCCCAGCCCAAAAAAGATCTCTTAAAAAAGGGATCTTTCAGAAGTAAAGGCCCATCCCTTGGCTCAGGATCGCCATTCCCGACCCTAGCCTTGAGGAGATAACGCATTTCCACGCTGGATTTTCAACCATCCTTCCCAGGAATGGAAAAGCCACTTAAAACACGAGCACCCAACTCCCGCAGGACTCACATCCTCCATGTCATCCTCGTAGTCCAGGGCATCCTCCTTGTGGCCATCCACCCTCAGGAAGAACTCTCCGGGGCCGTGGCCCATCTTGCCATTGCAGTCATGGAACTCGGCGGGCAGCAGGGCCGCGGGCCCCAGGCCGAGCTGGCGCACGGAGGGCACCCGGAGCAGCTCGGGCAGCTCCAGGGAGCCGCGGTAATCCAGGGATTCCGCCCGGCGGGGCAGCGAGGGCCGGCTGAGCGTGCTGGACTTGGCGTCGTCCGAGTCATCGTCCGTGCTGCCTTTTCCCTCTCCGGACAGCAGGGACTCCCGTTCTCCCGACTGGTTCTTCTTCTTGAGGCTCGGGGCCCTGCCCAGGCTGTTCCAGCTTGAGCGGCGGCTGCCCCAGTTGCTGCTGGTGCCCCAGTTGACGCAGGGGGAGCTGCGAAGGCTGGACTGAGAGAGAAGCAGACGTGGGAGGAGTGGTTTGCAGGAGGAAGCCAAAGGATTGGGGGTGTTTTGCCCAGAGTGGTGAAAGCCATGTCCTCCCCTTCCCGGTTTTTGCACCGCTCTGGTTCCAGCCTTGAGATGAGAGCAGCTGGCCAAGGCCACACTGAAGGTGCTCCTGGAGTACACCTGGAGCACAGCCACCAACCCTCTGTCCTGGCAACATCCACTCCCCATTAAAAACGAACCCAAAGACACTGATAAGTGGCATTTTGCTGAACTGATGTTTTCTTGCCTCACTTTCAAGTGCTTTCAGCTCACAACTTCCCTGCCTTCCAAAGGGAACCTGAGTCACCCAAGGGCCTGGTGGGAATTGTGCCCCTATTTCCATTACTTTCCCTCCATTTGCTGGGTGAGGACGTGGAGTGAATGTTTCTCCTACACAAATTTCAGCGCGTGTCCGTGCACTCGGGCAGGTACCAGGTAATTCCCAGGATGAGGGAGCTTAAGGTCAGAAAAGCCAGGAGGAAAACTCCCTTTTCCCTCCATGGCTTCCTCCCAGCACAAATCAAGACAAACTGCCTTCCTCCTCCTCCTCAGTGCCAGCCAGCTCTCCCCTGACTGCTTCATCTGCCTTGGGCTGGTGGCACCGCTGCGCTCCCCGGGAAAGGATTGGAAGGATGAACATCCCTCTCCAGCAGCTCACAATCCCATGAAAGCCCAAGGCAAACAGCAGTCATCTCTGTTTTCTTTTCAAAGGCAATAGGTTGACTAAGCAGCTTAGCAAGGGGGATGGTGGCTGTGCCTCGGCGTGAGGAGCCTTCACGGTCTGCTGCCTTGATTTGAACATGATCTCGCAGTTATGGAGCGGAGGAGTGGGACGGATGAACAGCGGCAGAAATCCACTTTGCCTGGTGCCTCTGCTCCCTGTTTGCACAGAGCTGCCCTCCTGCCCCCCCTGCTGCAGGCACAGCTGCCAGAGCAGCAGCTCCAGCCAGATTCTGGTGCAATCCAGCAGCTCATCCCTTGTTCCCTCGATTTCCCTCCAAAAGCGCTGCTGGACCATAACCAGAGCTCAAGAGAAAATGCTTCATCCCCCTGACACAGCGTAAATTCAAGATACAACCCTAAAACACCAGGGTGGAAACAGGTCCCATCCTCACGGGAGCACCTGGCAGCTTCTCCAAGACATCCCCAATGGCCAGTGTGGTTGGAAAAGATTCCTGCTCCTCCTCTGAGGGGGTCAGTGGTGTCACTGCATGAACTTATGCCTTCTCTAGGGTTATGTCTCTCCTGTGGCATGGTTTGGCAAGGGCTCCCAGAGAGGCACCAGGCAGGAAAACGCTGAGTCCTGGTACATCCCTGTGCTCCCTTTTCACCCTCACTGTGCTTGGCTGTTCTGTGTCACTGCCCTGCCCCAGCACTGCACACCCCGACTCAGCTCTCCTCCCGTCTTTCCACACATTTCCCACCTCCATCACCCTGTGTTTTATTTTCCAGCAACGTCTGTGACAAATGTCTCCCATGACCCTGAGCTGAGCTCAGTGGGTGCTGATAACACCAAACTGGTGGGATCAATCCCTGTAAGGGCCATTCCCTTGATCCTTGTGGCTCCCTTCCACCCCAGAACATCCCATGACCTGGAAACAAAGACCTGTGACCCCGTGCTCTGTGTCACTGAGGGGGACTTGTTGGCCGCAAGAACCTACCAAGGACTTCTGGTCGTAGCCCGTGGGCTCCAGCGAGGCGTTGCTGCCTCTCCTCGAGTCCCCGAAGGCGTGCAGGGAGTCCAGGTGTGGGGAGCACTTTGGGGTGGGCATCGGGGTGGCCGCCGTGCGCATGATGATGGGCGGGGGCATGGCCCCCCTGCCCTCCAGGTGCCCGTTGGGGGTGACAGCCAGGGAGTACATCTTCATCTCTGCACAGGAGGGGACAGAGGACAGCACGTGAGGGGACACTGCTCCTGGGGACCTCCAGGAGCTCTGCCAAATGGAGTTGTGGGCAGTGAGATTCCCCCCACTGCGTTGAAAGGCAGCAGGTGAACGTCACAACCTCTTAAGGGGCCTTTGGGAACTCAGTGCCCTCCAAAGGAACCACGGAATTATAGAATGGCTTGGCTTGGAAGGGACCTTGAAGATCATCTCATCCTGTCTCACCCCATCTCCTCATTCCAAGTCCCCTTCCACAGGCAGGGATGCCACCCACTAGATCAGGTTGCTCCAAGGCCCTGGAGCCTTGAGCACTTCCAGGAAGTTTTGCTCTCTGTTCCTTGGGATTTAGAGAGTGGAATTACAGTTTTGGGGCTAGCAGAGAATTTCCAGGCTGAATTCCACCTAGGAAGTTCACCTCCTGTCTGTGTCATGCAGAGCTGCACAGGGATTTGTATGACTTTGGAATGTGCCTGAAGTTCCCTCACGGGGAAGGCAAACACTGAGGACAGGAAATGGAAGCTGCTTTTACACCCCCACCCACAACACAGAAATCCAATGGCAGAGCACTGTGGCAACCCCAATGTAGGTTAAGGGGGTTCTGGGGTCCTGTCGGGACGGCCGGACGTAGACGGTGACGGATGGAGACGAGAGATCTCTATAGGCAGGTCTTGGGACACAGCCGGTTTATTGTAAAGGGCGTGGGTATTGGGGCACTGCTCAGAGCTGGTAGACTCAGCTCTGAGCAGGCCCAAGAGAGCAAGAGAGTAAACGGGTGAGAGAGAGAGAGAGAGAGTGTAGGAGCAAGAGTGGAAGTGGAAGAAGAGGAATGAGAATGAATAGAAGAGAGAATGAATAGAAGTGAGAATGAGAATGTCTGAAGTCCTGGTTACAATACAATAAATCATCTTCTGCACTGAATATTCTAATTGTCACTAACCAATCTAATACAAGATACAAATCCTATAGCATTTACATACAGCCTATAAGAGTTCTTATATTACCATAGAGTGTTACATCTTAACTTCTAAAAACTACTCTTTGGACCCCTTCTGCTGAGCTAGTAGGGTCTGCTCTGACCCTTGGACCTGTTTGCAAGCAGAGGGTATTGTTCCATCAAGAGGGGATTACCTTCAGTCGGCCATACCATTGTTTTCTAGTTGTTCAGTAACTAAGACCTGGTATTTCAAAAGTGGCTTTCATTTCGATGTTGCCTGTAGTTTTCATATTCCCAAAATCTTTTGTCAGGCAATCATATTTCCAAGGCTTTCCTGTTTCATCTTCCCCAACACCCCAAAAATCCACTATTTTAGCTGTATGGCAAGAACAGGCAGCAAAAACCAATACTGCCACTGAACCAAGCCAGACCTAACACCCCGAGCCCTGTGGAGTCCTGTAACAGAGGCTGGTGTCAAACTCCAGACTAGAGCTGAACCAGCTCCTGTTTTACCAGGCTGAGTGGATCCTGGCTGCAAGTCACAAATCAACTGATATTCAGAATCAGCCTTAGGAGGGGGAAGGATCAGCAGGGAAGCAGTTCGGGTCTGCAGGGAGAAATCCAAGTGAGGGCTCTGTTTGTTCCTCTGGGGGCTCTTGCAATACAATTGGCTTTAATTGGATCTGTTCAGCTGCTGCTTTGTGCACAAATCCCTGATCTGCACCCCAGAAATCCATGGGAACACTGTCGTTCACCGTGAGGGTGGAAATTTCAGCTAAAATTTGCTCATCTGCTGTACACAACCCTGCTGCCCCTGTGTGTGTTACACACCAAGAGCTTTGCACTGGAATTGTTAAAACCTTTTTGCTGTCGAGTAACCAGCTGGCCCCTCTGAGGCTCATGGGGACACACAGTCACCCCTGGACTTGGCCTGACAGCACGTTCAGCCCTGTTTTCTATTTCTGTGTTGCCTGAGCAGACGTGACAATATCTATTCCCTCCTGAAATCTCTCATTATTTGAAGCTGGTGCAGATTTGGTGCTGTGGGCTCCTTCCCAACCATTTGCAAGGGACATTTGATCACTTGGTGTTGGGGATTTGCTGCTTCATCTCCAGACTGAGCAGCTCCATCACCTCTTTGTGATCCAGCTCTGCCTCACCTTCCCTGACAAATGATTCTGCCCCTTCCTCAGCTGAATTCCATCTGCTCCCCACAATCAACATTTCTGTGGCCGAAACGAATCCTGCTTTAGAAGCATTTGGAGGCATCCTAGTAGAGCCCAAGCTGGGAATCAAAGGAAACAGGAACTGAAGTGGCTCCTGTTTACCATCATTCACTGTTAACATGTGTGATCCCTTCTTGTCACCCCTCTGGCTGCAAAGGGAAGGCTGTCACCTACAATTCCATGGTTTTGGTACACCAGTGCAGTGTGGGCCTTCTCTCAAATCAATTGCCAGGCCCCCGTGGAGCACAAATGAGCAGCAACATTTTCCATCCATCAAACCTCACTCGAATGCATTTTGTGTGGGAAACCAAAAGGAACAGATGAGAACATGATTGATTGGAAAAGCTGCCGAGAAGTGGGGTGAGAACATTGCTGTCAGCAAAGCACTCTGTGGTAATGGTGCAGGAGGAAGGATGAGACGCAGCTAAAAATTTCTTGGGGAAGTTTAAATTAGAAAAACATCTGTCTAAAGGAAATATCAGCACTCATTTAGCTTCCCCTACACTTTGCAGAGCTGCTCTGGTGACTTAGCTATCAGATTAATTGCCAAAAAAACCAGATTCTTCCACTTGCTGTGGGAAGATGTGGAAGCAGAGTTGTAGCTCCCAGATTCCCAGGAAAACGCAGAGACAAAAGCCCACCTGTTGCTTGGAAGTCTTTCAGCTTCTCAAACTCATCCTCGAAGTTGGCAGATGTCTTGTCCTCATCTGTGTCTGACCTGTTGGCATCTCCCTGCAGAGAGGAGGAGGATAATTAACAGACCCAATTAATATGGGTTCCTCAGCAGCTCAGAGCTGCCTCTGCTCCCTGTGGTTGGTTGAAGCCAAATTCCCTCTGGAATGATCCCAGGCAAGTCCCTCTTCCTTGTTTTCACTCATTTGGGAACTGGGACAGACAGGATGATGCTGTGGCTGTCAGCACATCCCTGTACACTGCTCCAGCCTCTTGGAAGAGCAGATCCCAGGGGAAAACATCCCAGAGCAGCTGGAATTGCAGGAATGACTGAAAAGCCTGGCAGGGTGGGGTTCCTTGTTTGCACTCTCTGTAATCCCAACTGAAAGCACTTTGGGTTTGATGTCAAAGGATGTCAGAGGGTTTTAAGTCTGTATTTGACAGCACTTTAAGTTTGACTTAGATCTGGAAACCCTGATTTGCTTCCTCCGTGCTGGCTGGGAACAGATTGTTTTGGGAAATCTCTTGGCAACTTGAGGTAGAGGGAATGAGGCCAGTTTGCCTGGTAGCCCTGCACCATCTCAGGACAGGGAACAGCCACCCTCACCCTGCCTTTCCTCCTGGCAGTGCCGCTCATTTTCCCTTTTGTACATATCTGCTACCAAAAATGATCAGCCTGGGACAGAGGAGCCGTCCTCAGGTTCTCCTTGCAGGGGGAGGGATTCCAGCAGAATATCAGCAGGACTCTGGCCGGATTCCTCAGGACTGCAGAAATCTGTGCAAATTGATAGCAAATGGCTGGATTAAAGAGCTGATCCCAGAAAAAGGAGCACAGTTCCTTGCCTGGTGCCTGAACAAATCCCCACGGCTTCCAGAGACACGGTGCTGAAGTGGCAGTGAGCTTCATTTTGTCTGTGATTTATTGCCGAGCGCTGCAGCCAGGATGACTGAAAGGCTCGAGCTCCCTGATTCATCTTCTCTGTTTCAGAGCAGAACCACCAGTGCGGAGTAGATGAAAGATCTGCACCATTTTGGAAGGTTTGTCTGCTCTCCCAGAGCAGCTCCAGGGGAGGTTTCAAAGTGACATGGGAACGGTGTAAGCACAAATACGCAATTATGGCCCTGTTTGAAGTCTGGCTACTTGTGCTAAGCACAAATGTACTACAAATGGGTTTGTGGCCATTTAAGTCTGTTCTCTTCTAGGAAAATTGCTGGCAAACTTGCTCCAGAGGCAGAGCAGGACCTGGAATCAGGCTGAGAGCCTGTGCTATGGTTCACAGGACAATTTTTAGTGTCCTTGCTGAAACCCTGCTGATGGTTCTGAGTTGAGAGCAGCTCTCAGCTGCACAAATCTCCCAGGAGTCCCTCTCCAGATAAATAAAAGAAACACCTGAGCAAATGGAGGAGAAATTCTCCTCAGAGACTCCTGTGACTGCTCAGAGCAGCCCTGTCAGAGGGCAAAGTCAAAGAGGTCAAAACAAGAATTCTGCCGCATTCCCAACGTAGCAAGGGAACCAGAGATAACAAAAGAAAACCCAGCTCCACTGAGAATTCTTCTTTGGTTTGCAACCAGAGCAGCCTGGCTCGGCAGAAGGTTCCCTGCCCAGGGCAGGGGGTTGGAACCAGGCCTTTAAAGTCCCTTCCAACCAAAACCACCCCAGGATTCCATGATTTCTCAGTGCAAGGCTTGAGAGGAGCCCTGGGAGCTGAAACGCAGCCCAGAGAAGGCTTTTCTGTAATTCCTCTCCCTGAGATGAGCGCCGAGCCCACAGGCCTGATGTCAGGTTTGATAATAAATGGGAGTGGAGAGCAAAATGTGCCCTGCAAATGTCATGCCTGTGGTTGCCAGCATTTGGGGAGGCAGCGTGGGGTGAATAAGCCAGGCCTGGAAAAGCAGAGCTTACACACATTTAAATCCTGGTCCATAACAGCTCTGAAAGGAGCCATTAGGGCTGAGCAGTGAAACCACAGCCATTTGTCTGGAGGGGTAATCAGGCACTCAGAGAGTTCTGCCCAGCTCTGGCTTCACATCAGCAGGAGGTTCAACCTCCCAGAGGGCAGGGGAGGAATGAGATCTGTTCCCTGCTAAGCTCCCTGCGGGCTGCCAGGCTGCTGAGCAGAGGAAACTTCTGCCTTAAAGCATCATCCTAAATATCTGGGAATTTCACGTTAGGAACCTGGAAACGGCTTTCAAACAGCTGTGCTCGTGGCCTTAAACATCCCAGAAGGGACAGAGTTCCAAGGAAAGGCCTGGACTCAGAGCCAGGTCTCCTCCTGCCCGGTCCTCAGGACTAGGACTGGCTGGAACATGTGGAATCACAGAATATGCAGTCATGTGTAGCACATAGTCCTTCATTCTCCTCTGGAATGATGGTATTCCATGAAAAACAGGCTGGAAAGGGGTAAATATCCCATTGTGAGCACTTCCACCACACAGGTGGTTTCATGAGGGGAAAGTCCTGCTTAGCAGCCCTGATTTCCTTTTAGGACAAGGTACCCACCCCTTATCAAGGGAAGCCAGTCGATTTAGTCTTTTTGGGTTTTAATAAAACTTTTAAATATATTGAAAGCCTGAGTTCCACCATAAAGAAACACAAACCACGGGATATACAGGAGATTTGGTGAGATTAAGCTTAATCCTAAATTATTCCTTCTAGATCACACAGCAGGCTGTGTAGAAGATCAAAGTCCTGGTCCCCCAATTCCCATCCCACATCCAGTGCGCTTTAACTGCAAAGACTGGATTCACAAGAGCTTCACGTGCCCAGCACAGATCATCTACACCCCTTAAATTTAAATTTAGGGCTGCAAAGATTGATTCACAAGAGCTTCACGTGCCCAGCACCATCATCGGCACCCCTTAAGTTCACATTTCGGGCTGACTGCACGGGTGGATGTTTTCCCTGACATGGCTCATCCCCACATGTGTGTGTCAGTTCTCTGCCCCTCCCTCTGCCTGGATCTCTCACCTCTGCCTGGAATCCTTCCACCAGGATGGCCACCAGCAGGTTGAAGAGCACGTAATTGCCAAAGGTCATCAGGGCCACGAAGTAGAGGGCGGCCCACGAGGAGGTGGAGGCCATCCCGTTGTACAGCACTACGTTCCAGTCCTCCTGCGTGAGGATCTGCGGGGAAAGGGAAGGGGAAGAGCCTCAGTGACTCCACTCCTCTGTGCACAGCAAATCCTGCCATTTTCCCTCTCCTTCTGACCTTTCCAGCGAAACCACTCGCAGGGCTCAGGAGATGAGCCAGCAGAAATTGCCTTTATTTAGGTCTTTGCATGTGATTTCAGGTCACATTGTAGAAATGCCCCTAATTTAGATCTTTGCACCTCTCCTGGCCAAGCCTCCCCTCTCTGCGGGAAGGTCTGGCACTCCCCTGCCCAGAGAGGACTGGTTCAGATCCCAGATAGCCAAACGTGAAGGATGCACTGTCCTAATCCCATCATTTCATGGAGGTATTGCCTCCTCTGATAACCATAAGCAGATAACAGACCTGAGGCCACAGATCTTGTCTCCTTTCAGGCTGCTCTTTAGCAGACAACTGGAGCTGAAAGGAAGGGTAAGGGACAGGATATTAAATGACATTGGGTGGCTCCAGAAACTCAGGGAAGCAAAGTGCTTTCCTTTTGGTAAAAACACTGGGCAAAAAACACCCATCACTGCCAAGCCTTGCTCTGAGGAATCTCCCTCAGGGATTTCCACTCTCCAGCTTCCCTGGAGCTCAAAAATCCTGGAGGCCTTAGAAAAATGGATGACAGGCTCATGTTCCACATTAATTCTTGCAATGAAAATGGCCTCAAACCCCCTGAACCAAGGTGGCTTTGGGGACAGCAGTGCTGCACTGAGTCATGCTGCTCAATAACCTTCCTGGGACACAGGACTGAGCCCTCGTGCTCCGTGCCAGCTGCATTTCCCAAGGGATTGGTAGGAGAAATGCAGCAATCTGTGTGTTGGGAAGGGAAAAACGGGAACCTCTGAGGCTGGGGCTGATTTGTCCTTGTTCCTCCGTAAGAATTTCTCTCCACAGTGAAGGCTCTGGATTTCTGAGTGACACTGGGCTGAGCACCTACTCTGCCTTTACAAACTTTATTTCCACTTGTTGCACTCAGATTCTAAAGCCTGAGCTTTGAAACACAAAAGTCTAATCTTTATGTTTAAAAGACCCTCAAAATGGCAGCTGATTCCTCTGCTGTGGGACCCGCCAGGAATTTCAGGCACAAAGCAGAACCTGGATGCAGAGAAAACACAATTTTTTATATCAAGGCTTTCCCAGTACCTCCAGCTCTGATTTGTGAGGGGATTTGTCACTCCCAGTTACACAGAATGGTTTGCAAAGGGCATTTTGGGGACAGTGAAGGAGACGGATCTGCAGAGCAGGAGCAGGATGGGCAGCAGAGAGGAAAACAAGGATGAATTCCCTCCTCAGACTTTCCTTTTACTGATAAGAGATATGGACAGCGCTGATTTTGAGTAGATTTCTTCTCCATCAGGGCTTTTAGACCCCGAAACGCCATCTCTGCCCTAATAACTCTACAGTGCTGCTTCACTCCAAGTTTGACACCTCCTGGAAGACTTTTGTGCAATAAAAGCTCCTCATGCTCTCCCTTAAAATGTCCCCGAGGACCCAGAGCTTACCTGGAACACAGTCACGATGGCCCAGAGTAAGGAATCAAAATTCTTCCTGTCTGGAACTGTGTCTCCCGTGTCGGTTTTCAGGCTGAACTTGCATCCAAAAAGGTGCATGCCAAGGATGCTGGAGTGGGGAAAGAGGGAGATGGGAGAAACACGTGGGTGAAACGTGGCTGCTGGGAGGATTGCAGGGGTTTTATGGATACTTTTCCACTCCCAGTGTTTTTCTGACCCTGCAGTTTGGTTCTCCTGCCTCACATTTCATTCCAGTTGTCTGCACTGAAGGCAAATCCAGGATTTCCTTTGTCTGGAGAAATGACAAACCATGTTGCCAGCTCCCTGGTTTCCAAGCAAAGGATCCTGAGGGCCATTAGGGGGTCAAACAGACAGAAATCTTGGGGTCTGCACAACTTCCATCCCAAATCTAACACTGGTAGGGTCCAGTCAGTGACAGGCACAGCTCAGGATCCTCTGAGGGGCAATTACTGCCCATTTGTGTCCTTCATTGACTCTGGAATGACGGTATTCCATGAAAAACAGGCTGGAAAGGGGTGAATATCCCATTGTGAGCACTTCCCCCCCACAGGCGGCGTGTCCCTGTCCCCACCCACGCATCCCTTCAGCGGAACAACGCCTCGAGGAAGAGCTGCCGGCTGAAGGAGTACCTGAAGATGAAGATGAAGAGCATGAGCAGCATGCAGAAGGTGGCCACGTTGTCCATGGTCTTCATGAGCACCACGAGCTGGCGGCGCAGGGCGGGCATGAAGCGCACCAGCTTCAGCACGCGGAGCAGCCGGAACGTCCGGAGCACGGACAGGCCCCCGTCCGACTGCCCGATGATCTCCCAGACACTGCGGGGACACGGCGACAACCCGCTAGGACCAGCTCTGCTCCAGGCAGCTGCTTCCCTCCAGGAATCGCCCCTTTTCCTGCTCCTCTCCTGCTTCTGGAAAAGCACCTTCGCTCCCCAGCTGTGCGGTTGCGCCCCTCGTGATACAGCTTATCTCCTCTACAGCTGGTTTTGCTTTAAATTCCCTCCTTAATTCCCTTTTTTTGGGAGTTCTCCATGTCTCCTGCTAGGCTGCACCACTACAATAAGGTGGATCACAGTTTTGCCCCAGGAATATCCATTCCTGTGACTTAGGAATATCAGCACAGCTCTGCTCATTAAAACAAAGTGTGTTTCTTCCAACATCTCTTCAGAGAATTAGGGAAACAAATACCACTTAAAGTCAGTGGGATCAATAGTTTCGTGTCTCTTGAGGTGTTTATCTCCCTTTAGAACATCCCGAGGGATGTTTTGGGGGGTTTGGCTCGATCAGGCCACACCACGACCTTTGTTCTGAACCTTGAGTGCTCCTCCCTTGTCTGAATCAAAGGGATGTGCTGAGGGCACTCTCCAGGTTTACACCTCTGTGTCCCTGGAATTCTTTGTCCCAAATGACTGATTGAGGGCTGGTCAGAAAGGATCCCAGCACAGGGGTGTGGCTCCCATGCTGTGGCACCCCCCGTTTAGGCTGGGACAGTGTCCCCTGGAGAGCACAGCGGAACACGGCCCTCCCTTCCCCTCCTGCTCGGCCAATTCCAGCCGAGCTGGGATAATTTGGGAGAGGGAGGACACGCTGCTGGGATATGGACTCTCACACAACTCCTTTCCCAGGACCAGCCACGCTGCACTTCAGTGGAAAATCCACCCCGGTGCCAGATGTGTGGCATAAATAGACTTTGCTCTCCAGGTCCATTTACTTTGGATGGCCCTCCCAAGGACAGGATTCTCAAAGGCCAGCACAACCACAGCACATCCCAACCCTGGATGAACACGTGGAACGTCACCTCTGATCCCTATCCTGCTCCCCAACCCGTCTGAGCCCTCAGCGGCAAAGCCACGCTGGGGAAAGGACCGACAGTGACCTGATGACCACGATGATCCCGTCGAAGATGTTGTAGGGGTTCTTGATGTAGCCAAAGATTCCAAAGGCCAGGAGTTTCAGGAGCATCTCCAGGGCAAACATGCTGGTGAAGACGATGTTGCTGATCTCCAAGGCGTTGGTCAGCTCATCTGGCTATGGGCAGAAAGGCAACGTGGTCAGAGAAAACGGGAAAGGCGGGAATGTTCCTCCCGCTGGGATTTGTGCTCCTTCTGGAAAGCCATGGAGAAAGATAAATGTCTGAGGGAACAGCAGATAAACCTCGTGGAGAGTCCCTGTGAGTTTTACTGGAATCACAGGATCCCAGCCCAGTTCTGGAGCAGCTGGAGAACAACTGTGCCCAATCCAAAATAATTCAAGCTATGCAAAGGAGAGGGCTTGTTCATTGTTCCAAGATGGAATTAGCCAGGGCATGGCTGGAATGACTTATGTGCCTGGATTCCCATGGATCGGTCTGCTTGCACGGCACTAACTCCAGCAGAACTTTATGGCTGCTGCTACAGCCAAACCAGGAATACTGGTTTGGATACAGCAATATCAGCACAGCTCTATTCATTAAAATAAAGCCATTTTCTTCCAAAGAGAATTTGGAAAAAAAATACCACTTCAAGTCAGTGGGATCAATATTTTTGTGTCTCTCGAGGTATTTATGTCCCTTTGGAAATTGTCCCCAAAACCCCAAAATGGGTTTTCCTAAAACCAGCAGATTTTAAGTGACAGCAGCACTGCCCTGAGTGTCAGGATTCCAGCCAGGATCAGTGTTGGTTTCTCTGAGTGTACAAGACTTAATACAGCTCAAATCCACGATTTTTCCATGCCCCTCCTCTATCCCAGCACCACATTCCCTTGGGCTCCAACCTTGTTTCCAGATAGAGCCAGAGATGTTCCATTCCTTTCTTGGGAGGTGCAGCAAAGCCTGCCCAGTGCCCAGGCTCCCAAACGGGGCACGGACAGATGGGAAAAGGTGGCATTGATCTGCTCACTCGCTGGAGCTGCTCCTTCCAATGGCACCAGGCTCTGCAATGAGCATTGCTCGTTCCAGGCCTGCTCTTGTGCCAGACAAAACGAGTCTTTTTCATTTCCTTTTCCTCAGTGTAATAACATTGTCTGGGAAAAGGTGAGTTTTTTATGTCTGACTCATCTCCTGGATTGATAATCATTTCCTTTATTCCCCATCTCTCGTTAGGGGGGTAAAAATTGACCCTTTTTGGGGATGTTGTCGCACTATTTGAGGCTCTAAGGAGAAACTGCTCTAACACTGTGGCACCATCACGTTGAACTCCACACTGCAAATCCAAACCCCGGCAGAGGAAGGAGAGGATGAAGGAGTTAACCGGGATTCAGGAGGAGCCCACACATCCCCTCCAGCCCGTGGGCTGCTAATGAGCCATCACTCACTGCTAAATGACTCCCTGCAATCGTCTGTCTGCTGCTCACCCATTTATCCAGGGGGAAGAGCACTCAGAGCTCCTGGTTCTAATCCATGCACTCCAATTGCCACGGGATACCGGCAGAAGGACTGGCAAATGTTGGGCTCTTTAGTCTCCAGCCAGCACCTGAGCAGCAGGGCCCGATTCCCTCACATCAGTCAGAGCTCATCCATCCTATTCCTTTCCCTCATGATGCCAAAATAAAAGAGAGGCAAAAAAAAAAAAAAAAACCAACAACCCAGCTGAGGCTCAGGGCTGCTCTGGGATGGAATTTAACCAGCTCTCCACAGAGACTGATCCTAAAATAGCCCTGCAGGCTCCCAGGCTGTCCCGCTCCAGGCCACAGTGGTGACAGGACACTGTGCTGGCAGCGTCCCCGAGCTCTCTGTCAGGACCTGGCACGTTCAGGGTCCCCCCGGGCGGGGTTGGACGAGGGAATTCTTGACAAGGAGCAAAATAACTCATTAAAGTCTCGTGTCCCTGCAGGCACAGACTGAGAGCTCCTGGAACAGGGTGTTGGTGGCAGGCTGAGGAGGGCTGAGGCTGGGAAATTAAAGGCAATCATCAGGAATTACCCAGAATCCCAGGATCGCTGAGGTTGGGAAAGACCTCCAGGACCATTGAGTCCAAGCTGTGCCCGATCCCCACCTTGTCCCCAGCCCAGAGCACCGAGTGCCACGTCCAGACATTCTTTGGACACCTCCAGGGATGGGGAATCCAAACCTCCCTGGGCAGTTCCAAGGCCTGACCGCCCTTTCCATGGAGAAATTCTTCCTGATGTCCAACCTGACCTCCCCTGACACACCTTGAAGCCATTCCCTCTCATCTCGTTGCTGACTGTCTGGGAGAAGAAGCCACCATCATTCTTGACAGGAATCTGCACCTTGGTGGGTTTGTTCTGTTTTCCCTGCTGTTTCCCAGCACTTTTTTTTTGCTGGGAAACATGGAAAAGCTGCCCACTGCTGTTCCCAGAACCTTGTCCTCTGCCACAGAGAAGCAGCCTCACCCACAAAAGGCAAAAGTAGTGTGGGGTTCTCCAAGCTCCCCTTGCTGCTGCCAAGAGCCACAATTTTATCGTGAAAATTGGGCTTCCTGGTGATCACTTCAAAATCCCTAATCCTGGAGTGATGTGGATAGAGAAACACAGAATCACTAAGGCTGGAAAAGACCTCGAAGGTCATCGAGACCAGCACGATAAGACAATCTCAGAGTCATCACCAAAAAATTCAGTGTTGAGTCTGAAAAGCTGAACGACCCCCAAAACACCTCAGGCAAATAAAAGGAATCTGTACATTGTTATCCTCCAAAATCCCAAGTTTTCTAGGGCAAACCCAAGATTTTCCCGTGGCCTGTGGAGCACCGAGCCAATCCGGAATTTATTTCCCAATTCCCTTTGACAGTGCGTGCCCTTCTTGCTCTGTCTCCAGCACCGTGACTTCTGCTTCCTATGGAAGTTCAGGAGAAAATCCGCAGTGATCTGTGAGAGGAGGGGAGAGAAGCCAGGAGGGACAGGGACAGGAGAGGACAAGGAGGTGGCCTGGAACGTCAGCAGCTGTGACCAGGAGCTGATCCAGCAGATTGGAGCACGGGAGGACGCCTGGGAAAGGTTGATGGACGGCTGACACTGCAAAATCACACCTCAGGGATCTTCATTATCCTTTTGGGATCATGTCTGGAGCAAGGCAGCACCAAAGTGATGACAGGGCCAGCTGTGAGCAGGGATGTTGGAGCGGGATCCTGCCGGGACACCAGGCAGGACCCGGACAAGGATGGATAGCCCTGAACGGCGGCCAAGCTGTGCTGGGAGCTTGGGGATTATTGGAGTGGAAGCTGAGGAGCAGATGAGCCAAAGATCCAATGCTCCGGCCTTCCAGGGTAATTCCCTTCTCCTGACACCAACGGGAGCCCGGCAAATGGGGATATTTTTATTCCTTCTGAAATGGTTTATTGCTCCAAGCGCAAATTTCCCGCTTTCTTGCTCCCCGACGAGCAAAGGGTCAAGGAAGGGACACTCAAGATGGATTTGGCCATTCCCCTGGAGTCAGCCACTAGGAGCCACTGTTGGTTTTTTGTCCGAATTAAAGCCAATCCCAGAGCAGGAATTCTTCCAGGAGTCTTTTTCTCTGGGTGAAACAAAGCATTGATTTGCTGAAAACAAAGCTTTTCATGGCAAGGATTATTTTCGTCCAACTTTCTGGCTGGAAGAAAATGAAATTGCAACAACACTTTCAAATTGCTGCAATCTCTCCTTTTGACCTTCTCAGCACTGGAAACTCCAGGCTTTTGGCTCGGGAAGTGGTTGTGTCACGAAATGCAGCTCAGATTGGGATGGGTAACAAAGCTTGGCAGCAAAATGAGGCCCTTCCATGAGAGTTGGTCCAAAGTGGTGGTTTTTGCTTTTTGCCAATTTTTTTCTAAGCCTTAACGACTCTGACAGGGAAAATACCTGCCCACCATTGGGCTCCAAGCTGCATCAGGGAAAAATTCCTTTTCCAAACACGGAGAGGGAGAGCACGACCCCCCAGCAGCTCTGGGGATCTCTTTTTGCTGCTGCTGTTACTGGCCTTTACGTCAGTCCAGGATTCCGGAAGGTGACCTAGCATTGCAGGAGGATCCAAAATGCTCAGGAATGCCTGGATGATGGGAGAATTATGGCAATGCTGGCATGAGGATTCCCCACTCTGGATGTGGAGGCTGGAACAGGAATGACCATGCTGGGAACTGTCACCAAAAACGAGCACAGAGTGGTTTAACCCCAAGTCCCACTGGCAGGTCCCAGGGAAGGCTCAAAAAAAGTTCAGATCTGAATGTAAACTTTATAATTTGAGATTCAAATCATCCTTGGGCTGCAGGATTAAGTTTCCCACTATTCCAGGGAAGGGCAGGAACTGTGTGGGATCAATTTGTGGGATTTCAGCATCCTTGAGTTTAAAGTAAGAGCAAGCCTTGACTGCAGACAAAACACGTCTCCCCTCTGCCCATTCCAGAGGTTCCAAACGATTCCAAACCGTGCTTTTATTAGGGACAAACCTCCAACAGTTCATTCCGAGTTCAGATAAACAGACCAAAAAATCCTTTCCGAAATAGTTTAAGTCTGAAAACCTCGGAAGCCCAGACCCTTTCTGAGAATCTGCCACTTCTGGTTTTAGCAAGGCGCAGCACAGAGCCCAGAGCCTTCCTGGAACCACGGAATCCAATAAAAGAGAAACCCACGGTGCTCAAATTATCGATGGCTCCTCTAAGCAGAGAGTGAAGGAGTGAAATTTGCAGCCTCAGATTCTCTTTGTGCACCTGAATTACCGCAGCTCTCCAAGGACTGGGATCTCTTTGTGCCTCTTTTTCCTCTCTCCCATCTTCTCCTTCCTCTCCTGTGGTTACTGCACCCACCAGCTGCTATTTTACATAATTTAGGCTCAATGCCAGCAGGACAACTGGGCACCTTTTTGCTCTGAGACCTGCTAGAAATAATCACACCTGCATCCCTCACACTGGAAAAAATGGCTCTTCCACACCACCTCCCTCCTGCTGCGTGACCAGTGAAGTTTCCAGAGTAAAAGATGTGTTTTTCCTCAGAAATCCCCCTCCAAAGCAGCTCAACTTTCCCCAAGCCCGAGAGCTGAGAGTGGCAGAGCCCCGAGGAGCAGTAAACAACTCCAGAACATTGAGTCTCATAAACATCCTTTGCACTTGGGTTGTTTTTTCTCTAGTCCCGAGCCTAAAGCTGACAAAGGGACTTGGAGCACTTGTTTATGTTGGCTTTTCTGCTTTGTATTTTGCAGTTTAGCCCTCAGAGGCTCTGACCAGGCACGGTAATGATCTGTCAATCCCCGCTTGGCTCCCGGGCACTCCGTGTTTCCTCCCCTCGCCTCATTTTTGGGCAATTATAACTCTCCAATTACCAGGTGTTCCATTGCAGCAGACTTCACCTGTCTGCAGCTCCATGCCACGAATTAAAATCCATAGGGAATGCAGAGAGAGACAGGGAGGGGAGAGGAGAGAAGGAATCCAGGGATTTTAAAGACCATGCGGTCCCACCTTGGGACACCTTCCGCTATCCCAGGGTGCTCCAAGCCCCATCCAAGCTGTCCTTGGATACTCCCAGGGATGGAGCAGCCACAGCTTCTCTGGGCACCCTGTGCCACATCTCACAGGGAAAAACCTGAGCATTCCCTGCATGAGGAACAGAGAAGGAGGGAAGCTGTGACATCTCCCAAGCGGGGACTCAGTGCTGCACACTGGGACAGGCACAGAAGGGACAGGCTGCCCTCCACTCTGCAATCTGCTCGGTTTCATTTACAGCTGTGTCATTCCCATGCCTCTGAAGCAGGCTGGGAAAAGGTCCCTTTCCAGGGAGTTTCAGGAGCCAGGAGCTGGCAGCGGAAGCAGAGCTGTCAGGGGCTGCAAGTGACACCCCAGCAAAGATGAAGGCTCCGTTCTGACCTTTATTTTCCTCTCCTTCTTCGCTTGTCAAAGATCAAACCGAGCAATTCTGGTATTTCTGAGGTAAGTAAACAACCCAGCGAAGCAAACGAGCAGAAACCCTCGAGCAATTGAAGACCTGGCTGCTTCCTCCTCTGCATTCCCTGCCTTCACAAAGGAGCCAAACCAGGAATAATGCAAGTGGGCTTTCCAACTCCTGCATTTGAAAACATCTCCCATATAAACCATTTGGATGAGGTTTATTTACTACAAGATCAGACTCTTCACATCTTAAAATCAACTTCAAACTGGTTTAGTCAACCCAGACCACAGGAATTGCCTTCCTTTATGGGACATAACTTCCTAAAAAAAGGGTTTGGGTGGTGTTTTCCCAGGCTTGTGAGCACAGTTCAAAGTTATTTCTGCTCTCTGGCCTTGGAAAGGGATCAGGGACTTGAACCCGGATATCCCAGCCCTGGAAACTGAGATATTTGCTATTTTGGGGTGCCACTGCCCTGAATTTAACAGCCAGACACAACCACAACCTCTCAGAAGCACAAGTCCTGCTCAAGAAGGGTTCCTCTGTTCTTAGTGTCTCTCCTAAAAGTTGTGGCTTCAAGGAGCTCGTGCTTTCCACCAAAAAAAAAAAAAGTTTCACTGTGAGATTTCCAAGTGGGCTCTGCTTCAAAGCAGGCTGGAAACAGAAGGAAAAAGAGATCTCCTCCTTGTGCCTGCTGATGGATGTTCCCTCTCCGGGTCTGGAATTAAAAATGGGGAATTTATTCTCTCAGTCACCTCCGCTCTCAGGTTTTATGCCTCCGTCTAAATGGGATCCTTCATGTGGAGCGATAACACTTTAATTGAAGATAACTGATGGTAATTTTTCCTCCTTTCCATTGACCTACTTGATCTCCTAATGCTCTGTAGAATTCCTTTTAACTCTCTGCTCCACGGTTCATAATTCCATACCCAGATGCAAAACTCTGCTCCTTCCTGGAGCTGCCAACAGGACATTGGGGGGATGGAGGAAGCATGAAAACCCAGAGGCAGCAGAGTTCAGGGTCTCCAGTAGCGACCAGATTCCAAAGCCAGGAATTCCCTGAGATTTTTGTGCCAGTCCTTCAGGTTTGGATATTGGGAAGGGATTGTGGGCGGGAAGGGTGGCACAGATTCCCAGAGAAGCGGTGGCTGCCCCTGGATCCCTGGAAGTGTCCAAGGCCAGGCTGGATGGGGCTTGGAGCACCCTGGGATAGGGAAAGTTGTCCCTGGGGACAGTTCTGGATGAGCTTTAAGGTCCCTTCCAACCCAACCCATTCCAGGATTCTCTGTCTCCTGGCTGCGAGTGTTTTCTTCAGAAGAATCCCTGGATGCCACATTTCCCTCTACTGCAAGAAGAGCCACAGAGCAGAGTTTGTTCTCTGGGATAATCAACTCCTCCGTAGCTTCCTTCGGAAGCTTCCCGGGCGCAAGGTCCCACGTGGCAGGACATATTTGCAGTATTACTTTCCCATTTCTCAGTTTCATTCAGCAAAATGCAATTTCATTTCCAGTGACATAAATGCCAAGCAGGATTAGATCAACTGCTGCCTCCTGCAGCCTCTGGAGGACGGGACCTGGGCAATCTGAAATGTTATCAGCAGAACTGTTTGGAAAAGCAGGCCAATCAGCCGGATTACATCCGGACAGAGGAGCACTTGGAGCGACAGATGGCTCCGAAAGAATGAAAACAACCCACCCAAACCTCCAAAACAATGCCCCGAAGCAGGCCAGAAGTGCTCGGGTTCAGTTATTAAATAAGAAGTCACAGCAGGAAGGGGCCAGCTCTCCAAACAAGCAGGGAATGGCTCCAGCAACGCCCCAGGAGCAGATGGGAGAACTGGAATCTGCACACTGGTCCCACCTGTCAGGAAAAAGAGGGAAAATGGGAATACAGCTGCACGGAGGCCAGGGAACATCTCCTGGGTTGGGCGCAGGGATCGCCCTCAGCAGAGCCTCAGGAGATGCTCCGGCACCTTCCCAGCATTCCAGAGCCGGCCCCGTTCCTGGAGCCTTTTCCCTGGAAACAGCAGCAGGTTTCTCTCCGCTGCCATCCCACCCTGCACGGCCTTGGCTCCTTTAAAAGCCTCTGGCCAAAATCCAGGGAATTCATCCAGCCTGAATCATTCCCATCCATATGTTGAGGAGCCCTTCAAAGCACCAGCGGACCTGCCGGGCGGGACATCTCGGAGCATGGCCTGGGCTGACTCTCATCCAGGAGATTTGGCTTCTCCCTCGCCATAAAAAAACTACATTCACACAAGGAATTCTCTCCACACAGCTCCTGCCCACTGCAAAGCTGTTGCTGACCACGCTCTGCGCTGAAGTCAATAATTAACGGCCCCAAAATCATCAGCCTGAAATCAGCTTTGTTTGGCTGGTTAACCACAAAGGATTAATTTTTAAAAAATACTGCTGCATTCCTACTGATTTACCGTCCTTTTTTTATGTATTAACAAACATACTTTTATATTTAGGCTGAAGATATCTCGTATTGTATTAATTAGAAAGAAGAACGAGGCTCTACCTTTTCCTTTCCGGTGTGAGCTGAGCGCTGGGATATGAAGAGATGGAATATTTAAGCTTGGGATACACACAAAACCCACGGGATATTCTACAGCCCCTCGCAGGCAAAAAGGAACACAGAGACCCTGCCTGAAGGAACCTGCACAAGAAATGAGGGTTAATAATGGATTTTCCTTGGAAAAATCCTCCACAGCTGCCCGGGAGTTCCGGATGCCCATCACAGGTGGCACCACGTCCACTGATGGTGGCAGGACATGCACACAGAGAGAGCAAAGAACCATTTCCCAACTCTTTGATGCTACTTTAGCAACGATTCCATGATCTTTATCCTGGCTCTCTGAAACACCGGGATCAAAGGCCTCCGGGTTGTCATCAGCAGACAAACCCAATCGAAGTTGTTTACTTCGGCCGAGTTAATGGCACTGGAAATATTTAATCAAAAAATGGACACGCTCCCCCTCTATTACTGCCAAGATGATTCAGAAGGGGCCACTTAAATCGGGTTTGTCAAGCCATTACTCATCCCCTGCTAATAGAGCTTTATGGAGAGTCCCTTGGAAAAAGGCACTTTTGGGATCTGCGGGCTCCGCAGAGATGAAACGCATCGGGAAAACATGGCAGGGGCTGCTGCTGGGAGGAAAGACGGGGATGGGCTTGGTCTGTATCTGAGAAAGAGCTCGGCTTAGTCATCTGTGCAGGCCAAGGAGAGGAGCTGGAGTGGCTGGAGGGGGAAATGGGTTCAAGGAGAGGCCAATTCCTGAGGAAAACGGGAGCCAGTGGCTGGACCCGACCTCTGAGTGCCCAAGTGGGACATGAAGACATGGGAGAAAACTGGGAGAGACTGGAAGAGGTTCAAGGGTCTTGGAATAGGAGAAGGAAACGAAAATGTTGGAGGACACCAGGAGAAAATCTGGGGGTGTGTGTCATTTGGGAACAGGGAGCTCTCTACAGGTTTCCCTTTGGAAAACAGAATCCCAGACCGGTTTGGCTTGAAGGGACCTTAAAGATCACCCAGTCCCACCCCCGACACCTTCCACTATCCCAGGTTGCTCCAAGCCCCATCCAACCTGGCCTTGGGCACTGCCAGGGATCCAGGGGCAGCCACAGCTTCTCTGGGCACCCTGTGCCAGGGCCTGCCCACCCTCCCAGCCAGGAATTCCTTCCCCATATCCTGTCTATCCCTGCCCTCTGGCAGTTTGAAGCCATTCCCCCTGCCCTGCCACCCCAGGCTCTTACAAACAGTCTCTCCCCATCTTCCTTGCAGATTCCCTTCAGGCACTGAAAGGCCACAACTTGGTCACCCCAAACCCTTCTCTTTTGCAGGCTGAACAATCCCAATTCCAGTTAATCCCAATTAACCAGGAACATCCAGCTTCTCAATGCCATGAAACCTCTGGCCACCCTGCCAAGGGAACACTTGATTCTGCCTTACAGCCTGAGGATAGACCAGCCGAGCTGAGCTCTGTTTATTGTGATTTTTGTGACACTGGACTGAAAAGATCCCTTGGGATCCAAGGATCCAAGTCATTCCTAGGGTGGGTCACTCACGTTTTCCATGGGCTGATGAAGCTCAGGGATATCCAATGGGGAGAGCACAGCTGGAGGAACCTCCTGCCCTTTTATCTCCCAAGACTGGACTGCACTTGGTACAGCCCCAATTTGATGCAGCTTCCCAAAGAGTTTAAGATTCCAAGGTTTAACGGCACGGAAATGCTCATCTGCAAATCCACAGCTGTAACCCAGGCAGCAGCTCCTCCGTGCTCAGATCAAACATGCAGCCAGGAGAACAAATCCAGGCGAAATCCACTTTTCCTCCCCTCTAGCGAACCCAAAGCGACCCCAGCAATCATTCCAAGCTTCTTTTTGTCCCGGAAAGCACAAAGCTGTGACAGCCCAGGGTGCTCCAGCCCGCAGCCACAGCAGGCAGATGGGAACCTTGGAGTTCCACGCTGTTCTTCCGAATGAATTATTGATCCCTCCTTTTAGCCACGAGCACCGGGCTAGAGCAGCAATTAAAGCCCACCCACGAGGAGCAGGAAGGAAAAGCAAGAAGACAAAAAGGTACAAAAGCAGAGGCTGTGTTTGCCAGCAGCCTCCGGCACGTGCAGCTGGCACCGGGGATGAGCCGCTCCTGGGGGCTCCTGCTCCAGTTTAGCTCAGGAATTATGGAATCATGGAATGCCCTGAGCTGGGAGGGACACACAAGGAGCAGAGTCCAGCTCCTGCCCTGCACAGCCACCACAAAAATCCCACCCCGTGCATCCCTGGGAGCGTTGTCCTGGAGCTCTGGGGCCATGCCCATTCCCTGGGAAGCTGTTCCAGTGCCTGACACCCTGTGGGGGAAGAACTTTTCCCTAAAATCCAACCGAAACATCCCTGGCACAGCTCCACCAGGGAGCAGAGCTCTCCATGGCCCTCAGGAGTAGCTCCAGGCCCTTTGTGTCTGAAGAATTTAAAAATAACAACAACCGCCACCGACATCCCTCCTGCTCCCCAGGACAGGAGCAGCTCGTTCTGCTGAGGCGGGGAAGGGCTCCAGAGGTCAGGAAGGAATTCCAAGGCAGAGCTGCCCTTCAGCACAGTTGGATCACCTGGACACTGCACTGAGGGAAAGCTTGGAATAACCAAGTGGGAGCACAGAGCAGCAGGAGAGCTCAGCGACTCCTGCCCCTCATTGCCTGTTTGTATCCTATGATCCTATCCAGCTGTTTCACCTGGCACAATCCCTCGATTTCAGAGTCTGGAGATGGCCCAGTGCTCCCACATGTTCACCTTCTTGACAGGAAAACCTCCAATTAACTTCTACGAAACCACCACCAATATTCACAGAGATCACTGCGCTGGCCCGGCGCTGTGCTTCTCCCGTCACACTTATTCCTAGCATTGGGAGAAGAACACAAAAGTCTGGAAAATAGGACTTCAAACTGAGGACGTGACTTTCCATCGAATTTTTCTCATTCCTTTTGCAGGAACGATACCTCACCCCCGAGCATGGCCTGGATTTCAGTGTGGTTTTGTTGTTCTGGGAACAAAACGATACAGGGAAAAAAAAAATCAGTGGTTCTAATTTGATATAATGGCATAAAATCACTGCTAAAACAATGACATTCAGCTGTATTAGCCCTAATAACAGCAGCGCTAATTAAAATCATCGCAGCTCACTATTAATGAGGTTGGTGAACACCTGAGACTCTCCCCAAGCAGGAGTGGATGGGTTTGGTTCTGGGGGTCATTAGTTCATGGTGAGCTGGGCAAAGGGGGCTGTTAAGAACATTAATTACCTGCCACTAATTACGGCAGCAATAACAACACCGCTCCAATCATCCCGAGAATCCCAGGCTCTGCCAAGCCCCTGCCACATCCCACATCCAGCTGAGGAGAAGCTGGAAAAACCAACAAACAAGGATTTCACTGGATTGCCCATCCCTGGGAGTGTCCAAGGCCCGGCTGGACGAGGCTTGGAGCACCCTGGGACAGAGAGAGGTATCCCTGCCCATGGAACAAGATCCCTTTCACGGTCCCTTCCAACCCAAACTGTTCTGGGATTATTTCATTTGCAACTTTCCCTCTTCCATGCCCCAGACAAGTTTTCCTCCCGGTTTTTCCCAGCCCTGCCATGGTTCTGAGTGGCAGAAGTGAAGCAGCTCCCACAGGAAGAGCCATGAGGAGCAGACACAGAACCAGGGCTGCTCCAAACCTCTGCTCTGCCCACACCCCACGGCTGCTCTGGGGCCTGGATCCACTTCCTGCTCTCAGGAAAAAGCCAAACTGATCCCTCCAGGCAGGGATGGAACAGGCGACACAAGGTTTGACTTGCAGAGAGTGGGAGTGAAAGAGAATTTAGATTGCAGCTCCTGCCTGGTGGCTTTAACAAACTCCTAAAGCCACACCACCAACGCCACGCAAACACCGAGCCCCCGAGAAAGCCACGAGCTCCCAAACACTCCTGCCCTGATGGAAACCCTCCTCACGGGCTCCCAAAGCGGACAGACCATGCTGAAAGGTGTCGAATTATTGTATTTGTGGCATCCACAGCGCATCTCAAGCAATTATTTGCTAAAAGCCCGTCTGGAGGAGGTGGCAGGGGTTTCCATGGCGATGAGCTGTCATTGCCTTGGTGACCACGGGCTGGCGGTGCTGCTGGAGCGCCGTGACCTCTGCACAGCTGGGCACAGCACGGAATTTCCTCCTTCCCTGCCTAATGATGGCTCTTACCGGAGCTCGGCCCCAGCCAGGACTTGCCTCAGGTGGTTGAGCAGATCCAGGGAAGCATCCTCGGTTCGTGGCTGCCCCTGGTAGCCAACCCTGAGTTAACCTTTCCCTCTGTCAGCTCAAGCCAAGCCCAGCTCCAATCCCAGCTGCTCCTGAGCCTCCATCCACCAAGTAGAAAATGAAGCAGAGGAGGCCCAGCACTTCATTAGCCCAGAGATCAAAAGCAAATTAATCTGTCTGCGTTTCAACCTTTGAAGAGAGGTCACAGCGAGACACAGATGTGTTAACAAGGTGCAGGGGTGGGCTGGCACTTCAAAAAGCAGCTTTGCAGTTTCCTCCCAGGTAAGGAATTCATCCAGATTTCTGTGGAAGAGCCAGAACTGAGTCTGTCTCCCTCTGAACCATTTCCCAGGTAAAGTCTGTGTTACCATAAAAGCCTCATCCTGAGCTCACATGGCAGGAAATTGGTGCATCTCTGCCTGTGAGTGCTTCCACTGCTTCCCTTCCCAACTTTTATGGCTGGACACGCGTTCCTGCCTGGCTGCCAGCCCAAAACCTGACTCCACTGAAGCATTACTCGAGTTCCTTTTCAAATCCAACCCCTGCACTCTGCAACCCCAAAGTGGTTTCCATGGAGATGCTAAAAAAGCAGAACGGCACCTTCGGGGTGCAGAACTGGGCTTGGCAGAAACTTGGGAGAGCGGCAAAGGCGGGGAGAGAGGAGTGAGGAGGGAATTTGGGACCTGCTGGCTCCGAGCTGCTGGGAATGGGGTCCCAGTTTGGCTTCGCTCACACAACTGTGGAATCACAGAATGTCCTGACTGGAAGGGATCCACAGGGATCATCCAGCCCAGCTCCTGGCCCTGCATGGACACCCCAACAACCCCACCCTGGGCATCCCTGGCAGCGCTGTCCAACCACTCCTGGAGCTCTGGCAGCCTCGGGGCTGGGACCATTCCCTGGGGAGCCTGGGCAGTGCCCAGCACCCTCTGGGGGAGAACCTTTCCCTGAAATCCAGCCTGAGCCTTCCCTGGCACAGCTCCAGTCCTTCCCTGGTCCCAGAGAGCAGAGATTGGAGCTGCCCCTTGGGAGGAGCTGCAGATCCCGAGGAGTCTCCCCTCAGTCTCCTCTTCTCCAGACAGACTGAGGCATGGAAAAGCCCATGGACACGGCCAAAACTTCACATCCTGCTGACACAACTCCCTTGAGCCACACAGAGCCCAAACCAGAGTGCAGTGACCCCAAGGAGACACAGCCACATCCTCTAACGAGTCCTTCTACTCCAAGCACACTATTCCCAAGCAGATTTGATACTTTCCAGTCCAAATTCCTCCTTTAAACAAAGGCCAGAAGGGATTTTGTCTTATTTCAGCCTTAAAATCACCCAGCCAGGACTCACACTTCAGACAGAGCAGCGAGGAAGCACAAGGGGACAGTGCTGGAGTGGCAGGGGACACTGGGGGACAGGCAGAGCATCCCAGCCTTCAGCACAGGGATTGGGACATCTGGAGAACACACCAGAAGTGTTCTGGAGCATCCTCTGCCTCCCCGTGAGTGCTCACCCCTGGGATTTGAGCGTATGGCTGCAGCAAGCCTGCCAGTGCCAGCCTGATCCTACAACTATCCAACCACCCCCTCAGGCTCCCCAGCCTCTATTTCCCCCCCTGTATCATACAAGGGAGAAGAATTCCATTTGAGGTCTCAAGAGTTTCCAATGAGGAGATACAATTAGAAAAGTGTTCGCTGCAGATGATGATAAATAACCCCGGGCAGGAGAACCTTGGAAAAGATCTGTTCTCCAGGCGGCTGTGATGACACAGAGCTTTCTGCAGGGCTGTTCTACAAGCTCTCCCCTGAGCCCAAACTTGTTAACCTTCATTTCCCTGCCTGTTTGCAGAGGAGTGACAGCTGCAGCCATAAATCCAGCACTCAGGTTTGGTGTCAGAGTTAAAAAATCAAATGTGGATGAAACCCTCTGCTGTTACACGCTGACAAGCAAGGGGGGAGGGGGTGGGGGGGGGGGGGGGGGGAGGGAGTGGGAGGAAATCCACGGCTTTAAAATAATTTCTGAAATACAAAAGTCGGGTGGGAAACATCCACTGCACCGTTTGCTTCCCTCATTACCTGTCTGGGCATCTGAGCCTGCCTGTGCATCACTCCCTCCCAGGTTAAAGCCTCAGGAACAGGGACAAAGCCGTGCTTGGGAAAGGAAAGAGCTGAGGAACATCCCCAGCCACCAAAGTCCCCACGCTGCAGCCAGGGAGCGATTGCTGCCGCTCTGGGGGTGTCTGTGTGTGCTGGGAGCCTGGCAGTGGGAAGGGAGGGATGGAAATCCCATCATTCCAGCCTGGAAAGAGGCGGCACAGTCAGGGGAGGAAGCAGAGAGATAGAGATGCTCTTCTGGATATCTCCCAGAAGTGTTTTGGGAGCTTATGAGTTGTTCCCCGCATCACCCCTGGCTCTAACGCTTCCAGAGGCATCCACAGCTCCAGTCCCAGCACAAACTGGGAATTCTGGCAGCGAATCCCCTGCGCTCCCCGCTCTGCAGCTCAGCCCCTGGTGCTCTGGCACTCGCAGCAGCGGGACCTGCCAGCACCGCAAACACCACAGCAGTAGCGCTGCTTTGGAGACACCCGAGATGCTGATGGCTCCTTCTGGCAGCTCCCAGACACTTCAGCACCAGGGAGGGCTCTGCAGCACCGCAGGCCGCCGCCGAGGAGATAATTGCCCAGCAACCCGCGCTCTTCCCAGCCTCTCCGGCTCCAAAGCATTTCCACGAACGACTTTCAACTCTTTGTCCTCCCCGCAGCAGCGCCCGGGACGAACGATGCCCTCAGGGTGGATGTTTTGCCCCTGAACCCTTTAGGAATGAAAGGAAAACGCTGATTCTCTCCCCTGTGCCGTTCTCACCCCGTGGTTTGATTAATTCCCGTTTATCGACTGGATTTGAGGTGGGTTGGAGCTGGGAAATTCCTGCCTGGCGAACACAGAGGCAGGGATTTGTGCCCCTGATGCCAGCACTGCTGCAGGTGGAGTTCTGGGAGCAGCCAGCACCCTCTGGCCTCCCAAGCCACCCTGATCCAAAGGAACTGGGAAGCACGGAGCAATCCATGTATAGTCATGTTGAGAGGCAGGGAATTACGGGATCCATCTGTCTGCAGCAAAGCCAATTCCCTTTGGAGTATATAAAATTAACTCCTTTTTTTAAAAACGTTCCTTTCTCTTTTTTTACTACAGTCAAAACTTTCAGATTTGCTGGCGTGTGGGACAAGGAGAGGACAAGGACAGGGAGAGAGGAGACATTAATCTGGACAGGGATCAGGCAGGAGAGAAAACTCCTGGGAAAGTGGTCTCCTGGCCCATCCTCCCTGCTCTGAAAAGCTTTGCCACTGATGCTCCGAGGCCTGTGCGCAGCGTTTTTCCCAAATTGGGAGTCGGGCTGTCTTTAGGGCTGCAAAGCAGACAGAGCAAACAAAAATAGAGCTTGAAAAGAATGTGAGCAGGGATGCCAAAGCTGCCTCATTTCTGAGAGTCTCGCTCCTCTCAGATCAGCTTTCTGCCCCCACCTCCCAAAGCCACTCCTGTAAAAGCATCCCCGTCTTGGAACACAAACCCCAGAAGGAGCTTCGAAGGTGACATCTCAAACTTCATTCATAATCCTGGGAAATCTCACTGTCCTGGGTGGAGAATCCTGGTTAAAACCTGAGGAAAATCTGGCTGGCAGCAGTGGGGAATGGGGCTCGTTAGGTACCCAGGGGGAAGGAGCTCCATTGTCACCCTGAGCATCTTTAATCCACACCTGGCTGCTTTTTCCATGCCTTCCCAACATTTCTCCCAGTTAAATCAGCTTTAGAAGTGCAGGGCTCTGTTCCCATTCCCAATGCTATTATGACTTGCAACAACTCAGAATCACTAAAATTAGAAAAAACCTCCAAGCTCATCAAGCCCAACCTTTGAATGCCACCAACCCACATCCTGAAATGCCACATCCATGGATTTTCCCAACGCTTCCAAGGATGGTGACCCCACCACTACCCTGGGCAGCCTCTTGCACTGTTGAACCACTTTTCCAGCGAGTGAACGTTCCCCAGTATCCCACCTGACCCATGTGGCTGGGAGCCCCACGTGGCACAGAGCACACCGCAATCCTTGTCTCAAGGAACAAAAAATCCAAGGAAACAAAAGCTGGATGCAGAAACATCCTCAGCTCATGGTGTTCCTGCTACACCAGCAGTTGCATCCCTCCTGTGTCAATCCAAACCATTCCTTGCTTCCTAAGATGCCAAAATTTCCCTGCCTCGTGCCTGGTTTGGTTGTCCCAGTCTTTCACTATTCCCTCTCTGCTCTCCCTGCTTTTGTCCCCGCTTTTCCTGGGGGCACCTGGGAGGATGGGAGCTGCTGCCACGTGCAGGGGGTGCTGGGGGGAGCCAGCTGGGGCACTGTGACATCTCTGGGGTCCCCGATCACAGCTGGCACCGGAGCTGCTCCCAGAACTCGCCCCTTGTCACCGCCCCCCTGAGGGGCTGCCCTTGCAGCAGGGAGTTTGCTGACCAAAGCCACCCTCCTCTCCCAAACCCACTCCCAGATGGAAAGCACGGAGCTGGCTGGCAGCAGGAAGGCCCAGGCTCGACACAGCCCCGCTCTGTGGCTGTGGAAGCCCCTTCATCGCAAGCCCCCGTGTCCCTCTGCACAAAGCTGCGACACGGTGCCAACCCTGCCCGGCCTGGAGCACATCAGAGCCACTGGCTGGGATTTACACACATTCCTGACAGGATGCAGCTGCCAAGAGCTCTCTGCTCTCATCCTGGGGGCTGCATTCCGCTCCGTTTATTTTCCCTGCCAGCTGAAACTCAAACAATCCGGCTGCAGCCTCCAGCTGCCGGCCCCGTGCCACCCCGGGGGTTTTTGGAGCGGGGCTTTGCACGGGATCAGGGCACTGGGGATGGCTCCCTGTGGGATCCAGATGGAAAAACCACATCTGGGGGGTCCTGCATGCTGTGGGACTGAACACATCTCCAGCTTGCAGGCAGCAGGGAAAGCTGTCACTGTCACCTGCCTGGGAAGCTGGGATTTCTATCGCAGTCCCTCAGCACAGAGAACAACCAGCGGCGTGAGGGGAAGCAGTGGCAGCGGGAAACATGGCCACAGTTCCACAGGGAATATCCGGATATTCCCATGGCTAACGAGAACATCCAGAGGAGCAGCTCCGGCTGGAAGGCCCCTGGTGCTCGGGGTGTCAGCACTGGGGTGAGTTATGACCTCAGCCCTGCCCTGCAGAGGTGCTGCTCCTGTCTGCTCCAAGGCCCGGGAATGGAAGGATCTCTGGGATCTCTTTTCCTTATATAGTAAAAAAAAATATCCCAAGAGAAGGAAAATAGAGCAGGGGAGGAGCCCTTAAATTGGAGAAAAGGGGGAGAGAGGAGGCTCCGTGTGGAAGGATGTGGTTTATCCATGACAATGATCCAACACCGAGCTGGGACACCTGGATTTTCCCTGCCAACCCTTGCTACCAGTTCATGCTATCCCACCTCCGATCCCTGATTCCTTCTAAGGTGGGAATGGCACCTTCCAGGGGCACAAAACCTGGAAAACACCCCTTTCTTCCCAAAGTTCACCTGGCAAAGCCCTTCCCAGAGCGGAGGCAGAATTCAGGTTATCCACAAGTTGTGGGAAAAGCCGAATTTCCATCACAGATGTGTTTTCCACGGATCCAACCAAAGCTTGGAGAAAGTTGTCCACTCGCTGCTGGGACCTTGGAGAGGGAGCAGGGAAGGGAGAGCTTGGAATGCAGCTGGCACAGCTCAAGCACAGACCAAAGGACTCCTGAGGGCAGCATGAGTCTCACACCATTTATACAACAACCACAAACACACTGGGATGAATTTTCACATCCCAGCCTGGGCTGGGGGAATCACTTTTCCTCAAATCCAGCCGGGTGTGTGAGTCCTTAAAATTGGATCCTGCAAAAATCGGGAAGAGCGAGCAAGTTTTACCAGCTGAAAGCGCAAATCTCAGCTCAGGGTAATATTTTATTGACTCACAACTCAAAAGGAATTTCAGCGATTTGATTCAAACACTGCTGAAAAATTCTGCTCTGCTTTCTGCGTAAGTGCTGAGCTTTCCATGCCAAACCAATTTTTCAAGGCGAAATTGGCAAATGCTAAAACAGGACGTCGCTGCTGAAGCGAGTGCTCCCCTCAATCACACAGAACGACTTTTACTCCAGAATAATAAAATGTTCTACTCAGAACTGGTGCTGCTCTCACTCTGACAAGCCACGGACCACTGGGTGCCCCTCAAGGTCAGCTCCAACCTGCTCCAAAGGCAGCTGCTCCCAACGAAACACGCCATGGATGAGGGATCAGAAAAGCAATTAAAAGCTCTTTGAACAGCAATAGCTTGGAACAAATACTAATTTGTACTTCTCTGCTGAGAAGAGAATATAAAATAACATTTCTAGTGCCATTTGATGTAAATGGAGCCTTTTATGTGGAATCATTACAAGTATCAACAGCTCCTTCAGCAAATTCTTCTGGGAAGCCAAGTGGGGGGCTCCTGGATGGTTTCCCTCTGCAGGGATAACGCCAGCGCCTCTCCCGGGCAAGTGAAGGGCTCTGTCCTCCTCCTGGATAATCCTGGAGCTGGGAATCGAGGCAGGCTGAAGGAGCAATTATTTCCTCAGAGTACTCAGCCGACTCTGGGGCAAAAAGGAATTGGTTTTCCGTGGCAGAGAGGCACTTGGAAACGTCCTGGAATAGGATGCCTGTGCCAGGTGTCCCAGCCCACCATCCCAAAGGCATGGCACAGGTGGTGCCTTTGGAGTGCCCTATTCCCTGCTCGGTTGCTGCAGTGCCGTGGCACATTCTCAGATCCTCTGGAGAGTTGTCAGCTGCAATGAATGCAGAACAAACTCATCCAATGTTCTGAAATTGCCTGGAAGATTAATGCAAGGATCGCCTCCCTCTTTGTGCTTGGCTCTCCTCATCCATGGGAGCGCTCTTTGTGCTGGGGACAGATTAATTAATAAATAAATAAATAAATAAACAAGCACAGCACAGGAGGGGAAAAAAAATACCCCAAGGACTCCAAACCAGGCAATTAACCTTTGAAATCCAAGCTGTGCTGCTGCTAATGAACAGCACCCTGGAACCTCCTAATTCCCAGCCATGTCCGAGGTGGAGCTGGCTGTGAGCCCTGCGGACGCGCCGGGCAGGATCCGACTGCTCCCAACGCCTGGAATGCCAAGGAAACGCTTCCCATCAGCAGCTGCCCGGATCTCCTGCCACCAGCGGGCTGTGCTGCCATGAAATCTTTGCTGTGCCTCGTGAGAAAAGCAGCAGCAGCTCTGCAAAGCAGCTCTGGCATCTCCTCACCTTCCCCGTGAGCTGTCGTGTCCTCAGGCACAGGACAGGATCCAGGCCTCGAGGGAATGACACGGTTTGGAACAATGGTTTGGAATGTGTCAGGAAGAGATTCTTCCCTGTGAGGGTGGGGAGGCCCTGGCACAGATTCCCAGCCCTTGGATCCCTGGAAGTGTCCAAGGCCAGGATGGATGAGGCTTGGAGCAGCCTGGGACAGTGGGAGGTGTCCCTGCCCATGGCTGGGGTGAATGAGGTGATGTTTCCAGTCCCTTCCAACCCAAACCATTCCATGATTCCATGAGTCCACTCAGGCTCCGTGCATTAAAGGGGGTGGTGCCACTTAGCCAAAAGCAACCATGTGAGAAGAGTGGTGGGAGCTTGACATTCCCATAAAAACCTGGACTGAAGTCTTGAAGGGCTCTGGATATGGACAGGGCTCTCCTTCATCTGGAGGCAGCACCTGAGGCTGTGGCAGTACCACCTACAGCTCCTCCCGATCTCTGCTCCCTGGGACAGGGACAGGATCCAGGGCATGGGAATGGGATTTCAGGGAAAGGTTCTTCCCCAGAGGGTGCTGGGCACTGCCCAGGCTCCCCAGGGAATGGTCCCGGCCCCGAGGCTCCCAGAGCTCCAGGAGTGTTTGGAGACCGCTGCCAGGGATGCCCAGGGTGGAGTTGTTGGGGCGTCTGTGCAGGGCCAGGGATTGGGCTGGATGATCCCTGTGGATCCTTCCAAACTCAGGAGCTTCTGTGATTCCAAAGACAAAGAAGGCCCACAAGCCCAGTGGGTTTTACCTCCAGCCTGGCACCTTCCAAGCGCGATTCCCTCATCCACAAGAGCCGGACAATGATGCTCCACTGCCTCAAGAGGGCTCCGTGGGACTTCTCTGCAGAGCTCTGCCGCGTGCCAGGATGACAGGAACGAGACCGGCAGGACGAGCCCTGCCATCCTGCTCCATCGCCCTCCCCGTGCGTTCAGAACCCCTCACCCTTCCCACACATACAGCGTTGGTGCCTCGGCTCTGATCAGACCCAATACAAATCTGTTTTCTGTGTCCATATATCTGCAAAGCCACAGGTGACTGCTGAGAAGTTGGAAAAGAAAAGCAAGAAGCCATGAATAAGTTTTATAAAAGGGATTGGGCATTTCCCCGTGGACAGTGAGGTTTGGGATGGGCTTCCCTGGGGCTGCTGCTCTGGGTTGTTTCAATTTGATACAATCAGTCAATGGCCTAAAACAAATGGCCAAAGTCAAGAGCAGCAAAGCTGCTGAAGCTGTTTCACCCTGAATAAATGGTGGGAAGTGTTGGTGGGACAGCATGCCCAGAGAAGCTGTGGATGTCCCATCCCTGGAAGTGTCTAAGGCCAGGCTGGAGCAACCTGGGATAGTGGAAGGTGTCGCTGTTGGAATGGATGAACTTTAACACTGCAACCCAAACCATTGCAGGATTTTGTGATTGTGTTTTGCAGGGATTCAGGGCCCAGCAGACTCCTTCCCGTGCTGCCACCAGCAGGCACGGAGCACAGGCTTCCCAGGATTCCCTAAACTCTGCCCTTGGAGTAACGTGGGACAGCCTGGTGGGAGCAAGGAAAACAGAGGAGAGCCACAAGGGAGCTCCTAAATCCTTAGGATTTGGGGAATGGCCTCCTGATTTGCCCTTGGGAAGAGAGAGATGACAATGGCAACACCCACACCTGGTTACAGCCTGGGGGAGGCGCAGAACTTCCCACTTGGAATGTTCTGAGAGCAGAGGTGACTGGGCAGCATCCAGAGAGGTGTGATCCCACTGTTTTTCCTGGCAGGCTCATGATCCCGAACGGAGCCATTTTCCCTCCCCTCCACCCCAACACCGCGCTGTGGCTCTGGGACACTTTGCCCAGACACCTCCTGCTGCTCTCCACACAAACCATCCCCACCCCGAGCCTTGCAGCCAACTCTCACACGAGGGGTCTCCCAAATTGCCCCACTTTGCCCACAGATTTTTGTGCCAAATCTGGGAGCCCAGAGCCATTTTTTCTTGGATTCGGACGGTGCCTCAGCCCCTGGGACACCGCTGGGAGGAGAGGGCTTGGGCGAGGTGTCACCAAGTTGGGCTCTGACACTCTGACATGCCTCATTATCCCAGTGTCCCAGGCACGTGCAGGAACTTTTCCAGGTTTCACTTCCAAATTCCTCCCCTTTTATTGGGCAGTGCCTGCGAGCAGAGCTGGCAGGAATCTGACGCTCTGCAGCCAAAAAGCTCCGGAATCTTTATTGCCACTGGCTTCGAGATGCCCTAAAGCCAACCTTTTACAAGGTAAAATCCAATAAAAGCCAGCCAGCTACAGCTCTCCTTTGTTAGCAGCGAGGCTGTAATTATCCCAATTCACTTTATGGGAGTGACTGGGGACACGCTCCATGCGATCCCTGGATTTTCTCCCTGCTTCCTGCCTCAGTTTTCCCCCAGCTCCCATCACGGCAATATCCGAGGGCTGACAAAGCTGTATCCGCCTGGCAGAAGAGTATCCATGCAGAAATGAGGGATGAATGGCCTATTCAGAAGCCACTGACAAGGTGTATTTCCCAATTATAGAACTTCTTGTGGAACAGCTAAGCGGGATTCGACAGGGAGCTGACAGGGACAGCTCAATCCCTGTTGGATCTGGATGCTTTGCTGTAATTCTGATTTGTTGTTGCACGGTTGAGGTGGTTTTAGCTGAGTCCTGGGTTTTTTTGGAGGAAAAGAAGTCTCAGCTTAAAATAGCAGGGGTTAAGGCACAGGAGTGGAGAGAAAATGAAGTAGCAGCACTCCAGAGGGGTGTCTGTCATGGTCCTGAGCAGTGCTTAATCCTGGGAAATGATGGAGAAGGGGCTGCAGAGCCTCTCGTCCTGCCTTTGGGTGGATTATGCTGCTCTGCCTTTCCTCCTCATTCCCGAACAGACAGACCATGGAAGAGAGGAGGAGCGGCTTTAAAAATAACCCTGACCTGGTCGTGACCCTGCAGGAAAGGTTTTCGGGGAGTGCTGGATGCCTTTGATCCCAGAAGAGCAGATCCTGGCCTCCCTGGGATACGTTTCCTGCACCTGACACAGAGGTGGCATGAGAAATTCCCGAGCACGCCTGGAGAAAACAGCGGAAAATTCCCAGTTTTTCCAAGAAAGAAAAGCCCAGAAGAACAGAACTTTGCCAGGGTGACCAAGTGGAGATGCTCAGATGTCTCAGCTCCCTCTCCCATGGCGCAGCCCCTACAGTCCCAAGCTGTCCTCAGCCCCAGCACCACTTCCTGCCACCCCAGCACCGGGAAGAACGGCACCATTCCTCTTCCCTCCCTCCGAACACTTCAATAAAGACCTACTCACACCTTGTGAGAGCAAATTAAAGGGTTCGGAGCCTTCATCAGGGAGACCCTAATTTCTTCCTCTTTGGTGCTTTTAGCATTGCCTGATAGTTTAAGTCTTATCTGAAGGTCCAAATCAAAGAAATTCCCGTGTGGGTCATCTCCACCACAACCATCAGACCAAAGGTATTTCCACCACAAAAATTCCTGTGTATATGAACAATTCCCGGCCAACCAGCAGCCAGGCTCTGAGCAGACACATCCAACACACACATTTCAGCTCTGCACACCCCAGCAGCACTTCCAGCTCTCCCACACCCCAAAGGATTCTCCTGCTCCTCACAGGATCATCTTCAGCCCCATTTCCAACGACAATCCTCGTTCCTCCTGACATTGCTTTAGAGCGACCCCAAGCCACCGCTCCAGGATCACCTGAACCCCAAACCCCGAGGGTCCTGGTCACTCACCTGCTCGTGGTACTCGATGCCCATGCTGAGGGTGTTGATGAGGATGGCGATCATGATCCCGCGGTTGAAGTATTTGCTCTCCACGATCCGCTTGAGTTTGGTGCCGAATGCCCGCCACAGCTTTGTCACCTTGTTCCTCTCCTTGGCTTTCTTCTTCTTCCTCCTCCTCCTGACCCGCTGCTGCTGGAGCTGGTCCCGGTGGTCGCCGTGCCGCAGGTCCTGCGTGAACTCGTAGACGCCGTTGCTGTCGGAGTCGCCGTTGCTGTCGGAGTCGCTGAGGGCGAACTCGGGGTCGTCCAGGAGACTGGCACAGAAGGGACAGTCCTGCAGCTCGCAGCTCAGCCGGGGGCCACCAGGGCTGGGCAGCGCCCCGGCCGTGCTCAGCCCCGACAGCCGGCTGGGCGTCCGGCGGAGACCTGCGAGGGACAAGGGCACCGTGAGCCACTGAGAGACACTGCTGAGAGCCACCATGCTCTGAGAGCCACTGAGAGCCACCACACACCAAGAGCCACTACTGAGAGCCACCGTGAGACACCACTGAGAGCCACCACACACCAAGAGCCACCACTGAGAGCCACCGTGAGACACCACTGAGAGCCACCATGCACTGGCAGCGACCACGGGCCACCACATGCTGGAGGACATTGCATGGTGGAAGAAACTGTGCACCGAGAGCCACTGTGAGTCACTGTGAGCCATCATGCACCAAAAGCGACTGTGAACAACCGAGGGCTACCGAGAGCCACCATGGGCCACCTAGAGCTACTGTGAGTCGCTGTGAGTCACTGAGAGCCACCACATGCCAGGAGACATCATGCATAGTGAGCCACTGCATGCCGGGAGCAACTGCGCATCAAAGCCACCGAGAGCCACCACGTGCTGCAATTAACCCCAAGTTGGGTGACATCGTGCACTGGGAGCCACTGGGAGCCACCAAAAGCCACTGGGAGCCACCAAAAGCCATTGGGAGCCACCAAAAGCCATCACGCACTGAGAGCCACCGTGAGCCACCACGAGCCACCACGAGCCACCGCGCAGCTCAGCACAGGGAACACTCTGGGTGTCAGCAGCTCCTGCCACATCCTCAATAAAGGCAATCCCAGGATCGTTACGGTTGGAAGAGACCTTCAAGGTCATCGAGTCCAACCTGGGACCGATCACTGCCAGCCCATTAAACCGCGTTGGGAAGTGCCAGGTCTGCTTGGGTTCTGAACACTCGCAGGGATGGTCCCTCCCCCACTGCCCTGGGCAGCCCATTCCAAAGTTTAAACATCCTTTCAGTGAAGGAATTTTCCCAACATCCAACCTGAATCTCCCCTGGCACAACTGGAGGTCATTCCCTCTTGTCCCGTTGTTCCCTGGGAACAGAGCTGAGCCCCCCCAGCTGCCCCCTTCTGCCAGGGAGTTGTGGAGAGTGAGAAGGTTCCCCCTGAGCCTCCTTTTCTCCAGGCTGAGCCCCACAACTGCTCCTCACAGGAATTATTCTCCAGAGCCTACAAAAGCCTTCCAGCCATCCATCCTCCCAAGCAGCTCTGGTTTGGCCTCCTTTTCCCCTCTTGGTCCCTTTTCCCACCCTCTCCCCGCTCCATGGGCTCTCATTTTGTGTCCCAGGCTGAGGGAGGAGTGACTGGCCCACCTCTCCCATTCAATTAGTCCTGATTATCCCTGAGCAGGCTCCCATCATTAACGATCTCTCAGCACTATCAAGCTGTTTCACCCAATTTAGCCACTGCTGCCATTTAGTTCCTAATGAGCAGGGAGAGGGAGAAGGGACCAAAGGTGGCTGCAGACCACGGATCACAGCTCGGAGAGTCACAGAGTCCCCTCAGTCTCCTTCAGCCTTTAATAAAGCTCAGGTGGATTCGTTGCCTGAGGCTTAGGGGGGTTTAAAATCAAACACGTGTTTTGCGGTGTGAGGAGAAATTCTGACTGTCCTGGAGCCAGGGAATGGAAGGACAGGGACAAGAGTAACTGGGATGATTTGGGTGGAACAGCAGCCAGATTTGACTTCCTCATATTTAGGAATCCAATTCATAAGCCTCCTCATATTTAGGAACCTTATTCTTAGTCTCCTTATATTTAGGAACCAGGTATTAATGGCAGGAAAAACCCCTGTAGCGGGAGCACACTACTGGGAACACGGGATCCTTCCCTCAAAATGCCATTTCAGCACCAGTTCCTTGGGCTTCAGGGATAAAAGGCAAAGGCACAATTTTCCCCTCTCATAGAACCATGGAAAAGACCTCTAAGGACACCGAGTCCATTAACCCAGCACCACTAAACCACATCTGTAAGTGCCACATCCACATGTCCCCGTCCGGAGGTGGCACGGGGACCACTTGGATCAGTTTTGGGGAGCCCAGGCTAAAAGCAGTGGCTGCTCCTGTCTCTGGGCCCCGGAGCTTGGAGCTCACCCAGCAGGAATGCTGATTCCAGCCACAGCACGGAAGACAAGGCAGCACCAAACCAAGCCAATGCATCCCTTCGCTGGAAAACGGGGATGTGACCAGAGTCAAACCACATTTTCCTTGCCTGAACGTCACAGGGATATCAGTGGCCTTCAGAACGGCCTTGGAGGACAGGCCTGGGTCCTGGGCATTGCGTCAAAGCCACCAGGAGCATCAGGAATATTTTGCCTCTTCCACATCAGTGCGGTGCTCCTGCTCAGGACTGAGCCAAGGAGGAAAGGCTCAGCCCAGCCTCGAGAGCAGCACAGGGAGGGGGCTGCCAGATGGCTTTTAATGCTATCAAAGTGTTAAAAACGATATGAAAAGCCCTGGCGCCGCAGATGTCTTCAAAATACCAGAGTCTCCTTGGCTGCCTGCTAAAATAACCTCCAGCATTGCAGGGCACGGAACACGGGGAACAGGCTGTACTCTGAGCTCTTCAAATCCACAACAAAAGAGGCAGGAGAATGCTCTCTCCCACAACTGCATCCTTCCCAGCAGACAGCAACCTTGCCTCCAGCTGGGGCTGGGAGAGCCCGGGCTGTTAATGCTCCTTAATGCTCTCAATTATCACTCCCGTGCTCCCCTTGCACAAGTCCTGCACTGAACATGCTCTGCTTGTTGACCTGGCAGAGGAGAGGGAGAATTAAAGGCTCTTTGTTTGCCCAAAAATGCTGAGGAAGGGTTGGGAGAGCTTGGGATTTTTCCCCAGGCTCCTTTGCTAAGTTTTTGGGGATGGAGAAATGGGAGCTGGGGGCTGTGCCCAGCAGGGATACATCCTGGCACTTAAAGATCGTCCCAAAGCCTGGAAGTCACATCCATCACTCCCAGTGCAGAACTGACCCTGACTCAGCCCTGCTGTGGTGGCTGAGTGGGAAGAAGGGCCTGGAAAGAGCCAGATCCATGGAGGGGAAGAGCTGGGCACTCCCAGGGTCTCCAAGCGGATACGGCTGCCCTGAATCCCTCCCCAGCCCGTTTTCCTCAGGGGATGGATGAGCAGCCTCTCGCCACCTTCCAGCCCTTCCCAGCTGTGACCACACTTCTGGAAGAGACAAAACAATTCCAGGAGATTTGTTTAAAGCATTTTGGCATCCTCTGGGCTGAAATCCCTCTGTGGAAAGAGGACACTGTAATTGCATTACTAATGACAACTCAATCTAATCCCAGCTTTCAAAGAACCACCCTAGGCTACAGGAAAATCTCCTAAATCACTGATTTGGCTCGGGGATGTCGCAGTTGGGACTGAGATTTGGGCCTTTCTTCTCCTAAAAAGGACCCCAGCAGCAAGCAGGCGGATCCAAACTCTGACTTCAACAGCTCTCCTGCTCCTTTCTTTCCCAATCCCAGCCTTCTGCAGAGCCTGGGTTTTTATCTCAAGGTAAAAACCCATTCTCCGAAAAACCGTCATCAATTTGCACAGCTAAGGAAGAAGCAGTGATTTATACAGAGTCCTTGCTGAACAACAGAGCTGTTGGCAGTAACCTTGCCCCCCGTGCCAAGCTCCCGAGCGTTCGGAAGCGTCTGCCCGAGGCAGTTTCTATAAACAATCCACTTTTACCCTTTTGTGTGGTCCTTCAAAACAAGAAAATGAACAAAGGCAAGCCACCCAACCTCTCTGTCAAGCAACCTTTTCCCCCAAGCCAGGCTTGGTATTTTTTTCAGCACATCCATCACCAGGGTAAATATTTGTGTCCATGCACACGCAAATAAACAGTTTTGGAAAACACAGGCACTGAAAAAACCCAAATGACGAGTTTGGCTTAAAGAGATTAAAAACCAGAAGCTGGATCTTTGTGACTTTTCACTGTTTGAGGGCTTAAGAGTATTTTGGAGCTTTTAGCTCCAGCCATGAGGGCTGGAAAAACATTTTATAAAATAGAAATCCAAGTGTTGCGTGTAATCACTGCTCCAGTGGGTGATCTATGTGTGAGGGGAGATAAAACCTCACTGGCTGTGCTGGAGTGGCTGCATCCGTGCAGAGTGGATGGGAAAGAAGTGCCGAAGAGTTCCCCAAAATGCTCCTCAGATTGAATGGAGCCCCAAATCTGCAGGAAAACTCAGCCCCACATTTCTTCTGCACATGGGGAAAGCCTGAGGTGTGCAGCTCTGCTCCTGTCGTGCCCTCCACACGTCCTCTGAGCATTGAACCTGCTGCTCCTCCTTGCCAAAAAGAAATTCAGAGGCTCCAGGGCCCATCAGAGCAGAACTGGAAGTGTCTGGTTTGAGCTCTTTCAGTGCCTGCCTGTTTCAAACTTCTCAGTTTGCTTTATCTCATGCTTCTCCCGCAGCTTCCACCTGCTCATCCTTTTCAAGGCACCATCTCCCAGCCCCTGGGGGTTCCCTGCTGGAGCTGGCAGCTCCAGCACTCACTGCAGGTGTAATCCCATGGTTCTGGTTTTGGGTGGGAAGAGAGGGAGCACCTCCAGGGTATCACAAAGCACACGAGAGCCCAAATCCAGATTTTATAACCACAGGAAAGAGACTTCCAGCGGTGGCCTGGGCCATCCAGTGATGGTGAGTACAAGGACGGAGGGAACAGAGCTCCCAACCCTCAGCACCCCACAGGGCTGCCATTAAAACCTCGGTGCTTGAGCCATTCCCCCTTCTCCCAGTTTTCCTAAGCAAAAAACCCCAGCTTGGTTGCCCTTACCATGCTCTCCCACCAGCTGCTGCAGCTTTCCGTAAGAATCCAGGCCCAAATTCCCTGGGCTGTTCACCACGGCCACCGGAGAATTCCCGTTCTTCTTCCCTTTGGGAAGGGGCGTGGAGCCGCCCTTGCTGCCAGGGGAGGGCAGGATAGTGGGGTAGTTCATGCTGCCGTGGGTGGCCAGCCCGGCCAGTTTGCTGCCAGCAGGGGCACTGGGAGCCTTGCAGCCCCCGGGGGGCCCCTCCACGTGGCAATCCGCGTGGTAAATGCTGTGCACGGCCTCAGCGTCGGCACGGGGAGCAGCAGGGCCCTGCGGCCTGGGCGAGGGAGGAGGGGGAAGCATCAGCTGCCTGCCAGGCTTCATCACCTGCAGCTCCAGCTCGCAGATCTTGGGGTTGGCACGAGGCCCACGGGGGCTCCCGTTGCTGATGTGGTAGTGGTGGTGGTGGTGGTGGTGGTGGTGGTGGATCAGGTGGTGGATGGAGGTGATTCTCCTCCTGCTCCGCTGGCTCTGCCCGCTGCTGCTGCTGTTGGGGTTGACTTTTTTCCGGCGTTTGCTCTGCCAGTTGTTGTAGAGGCGGATTGTCCTTCGCTTCACCTTCCTGAAGATGTGGCAGATGTACTTGAGCAGCTCCTCGTAGCAGCTGCCCGGCTCCGAGAAGCTGGCGATGGTGCTGTCGTTGGACAGGTAGCGCGCCCGCTGCTCCTGCATCAGCTGGTTCTCCCGCTGCTTGGTCTCCGAAAACTGGGTTGCTATCACCACCAGACACAGGTTAATCATGAAGAAGGAGCCGACCTGGTGAGAACACAGGGAAAGGAGTCAGCAGGGGGTGCACGCAGCAGGGGAAGCTCCTCACCACCACACGCGGTTCTCGGCGAGCCTGGGATCTCCAAACGCGCCAAATCCCAGGGTCTGCTCGCCAAATGCGCTGCCAATGTGTGCCTGAGCTGCTAAATTTGATGGGAACCGTGATCAATGGTTTTAGCAACAGCTCTCTCCCCTCAAAGCGATGGCATTTGCTACTAACACAGGGTGTGTGAAACACAACCAGGCCCCACTGCAAGGCTGATTTGGACATTCACGGAATCCCAGAATCCCAGAATGAACCAGGTTGGAAAAGAACTTTGAGACCATTGAGTCCAACCCGTGACCCAACACCTCCTCACCAACTAAACCATGGCACTGAGGGCCGCGTCCAGGCGGTTTTTAAACATGTCCAGGGATGGTGACTCCACCCCCTCCCTGGGCAGACAATTCCAGTGCCCAATCACTCTTCAAGTGAAGAGTTTTTCCCTGAAATTTGGCCAGCCTGCAGGGGAAGACGATTTCAAGTCCAATTTGTGCTGTTTTGAAACATCCTCTTCTCTTCTTCAATCATTTCACACCCCAAAATCGTGTGCCCTCATTGTGGGGGTACAGTCAGGGCCCATGGATCTGTGACCTTGTGCTCCTGGGACTCCCTGACACAGGAATGCATCTCCAGGACACTCAGTGCTCCCGAGGGGCTGATTCAGTGCCTGGTTGAGTTGATGCGTTCTTGGGTGACACCAAGTTTTCAAAATGAAGTCCCAAGGACAAGAAAGTGATGTGACCTAAGGCCGCATACTCCCCTCAGCTGTCGAGCCCGCAAAGTGATTTTTCGCCGCTTGTGGTCCTAAATGAGCCAAAGGGAAATGTCAAATCTTCCCAGCAGGGAATCGCTGCCCTGAGGGGTGACAAGGGAGTGACGTCAGGGCAGTGCCACTGTCTGCAGGGCCAGCCCTGGGCACGGACAGATTTAATCTGGGATTGTCTGGTGGATCCTCAGGGAAGCTGTGTGGAGATGGTTCGTGGTGCTGCTCTCCGGTGCAGATGCTCCTGGAGAAGCAGCAAAGGTGCCTTTCCCAGCTCCAGGTGACTCGGGCAGGAGTCACCTTCTGGCTTTTCCACACGGATCCACTTGGAGAGAACGGCTCAATGGAGCGGAGTGTAAATCTCTGTTCAAGGCCCATTGCTACAGCTCAGAAATCCCTGACTTCTCCAGGGCACTCCCACACTGCTCTGATCCAGGTTTTTCCCACTGCTGGTGGGAACTGGTTTGGCTTCCCAAGGCCTCCGAACCCACACTGACGAGGACAGGGTTACCTCTAAGGACTACCCAGTCACAAAATCACTTTTAAACACCTCCATCCCATGTCCTGCTGACATCTTTGTGGTACCTTTCCCTTTGCTCCCTTCCTGCCTTAAGTATTTCACTTTTCCACTTCCTGGAGGAGATTGTGCCCTTTGGAAAACCAAAGATATGGAATGGCAGTTGCCAGCACCCCTGCAGTGGGTAAAATTTTGTTTGTAGGAATGTGAGACCTCAGAGAGCTGAGAATTATTATTATTTAAAGAGTTCGGGTGAAATTCAAAGGTTTGAGGGCTCCCCAAAGAAATGAGGCTCCCTCTGGCATGTTGAGGTCAAAGGAGGAGAAGCCTGGACTTTTTGGCACAGACACATCCAGGTGACAAGACCGAGACTGGGAGGGCAAGAGGGAGGCAAAGCCCTGAATCCTGAATCCTTCCTGGCTCTTCCCAGTGAAAAAAACAAGGAACAGCTTCACCCCCCAAGGACAAGGAAAAGGAGTGTCTCCCAGGTCATACTTACTATGATGAGCAGTATAAAATATATAAAATTGTAAAAAGAATGTGCATCCATCACGTAATACATGATGTCCACCCATCCTTCCAGGGTTATCACCTGCAGGGAGACAGAGAAACAGAGTGTGAGGACAAAAGTCACCCAAAAAAGCTCTTAAATGTTGATTTTCCGGTAGTGCCAGGTACCCATCGCTCCACAGAAACTCTTGGGATCCGTCCAGAGCTCTGTTCCCAGTTGGTTTGGGAGAGAAGGAATGTGTGGCCAAAGGAAGGGCCTGAGGTTCCTACAGGAATCTGCTACAATTAAACCCACGAAACATTCAAATAAACCACCTGAAACGTTGGTTCTGAGGCAAAGAAATTCCAAGGAGGGATTATAATCCAAAACAAAAAAAGCCTCTCCCTGCAGAGATCTGGAGTTTTCACCTAAGGTGCTGGTTTTGTAACATAACCCAGAAAATTCCCACATTTTTAACTTCATTTTGTTTCTGCAGACCCAATTTCCTTGTGATTCCTCCTGGCTCAGCATCACAACTGCACCACCACTATCAGAGTGGGAGAGCGTCTGAATGGAAGAGAGACTTTAATTAAATGTAGGCTTGATTTAAGCCTCGTTTTCTCAGCCTTCCCCTAAAAAAAGCAGCTGAGGGTTTAATTAACACCACCCAGGCTGTGTGCAGAGCTCCACCACGTAATTTACACTTTTTATTTAGATAAAACACACCCAACTTCCAGCGCTGCCTTGCTACTAGAGCTGAAATTCCATCCTGGAATTCCAATTTCCAGCAGAATCCAAGCTCCTGGCTGAACTCACTCCCAGCGACGTCCCCTGCTCACCACACCTCACGTGGGCCTCAGAGGTCTTGGCAAACCCCATTTTCAGTGGCTTCATTCCTGATTTAAACCACGTCTGCAGGGAAGGAGTTTGCTGTGGGAAGAGAAGGCTCAGACCTTGTGGATGTGGGGGATTTTCTGTGTGGTGCGTCCCCAAAAGCTGATCCATAAACCCCTCTCTCCTGTGGCAGTTAATAAAACCTTGCAGGGAAGTCACATCATGAATCCATGAATTTCCTGGGGATTTTTTACCCAAGAAAGCTCCTGGATATGGATTTTCAGGTGTTCACACAACCATCAGTACCCACAGCTTCTCTGGGACTCGGAGCAGCTCAGGGCTGCTGGAAGGGAAACTCTGCCTCTTTGGGATTTCTCAGCCCAAATTCAAAATGCTGATGTTTCCCCTGCAAGTCTTCCAAGCTTCTTCCCATGTGGGAGCTCGTGCAGCTGAGTGAGAAGGCAGCACAGCTCAAACCAACCAACCCCATGTGCCAAGGAGCAGATCCTTCGTGGAATTTGTCTCTGCAGCCGTTTCCCCGCGTCAGGGCTCTTGAAGGCTCACGGGAATCAGGTCTGACACGTTGGCTGCCTTCACAAACTGCTCCCACCTCTCCTGTTCCTCCTCACATCCATCAGCTGCTCCTTCATACCCTCCCTCGCTGGTCAGCAATCACATAGCAAAGCTTGGCTTCACAGAATTCCAGAGTGGTTGGAAAAGACCTTCAAGCCCATCCCATTCCACCCCTGCCATGGGCAGGGACACCTTCCACTGTCCCAGGGTGCTCCAAGCCCCGTCCAACCTGGCCTGGGACACTGCCAGGGATCCAGGGGCAGCCACAGCTTCTCTGGGAATTTCATTCCAGCCTCTCCCCACCCGCAGAGGGAAGAATTCCTCCCCAGTATCCCATCTAACCCTGTCCTCTGCCAACTTAAAACTACTGCCCCTCGTCCTGCCACGAACTGCCCACAAGTGGGTTTAACAAAACCCCAGAGAATTCTTCAGCTACCATTGACCCCAGAGATCAAGCCATGAAGGCTTTTTATCCCCATTTTTCCCTGTGGTGCCGTTATTCCCACAGGGCTGGGAAGGGGTTAAGCTGCCTGGGTGTTCATCCGTGAGGAGCAGCCAAGCAATCGAACCCCTCCCGCCCTTTCCTGCCTCTCCCTTAACACATTTATGGAGAGCAAAGTCCTTTTGGGGCAGGTGCCTCGTCTGTGAGGGCTCTGCTGCACAGCTGAGCCTCCCCCAGTCGTTGTGGGGTCACGGGAAAGCAGAGGGATCACGTCAGGAGGTGACACAAGGTGACACCAAATCACTGCCACTTACCCAGCAATTATTTCCTTTGCACTGTCCAGCTTCCATCCCTCCCTTCCCTCTGGTTGGTGCTCCAGCCATTCCCACTGAGGGATGACAAACCAGCCCAGGCACCCCAGGAATATGGGATGTACCTCTCCACTGGATTTGGCTGGAAATCCTCAAATCTTATGGATTAAACCCATTGAACACAGAGCAAAAAAGAAGGAGTCACCTGAGGGCGGCTCTTGGGCTTCTGAGCCAACCCTGAGGGCCAACCAACACTTAGAGGGATATTTTTGTTGCCTGAGAGGCAGAATTTTCCACAAAAATCAATCAACGCCTCCCCGTTCCTCCTCTGGAGGGTGCAATGCTCATCCAGCTCCCCGAATATTCCAGGTGTAATTGGAATTTACATTATTTACTCCTCACTTGTAAAGCAAAGGGCTTGTCCTCCTGCTTGAGATATTGGGGGATTCATCCCTGGCCTTGAGGGCTGAGATTCCTGGGCTGCCAGGATCCGGGAGCAGCAGCCCTCCTGGAAAAGAGGCGGCTCCCAGACATCCGCCAGCTTCTTTAATCCCAGAGCTCTGGGGAAATGCAGCACAGCACATGCACGGCCACCTGCAGGGGCTGGGCTTTTTCCAGCCTCATTCCTGCTGGATTTCAAGTGCTCCCAAGGACTTTCCGAGGTCATTTTTCCCTGATCCAAGAGCTCCCCGCACATCCCCAGCAAGGCCCTGGTGGAAAAGGGAACCGGAGCACCTGGACTTGCCAACAGCTGCTGCACAAACCACCAGCCAAAGCCCTCAACTACTTCTGGAACCAAAATAAAGGCACCTGCACAGCGCTCGCTGCTGCCCCGTGCACTCTGCTCCCACACATTTCTCCTCAGACCAGCTGAACTCGTGGCTGCCCCATCCCTGGATGTGCCCAAGGCCAGGTTGGATGGGCTTGGAGCAGCCTGGGGTAGTGGAAGGTGTCCCTGTCCAAACTGGATGGGCTTTAAGGTCCTTTTGAAACCCCTCTGGGATTCCATGGACTCGCAGGGAGAAGCCAGCAGCTCTCCCTGATCCCCCAAGAACTTGGGATATTTTTTCAGCCCTGCTTTGCCTATTCCATCAAGGAGAAACGACTTCCTCCTCTCTTCATTCCCACTCTGATTAATCCACTTCACTGCCCCTCCAAGCCCTCCAGCGATGTCTCCCAAAGCCCTGGAGCACCTTCCTTGTGCTTCCCGATCTCAGCAATCCCTTCTCAGTAATTAAACCCTGTTCAAGCCCTGCTTGTTCACACAGAGCCCCATTAAAGAGCCTCTCCAAAGGCTCCAGCTCAAAGCCTCCAACAAACGCAAGCCACAATTACTTATCAGTGAGATAAGAGGGTGAGAACTCGCTCCTAATTCTGCTGTGATGGGAAAGATGTGCAAGGCACAGGAAAATCGGCGGCTGCAGGGCCAGGGCTGGAAGATTCAATTAAGATGATTGGCAGGGTGGTGCTGGAGGTGCTGCTGGCCCTGCTCGTGCTCCACACCCAGGGACAGAGGAGGCACCTGGGGAAAAGATTTCTGCCTTGCAAGGAGAGCAGAGGTGTCCTCTCACCCCGCTCAGCTCCTGGGTGATGCTCCTTCGGTTCTTCACCCCTTCCCCAGGGCTGGGAGAGATCACTTCACTCCCATTAATCCCAGTAAATCTCTCAGTCTCGTGTCCAATCCTCTCTCCCCTCACCGCAGGAGTTTAACAGAAAGTTCCCTCAGGTGAGCACACAGACAGGTTTCGATTCCACAGATCCTTGGCTTGAACACTCCCCGAGCACCTCACTCACAGGAGCAGGATGAGAGCAGACAAAACCCAATCAGATTGCATTTTTTTTAGGTCTTCGCTGATTCCGATCCCCCAGCTCTGCTCATGCCACAGTAATTTCATCAGCTGTAATAAAGATGCTCGTCTGATTTATAGGAGAGTAACTGGGGACAGAATCAGATCTTCTAGGCAAGCTAATCAGAGTCAATCTAAAACTCCACAGTGAAAATCACGAGGGAAATGGAGATTAAAGATGCTGGCAATTAACTCAGACCTCCTCAGTGCTCCCAGGGAGGCAGCAGGTTTACGCTGGTTTTTCTGGGGTCACTTCAGAGGTCGCACAGAACGATTTCTTTTATTATGTCGAGAAGTTTTCATCATAAAACCCCCCCTTCTCTGAGCTCTGCCAAAATCTTTGCAAGTTCTTGGCTGCAGCCCACTCAAGAGCAGGGTATTTTTTTTTGCTTCGGTGTCAGAGAACAAAGAGAAAAAAGAATCATCCAGGGGAAAAAAAAAAACCAAACCTCGTTCAAACTCCAACTTCAATTAGTCAGGGGCTGAATTCCTGGCTCTTAGAAAGCACCGATGGCTGGTGCCAGGGCTGCAGCTCCAAACCCACCTCAAGGTGCCACCAATCAATGGAGGGAAGTTCGGAAAATCGCCGTGTGAGGCGAGGCTGGGAAGATCAGAACCGAACACGGAGCACACAGAACTCCAGCCCGGAGATGTCTCATGACAAGATTTCCCTCCTCGGATTACTGGAACAAACTTCATTTGGAGTGACGGCCTCCCTGAGCACGGACCCCAAATCAGCAGCTCTCCCTTATTAAAATCCTGATAGAACACAGGTCTGGCAACCAGAAATTCCTTCCGATTCCAGGATTGCAGCTGCTGGCTGAGCTCAGTGCCTGGCTGAGGCAGGAGATGCTCTGAAAATCCAGAGAAAACCACATTTGAAGTCTTCATCTCGACTGACATCTATAATTTGCACTCAGCCACTTCTTCTTCAGCCTAAATTGAGTCCTCTGGGAGGAAAAAATTGGGAATTATCTGCATCCAAATCAATTATCCTGAACCCAACAGCAACTCTGCGGAGGGCCGTGAGCGATTGGGGTAATTTACTTTTTATCTCCTCGCTGCCCTGGCCCTGCTGAGAGGCTTTTTGATATTTTATTTTCATCAAACTTATCAAGATGAGATGCAGAGCTATAAATTGTGAGGGCTATTAATTACCCTGATGGGCTCAGGAAGTTTTAGAAGGCCTTTAGCTTCCATTGCTGAAAGCCTCTTATCTCCGGATTCCGCCCTCTCGGGCAACGTCGATTTGGCTCCCAAGCGCTGCCCAGCGAATATTCCAGGGAGTATTCCACAGGCAGAGCGAGCGTGGCAGATAATCAAATCCCTATTTTTGCAGCCAACGTCATCATTTTAATTATTTCCTCCCGAAACATCTCGTTAAGCAACCTCTGTGGCCAGAAAAACAGGTTTATTACACTGAGTAACATCCTTTGAACAGATGCTTTTTCCTTTCACTTCGAGGCCTTGCTCAGTTTGTAATTCCTTTATAAATTGAGATTTGCAAAGCAGGAATCTGCTCTGAAAAGTGGCTCTAAATGATGGAAAAAAGGAAATTGTGCTTCTTTCCATGTCCTGGGCTCCTGGCCTGTCAATTTTGTTCCCATGAATGTTACCCCTGGGCAGTGCTGGCAGCTCTTGGTGGATTTTGGGAAGCAAAGTGGGCAATAAAGTGTGAGATAAAGCCAGACACGTCACTGAGGCTGTTGTTTGTTGCTCCAAACCTCATGGAATTCTAGCTCTGGGATCAAAAAGTCCCAACTTTGCTCCAACAGAAGGTGAGTTGTTGTTGTTTCACATTAAATAACGCAAGGCCCTCACCCGACAGCAAAAACCTCCCCGATTTCACTCAAGTGCTGCTCCAACAAATCCATCCCAGTCCATACTCCTGAGGTTCGATATGCTGGGATAATGATGATCCCGTGTCTCCATGGTTTGTGTAAAGGATCCTTGGCACAGAGAAGGGGTTTAACTGTTCAGCTGCAGCACTGACGAGTCCGTCAAATCCGGGATTTCTGGCAGGGCCAAGCTGGGAGACGAAGGATGAGGGAGGGAAAGGGAAGCACAGCCAGGCTCAGAGCTTTGCTTCCAGCTGAGGGAATTTTACCACTTATTCCAAATCACATCAGGGATCATCAGGGTGCACAGGCTGGGAAATGGGGATAAAGGAGCTGCACCCTTGGCTCAGGAGAAAGATCTCAGAGCAGATTTGGGGCAATCCAACCAAAGTGAGATTTCCCTGGAAGAATGATGGACTTATGGAATATCCTGAGCTGGGAGAGACCCACGAGGATCAGAGTTCAACCCTGACACCCCAACAGTCCCACCCTGGGCATCCCTGGGAGCGGTGTCCCAATGCTCCTGGAGCTCTGGGGCTGTGCCCATTCCCTGGGAAGCTGCTCCAGTGCCCAGCACCCTCTGGGGGAAGAACCTTTCCCTAAAATCCAACCGAAACATCCCTGACATAGCTCCAGCCATTCCCTTGGATCAATTGTTGATGTTCCTCAAAACCGGCACCTTTTTGATCTCCTGACTGGACTCCAGTTTAGGCCAGGGCCTTCTGCAGGACCCCTCCTCCTACTCCAAACACAAGAATCCATGATTGAGGTTGGATGAAACTCTCCCAAAACTCCAGACGTTTGGAAGTCCAAAATTTCATCTACAGGAGGCTTTAATCCCATCCAACAGCCCCATAAGGTTATGGGGCCACTCCTGGGATCCGGGTGGCCTCTCTGCCCTGTCCCACACGAGACAATTCCTCCCAACCTTCGAAACGAAGATTTTCCAAATGCAACTAATCCCTGTTGGAAGCGCGCTCCGAGCTGCTTTAGAAGCAGCTGGATATTTTTAGATGGGGCATTCAGCCTGAGAGCTCTTCAAATGCAGCGAGCGCTGTTTGTTTGGCTGACCAAATTAAAAAAAGCAACACCAACAGAGCTCCAACCCCGTCATTTCCAGGGAAATATTTTCGGTGATCCAAAACAGATTCGAGTTGAGTGACAAAGCAGCATCTCCAAGCAGGGGGAATGAAAAGCTCCAAACTCTTTTCTTGCCAAATGCAGCACAGAGAAGCGTTGTTGACACAGATCTCCAATTTAAAGGCCGAGCCATTGGAGGAAAAAAATTCCTTTTGGTCCCAAATCCCAAATTTCTCTGCTCAACAAACACTGAAAACACGGGCACCTGGTGTGACAGCTCCTGAAAATACAACCCCAAAACGACTTTGGGCACAAAAAACTGCAGCTGGAAACCTCAGACCTTTTCCTTCTGTTCCAGCTTTTTGGCTCTTTCCCAAAATCTTTCCAGCAGGACTGCTGGAAGTGGGAGAGCAGAGGGTGCAGCAGAAAGCAAGCAAGGGGTTAACAGCACCTTTGTAGGGTGCTTGAGCCAGTGGGAAAACCATTCCAGAGCTGGAATTGTGTAAGGAGCTTGAGCTTCCACAAACAGAGCAAGGAAAACAGGCCCCCAAAATGTCTCCATTAATGTCACCAGCCCAGCCAGGAGGGAGCAGCCCCAGCAGGATCCAATGGATTCCCACAGAGAAGCTCTGGCTGCCCCTGGATCCCTGGAAGTGTCCGAGGCAAGGTTTGGAACACCCTGGGATAGTGGGAGGTGTCCCTGCCCATGGCTTTAAGGTCCCTAGCTTTAAGGTCCCTTCCAACCCAAACCATTCCATGGTTCTCAGAACGACTCTGCCCATTCTGTCCTGCCAGAAGGTCCCAGATCAGAAATTTGGGACTTTTGTCTCCTCAGAGAAGATCTTTTCCTGCCTGAGTGACAGCTCAGGGACCCCCAGCTCATCGCTGTGCTTGGCCCGAGCAGGAGTGCCCTGGAGCCCACACCATTTCTCCTTTACCTCCAACAGAAGATACGGTTCCCACTGGAATTTCAGCTGGAAGATTCCCAGGCGAGGAAGGAATCCTCAGGGAGGGGTTTCAGTCCCGAGGAACAGCAGCAACGGCTGGGCAGCAGATCAGGGCACCCCAGGAGAGAGGAAGGAGACAAACGAGCTCTTCCCAGCCAGGACATCTCCCCAGGCTCCATCCCTGCTCCCTGCGACGTGGGATCAGCCCCACGGACACAAACCAAGCTCCTCACCAGCACATCCCAACATGGAGAAATCCTTGAGTGGATTGGGAGCTCCCAGAGGCTCCCAGGGGCTTTTCTGATGAGCTGGAGCGCAGAGGGGACAAATTCCCACATAAACAAAAAGGGTTTTGAGCAGGTGGCTGTCACTGCCCTGTCACTCCTGCTCCTGCCACCGCCTCCGGAGCCATGGGAAGGACAAAGGAAGGAAGAAGAGGGAAGCAGCAATTCCCTGACTTCCCCACCCCAGAGGTGTTCCTGTCCCGTGACACCCCCACAGCCTGGGTGAATCCAGGTGCAAAGGGAGCGTCTCCACCTGGAAGTTACGGAGGGAACGTCCTGAACTCCTGCTGCTCCCAGGTCCCTTTGTGCCGCTCCATCCCCAGACATCTTTCTCTGGATGATTCAGCTTTTCCTTTCCCAGGAACACGTATCCAGCTGGGCTGTCTGCAGCTCTCCTGAACACAGCCGGGCTTTTCCTGGTCCCTGACAGCAGCAAATTCCTCGGAGAATTCCCAGTGATGGGCTGGGGACATGTTCCTTGGAGGACTTGCTTAACTCGTTCCCTGGGATGTCTTCCTAAGGAAGCCTTGGAGAAGCAAGAGGTGCTCAGAACAACAAAGGCAGAACAAGAGCCATGACCCAGAGCTGCATCCAAGGGCACATTCCAGGAGGCTCTCTCATGAAGGAAGCCCTTAGGAAAAGGCAGCTTCCTCTGGAATCCATGGGAAGAGGAGGCCATAGGAAAAGTACTCTGAAGAGCCAGACAAATCTCTCTTGGATTGGATGGGCATTTCCTGAATTACAGGGACATTTCCTGCAACATCCATGGAATTTTTCCTGACAGATTTGCTCTCAAAGTTCAGCCCTACCAAGCATATCCCGGAAGCACAAGGGAGGAACAGCGTGTTCCTCTTGGATCTGGGATGGTTTTTTCCTTCAGCTTTTGCCAGAAGCATCACCCCTGGAGTAAAATGTGAGTACAGGTCTCGCTTTCCTACAAATCCGATGGGAAATTATCCAATTGATGCCTCTCTTCTCTCCGGATTTCCTCCCAGCTTCCCAATCCCTTTCATTTCCTCAAGATTTCCACACTCAGGCCTGGCCACCCCGAGGCTGCTGGTCAGGGAGGTGGAAAGATTTCGGTTGCTTTGCTGGGAGTGTCAGTAATTCCAATAATTCCAGTCAATAGTTCCAATTCAATTGGACTTGGCCGAGGTGGGTAATTCATCATCCGCCGTGTGACACCAATACCTGTAATTACCGCTCCGATTGCTGGGGCTGGAATCCGCGTGCAATAAAGGGATCTTCATATCACGCCAAACCTCACAGTTAATTTCAGCTCCATCTCCTTTCATTTAGGCCGCAATAAGCTAATTAGTTCACCTAATTTGCCAATGAACGTGCCTTTGTAACAAATACAGACACGAATTAGCCTCTTGCACAACACGAGGGGAAGCAAAACATGAATCATTTGCAGGATTACATAAGGAATTATCATCCCTTCCCACGCCCAGGGATGCAGCCATTCCCTTCATTATTTTTAGATTTTTTAATTTGCACCAGGTTCTCCTGTCTCTGACTTCTCTTCTCCTTGGAAGGTCGACAGCGCATTTCCCTGTTTTCCTGCTGTCACCTGCCCCGGCTCTGGGAAGTTCGGGATCACTGCCATGGAAAGAAATGTCTTTAACAAATCCCAGTTCTGGCAGCTGGAAGAGCTCACCCATCCTTGGGGGTCCATTTCCAGGATGTTCTGGAGTGGAAATCTTCGGATTTTTCTGCTTTTGCTTTGGTTTATCCGAGGTGTGCCCTTGGGAACTTCCTTCTGGATCTCGCCTGCAGGGCTCATTCCATCCCCCTCCCTCCTGACAGCTCCTGAACCACACCAGATCATGGAATCCTGGAATGGTTTGGGTTGGAAGGGACCTTAAAGCCCATCCAGTTCCATGGGAACACCTTCCACCATCCCAGGTGCTCCAAGCCTCGTCCAACCTGGCCTTGGGCACTTCCAGGGATCCAGGGGCAGCCTCTGCCAGGGCCTCCCCACCCTCACATTCCTTCCCATTATCCCATCTATCCCTGCCCTCTAGCAGTGGGAATCCATTCCCCTTGTCCAGGCACTCCAGACCCTTTCAAACAGTCCCTCCTCTCTTTCCTGTCAGCTCCTGGAATGTCACCCCGGAGCCCTCTCTTTCCCAGGCTGAACAAGCCACGATTCCCGGCTCATTTGGGATAAATCCTGAAGGAAGCTCTGTCCAGCAGCCTCCCGAGCGTGCCACGGTGCCCACTGGAGCTCTGCCAGCCCTCAGGGCTCGCTCCACATCAGAACTCCTGCACAGCGCCACGGATTCATTATCCCGCAGGATAATGGCTCGGGAGGATCGGCCCTGTCTCCTCCCAGTAATTCAACACCAATCCCCAGGGAAGCTCCCGAGTTCCTAAATCCATCAGTTGGACTTTCTGCACCACTTACTCGGAGCCCTCATCCAACTGCTGACCTGGTGCTCTCCAGCTCCAGCTATTAAATGGGATGAGAGCACAGTTCCATGGATTTATTTGCTAAATGTTCTCTGCTTCCAGCAATTGCTTGGATTTAGCACCTCCCCGCCTGCACTGATGATCTCCTCTTCCCACATCCAGGCTGAGCCAGCACCTTGCTCCCAACAGCTGCCTCTTTACCTGGAATGAAATCATTCCCAGCTCCTAAAAATGAGGCCTGGTTTCCAACAGGAATAAAGACACGAGAAGAGTTTTTGGCTGGAAATCCTCTGGAGCCTTTGGATGGCCTAAGCAGCACTAAAACCAATCATCGACCTGCTGCCAGCTGCCAAAATGATCTAAGGACACAAGATCCAACTTTTCCAGACATTGTTCTGCTCCAAGGAATCAGCTGAAACCTCTCCTGGGGCTGGGGGGTCCTTTCTGAAATAGAACTGAGCTTTTAAAGATGACGAAATCAAATGCCAGGATGGAAAGAAAATTTGCAGCCTGGAAAAAGGCTGGGGAAGGGAAAAGGAAAAAGGAAGCAGGACCCCTCTGGAGAAGCTCCTGCTCCTCCTCAGTGCCCTTTCCCTGCCCTGTGGTGGGAGCCAGATGGGATCTCCTGGGAACATCCCCCAGATCCATCAAAGAGCTGTGCAAGAGCAGGAAAAGGAGAATTCCCTCTTCCCTTTATCCAGCACTCACTACCAGCCAGCAGCCCCTCTCTTCCTCACTAATTCCAAAGAATTATCCCAGTGGGATCTGCCTGAACCCCTCTGGATTTGGTTCTGAGCCTCTGGCACCAGCACGGTGATGCGAGGGCAGCTCCTGTGGATGCTCAGAGCAAACATTCCCCACTTTACAACTCCCGGGCAAAAAGGGGAAGTTATGAAGTTCCTGGGATAATGTGGAACTGGAAGGAAATCCATGAACGAAGCACAAAGCTCTGGATGAGTAATTATCCATCATGAACAAAGCTACACAGAGCATTCTCCTCGAGGACCAGATGTCACCTGCACTTCAGGGCACCGAATCAACCAGGGCATCCAGCCAGAGCCTGAGGAATGCTTTAAACCAGGAAATGTCCATTAAATACGGAAAACAACACAGGGATCATCCCAGCTGGGGCAGCCCTGGGAAACCACAGCCTCGGGACTGTGTGGGTGAACCCTCCAATTTTCCACAGCTACAAATGCTTGGAAAATCCTTCCAAGTGTTCCAATCCATCCCAGAGTGTTTTGTCACCTGTAAAATCTCCCCCTGGTCTCAGTGAGAAGCACTTCGGTCTTTTCTGAAAAGCCTGAAATTCCCTGCGGGCAGAATTTCCTCACAGGAATTCTGGCCAGAAGGGATTTTTCCCTTCCCAGCATTCCATGCTCATCGGGATCACCCTGTGATTTAAAGCCAAGCCTAAGCCATGCCAGGTTCCTTCATTTTAGCACGAAATTAAGTCTTGCTTAAAAACCTCAGCACCACTTTCAGCTTCCCAATGCTACAACAACAATCTCTGCTCTCCAAAATCCCTGAGATTTATCTGATTTGCAGAGGTGGAACTCGCCAGGAGTTTTTCTACCTCAGGAATTACTTTCCCCCTTCTCTAAACTGCCCTAAAAATGAAGTTTCTTCTCTCCAAATGCTCTCTTGCACCATTTATTCCCTGATTCATTTATTCCCCATGTCCTTATTTGCAGTTTCACTCAGGGGAGAGCAAATTCCTTCCTCCTCTGACAAATTCACCAAAACCTTCCCGAGCAAAAAATGCCAAACCCGACAAAAACCGGGGAAAAAACAAAACATTTCTGGGAGAATCCTACCTGAAAAATAGCAATCCAGGCATATCCAATATTATCAAAATTGATGGCCCCGTTGTGGGGGTTCACGTCCCCGGCCATGCACACGTTGTAGTACTGGTTCCAGTTGATGCAGGAATTCCTGCTGGGCTCGGGGCTGGCCAGGCTGGGGCTGTAGGAATCCATGCTCAGGGTGCACTCCACCTTGGACTCCTTCCTGCTGGGAATGTTGGAGCACCTCTGCATCCCGTTCTCCCGGTGCGAGGAGCAGATGAAGGGGTTCTCCTCCGCCTCGTCCGGCCGGTAGTAGGGGTGCAGGAAGGTCAGGTTGTACGTCCTGGATGGGGGGGAAAGAAGGAAAAGGATGGGGAGAAAATGGTTCATCCCTTGTTTTAGCAGCAGGAAAAGGTGCTGGTTGCTGTCCCTTCACCCTTCAGGAAGTTCCAGTCAAGATTCCAGCCCCTAAAATCTAATCCTTTTATACCCTGTAAGGCCCCAGTGATCTCCCAGTGAAGATCAGCCTGAGTTTCCCCAAGCAAACAAAACATGAAATGAGAGGGGATGGAGAGAAAACCTCAGCGGATCAGGTTCTTCCCAAAAATCTGGGGAGTTTTTGGGTTCTCCGGAAGGATTTGAAGATAACCCATCTGATCCAGAGCAGCTTCCCAATAAATCCGCCCCTCAGGGCTGAGGGGGCTGAGCTCTCGCAAGGACAGACCCAGGCAGAGGCCATCTCCCATTCCCTCTGTACTTCCAGGACAAAAGGAAGAGCCCACATTAACGGGAACCACGTGCTTCCTGCAGATCTGATCGGATCGGCTTGGATGAAGCCGATGGCTCTGTCAGAGCCGGGATAAGGAAATGCTGGAATTGCGGCACGCCAGGAGCTGCTTTTGCCCGAGTTGCGTCCCAGACCTGGCACTTTCTGGGCCGTGAGCTCAGCGTTGGTGAGAGCCTGCAGCGCTCAGGGCTCCAGCTGAGAAGCTGCATTGCTCCAGAGCCAACTTCACCCACTGTTTTCCGAGCTCCAGGGATCTCGGGTGCTCCACAATCACCCGGAGATAAGGGAGAGGCAACACACACATTATCAGAGATGTGGGCAGAAGATAACCAGGTAATTCTTCCAGCCAGGACAGCTCTATTTTTATCTCTCCCTGAATGTCCCTATCCAGTGAAGAGATTTGGCTTTAACAAGTGTTATTCCATACAATTGCTCGGAATTGCTGCCCAAAACCCTGGAGCCAAGCAGGAGTTTAAGGAGAGAACAATCGCTGCAGAGCAGAGCTGAGGGGAAATCAGCCCTCAACAACATCCCAGGGGAATTTGGTTCTCTTCCATCATCCTGTTCCCTGAGATGGGCATGGAGGGTTCATCAGCTCTAGAAATGGGAGAGGAAAGAGGAGCGTGTCCCGGGAATCGGGCATCGCTGGCTGGGAATTAATTTGTGTTCAGCAGCTCCTCCCCTCGCCTTGCACATCCCAGCCTCCAGCCAGAACTGTAACATCACCTGCCCTGTCTCTGGGCCTCGGATCCAAGAAAAACCTGGAAGATGTTTTTCCTCCCAGACTGCCTGCAAGCCTTTTCCTTGCCCTCCCACCAGCTGGCTTCCCTGGGAGGAAATTTCCATATAAAACAGGCTGGAGAATGGGCCAAGAGCTGCAGCAGCCACATCAGGCACCAACCAGAGGGGGGGGGGGGGGACGACTGCAGAGGATTGAAACACACCGAGCTGCAGGAAAACTTGGGAAGAGCTGGAGAATCTGGGAAAAGGAACAAGGAGCAGAGAGGAGACACCTGAGAAGTGACTTTAACCCCCAAAAGGCAAACCACAGGATCAACCCCCATCCCTCTGGAATGGTCCTGAGGAGCCACACACAGTTGGACAGGCTCTGAGCATCCCAGGAATCACCGTTTGGGGAGTTTTGGGATGAAGAACGGCTGCCTGAGGACACAGAGCCCCGGGCTGGGGTCTGAGGAGCTGTGCAGAGAAGATCTGGGCACGAAGCATCTGGAGAAGCAGCAGAACGGTGCGGTTTGGAGGCTCTGGGGGGAAAATCCAAGCAGGAAAACAAAGCCCAGCTTGGCTGGGAAGGGGTGGGGGAAGCTGAGTCGGTTCTGCTGCTGCCTGACAGATTCGATCCTCCCTTTTCCTCCTGCCTTTCCTCACTTTTGCAGCTGTCCCCAAATCATTTCCAAACTAAAACTTGTCTCTATGACAGAATCAGTCACCTGGGGGGCAGTTTCTGCCCAACTTTCCCCCCTTCCCTGTCTGCCAGGAGCCTCCATCCCACTGGGAAGGAGCCACTCCTGTAGGATGCTCCAGCACCACCCAGTGAGAGGGGAAGGGACCCAAACTGGCAGCAAACACTGCAAATTTCGGGTCCTTTTCTTAAAACTTCCCTCCCCCCCCCCCCCCTTTTTTTTTTTTCCTGGCAAAACCAAAGAGGGGAAAGAAGGAAAGAGAGCAAGAACGAGAAAAAAAAATGCTGCAGAATGAGGGAATCCCCAACATCCCCCCAAAAATGGGTGAGTTCTTCCAGCAACATCCACCTCCAAGTCTTCCTGACTTCCTTGCCAACAGGTAGAGTCACATCACTCATTAATGCTAATGAACCCACTAATTAGGAGAGCTCTGGGGGAGAGACAGGAGCGGCCAAGCCCCAGGATGGATCTGTTATCTCATGAGAGAGGATTAACACCCCTTTCCCAGCCTTTCCCAGCCCTGCTCCCTGCACAGCCTCTGGATTTCCCTTCCTCTGTCCCTGGGACAACCGAGGGGCAGGAAAATCCATTTTTCTCCCACTCCTAATGGATCATTCTCTGCTCCATCCTCCCCCAGGGGCAGCTTTCTCACCCCGTCCATCCCATGCACACGTCCCAACCACTGGAGCACCGCTGAGCACAATCCTGCCCCAGCTTTGGGGAGCAGAGGAGGGAAGGGAAAAGGTGGCAGGAGCTCAGCACCGAGTGGGATGAATTCCCTGTTTTCCCAGGGAATCCTGCTGAGCAATGCCAGGAGCAGCAATTCAACACCTTCCTGACAAATTCCGAGCTGCCGGAGCCTCCTCCCAGCTCGCACCAGCCAAAGGCAGAACAACCCTGAGCAGCTCCTGAGTTCATCAAGACTGAAAATTCACATTGGACGTGTCCTGAGGCAGCAGGGAAACACAAAGCACCTCACAGCTCCCTCCCCTCCCCGCCTTCCGAGCTGCTGAGTTCCTTGAAAGGCTCCTGGACTGGAAAATGCTGCTCTGCATCCCAACGCACACGGAGCAGCCCCAGGAGAAGAGCCCAGACAGGCTGGGGCTGACCCAATTCCTTGATTTCCACCGGGAGCGGCTCAGGAGGGTGGGAAGGAGCCAGAGGGGGAGATAAATATCCCGGAGATGTCACCCAGGAGCTGCTGGCTCCGCTTGTCCTTCCCACCCGGGCACGCTGAGCCTTCCTCCTTCCCACCAAAAATCCTTGAGGAATTCCCCCTCCAGCTCCCACTGCCCGATCAGAGCAGTGGGATCATCCTGGCACTGCCAGGGAAGCACAGTTCATCCCAGAGAGCATCCCAGGTTTTGAACGATCACTTTGGGTGGGGAGGGAGAGATTCTCCCATGTCCCAATGAGCAGAGCCCCACTTCCAACCCACTCCTGCAACAACCCAGCCATTCCTTCAAAATCCCGACTAAAAATCCTTAAATAACCTCATTCCAGCCCTGTAACAGCACAGCTCCCAAAGGCAGGGAGGAAAAAACCCGGCAGATATTCCCAGTGCACCTCCAGAAAGTCCCCAAATTTCTGTCACAATGAGGGAAACTTAAAAATAGTCACTTTACTCAGAGCTGCTGACTTTCGAGGGGGATTGAAAAGAAAAGGTTTCCATGGGAAAGAAGAATGATGGCAGAAATCAAAGTCAGCCCTTCCACGTGATGCCTCTGGAAAACTGCAGGCCCAGGAACTGCAGGGCAGGACTCAGCAGGGCAAGGCCGGATTTGAAGCAGCTGTTTGTGATTCACTTACACCTCCTTTCATCCAGAAAATTTAGGGTTAGGACCCTTCCTTGCCTCGCTGGCCCCTGGATTTTGTCCAGATCCAGTTTTGGTTTCAGCTGGGAGAGTTTGGCAGCAGCGCCGAGGGGACACCCTCCAATAATTCAGGTTTTCCCTCTCTATGGGGCTGTAAAAGAAATCAGAGCCAGGAGCTCGTGCTCAGCCCCAGCCTGGCTGTCCATCCATGCTCCAGCCCCTCCTGAAGCGTTGGGAAACCTCTGTGCCCAGAGAAATCCTGGATTTCCCATCCCTGGAAGTGTTCAAGGCCAGGCTGGAGCAGCCTGGGATAGGGGAAGGTGTCCCTGCTCACAGCAGGGGCTGGAATGAGAATCTTTAAGGTATCTTCCAACCCAACCCATTCCAGGATTCCATGAGCTGTCCAACAGCAGGAAGATGGAACCCGGAAGTGCTTTCCAGGTCATTCCATGCCTTTCTTCCCTTTTCAATTTGCTGCTGGGCTGATAATGGCCACTGCAGGGCCAAACCACGTCCTGACACCCGGATTGAGAGAATGAGTCAGAAATGCTAAAAAACCCTGGGAATAGTTCCATCTGGATTCCCAAAAATTTCCACCTCGAGCTCCAGTAGACCTGGGATAGCTGGAAATGCAGGGATTGGATCACAGCTGGATTTCTCAGGTCTGGAATTAACGCAGACCAAGAGCCCAACCCAGCAGCACCACTCGGGGTGAAGGTACCAGAGTACCCCACATTTCTCCCGCTGACAGAGCTGGAAGTTGGAATATTCCTCCCCCATGGGCACCCCAGCAACCTCCTTTCCCCAAATCCCCCTGGAATGCTGCAACTTCAATCACAACAAGCCACAGGACTTGGGCAGGACCCCCTAAATTCACCATTCCCGGCTGCTCTGGGGAGAGACCGGGATCCATCCCAGAGGGAAGGAGACGATCCCGGACAAACCCTTTGAAACACGGCTCATCCCAAAACCTTCCTGTGCCTTCCCTGACGAGGAGCAAGGCCCGATGAGAAAATCCTGCGAGGCCTTTGATGCTGCTAATGGCCATTACGTAACTGCTGCTTAATGGCTGTGCTCAGCAAACGCTTCCCCTGTGGTTCATCCTAAAAGCTCCGCTCTGCACAAAATCACGGAGCATTTAAGATCCCGACTCCAAGAGACCGACAGGGGCTCGCTGGAGTTAATTATAGCGCCGGGGCCACCCAAGCAGGGCTGGGACACCACGATTTGGGCTTGGGAATGGCAGCTCAGGGGGGATCACTCTGAGCGCAGAGGGTTTTGGTGAGTGGCAAATTCCTGCTGGGGGTGGCAGGAGAGGGTTTGGAGCATCGGGATGTGGGCGTGGAATCACACTCGTGGCAGAGTCATCGATTTTCCACTCTGCTGGGATGAATAAATGCCACCAGAGCTGGTCCAGAGAACAGGGAAAGGCTCAGGGAGCTGGAAGGGCCAGGAGTGAGCAGTGAGAGGCAGGAGCAGGACCTGAGGGATGAGCCATGCCTGTCTCGCAGACAATCCCAGTGCAGACAGCAGATGATTACCCAGGGATGGAATTACAGGTTCCATCTCCTCTCCCGGAGTTAGAGCTGCCCTGAGAGCTGGGCTGGGGCATTTCCTCACCTCGGAGCCGCCGACAGCTCTGACAGGAGCGTTTGGGAGGATTTTCCCAGGGAAATCTCCCTTTTCCATGCTGGCTGCACTCAGTTTTCATCCCAGTGCTGTGCTGCCGGTGCTCAGGTGCGTCCTCACCTCAGGAAGGGGCAGGGGCACAACAGCCCCAGCTCAAGGAGTGCCCCAAAGCCTGGCATGAGCCAGGAGCCCTTGCAGCTCCAGCAGCACCTCCACGATCCCACTCTGAACCCAGCAGGAAGAGCCCAGGGCTGGCAGCAGGCTCCAGAGGAACAACCAGATGCAGGACTCATCCAGGGAGCTCGGGCAGGAGCCAAAGGCAGCAGGAACAATGACAAGCACCAGAATCCCAACTAAAAATCCTTAAATAACCTCATTCTGAGACTAAGAGCCCTGGGCTGGGCTTAAGTCGAGCTGCTGGGCCTTGGGCAGGGCTGGGGGTCCCAGGTGAGGCTCAGGAGGGCAGTGAGGGTCAATTATCAGAGGGGCTGCTCCACGCAGCTGCCCGGCCTGGGGGAACTCAAAGGAAAATTCGCCTCCTTAAGGTTAGGCTCGATGATCCTGGAGGTGTTTTCCAGCCCTAAGGATCCAGGTGCTGCCCGTTCCCGATGCCTGTCCCACACTGGGAGCTGTGTCCCGGTGATTTGAATGCTTTTCACATCCAGCTGCTGATCTCCAAACCCCAGCAAGGATTTACCTCTGGGTTTCAGCAGCAGCTCCAACTCACCAACCCCCTGCCAGTGTGCTCGGTGACCCGAACTGTTGGGAGAACTGGGAATTCGTTCTAAATCCTCCAATTCCCAGAGTCAGGGATCTCAGGCAGAGCTGATCCAACCCACTCCCATCCTCATCCTGAGGGTGCAGCAGGAAAACACGGAAGAGCCACTCAAACCATCAGGAAGTCGCTGACAAATGGGATTTTTTCAGACAAAAAGCTCCCAGCTGGACCCAGAGCCCTGCTGAGGGCTGGGATCTTTCCAGCAGGGGCTAGAAAGGAAGAAAAAGATGGAGAATTTTTCCTTTTGCTGTACTTACATGGCAAAATTCCTGTCTAGGAAGCACCTGTTCCTCAGCAGCCCCGCCCAGAGCTGGACCCCGACAATCCCGAAGATGAAGAAGACGAAGAAGCACAGGAGGAGGACGTTGCCTAACATAGGCAGAGTGTCCAGCAGCAGGGTCACCAGGATCCTCATACCTGTGGGAGAAGGGAAAAGCGTGTTAGGATAGGAAGAAGCCACCATTCCCAAGTTGGATGCGCAGAAAATTTGGGATGTTGGTGTTTTCCCCCAAAGCCCGAGGCTGGAAAGGGAGGAGAAGATGCCAAAGGCTCAGCAGGGAATGGGAACAAACAGCAATCTGCAGAGGGTGGATCCAAGAGTGGGGTTTTCAGGTGTTTTCCAGAGGGCTCAAGGACACATGAACTGCAAGGTGATTTTTCCTGGAGAAACACTCCTGGGAATCATCAGGCTCCGGAGGAATTGTCAAAATACGGATTTGTAAACACAGCAAACTCCTCTGATGGATCACAGAAACTGTTCCCCTAAAAACCACGGAGCCTGGGGTGGGATGGGAGCTGGGCCTCCACCACAGAGAATTCCTCTTCCATGGAGAACTCCTCTCCTTGCTGGACACAGGGAAATTCTGGAAAGCTGGGAAAGCAGGGGAATTCTGACTTTGAGGGTGGAAAGCAGGATGTAAATGTTCCTCCCTCCAAAGAAAGCTCTGCTCCCTTTCCCTCCTCATGCAGAGGCTGTGGGAGACCTTCCCACTGATCCCACACCTCTCCATGAGCCCTGGGCTCCCCCAGCCTCTGGTGCCAGGGAAATGCTGATTTCCATACCAAATATTCCGTCTCAAACATTCCAACTCGAGGAATGGGAGCCTTTCAGAGCCTCAGCCAAGCCTCGCATTCCCAGCACCTTCCTGGTGGGAGGGTAAGGAGGACTGGGAAAGGAGGCAGGGATGGGGCTGGGACTGGAGGCTGCCCCTCCCACACCTCAGGGCACCTCCAAAGTCGAGGATAAAATGGGAATAAAATGGGAATAACGACTTGGAGCTCATCAGAGGTTCAATGAACCTCTGGGACAGGGCCAAACCATTATTCCAACAGCTGATAACGGATGAACTGAGGAAAAGAGGGAAGAGACAAAGGCAAATCCTGAATTATAGGAGGGAATAAAGCCAAATGCAAGCCTTGGGATCCACAGGGATCAAGTTCATGGCACGGTGGGAATTGTGACTGCTGGCAAGGAGACCCGGCTGGCTTTGGAGGGATTTATCCCACTGAAATCCTCTTCCTGCCTGCCCATGTGGAGCCTTCTCTCCCTGAATATTCCCGGGATGTGCTCTCCATGAGTCATCCCATTGGATCCAGGCACTCACTGTTCCCCAGCAGATTCCATTGGCTTCTCCCGAGCTGTGCCTGACGCCTCTCCCGTAATTCCATGGTGCTGAGCCTGGAATCTGCAGCCCTCGGGGGTGGGCGCTGGGAGCACCAGGGTCTCCAGGAGAGCGGTGTCCGTCCATCCCAGCATTCCCACCCGTCCATCCCAGCATTCCCAGGCACTGCCGGCAGGAGCTGGGATCCCATCACACCGCTCCTCGTGTGGATTTGCCAGCGGAAATCCAAGGGAGCCAAATCCCAGGGAGCCAAGCGGGGCTGGAGCTGCCACCAGCCTGTCAGGCGGCACGAGGGCATCCGCCAGCCCGGCCAAGAATTTCCAGCTAATTAATAATTAGGGATGAGTAACAACCTCTGCATCCAGAGCCTTCCGAGGTCTCCATGCCCAGCTGGGCCTTGGCTCCGGCGCAATTCCAGCTGCTGGCGCCGGATCCTCTCCGGAGAAGAGGCAGCCTGTGCCAGCCACCCCATCCCTGTCCCTGTGCTGTCCCAGTGCCACCCTGAGGGAAGGGACGGAGCAAATTCCATCCTCTGGAGCTGCAGAGGAGGCAGAGGGGGTTTGGGATTCCTGGTGTTTATTCCCAATGTGTCCCATCACACAATCACGGAATACCCCGAGCGGGAAGGGACACACCAGCATCATCAAATCCCACTCCCGGCCCTGCCCAGGAGCAAATCCAACATTTTCCTTGCAAATCCATCTTTGGAAAACAGAACTCACTCAATCCCCATTGGAAAGACGATGCTGGGATCTTCTCCTGTTTTTTCCTCCCCACTCTCCCTGATATCCTCCCTCTTTTTTCCAAAAATGGGTAAAATTTCTCTCCCTGTGCCAGACAATTTTTTCCTGCTCAGCTCCTTTTGGAATTTGGGGTTGTTCATCCTGGAGATGGAATCCGGCTGTTCTCCAGCCACTCCATGGGGTGTCGAGTGTGCCATGGGAAAAGAGCAGCACCGGGGCTGAACCAAGGAGCGGGATTTTCATTCCCATTCCGTGGGATGCCTGGTTGAAACCACACAGCAGGAAAATAGAAATGAAAAGGAGAATAAAAATTAAAAAATTAAAGAAAAAAGATTTTAAAATAAATTAAAACTAAAAAATAGAAGTAAAAATAAAAATTAATAAAAAGAAAAGTAAAAATAAAAATAAAACCAAAAATGAAAATAAAAATGAAAATAAAAATTAAAAAGAAATGAAAATAATAATAATAATACTAAAAAATAAAATTAAATTTAAAAAATAAAAGTAAAAATAAAAATAAACAAAAAAATAAAATAAAAATAAAATAAAAATTTAAAAATTTAAAAAATCTAAAAATAAACAAAAATAAAAATAAAAAATAAATAAAAATAAAGGTAAAAATAAAACCAAAAATGAAAATAAAAAAATTGAATAAAAATTAAATTAAAAAAATAAAAGTAAAAATAAAAATAAATAAAAATTAAAAAATAAAAATAAAACAAAAAATGAAAATAAAATTAAAAAATAAAAAATTAAAATTTAAATTAAAAAAATAAAAGTAAAAATAAAAATAAATAAAAAGAAAAATGAAAAGAAAAAGAAAAAGAAAATACAATTATTAATAAAAATAAAGATAAAAATGAAAAATAAATAAAACTAAAACTAATAAAAATAAAGATGAAAATTAAAAAGAAAACATGAAAATTAAAATAAAAATATCAAAAATAGAAATAAAAAAGTAGACAATTTTAAAAAATAAAACAAAAATATTAAAAAAACCCCAGTGAGCACTTCTGAAAAAATATCCACGACTCCAAGCCCCTGGCGAGTGTATGAATTGCAGGAATTCTGTTTTTCCGGCGCTTCGGAAGGAAGAATTCCTACCAGAAACGATGTTTTTATTGGCCACGGTTCTTCTTTCTGCCCAGACGAAATCATCCCGGGGGTGAATTTATGGTGCCTGGAAGCAACGAGCTGACAGTGCTGGCTGGATCCCAGGAAGAGCCCAGGAATCCCAGGGATGAATCTCCAGGCTGGTTCTCCCTCTTTCCCTGGATTTAATGCCGGGTCCATCTCTTCTGAGCCACCTGGGAATTTTATCTGCTCCACATCCTTGTGGAAAATCCCATTCCCAACTCCCAGAGCTGCGAATGGCATGGATGGGGCTGCGCTGTTGCCACTGCTCAGATGTGCTGGAATTCCAAGGAAATCCCTTGGATGAGCTGTGCCATCCCCATGGATGAAAGGCTGAAAATGTAGCCACAAAAATCCAGGGATGTCCCCATCCCTTCTCCACAGGTTCTGGAATATATCGATCTGAAACAGCAAAATTCCCGAGGTTCCAGGTGCATGGGGTTGGTGTCTCCCAGACAAGTGGAGGCTCCAGGAACGGGGATATTTCTGGGAATAATTTCTAGGAATCCTAATCCTGGCGCTTGCTCAGGGCTCGGGTGGTGGTGTCAGCCCAGGCCAGGTGCTCCTCAGGCACCTCCACTCCAAACTCGCTGGATTTTATCCCATGGAATATTAACCGAACAATGGGGTATTTTCTATCACCTGTCTGTTGGAAAAATGTGCAAATCCCATGGGAAGTGCAGTGAAAACAGCCTGGAAGGCTCATTCCACGTCGGAGCTAAGGGAGACAAGCGTGAGAGCAAAATTCCACCTAAAGCTGGAGTTGTTTGGATCCCTGAAGCTTGGTGTAAATCCTTAAATTCCCCTGGCTGCTGCCCTCAGCCCAGCTGATCCCAGCTTGAGATTCCCACTATTCCATGCGAGCACTGTGAGGGGTTTTGTGGATTTGAAGGAGTTCAGAGGGAGCCTGATCCTCATCCCGGCCTGGAGCGCTCCGAGCCCAGCCGGTGCCAGGGTCCCTCTGCTCCACCCCATTGCAGCGAGGTCCCAAATCCCAGAGGGAAACTTCCCTGGAGCTCCGAATCCCAGAGGGAAGCTCCGTGTTGTGCTTTTCCAAAACCCTGGCAACAAAAGCCCGTTAGGAAAACAAAGCTCCAAAGGGTTCCGTGGCTCTTTTCCGCCTCTCCTTTTTTCGGTCTTGTTTTTCCCTCAGGATGTCACTGTGGAATTCGCTGCTTTTATTCCTTGTTTTCCAGAAAAATCCTGTGGAATTGGAGTTTGGAGAGAAACTCCCGAGGCTCCTGGGTATAAACATCCATCTGCTCCCTCACATTTTCCTCGGAGGGCCTGGAATCGAACTCCTTCTGGGGGAGGTTGTTTGGCTGTCCCTGGATGTGCTGACAAGGAATCCAGGCAGGATGTGGGGCTGGATCACCCCAAGTGCTTTCCAAAAGCACAGGAAAAATCCCTTTTCCCTTTCTGCGAGGATCCCTGTGATTTCCGTGCAATGCTGCTGCATTTGAATTGGACTGGATTTGGGTTGGGAACGGCTGGAATTGCTGTGCAATGAGCACCTTGTGCGGGATGGCTCAGCAGCTGGCAGATTCCAGCAGGGAATTATTCCAGCGGTGTGCCTCGGCTTTCAAATTGGATTTAGAAGCCAAGCAGCTGAAGCCACTTGAAAATGGATTTAGGATCCACTTGAACTTCCTATCGAGGATGATCCCAATTTTGCTCCACACGGAGCAAACCCTCTGTGGGGTTTTAGCAGCAAGGGAGGCTCCTGAGCTGCTAATCCCGAACATAAAGTCATGGAAAGACCTTAAATCGCCGAGGAGGGAAAATGAACCCAGCAGGGCAAGAAGATCCCTCTTGGAAGTGACCTTTTCCCTTCCGTTGGAGGAACACTGTTTACTTTACACCACGAGCAGAGCTGTTTTCCTCAGAAAAGCCACAAAAACATTGGAAAACAGCCCCGAGGGTCAATTCCCTGCTCCCTTGGCCTTTCCTAACACCAATTACGAGGATGACGAGCTCTAACTCGCCATTAAAAACTCAAATCAATTAATTTCCTCTCAGTAGCAGGGGAGCAGATTCCACAAAGCAGAGAGCCAGGTGGGGTGGGGTTATCCCCATGCTTTCCCAGTTTTCCCAGACCAAGCTCAGAAATCCAGGTGGGGTGGGGTTATTCCCATGCTTTCCCAGTTTTCCCAGACCAAGCTCAGAAATCCAGGTGGGGTGGGGTTATCCCCATGCTTTCCCAGTTTTCCCAGACCAAGCTCAGAAATCCAGGTGGGGTGGGGTTATTCCCATGCTTTCCCAGTTTTCCCAGACTGAGCCGTGCCCGGGATGGTGTCACTTACTTGGGACCCTGTTGATGGCCCGCAGTGGCCGCAGGACGCGGACGGTGCGGATGGCGGAGAGGCTCACGTTGTGTCCATCCAGGGAATATTCCATCATCCTGCAGGGAAAACAGGAAAGGGGTCAGGATGGGGATGCTCTGGCTTGGCATGGAATTGGGGTCAGGAAAAGCTTTGCTGCCTGCAAGCCCAGGGGTGCAAATCCGCCCACTCTGTGTTTCCAGTTTTTCCAGCGGATGCAATTCCATGTGCCTGGGAGTGTCCCAGGCCAGGTTGGATGGGGTTTGGAGCAACCTGGGATAGGGAAGGTGTCCCTGCCCATGGCAGGAGTGGGATGGGATGAGCTTTAAGGTCCCTTCCAACCTTTACCGTCAGCACAGGGAACACTTTGGAAAGCAGGATTTTCCACTCAGGATATGAAGGAACATCCAAGGAAACTGGAGAGGGAATCTTCAGCAGGAATTATGGGGACAAGGCAAGGGGGAATGGGTTCACACTGAAAGAGGGGAAATTTAGGTTGGATATTTGGAAGGAATTCTTCCCTGTGAGGGTGGAGAGGCCCTGGTATGGATTCTCAGAGAAGATGGGGCTGCCCCTGGATCACCAGAAGTGTCCAAGGCCAGGTTGGATGGGGCTTGGAGCAACCTGGGATAGGGAAGGTGTCCCTGCCATAAGATGATCTTTAAGGTCCCTTCCAACCCAACCCATTCCATGATTCCATGAATTTGCAGGACAAGGAGCTGCACCCCAGCTTTTCTCTCCCACCGTGACCAAACCTGAATCTCCAACAAACAAACAACGCACAAATAATTTAATTCCATTTGAGCCTTCCGAATGAAGACCATTTCCTTCTTCATTCTTCCTCCCCATTCCCCCAAAACATTTCTGGGAAGGACCTGGAGTCAGTTTTCCTTCTCTTTTCCATCCATGGGTGGCAAACGTGTGCAGAGTTGTTGTTTTAATGGGGTTACGGCCACTTAGCCTGGCTGGAATTACAATTTATGGCTTTCACTCCAGGGGAACGCTTGGAAATACATCCCAAATCCCTCCTGTTCCAAGAACACAACAGCATCCAAAGCATCCCTGCAAGGGAGCTGTTGGATCCCATGGAAAAAGAGGTTTTGCTTTGGGTTTCCAAAGAAACAAACAGATACGGAAGGCCAGAGGCAAGTCTGAGCTGAGCTGCTGCACCCGGGCACTTGGGAAGGGTCAGTGGGAAGAGATTTCCAATGGAATCTGCAGCCAGGATGGAGCAAAGTCCATCAAAAATCCACAGCCAGAGGGCTGAAGGAGCAGCAGGATGGATTTGCGCCATCAGCAGACGGAATTCTGGGATCCTGCCAGCCTTGCTCCCGTTCCTCCCTGCCCGCGTGTCCCAGCTGGGCGCTGCCGGAGCCTTCCTGACCTGTTGGAATCTCTGCCCGGCTCTCCACGGTTTAATTGGGAATATCTGGCTCTCCTGAGGTTTCCCACTCTGCTGGCCGTGTCCTGCAGCTCTTTGAGGTCACCCCTGGCATTTCACTGACATGACTTTGCCTCTTACCCTCAATTTGCCATGCAAAATTCCTGATGATTTGGAGCTGTTTTGGTGATCAACTTCCAAAGATTTTTTCTCCTGGGGGAAGGAGCAAGTCTTTATAAATCAGAAGCTTGTCCATAGGAACTGAGCCAAAACCGAGGAACAGGAGCCACTGAGGACATGGCTGAGTGGTGAAATTGGTGGTGGGGCTGGGTTGATCCATTCTAACCTTAATAATTCCATGATTCCGAGGGCTTGAAACCCCAGGATGGCACAAAGCCAGGGCTTCCATCTGCCGTGTGCTTGCGAAGCTGGAGCAGAGCACTGGGAAGCCTCAGGAAGGACCACACAGTGGGAAAACCTTGGAAATGCCTGTTCCCACCTGCAGGGAGGGATCTGGAGCCAGCTCCAGGTGTTGGCTCCAAATTCCTTGTGGGAGTTGTCCAAGTGGGGTTTAAAGTCCCTGAAGTGCCAATGCCAGGCCCGGCTCTGTTCGCTGGTGTGGGCCCAGCTCAGCACAGTCCGGAGTTATCCAGAGGCTGAGGGAGGGAATCTGAGCGTAACTGATTAGAGTGGGGAACTCCTCATGGAGTGGAAAAGGAGCAGGGAATGCTCCAGGGGGAGCTGGGTTTGTCCTCCAGGAAGCACATCCATAATTAGCAAATTAACGGGACAACTCCCAGGGCCTCACTTTCACTTGGCCCTTGGAGCGGAGCTGATGAAAGATGGATAATCCAAGATCTGAGTTCTGATCCCGGTACTTTGGCTTTCCAGGATACTCCATTGAGGATTTGAAGGAAACACTCAGGGGGATCCACGTTGCCCACCGAAGCCTTGATGGATCCCAGACTGGACTCCCTCCAAGCAGTGAAATTATTGGAAACCTCCATGGAAAAGCCAAAGATTTCTTCGCAAGGCCAAGTGTGGGGTCCTGTCCTCAGATCCCACCTGTAGATCAAGAATCTCTTGGGAATGCCCCACAGAAACCACTGGAGATGGGAATTTTTGGATGGATTGGCACTTGATAGGTGATTCCCTACCCTGAAAAACAGGAGGCACAAGGCTTTGGGATGTCTTGTGCCATCAACAGCTTCCAAACCTTCAGCTGTCGGATCCAAGGCATATCCTGGGAGCTTGGGATGTCTCCAGGGACTGGATGCACCAGGAACCTCTCGATTTCAGCTCTCCTGATGCCGGGGAAACGCTTTCAACTCGGCTGCTGGGCAGACGGAGAGGCTGTGAGTTCCGCTGGGCTTGAAATTTTCCAGGGAACATTTCTCAGGCGAGGAAAACATGAAAGGACTCCGGGAGCTGGGAGGAACTTCAGACACGATCTGTGCTGGAGGCAGGAGCTGTGTTTATTTTGTAGCTTCCCTGCTCCCTTTGGAGCTGCTGTTGAGGCAAATCAGCTCCTCTGAGGAGGCAGAACAGGCAAATGAAGTGCTGCCCATCACTTGTTTCCCTTCTTATCCCAAAAAACCTCGGAATAACTTCAGCACATCCATCCCCTCGCTGGAAAAAGCCTTGTCATTCCAGGGGGGAGTTCCCTGCTAAAAACAGCTCCAGGTTTAGGAGGATTGAAGGGTGGGGGCTTCTCCTCCCCCAGGGGTGCTCCCAGCTCCAGCTTTTCTTTGGGGAGATGGGAAATCATATCCCAGGTACGGCTCAAATCCACCAAAACAAGCTGGAGATAGCCCAGGATCAGCCAGGGAAGGGGATTTTCTTCTTCCTATCTCCAGCCTGAGTAATGCCACACCTGCAGCGGCGCCTCCTGCTGATTTCATCCTCCTCAAACATATCCCAGCCATGGAAGGTGAGGAAAAACCTTGGAAAACTCCCAAATGGCCTCACCAGCCACTTTCCCCCTCATTCCAACAGCAAAATTCCTGCTCCAAAGCTGCCCCTGAGGATGAGCAGAGGGCTCAGCCCTTCTGCCTCCATGGGGTCCTCCAGTCCTGGGGTGGGGGCATCTCTGAGGAGCTGGGGATTTTCTGCTCATCCTCAGGAGAGCTCATCCCGCATATCCAGTGCGGAAAAACACCCTTAGCGTGTTGGTTACAGGTGGCAGAATCCCGATCCCGAGTGTTCCCTGCTCTTCCCCTACCACTCCTCCCTTAAACACTGCAGCAGCTTTATAGGAAAACATAATTAAGGAAAAAATAATTAATAATAAGGGTTTGTTTTTTTTGCTGTCCCTGATGTTCCTTCCCGGGCTGGAACTGCACCCGAGTTCCGAGGAAGCGCCGCTCAGGAGAGCTTATGTTTTATTCAGAGCACTAAAACCATCCCTAATTGTATTCCAGACAAATAACACGGAGCACAACAAAACCCCATTAGTGCAGGGAAGATGGCCCAGCACTAATGGAAGGGGGAAAATGCCCCAACATATTCCAAGGATGTTTTAATTAACCCCAGGTCGGTCATTAGGAACGCAAGAACGCAGAAGTCAGGCAGTAATTAAAGCTTTCCGTCCCTTCCCAGGATGTACGGAGCAGGTAGGAGAGCCTGGGGTATCCAAAGCCATTTATTTATTGGGGGGAAAAAAAAGTCTGAGCTTTGCCAAGGTTTTACTCCACTCCATTATTCCCTGTGGGAGAGAGGGAAGTGGTGTCAAAAGCAACAGGATCTTCCTTGGAGCTGTTTATTAACACATCCTGCACAAACCAGCAGCTCGGGGAGAGGGAATGAATCCAGGAGGAATTGAAGAAAAACCAGGAGGAGTTTACAGGAGGCTTGGAATTTGGGTTAACTCCTGGTCAGCTTTTCCCCCTGGGATTTCAACCTTCTTAGTGGGAGTTTGGGGCTGTTGTTCTCCTTGTTTGCCCCATTCCTGCCTCACTCCGAGGGTGGTACAGGGTAGGAATGGGGCTGAGCTGCTCTGGGGGTTTTATTTGGAGACAACAGCACCGGGACATGTGGATCAGCTCAGGATGCGTTGATCTGACGGACATGAAAGGATTGCTACAAAAACCCCACAGCTCTGCCCGATACTCACAACTCACCCCAAACCCAGCATGGTTTTGGGGTGGGGATTAAAAGGTCTGACTTGGGAGGTTCTGCCTCCCCAGGCATTCTGAAAACCAGCCAGGACAAGGCACGGATGTGGCTCGCTGGGATTTTCCCGCTCTCAGGATAAAGGGATGAGGCGGTTACTGACCCTGCCATGACGATGAAGAAGTCCAGGCGATTCCAGGTGTCCCCAAGGTAACACTTCTGCCCGAAGATGCCCAGGGCCACCATCTTGATGACCATTTCCACGGCAAAGAAGGCGAAGATGAAGTCGTCAAACGCCTGGAGAGCGGGAAAAGAGGATTTGACTCAGTCCTGCTGTGCTCGGAGAGGGAGCGATCCGAGCGCTCCCACCACAGGGACATTCCATGTTCCCTTCACCAAAGTGCCACCTACCAACCCCAAAATCAAAGCTGCAGGGTGGTGGCACCCCCTGGCACAGCTCCTGGCTCATTCCAGGGCTTGGGAAGTGCCCCCAGCTTCTGCTCGTCCACACGAGGATGTCACAGGGCTGGAGCTCTTCGGCTCCGGAGCCAGGCTGGGAGAGCTGGGAATGTTCACCTGGAGAAGGGAAGGCTCCAGGGAAACCTCAGAGCTCCTTCCAAGGCCTAAAGGGGCTCCAGGAGAGCTGGAGAGGAATTTGTCTTTATGAACCAACTTTCCCTTAAGAAACTACACAGGAATTTTGCTCCATAATTTCAGTTCAATTACTGGCACCCAAACGCCTCCATAACGAAGTTCAGGCTTTTCCACCTCATGTTCCACCCTCCAATCCCTCCTGCAGGCTGGGACAAAGCAGGGATAATGGGGATTTTCCAGCCCTTTCCTGCCTAAAACCTGTCAGGAAGTGTCCAAGGCCAGGTTGGATGGGGTTTGGAGCAACCTGGGATAGGGAAGGTGTCCCTGCCCATGGCAGAGGTGGAATGGGATAAGCTTTAAGGTCCCTTCCAACCAGTTTGGGATTCCATGGAGGATCCCAGTGGCCTTCCCGTATGGCTGGAACACCCCGAGGGAAGGAAAGCAGCAGCTCCATGCGGGATCCAAAGGAGCCAAGCTCATCCCACCAGCACGTCGGTGATCCAGGGTCGATGTCACGTGCTGGGAACGAGGGAAGTCATTCCCAGCTTGTGGAATGTGCAGGAAGCCAAGGAGCTGCCCACACAGCAGATGCCCGGGATGTGCTTCCAAAGCTGCTCCGGCGGGCAGATGGCAGCGAGAGGATGCCGGGAGGCAGCAGGGAGGGACGAGGGTCAGGCCCGATGTCCCCTGAGCTCGGGGTGGCCAACGGGGCTGGGGGCTCTGGAAGGGGGAGAATTCCCAAATCCACTTCTCCTGGCATGTGGAGGAGAGCAGGGATGGGCTCATCCCATGTTTTTTGCTCATGGACAAGGGAACGGAGTGACAAAGGCAGTCCCTGGTGCCACACTGCACGGAGCAATCCCAGCAGGAGCTGGCTGGAATGGAACCGACGGAGGGGAGGGAGAGATTCCCCCTCATGGCGTTGGCCGTGGAATCATGGAATGGTTTGGGTTGGGAAGGACCTCAAAGCTCATCCCGTGCCACCCCAGCCAAGGGCAGGGACACCTTCCATAGACCAGCGTGCTCCAAGCCCCGTCCAAGCTGGCCTTGGACACTCCCAGGGATGGGAGTGCAGGAGTTTTGTGGTGTCCAAGGAATCCAGTGGGATCTGGCTTCCCGCTTCTGAGCCCCCCTGCCCTTGTTAAGGAGGGACAGAAAGGATCTTGTTGGGACAGGCCCAAATTAGGCCTCACCCAAAGCAGAGCCCACACAGGCCAGGCTTTGCACGCCTCGGCCTATTGGAAAACCCATCCCTGCGGGAAAGCTTTTCCCGTGGAAAAGGAACACGATGGGGCTCCCATCTCCCAGAGCAGCCACCCCCTGCGTCCCACAAATTGCAGGGATGAGGGATCCTCACCTCCAGGATGGTGCAGCGCTCCGACTGGCATTCCACGTCCTCGCAGGGCTGGAACATGCCCAGGGTGACGCAGTTGAGCAGGATCACCAGCATGCTCACGTGCTCGAACCAGGTGCCACCGGCGTTAAGGACAGCACAGCTTTGCGAGGGGACAGCCCAGGCAACGTCCCATGGACACATCCAAACCCTCCTCCCATCCCAGCCCTTTCTCCCGGGTTTTTCCCAGCTCCCAATCCCGAGTTTTAGCAGGGAATCACCCCACGTCAAGAGAGCAGCACCAGAACGGTGCCCGGTTCCTTGCTGCCATCCTGCTCTCCTTGTTTCCCTCTGGAGTTGTGGGGATGAGGTTCTCTCATTCCGACCCAATTCCCGCATCTCGAGGAGGGACAGATTCCACATCCTGATGGACGAAGGGAAAACAGAGCCAAGCTGGTGGGGCCAAGGATGGGAATGTTGGGATTCAGGATCATGAGTGCACAGAAAAGAAGGAAAGGGCTCCCAGTTGGAGTCTCCAGTCTCTAAAAAAACCCCGTCTTCCTTACGGGATCCACCAGCACTCAATTAACCAATAATTAATTGATCTAAGTAGGAAGTGGTGATTTGCATCAGTGCAAAATAGGCCCAAAGTTGCTGTTTGCAATTAAAAATCCCACAAAAAGACGGAATAATTCCATAAATTGAGCAGGAATGAGAGAACTGTTCCCAGGGAAAATAACTGAAAACATCTGGATGGGAATAAATGTTCTTTGCTTCCAAAGCCACACGTGGGGGAGGCAGAGAGAAGCGCAGGCACTGAATTGTTTCTGATAACAGCAATTCTCTTTGGGAACCTGGATAAAAAACCCTTCCATGTTGATTCCTTAGGAATATTTTATCCAGGATTTTATCAGTTCATGATAAAATTTATTCTTTTTCCAGGGCTTCAGTCTCAAACTGGTTTTGCCCATTCTTATTTATCCAGAAGGGGGGAAAAAAAGGTAAAATCAGTGGGGTCAAATCCTGCAGATCCCTAAAACCTGATCCCAATCCAGTTCTCGTTTTAGAGGGGCTTTAATTGGAAAATTCCGAGCTGGGAAAACCTTGGAGTTGGGAATGAACAGGGCAAACTTGGAAACACGCTTGTCTAAGATGGAAATAAATGTAGGAAATCAGAGAAATAAAGGAAATAAAATTCCAGTCCCCACGGGAGTGAAGCAGGAGAAGCTCCTGATGGGATTTTTCCATTAGGAAAATTCCCATGCTGCAATTCCAATGTTGGTTTAATTTCTCCCTCCCTCCAATGATTTCTTCCTGATTTTTCCCATCTTTAGGAGCTGTTTGGATGCTCTTCCCTCCTCCCTGACTGGAAGCACAGGGACAATCCCGCCCCAAATCAGACCCAAAAAACCCCAACCACGGCCACTCCCAATATTTGCATGGAGTGATGGGATCCATGTGAAATTCCCTATAAACAGGGCTCCCGTGCTATTCCCAAGCCTCCTGTGACATTCCCAGGGCTCCTGCAGTTGCATAAATTTCCTTTATTATATTTGCAGGGATTTTTCCCCCCCCTTTAAAGTCCCCAAAATCGGAGCCTGTGGATTTGGAACCATTCAAAGGCTCTGCTCAGCTCCCCGGAGCTTTGATCAGGTGCTTTGCTCATCCCACCTCCAAAAAATTCCTTTTTTTCCGTCTTCCAACTGATTTAAAAGTGCTTTTTATGGCTAAATAATCACCAGCAGGAGAAGAATCGTCCCTGGATTTGAAATCAGTGCCTTAATTCCTTAAAAACAGGCAGAGCCAGCTCCATCCCTGTGACTCCAAAGCTGGAATTTGGGGGGTTTTAGGGTGGCAGAGGAGTGGTTTGGATTTTCCAAGAGAAAAACGAAGGCTCTGCCACAGGTTTGTGGTCATGGATGTTTGGAGGGGAAAGGAAAAGGGGGGAAAGGAAAAGGGGGGAAGGGAAGGGGAAGGGGAAGGGGAAGGAGAAAGGGAAGGGGAAGGGGAAAGGGAAAAGGAAAGGGAAAAGGGAAGGGGAAGGGGAAGGGGAAGGGGAAGGGGAAGGGGAAGGGGAAGGGGAAGGGGAAGGGGAAGGGGAAGGGGAAAGGGAAGGGAAAGGGGAAGGGAAAGGGGAAGGGAAAGGGGAAGGGGAAGGGGAAGGGGAAGGGGAAGGGGAAGGGGAAGGGGAAGGGAAAGGGGAAGGGGAAGGGGAAGGGGAAGGGGAAGGGGAAAGGGAAGGGGAAAGGGAAAGGGGAAAGGGAAGGGGAAGGGGAAGGGGAAGGGGAAGGGGAAGGGGAAGGGGAAGGGGAAGGGGAAGGGGAAGGGGAAGGGGAAGGGGAAAGGGAAGGGAAAGGGGAAAGGGAAGGGGAAGGGGAAAGGGGAAAGGGGAAAGGGGAAAGGGGAAAGGGGAAAGGGGAAAGGGGAAAGGGGAAAGGGGAAGGGGAAAGGGGAAAGGGGAAAGGGGAAAGGGAAAGGGGAAAGGGGAAAGGGAAAGGGGAAAGGGAAAGGGGAAAGGGGAAAGGGGAAAGGGGAAAGGGGAAAGGGGGAAGGGGAAAGGGGAAAGGGGAAAGGGGAAAGGGGAAAGGGGAAAGGGGAAAGGGGAAAGGGGAAAGAGGAAAGGGGAAAGGGGAAAGGGAAGGGAAAAGGGAAGGGGAAGGGAAAGGGGAAGGGAAAGGGGAAGGGAAAGGGGAAAGGGAAAGTTGTGCTGCTTTTGCAGAAAAGGTGGAAAAGGTGGAGGAAAACCCACTGTGGGAAGAGTTTTGCTCTGGATGGAGAACAGAGCAGAGGAGGGAAGCAGCTCCCACTCAGGGCTCAGATTCCCAGGGATGCTCCCATCCTCCCTCAGCCCCTCCAGCCCAAATTCCCCTCCTGCACCTCCGGCTCCCTCACAGGCATTCAGTTCCTGCCCTATTTAGTTCCCATCGGATTAATGCCAGGGAAATCCCTAATTGGAGAGTGGGATTACTCCCAGAGCTCTGCCCTAATGGGGCCGAGCTCCCTCCCGGCAGAAATTGAACGGAATTTCAGTTCACTGCCCCTTCCTTACCCCTGGATCTGCAGGAGCCTCAAAATCTGGGATTGAGTCCCTGATTTCCTGCTTTTCCAGAGCCCCCAAAAGCCATCCAGGCTCCAGCAGCCCCATGAAAATGTCCCAAAAACCCCCCCTGGGTGGGGGGGGGGGGGGGTGATGCTGCTTGGCAGGGTGGGATTATGGAGCACATTCCCAGCGTCCTTCCTGGAGCCTGGAGCGGCTCGGAACATCCATTGAGGATGAAAATCCAGTTCTGGTAGGATGGGAAAACACCCGGAGGAGAAAAAGTGAGGAAAAGGTGAAAAAAATCCTGGAGCAGCACAAAGAGCAGGGAGGTGACTGGAGCCAGAATTCCCACAGAACATCCTTGTGGATGTTCCCACAGCAATTTTCCAGCTGTTTTCCAGCCAGGAGGTCAAGGAAGGTGAGGGATGGCACCCATCCTGCTGGCACCGGGATCCTCCCGGCAAATCCCCTAAAACCGTGACTCCGCAGAACCGGGAACCGGCAGTTACCATGGCAACTCCCGACTCCTTGGAAGGGGAAGGATCCAAAAGGGGGATCCGGCAGAACAGCTGGAAGCAGAGAGGACTGCAAAGGGTTTGCTCCGTATTTCCCTCTCTGGCAGAAATTCCAGGGAAAAGACACCTCAGAACATCTGGGCCAAGCTCAAATTCCCAGATTCCCTTCGGGAAGGAGCAGCAGAGCCCAGGGGCTGCTCCCGGTTGCCTTGAGGGATTGACTTAAACTAAAACCTAGTCCTGAGTTTAAATGTGGCACCACAAAACCCAGGCTCTCTCTGTGTGGAGAGTTCCTGTTTCCAGAAGAGTTTCATGGCATAAAATGGGCTGGGTTGGAAGGGAATTTTAAAGCTCATCCAGTTCCAATCCCGACACCTTCCACCATCCCAGGCTGCTCCAAGCCCTGTCCAACCTGGCCTTGGACACTCCCAGGGATGCAGGGGCAGCCCCAGCTTCTCTGGGAATCCGTGCCAGGACTTCCCCACCCTCACTGTAAAACCCTTCCCCATCCCTGCAATGCTGGGAGGAGATTTCCTGCTCTGCAGGTCAAAATCCTGATTTCAAATCTAAAATTCCTCTTTAATTGAAAAATGGGAGAAAAATTCCCTGCCTGGGAATTTCTTCCTTGGCCGGAAGCTCCATCCTCAATATCCCTTTATCAATTCCCTCAGTACAGACCAGGCTGCCAGGCCTCATCCTGGATCTTTCCCTTTGAACCGGTCACTTCCCAACTCCAAAGAAAGCAGCGGAACCTGCTGGGATGTGGAGGCTCAGCCATCCCGGAACTCAGGCGGTTCCCTCCCCGTTTGCATGGAGATCATCTCCACCATCCATCCCTCGAATCCTACAAATATTCCTGCAGGAAAATGCTGGGATGGCATCACCACTGTGACAAATCCACCGCTTTCATCCCCTGCCTTGGGGTGAAGGATCCACTGCCCAAATTCCCAGGTGTTCCAGAGGGATCGGCCTCAGCTTCATTCAAAAATTCCCTAGTTCTCATTCCGTGTTGGAGAGAGGCCGGAGCCACAAGCCTGGCACCCAGGAACTTAACACAAAAAGATCATGGCACTATTTTCCCAGTTTCCCATAATCCTATTATTTTTAAACCATTTAAGGGATTTTGGAGACTTTACCCATTGTTTTCCACTGCCAAATCCAGTGGGATTTGGCAGCATCCTGGTTATTATGGATCTCCACCATCCATCCCTCGAATCCTACAAATATTCCTGCAATAAACACAGCAGAAACTGTTGGGATGTCACAAATCCACCGCTTTCATCCCATGCCTTGGGATGAAGGATCCACTGCCCAAATTCCCAGGTGCTCCAGAGGGAGCAGCCTCATTTAAAAATTCCCCAATCCCAATCCTCATTCCATACTGGAGAGAGTCAGGAGCCACAAGCCCGGCACCCAGGAGCTGAGCACAAGAAGATCATGGCACTGTTTTCCCGTTTTCCCATAATCCTATTATTTTTAAGCCACTCAGAGGATTTTGGAGACTTAACCCATTATTTTAACCCCTGGGATTTGGTGGGATCTGGGTTATTATGGATCCATCCCTGCTGCACCCGAGGCTGAGGGAAAACCCAAAGCCGTAAATCCCAATTCTAGTTCCAAGGAAAAACCAATGTTTCCAGGAGGAGCAGCCAAGGGAATTTCAGTTTGTGGGGTTTAAGATGTGAGTGATGCCCTAAACACACACACACAGAGCTCCTGGGAATTCCACAGCATTCCAGGGATGTGCTGCTCCTCCGAGAGCAGCGGGATTGGGGGGTGATTTGGGAAGGAAAGGAAGGGAAAGGAAAAGGGAAAAAGAAGGGCGGAAAAGTGGAAAAAAGGGGGGAAAAAAAGGGGGGGAAAGGGGGTGGAAAAAAGCGGGGAAAAATGGGGAACATTCCCAATGATCCCTCCCAGGGTTACTCAGGGAGCAGCAGAGAATGGATTTTGCAGCCGTAATTGAGGAGAAGGGGAAGCAGGCACTGTCTGGCCCCAAATTTCGGGAAGGGGCAGCGGGAAGGGGGAGCTGGCAGCATTCCCAGCTCCGGACTGGAGGTGGATCCGAAGCAGCCACACATTCCTGCCTCATTTTCCAACATCTGCTCCAGCCACGTGCTGAGCTGGAGGAGACAAATCCCTCCCAAAGCCGGATCCAGACAGGGAATGCCCTTTTCACCTCAGGGATGACGCTCCGAGCTTCCAGGGGAACTCTCGGCTTGGCTGGGCCCTGCCACACTCCAGGCACTCCTTTCCCAGCTTTTCCCCAGCCTTTTCCCTGGCTCTGGGATGTGCAGAGCCTCGGTGGAGCCGTGGCTTTTCCAGCTGGTCCTGGAGTGGAGCCACGGCCGAGCCCTCGGTGCTCCCAGTGGATCCCGAGCTGGGCTGTTCCTGGGAATGAGCAGGGCTAAAAGAGGTCACAGGGGGCAAAAAAAAAAAAAGGGATTTTGGAGCCTCCCAAGCTTCTGTTCCCTGCCTGAGCATCCCGGATACCCCCAGGACACATCTGGATCTCGGGGTGTCTGTGCGGGGCCAGGAGCTGGATCCTTGGGAATCCCCTCCAGCCCAGGAGATTCCAGAATTCCATGAACATTGAGTTTTAGGAATATTCCATCCAAAATACGATCCTACAACCCTGGAAGTCCCCATGGCCTGCTCCCTCCATGCTCCCTTTTCCCAGGACAGGTCCTGGGATTTTTTTTGTTTTCATTTTCATTTGGATTCAGGTGGGAAAACCTCAGTGCCATTCCCAAAGAGCCGAGCGCTTTGCAGCGGAATCTTGGGATGGATTCCCATAAGCAGCAGCATCCATCCCTGCCCGGTACCGCTCGCCTATCCCAGTCCTGCAATTCCATGGATTGACCTGCTCTGTTTGGGGAGCGTCACTGGGAGAGGAAAGACGGTTTGGACTCGGTTTATTTTTTCCCCCTGACTGCAACAGTGGAAAAAAGAGGGAAAACTAAAATCCAATCCCCAATCCAAGAGTTCCCACTCCACTCGGGATCCCTGGCACATTCTCCCGATGAATAGAGGCAGTTATTTTTTCAGGATAATTGAGGCAGCTTTGATTCCAGGGGCAGCTTGAGCTGATATTTAAACGAGCTCAAAGTTAAGCTGAGCTTTATTCTCAGCTGGGATTTTCAACTTGGCAGTGCAAGAGCTCCCCAAATTCCCGGGAGCTCAGGAAGGACCTCAAGGCCGGAGTGACCTGGGAGCTGCTCTGGGATTGGGAAGGGGATGGAGAGGCCACGCAGGGTCCCTGTGCCACATTTTGGGGACAGAGGTGCCACTGGGATCATCCCAGTGCGGCACTTTGGGGTTTTCTCCCTCCCCAAACCCTTCGTTTTACGCTGAGGGGTTGAATTTCCCTGGATAAATCCAGCTTGGATGCAAGCCTCGTTTTTTCCACTCCGTTTTCCCATCCTGGATTAGCTGGAAAGGACTGGACACATCCCACGAAAGCTTGGAGGAATCCCAGGGAATACCAGAGCAGCTGATCCTCGGCCCCAAAAGGGACATGGGGGATATGGGGCACCCCAGGTGTGGGGTCCCACAAACCTTCCACCAGGAACACCAGGACACCACTGAGCCAAGGAAATCCTAAGGAGCTGCTGGAGCTAAACCACCTGGAATTCCTGCCTGGGGCTTTGTTCCTGGATAAAAAAAGCCCTGCTGGAGGTTCCCCAGGGATTCCCAGGTTCTTCCTCCTTCCCTCAGGCTGAGTTGGGGATGGCTGAATCCACCCAGGAGCTGTGACACATCCCTGAGCTGTCGCACTGTAATCGCAACATAAACACATTCCCACACATCCCAGAGACGTTCTCCGTGGATTTCTATCCTGGGAATTCCCAGCCCGGCTGCTGTGGGATCCCAGACAGTCTCACGATGTTTTATGGCTGCTCTGCGTGAGTAATGCACCTCCCTGCACCTCACCCCGAACGCTCTCTCATCCTCTCCCCATGCTTCTCCTCCCTCCGGATTTATTCCCTTTTATCCGAGCTCTGCCGGGATGACAAATCCTCAATGCCAAAGGAAATGAGGCACAGGCAGATGCAACACGGCTGAGATAACAACGGATCCCACATCCAACTGACCCCAAAAATAGGGAATTGCTCCTGAATCTCCTCCCAGGAGCTGCTGCATACAGGAATTTGGGGATAAATCCCCGGCAGGCAGGACTGGCAGGGGTGAATCCCTGGATTCCTTGCTGGAGCTGAATCTTTGGCAGGTTCCAAGAGGATGAAGGGCAAATGAGTATCAGAAAAGCAAGGATTGGGATGATTTTGTAGCAAACCTCTGGGATATGGACCTTATGGGATATGGAGCATCCAACCAGGATCCTCCAGTCCAGCTGTGCATGGATCACACGTGGATTTAAGAATTCTGTCACCAGGAGAAGTCCATGGACTCCCCCCTCCCTCTGCTCCACAGCCTGAAAATGTCCCACCAGCAGCATTTTGGATCCCTGGATATCTCCAAATTCCATGGAAAACACCCCCATCGGTGCCTCTGGGAATGCAAGGCCTCTCTCCTGGGAGCCTCCTCATGCAGAGCCCTCCTGGAATTCTCTCCCACCCACCCAGGGACTGGAATCCCACTTCCACATGGGATGCCCAGCAGCTCTGGGATCAGGATGCCACAGTGGGAAGAGGGAGAAGTCCCGGGAAGTGACTTTTGCTGCCACCTGTGACCCCAGAGCTGTCCTGGGTGGCCCCACCAGGCTCCGGAAACCAGGAGAAGCTCCCACCAGCCTGGAATTTTCCCTCTGCCATCTCTTCCTTCAGCCTCCAACTGGAATATCCCCCAAATAAATACAAAAACCATCTCAAGGTGCAGCAGGCAGAGAGGAAGGAGCAGCGCTGGCATCCCTTTGGATGAGGGAAAGGAGCCAATTCCCAGCAGATTTTCAGGCCACACAAGGCTCGGACGTGGAGTTTCCAACCCAAACTTCCTGGTTTGCAGCTGGGAAGCAGCTCCAGGAAAAGCCAGTGGGAAGAAGCAGTGAGAAAAGAGGGATGCACATCCCACTGAGGTCCTAGTCCTTGTTTCCCACTGCTCCAGGTGAGCAGGGACAGGCTGGGGAGCCCAGCATGAGGAGGGGAATCTGGGATAAAGAGATGGGATTTCCTGGAGACGGGATTTCCTTCCCAGCTTTCCTGCAGCACAATTCCCAAATATCCGTGTGGCTGGAGATGCCACCAGGCGCTGTCGCACGCACGAGTTCAGCCAGGCCATAAATCACCCACATTCCCACCAAGGCTCCTTCTTTCCATCTAAAATCCATCACCCCAGCAGCTCCTCCCCAGTGAGCACCAGTAAGGCCCAGTGGCTGCTCCCAGTGCTGCTCCCTGACCCAGCCCCACCCATTCCCACTCCAGGCTGACGTGTGGAATTCTCCAGATCCTCCCGGAAAGGCGTGGAGCAGATCCGAGCTCTAGCCCAGCCCTTATTCCAAGGGATGCTCTCACGGAGCCGAGCTCCACAAGGAGCGGATTTGTAAACAAACCACCTGAACAAAAGGCTCCCAAAGCTTGGGATTAATGGAAAAATCACCGGGCTGCTTTTTTTCCCCCTTTTCCTTTTCACACAGCGAGAAAAGAAAGCTCCCGGAAAATTCCCCCCGCAGCGTTTCCAACCCAAACAAGCGACGCTGCGGTGCCACGTGAGGAGCGAGGAGTGGGAGCTGCAAAGAGGTGACAAAATCCCTTTTTCCCACCCTTTTCCCAAGCTCTCCTACCTCAGAGCCCTCAGAATCACCAGGATTCCCTGGCAGGAGGTTCCCGGCCCTCCCAGTGCTGCCACAGGAGGAGCAGAGCACGGGGGGGGATGAGCAAGGAAATCTGGGGTTGGATCCAGGAGGAATTTGGGAGAAGCTTCTCGCTCTCCCTCCTCCCACTAATTAAGGCCCTGCTCGTTAGGGGTGGCTCAGGGAGCTGCAGCTGGCCCAGAGCTGCGAAACCCCAAAACATCATTTGTAAATAGCTACAGAATTCCAGGGATGCTTGTCCTGGAGAGCAACAGGTACCTGGGTGAGCCAGGCTTTAAACTGGGATGGAAATCCTATGGATTTGTCCCATCTTCCCATGTTTTTGCCTCCTGAGGGTGCTGCAGGGAACAGACTTTTGCTCCAAGCACTGATGGGTATTTTAATGTTGAGCTGCAACCCTGGGTGATGGCATTTAGGGCTTAGTCCTGGCTCAAGCACATCTGGAAACCCAACCAGAGCTGGCCCAAATCCAGCAGAGCACTTAAACCAACCTTTTCCTGAGGATTTCACGCAGGTCTGGAGCGGGCAGGGCTGGAAACGGAAGGTGAGGATGAAGCAGCAGGAGGGGAGGATGTGATGGGGGCAGGAGAGGAATTCCTGGGAAGGAAAGAAGGGCAGGAATTGGTGGAGAAATTGAATTTCTCATGTTCTGCCAGGGCACTTTTTGTTATCTCCATTTCCTCCTACAAAACACCGCTGGGGGCTGATTTCCAAGAGGGAATCACTCCAAGCTTTCAGCTGGAATTGGGGAATTCTGCGGCAAAGAGACTTTGCAGGAAGAACAACCCAAATCGGGTGGTTTTTCCCGCTCAATGACAGAGCAAAGCTAAAACAAGGCTGGGAATCAAAGCTCCGGGAATCCCAGGACTCGCAGAGCTCCGGGCGGGTTCCAGGCTGAGCGATAAACACGAGCTCAAATCAGCAATTCCCACCTCAGGCTGAACTTTCTGGAGCTGTCTGTGCCAAACTCCTTTTCTTGGATACAAATCCAGACATAAGTCAGGTATAAATTCATTTCCAAGCACAGCCAGGCTGGGAAAAATCCGGGCAGACAGCGGGATGAAGCTGCCAGGGCAATCCTTGGAAAAAGGCTTTGTGCTGCTCCTCGGGGAGAACGCGTCTCATGGATTGAATTCCAACGTACCCCGTGTTCCAGTCATTAACTGCGCGTAATAAATCCAGGGAATGCCTCATCCCACTTCTCGAGGTTAATTCTGGGAGGTTTGAGCTGCCGGGATCCAAGGTTTGGAGCTCGTGGCAGACATGGTGCCTGAATTTTCCTCTCGGAATTCCCACCTACCTCCAGCCCCGTGTGCCGCATCTGAGCTGCCCCAGGAGTTTTCCCAGCCTGGATTCTCCCAGAATCAAGGCCATTTGGAAGTGCAGACACCAGCACACTTCAGGCTCTTTGGAATTTTTCCTGTGTGGCTCCTCTGGATTTTTCCAGGAGCTCTGGCTCATCCAGCCTGGATAAGGCGAAGCTGCAGAGCTCTGCCCCGATGAAAGCCCTGAAGGGCCCAAAACTCATTTAGCAGCATTAATTGCGGCCCTAATGAACGTGGATCCTGCCCTCACTGGGCTTTTGAGGTCACTGCTGTCCCTACAGACTCCGGGTCGGATATTCCAGACTGGTTCTGGATCCAGGAGATGTCTCTGGAGATGTGGGATGGAACAAGACAATTCCTGTCTCTGCCACTGCTCCATGGCATCCAACAGTGAATCCAGCCTGTCCCCAGGAGCTTCCCGTGTCCTTCTCCATGCCTTGGACAAGGTGGGAATGGCCACAGCCTCCTCCTCTCCCGGTTTGAACAGCGGGACTGGACTTCTCCATGTTTCCCATTGCAAATTCCAGTTTGGAGAGCAGGATCTCCACATCTCCTGTACATCTCAAGGGCTTCGATCCCGAGCCTGGTTGCGTCCAGCCCAGAGAATCCCGGGATGGTTTGGCTCGGAAAAGCCCATCCAGTGCCACCCCTGCCACGGGCAGGGACAATTCCACTATCCCAGGTTTCTCCAAGCCCATCCAGGCCTTGGACTGATCCGTTCAAACTGCCCAGTTCTCCTCCAGCTTCCCACCACACCCATGGGATCCATAAACCCATTTGCAACCATGAATCCATCAGAAAATTCCCAGACCTCAAGCAAAACCCAAACCCTACAATAACAGCATCACCACCAACAGAAGAAGCAGAATTCTTCCCAAAAGATTCCTCAGATCCAGCTGCAAGCAGCAGGAACCCCTCAGCACTCCATGGGAATTTGCCACTGCTTTTTCCAGCTGTGAGTTAGATCCCAAAATCCACTTTTTTCCACCTGGGATGCTGCAGTGTCTGTAAGACCAAGCTTGGCATGACTGAATCCCTGTATCCCTCGATCCCTGCCGTGACCCGACGCTTCCCAGTTGATGTCAGCTGGAATTTTCCGGATTGTCCCTCTCTGACTGTGCCAAACAATTTCCCCAGCAATCAAAATATTTTGCTGTCTCCAGATAGAGTAAAAATAACCCTCAATTCCCTTCCCAATTAGTCGAGGGCTGGAATGTGCAGCTAATTGGGCCTTTCTTGCCTCAAATGATCTCTGGGAAGCAGCTCAGTCCCATGGAAGCACCGGGCAGCACAGCCAGGACGGGATAATGGGGCAGCTCATCCTGGAGGGGTCTCACAGGGAAGGGAAAAAGGGATTTGAGGGGAAAAATGGGAGAGAAAAAGATGGCAAGGGCTGGAAAATCATTGGATGCTCCAGCTCTAAGGCACGTGGAGGAATGGATTGAACTTGGAAGGAAAGAAACCCAGGGAGATAAAAGAACATTTCCTCGCGGATTAGAACCCATTAATTGCAACAGATCTAAATTTGGGAATTAGCCTTTTGTTTCCCAAGAAACCCTTGGAAAATATTGATAGGGCCAGTCTCAAGTGGCCACTGCGGAGTCACTCGGTGTCCCCTGGGTGGCTCGGTGCCAGCTCAGGAGGTGCCACCCACGCTGCCTCCCGGGCACCCGCCAGCAGCACTGGCTCTTCCTTCCCTGCCTGTCAGCTCCTCTTTTCTCTCCGGCTGATGAATAATGGGAATAAAAACCAGGAATAAAAGCGGCGTGACAGTCAATTACTGCCTGTGATGAACCACCCCGGAGCAGCTCCTGCTCCGAGCGCCGCTGGATGCTCCCGTTAAACAAATCCGTCCCTCCGGAGCGCGGGGTGGACGTGTAAACAGGGAAACAAAGGAGCTGCTGATTTATTTCCCTGTTTTCCTACGGAATCGCAGCTTCCTAAATGTTAACGAGCCCACAGCACAGCACTGCCAGCTGGATTTGTAGGGAAGCCTGGAGTATGGAGTGAGTGTGGATCTCCTCAGTGGAGGTGTTGGATGGAGGGGGAAGGAGCTGCTCCAAGGGCCACCCAAAGGGCAGGAACTGGGACAACTCCTCGGGATGAACCCAAAACAAGGAATTTCGGCAAAGCAGCGCTCAGGTGGTTGTGGTTTGTTGGAATGGCATTTTACGGGATATTGGGACAAATCTGGCCGGGAGAGCTGTGGCTGCTCCATCCCTGGAATGTCCAAGGCCAGGTTGGACAGGGCTTGGAGCACCCTGGGATAGTGGAAGGTGTCCCTGCCATGGCAGGGGTGGCACTGGGTGATTTTTAAGGTCCCTCCCAACCCAAACCATTCCGGGATTCTCTGAAGGCCTCGAAAGGCCTGATAATAAATCAGACAAAAGCCCAGACTCCAAAACCCTCTCTGCACTGGATTTTCGGGATTTCTCCAATCCAGCTGAGGTTCAGCCATGACCCAAGGGAGGAGCACAGTGGGAATTCCTGCTTCCCTCTTTCCAGCCCAGCTCCTGCATGGAGAATCCCATTTGGGGTTTTCCATCCTGGCACAACCCCACCCTGCTGAGCAAGAGCCACACCCTGGCATCAGCATGGCAAAAACATTCCCAACTTCCTGAGGCGCCAGAGAGCTGGGAAGGGATCCCTGGGAATGCTGAGAGAGGAGCATCCCTCTCCTCCCCATCAATCCCATGGAGGCAGAGCTGCCTCCAAATCCCCATTATCCCTCCAAATCTCCATTATCCCACGCAAATGTGGCTGTTCCAGCTCCATCAAAGTGTCAGGAAGGAAGATTTGATGGAATTGCATTTGCAGCAGAGCAGGGACAGCAAGGGCCGGCGCAGATATGGATCCGCTTCCCATCTCCTGTGCCTCACCGGGGCTCAGCAGTATCCCCACCTCTCCCTTTTCCATCTTTTCCAGGGATGGTTCCTTCAGAGGAGCTCAGGAGATGCCAATTAAACCTAAAGACTGCCTGTGCTTCCAGAGAGCCCGGAGAGGGAAGGGCAGCAGGAGGACAAACTGCTCCACTTCTGGATGGTGGCCCTGGAGATCACCTTGTCCCGTTCTCCCCACCAGGATGGAGCTGGTTTTAATTAAAACCCGGGAAGGGGGTGCTGGGAAGATGTGGCTGCACTATGGAAAGGGAATTTTTGGCTCCGAGTTTTTCCCCCAGGGAATTTGTTGCCCTGAAACCTCCAAAAACAGCTCAAGTTCTCAGTAAACCTCAAGTCCAGGTTGCCTTTAGGACGAGCCTAAATCCCAGAATCAACAAATCAGAGGATTCCTAATATGGGGCCCAAAGCTGAGCTTTGTCCCCTGAGGTACAGAGCAGAAATCGCTGCTGAGGGAAACACAGAGCCCTCCCACAGCTCCCATCGATCCTTTGGGAATATTAACATTAATAATTAACCAAGTCCTTATGTCTCCTCATCCCCTTCAGGGCCTCGTCCGTGGCTGGCAGGTTTGAGAGGGGCTGTGAGTGACAGAACGGGGACATTTGGGGACAACGCTGGAATAAAGAGATGAAAGCGTCCCGCTCCTTCCTTTCTCCAGCTCCTGATTTATTCTGCTCCCACTTTTATTCTGTTTTCCCGTCTCCGTGCAGCTGTTTTTCCACGACAAAGTTGCCTCTTCCCCAAAACACAGAAACACGAGGCCCCTTTGAATTGGGACTAAAAACCCTTTGAAGGTTTAAAAAGAAAGGAAAAATCAAGGAAAAAGCCAAGGTTTTTTTTCCCTCACGAGTGGTCCCAGCACATTCCATCTCGGATGGAGGCCATGGTGGAGAGGGAATATGTTGATGTTGGGAAAGTTGTGCCAAAGGAGATGTGGCTGCTGCGGGGTGGCCAGGGAGGAGCTGTTTGTTGGTTTAGTCTGAAGAAATACCTTGAAAGAGTAAAGCCAGACTTAAACTAAATCACCACAGGGTAAACCAGGCAGATCAGGGGGCTGCTGTGCCTGAGGGAAATGAGGGATTCCAAACCTGTTCTCCCTCTTTCCAGGCTCCAGAAAACACAGAGCACACCCCGGTTCAAAAAAATCCATCCCTGGAAGTGTCCCTGGCCAGGCTGGAGCACCCTGGGATGGTGGGAGGTGTCCCTGCCATGGTGGGGGGGGGAAATGAGATGATTTTTAAGGTCCCTTCCAACCCAAACCATTCATGGAAAAACTTCCAGTTTATCCAAAACTAGTTGCAAAAACCCCAAAGAAACCCCATAAAATCTGTCAGCTTCGGATGGGACACGAATTAAAGCACAGAGAAACCCCCCAAGCACCCAGGTTTGGGTGCAGCAATCCCATCAGAACATTCCCACCCTCCCGATTTCCGGAATTAAAGTGGGATTGCCCTGTCGTGGTGAGAAGAAAGCCTGATACCCTCTGAAGAAATCCCAGGAATATTTGCAAGGAGTTCGTGCCTACGGAGCCATTCTCCTAAAAATACTGGGAGCGTTTTGACACCGAGCGGTGCCAGAATTCCCCCAGGCCCAGGGAAGCAGATGCTCCATTCCTTTTCCAGGTCTCCTCCAAGAGCCGGGCTGGGAGCTTGGGGGTGGAGAAGAGGCTCTAAAATAGCGTTTTACAAACTTCTGGGGAGGCTCTTGGCAGAAAAGAGGGAATCCTGGAAGTGTCTCCGCAATCCCAAGCAAATGGCGAGAGGAGGGTTTCCCCCGTTGTCTCACGGATAAATCCGGATCAACACAGCTCCTTCCCTGCCCACATCCCGGCTGGAGATGAATTCCCAACGGGCACCACCCTCGGGAGAAAGGAAAAGGATCATCCTATTCCCACCTCTCCACGGGAAGGGACACCTTCCACTATCCCAGGCTGCTCCAAGCCTCGTCCAACCTTGGACATTTCCAGGGAAGGAGCAGCCACAGCTTCTCTGGGAATCTGTGCCAGGGCCTCCCTCATCCTATAAAAACAAGGATATGAAAAAATTCCTCCTTTTCCCCAACTCCTCGGAGATGCCTTTGTGAGTTGACAGCAGAGTGACAAAGTTGCCAGCGCTGAAGTCACTGGTAAATCAATTATCCCTACTTCTGGAAGAGGGAATCCAATGGAATCAGCCTTCCCTTCGGGAAGCGCTAATTGCTGTGGAAGTGACGATCCATTACCGAAAGGGCAGCAGCACCCAGGGAAGCTGAGGTGGCTTTGCTTCCATCCCAGCACCGTCACATCCCCTTATCCCTGAGAGCTCCCGAGGACACCCCGGACACGGAGGAGCTGCCCCGTAATTACAGACCTGGAGCTGAAGACATTCCACAAAAATTCCCTTGCATTTTGGGAGCTGGTGACAAACGTGAGAGTGAGACCCATTTGGATGGGAGTCGTGTCTGCCTTCCCAAACTGCCTGGGAGCTTTGGGAATGCAGAGTCCTGATCCCAATCCTGGGACACCCCCACCCACTCCCCACTCAATCCCTCTCTTTTTTTTTTTTTTTTAGGAATTGGCAGGATTGGGGAAAAAGAGACCTGGAAAACGACACGTTTTTAGATCCATGAGGAATCTGGACTTGCAGAGCTTTGGGAATGTATCAGAGCAATGTGTGAATTTATGGAGCAGACACAATAAACCAAATCCTGGGATTACCTCCCACCAGTGGGGAATTCTGGCCTGGTGCTTTCCTTGCCTGGGAATTGTGACTTTTTGGGAGCTCTGTTACAAGGAGTGGCAATTAAACAACCATTTTCCCCAAGCCCTTCCTTTCCCTGCTGTATTCCCAGGATTCTGGCACATCCCTGTGGCTCAGCACCTCCCAGCCTCTCGGAGCTGCCAATGGGTTTATCCCACAGCACCCTCTGGAAAGCTCCTTTCTCGGGGATTATCCGCTGGTGAAGCACAAAGGAATTGGGATGTAACGAGGTTGAGTGATTGGCACAAGATCACACGGGGAACTCATTATTCCTGTGGGATCCAGCGTTTTCCAGAGGGGAGCACGTGCAGGAGGGCGATGGAGGGGTGCAGTTCCAGGGGGATGCAATTCCAAGAATCTGGCATTTGGTGACAGAAAGATCCATGACCATGGCAATCCAGGGGACCCCACTCCACCTCCCATCCCATCCCATCCATCCACAACGAGTTCTACGCAAGGAAATCCTGGGATGTGGAGAGCAGCACGAGCAAGGAATACGGACGGCTTTGGATCCAGGGATGAGGCAAAATGGATGGGAAAAGGCTCTGCTTTTCCACCCTGGAATTACAGAGCACCTGGACTCCAGGGAGAACAGGGGTCTGAACTCAGGACTGCCCAACCCAGCCACCAAATTCCTCCTTTTCCGGCCAGGCAGCCTCGCTCCAGGCTAAATCCAATATTCTTTGGGAAGCGCAATTGCCGGGTGTCATCACAGCCTGCCCTGGTTTAATCACGTTAAAAGCCACGGAGATGGAATTATTCGGGATTAGGGATGAATGAGGCTTTTAAAGCCCGACTCCAACCCTCCCAATCTGCTTACACACAAATCCTTCCAATCAGGAAAAGTCCAATTGCTGCTCCCAAATGCACTTTAAACCAATCCAGCTTCCAAAGGCAGAACTGTTGGGAACACGGGAAAGCTGGAGGAGGAGAGGACCCTTCCCAATCCAGAGCATTCCTAATCCTAGGACACAGAGCAGGTAATTTAGGTCAAGGCTTAAGACATTAAACCATTGCTACAAAGCTTGGGATTTAACGAGCTTTGGGACTTAGCGAGCAAGGGATAAAGCACCAGAAGTTTAAATACTTCCAGGGATATTCTTCCATGGAAAGCTACACCCTGGGAAGTCTGGTAATACGGCATCCTCCATCCCTTTCTGGGGCTGTTGCCTGGGAAAGGGGAACTTGAGGGTGGCGGGGGATTTGGGAAGGGGATGGCCACACCTGCAGCACCAAAACGATCTCCCCTCAGCTCTCATCTTTTCCTGGAATTCCAGTTAATGAGGAATCCATCCTGCACGGGTTGGCTTTTCCTGGATTTCCAAATGACTCAAATACTCAGAGCAGCCCCTTCCCTGAATCCAGGGAGAGACAGAAAAGAAGGGGAAGGGAGGAAAAAACCCATCCTCATGTGTGGGCTGCTAATTCAGATCCCGGAAAAATATCAGGGGGTTAAAGGAAAAATGTCATCGCTCCAAAGGGCCTCCCGGGGAGGAGCGTGGGAGGGAAATGCTGCTCCTTCCATCTGCTCTGAGCACGGAGCTGGAGCCGGCTCCTGCTGCATATCCTGGCGGATCCGTGCCCTGCCTGGAGCTCGGAGCTGCTCCAGGAAGTTTCTTCAGGAGTTGCCATTCCAAGGGATGTTTCCTGCCATGTGCACGAGTGCAGGGAATGCTGAGGAGGCTCCTTCAGGCCCCTCCTGAAACTTGGGAAGAGCTGTCTCTGCTGAGGTGAGACAAGACAGGGATGTCCAGGTAGAGAATTCCCAGCAAAAAGCAGCGGTTTGGGTTGGGAGGGACTTAAAGCACGTCCACTTCCAACCCCAACACCTTCCACTATCCCAGGCTGCTCCAGCCTGGCCTCGGACACTTGCAGGGATCCAGGGGCAGCCACAGCTTCTCTGGGAATCTGTGCCAGGGCCTCCCCACCCTCGCAGCCAGGAATTCCTTCCCAATACCCCATCCAAATCTTCCCTCTTTGAGTTTAAAACAATCACCCCTTGTCCTACACGGAATCCAACTCCTGCCCCTCCCAGGGAATTTTACGCTTCCCCAGCCACTCCTCGTGTGGACATCACTCCGACGGAGTTGGCTGCTCCAAATCCAGCCCCTCTCCCACGGGGAGACGGATGGAAAAACAAAGGGAACAAACTCCAAGCCTGGAGCTCACCCTTCAGAGACGCCCTCCAAAAGCTCCCCAGAGTTTGCTGTTCCAAGATCCCGGTCATTCCTCCATCACGAGAATTCCTGCAGGTTTCCAAAGGTGTTTTCCCACCAAAGGAAGGAGGAACCCACTGGAGAGCCCCAAACTCTGGTTCTGTCACTGTCACCATCCCGGGAACGCTGCTCTCCATGGGATCCTCGGAGTTATCCCCCCTCCTGCTGCCTGCTGGAGCTGGCACAACCAACGCCAGCCTTTCCCAGACTCCTCTCACGGCTGGCACAGGCTCAGCCATTCCAGTGACATTTACTCCCACAAGGATTTCGAGATCAGCTCGACATTTGGGATGATTCCTCCCAAAGACATTCCGGTGCCTGCTCACTCCGAAGGGTTCCTGTTCAGCCGAGCTCTTCAGCACGTGCGCAACATTTTAGGCTCAAGCCTGGCAGGCTGAGCCCAGGATAAGCTCAGTCTGTCTGAATCCCAACCTGGCTGCTGGGTAGGGATGATCAGTTATCAGACAGCAAAGCTTTGCTTCCCAGAATCCCAGAATGGTTTGGGTTGGAAGGGGCCTTAAAACCCATCCAGTCCCAGCCAGGAATACCGGGAGAATTTGGTGGCTGAGTGGGATATCAGGGCAGGAGGGAGAGGGGAGGGGTGGAACTGGATGGGCTTTAAGGTCCCTCCCAACCCAAACCATTCCCTGATCCCACACTGCTGCAGCACACATGTCCCAAAATCCCATCCCAGGGATCTGGGAAGTTTCGGGCTCCGGACATGATTAAAATGACTGAGCAAGAGGTTTCCATCAGCAGATTCCGAGACTGTGGGGAAGGAAAACAGCACCAAACCAGCAAAATCTGGATTTGCAGGAAGCAAAACCCAACGGAAACTCCGTGGGGGAAAAGCCAGGTCCGGGTGGCTTCCAGCTGTGAGCCAAAACCCCACAGTGGGAACGAGACTCCAAGCTGGATCTCGATGATCTTTCAGGTCCCTTCCAACCCAACCCAGTCCATGATTCAACTTCCTGCTGTGTTTATCCCAGGATTTGGGATGCTCTGGGGGCAGTGGGCACAGGAGTGGGGTGGATGCATCGAGGTCGGAGCCCTGGATCAATTACCAACAGCTTCCTGATGATTCCCGACAGAAAAAGACAGGGATTCCCAGCCAAATCCCAACTATTGGGGTGGGACACAGCTCACACAACACAGCCCGGGGATCACCAGCCCCGGCCCCGGCCCCTCCACGAGTTCCTTTCATCTGCTGCTGCTGCTGCTGCAAAAAAAAGGCCCAAAATCCCAAATAAAGCTGTTTTATGCCCAACCTGCTGCCAAAACCCCATTATTGGAATCCTCTGCCTTCCCCTCCCTCTGCGCCCGCCTGTTCCAGCTGAGCGAACAAAAGAAAATCCAAATAGAATCAAACGAGTGAGCCTGAGACAGAAGCGGGGCCCTTTCAAGCCAGCCCAGCGCGACGGTTTGAAGCCCCAGAGAGGCACAATGGCATGGCCTAGATTCCTTCCCCAGCTCCTTGCTTCCCTCCGGTTTCCTGGACTGAGAAAGGGAAGAGAAGCCCAACCTTCCCTGATTTTCCCTCGGAGCCGATGGACAAATGAATAAATGGAGGGAGAGAAGGAGAGCAGAGCTGGCAAGGAGCTGCCACGAGCCCAGACTGCCGCGGATTGAACACCGAGTTCGTTTGTTCCTCCTTTTGCTGGAAAAGCTCTGGCGTTTTTCCCGCTGTGTCAGTCATTCCTCGGGATGGGGAATGCTGGAGGTAACCCCAAGTTCACTCGGAGCAGCAGCCGGGGGAATCCGGCCTCATCCTTGGCAGCCGGGGCCAGGCTTAACTTACACGGTAAATCCCAAGGGTTCCCCCCTGCGAATTCCCCGATCCTGGTGGATACTCGATCCCTGGGACGTGTCAGAGCTAAAAATAACCCCTGGCTGTGAAAAAACCGGGAAGAGCCGAGCGTTAGAAGCCTTGGGGATGGGGCTCTCCCGGTAATGAAGTGGCCGGATGTGGGGTTTGGTGTTTCTCCCACACACCTTGCCATTCCCAGCTCCCGCTGTTGCCAAGGGAACGCTGCTGAGGCGCTTCCCAAGTACCTGGCAGCTGCCAGATTGGAAAGGGCAACCCGGGAATGTGGGCGAGGCTCTGCGGGTCCTGCCGAGGGGGTGTGGGTGGGAGCTGCACCTGAGCATCCTCGGGGTTATCCCGGAGTGAGGCTTGGCACCCTCGAATCATCCCAAAAACCGCTGCGGGATGAGGCTGGCAGCCTTGGGATCCTTGGATTCTCCCTCTTGGATTCTCCTTTCTGGTTCACTTAACCACGAGGCCGCCCTGCTCCAACCTCTGCTGCCTGCAGGCCACGGGAAGCAAAGGGCTTTTCTCTGGAATATTGGGCTTGGAAAATAAAAAGGGGCCAGGGAAGCCTTTGCTTGAACCTTGCCAAGCTCTGGAAATTCGGGATAGCACTTCCAGTGCTTCCTCAAGGAGCAGCCTCTGGAGGCAAATGAATCAACAAGGGAAAAAGAGGGTCCAGACTGCTCAAGCTTCTCCTCCTCCGTGCCATGGCTTTATCCCAGAGGATGACGAGCTTGCGGGGTTTGGAAAACCTCAGGGGAAAGGATTCCTCAGAGAAATCCAGCTTTTTGTCAGGAAAAGCCAAACCTGCGCTGTGGGAGCTGCAGGAATTGTCAAGCAGCAAGGAGTGAGTGCATGGCCGGGATGCCCTCAGCCACGGAAAACCAGGAAATCCCATCAAAACAAATCCATAGCAACTGCAAATGGGCTTCTCTGGGGAAGGGGAGGAAGGAGGGAAGCAGGTGATCCATCAGCCTCGGGGAGATCCCAGCAGGAAAACCAGCACCGGCCCAGGGAGTGCGAGGATTCGTCAGGATTTGAGCCTGAGGAGATCAGTCCTGTTTTCCTGGCCTTTCTCTAATCCCACACCTCCCAAAAGGCTCCTTGGGAAAGCCAGGCAATCAGTCTCCCACAAACGTGAGGAACACCGGCAGCAGGGATCATAAAGAACCACCTGGAGCCATGAACTCGGCGCTCCCTCCGGAGCCACGCCCGGCACTCGGCTCTCCCGGCCCACAGCTGTTCCAACGGCTCGGGAGCAGCTTATCCCAGCCATAAAATACGGAAAAAAAGCCGGGAGTAATATCTCTGCTGCCTTCTCATCCCTGCCGCTCCATGAACAGCTGAGAAACAGCTGAGTAATTGCCGGGAGCAGGGATGGAGGAGGGGAGCCACGGAGCGGGGAAGCCCTGGAAGATGATCTGGGAGTGGGAATCCGGCTCACGGAGGCTGGAGCGGGATCCAGGATGATGGATCCCCCCCAGTTCTAAGTTGGGAGAAGCGAATTCAGGGATGTCGATGGCCGGACTCGTGTGTTGTTATCCCAGGATAATGCATGGCTCTGGAAGCGGCCATGGAGTGATGGAATGCCGGGATGAGGGTGCTCCAGGTGGGATAACCAGAACCCTTCCCACCCCGTGGTCTCCTCTTGATGCCACCCAAATTTTCCCTTCCGTGCTAAAAACAGGTGGAGAAGACCCATCCCAGATCCTGCAGAAACCTCCACAGGGCTCCAAAGGCTGGAACTGCCCTTCCAGAGGATGGAGAATCCATCTGGTGGGGTGGGAAAGGTGGGCAAAATTTAAGCCATCCCAAAATTCCTCAGGGAATCCCAACACAAAATCCTTGGAAAAACAACCCCATCCCAAAAAGTGCGACCTGATAATCAGCTGTGGTTTGGATCATGCCCAGCTCCAGCTTTTAACAAGGATATTTATCCCATCCGGCAGGGACACCTTCTACTGGATCTGGTTATTCCAAGCTCAGTCCAACCTGCCCTAATTTCATCCCGAATAATTCCATGTATCCCACCAGGAATGGGCTATCCATTTATCCAATGATCACAGCCCATCCAGCAGCACCTGCAGCTCCTCCTCGTGTCCCACACGCACAAGCCCTTCCTTTTCCTGGAAATATTAACAGTTTTCCATGTGTGCACATTCCATAAATTCCCTGCCACCACTTTGCCAAGACTTCACCTGTGAGCAGCTCCGGCTCTCTGCTCCCAACGAGAATCAGGGAATGTCCTGAGCTGGGATCCCAGGGATCAGCAAATCCAACTCCTGGTCTTGTCCAGGTCAATCCCAATCCCACATCCCAGCCCCGTCCCTCAGGGAGATGGAGCGATGCCCGCCCCAAAAATGGGAGTTTCCATTTCCAGCTCATCCTCAGCGGCCCAGTCCAGGTAGGAAGTGCCACGGGACACCCTGGAAAGCTCCAGAAAATCCTGGTTGGTGGGATCAGCGGAAAACGCATTGGAGAGGGACCCAACCCAGAAAGGTGGAGACAACTGGGAAAACACAAGGGGGATCCAAGGAAAAGCTGGGCTGCAGCAGGGGAAAGGAGCAGCAGGTTCATGCCTCAAACTTCAGCATGGCCGGAATTCCAGGTGGGAATACAAGCCTTGCTTAGAAATTCTGTGTGGAAGGGAAGTGGATTTGCAGCCCAATCCCAGAGGAAAATGGGGCTCTCCAAGAGCCGTTCCGTTGTTTAAACTCCCTCTGACATTTACTCTCTCTAATGTCAGCTCTCCCAGTCCAAACATTCCAACGGAATTATTTCCCAACCTTTCCTTTGCCTTCCCTGATGAAGGTTAACTGCTCCCTCTGCTCCAGCCCAGCCACACGTGAGCCGTGTGGAACGAGGCAGGAATTCCAAGGGAAGCAGCTCCCGGCACTTCAGGCGCAGACACTGACCTTTCCTCCAAGGAGAGCTGGATGTGGGGCTCACAAAAAGCTGGGAAAAAGTTTGGAATGGTTGGGATGGGTGTGGGACAGCCTGAGGTGGAAACTTTGGGAATGCTGGAGGGAAAAGGGATGTGGGAAGAAGTTGCCCTGCACAGCTCTGGGAGCACAGGGAACAGATTATTGAGGTGAACTGATCCCTCTGCTCCGGAGCCATGTGGAACGAGGCAGGAATTCCAAGGGAAGCAGCTCCCGGCGCTTCAGGTGAAAATCCAACCTTTCTTCCAAGGAGAGCTGGATTTTGGGCACACAAAAAGCTGGGAAAAGAGGCCTGGAAAGGTTTGGAATGGGTGGGACAGGTTGGGGAGAGCCTGAGCTGGAAACTTTGGGAATGCTGGAAGGAGGGAGGGATGCGGGAGGAGCTGCTCTGGGAGCACAGGGAACAGATGGCCTTTCCATGGATAACGCTTCATCATCAGGGTTATTTAAAGGAACTGCCCAAACGCAGCTCTCGAGCCTTGGAAAATCGTGTTTTCCAGGAATAGCAATGGATAAAAGGGATGGAAGCTCCTGGCAGCCCTTTCCAAGGAGATCTCATCAGCTGAGGCAGCTCCGGTAGGAGATATCCCAGGAATATTCCAGAATCATGGCTCTGGAACTTGAGGGATGAAGGAAAGAGACTTTTTACCAGGGTCGGGACAGGAGGGAATAAACTTAAATCAATTTAAATTGGATTTGAGGAAGGAATTCTTCCCTGAGAGGGTGGGGAGGGGCTGGGATGGAATTCCCAGAGAAGCTCTGGCTGCCCCTGGATCCCCAGAAGTGTCCAAGGCCAGGTTGGATGGAGCTTGGAGCAGCCTGGGATAGTGGGAGGTGTCCCTGCCCATGCAATGGGAATGGTTGAGCTCCAAGGTCCCTTCCCACCCAAAGCATTCCATGACTCTGTGATTCCATAAAATCCCGTGATTCAGGGAACCCCCAAATCCTCTTTGGCTTTGTGGAAGTGTCCAAAGAGAAAAGCCAGGAGCAAGCCAGGCTCATCCCAGCATTCCCAGAGTAAGGAAGACCCCAATCCAAAAGGACGGAACAGCAGCCTTGGACACTTCCAGGGATCCAGGAGCAGCCCCAGCTTCCCTGGGAATCCGTGCCAGGACCTCCCCACCCTCCCAGGGAGGAATTCCTTCCCAAAATCCTGTAAATCTGCCCTGCCTTCACCACTGCTGGTTCATCATCCCTCCTGTGTTTGGAAAACCAGGAATTTTGGGAATGGATTTGACTGATTCCGTCGCCTTGGAAGCAGCAGAGATTTGTCCCTATGGATTTGTCCCTTTGGATGGCTGTGGATTGGGAATTCTCCCCTCCAGCCCAGCCTGGCTAATTACTGCACCCCTCTAATTACACCTCGAAGGTTATCCCTCATTTAAGTGTAATTTGCAGTGCATTAATTAATCCTTAACTAATGAAATACAGGTCATTTGTTTATTTAACTATTAATTAATCATTTGATTCATTAACAATTAATTATTCAATTGATTAATTATCGAGCCAGGCTAGCCAGCACTAATTGTTATTCTCAGCCACCTCCCCAAGCCCCTGCTCAGCAGGATTCCAAAGAAAGGGAATTTTTCCATTAAAATCCACTCCATGGAGTAAAGAGGGCAGGGAAGAGGGACAAACCCAGCCTGGATGTGCCTTGGGAAGCGTTTCAGTGGGAAAAGACATTCCCAAGCTTGGGATCACCCCATGGAATGGCACATCCAGGGCGTCGCTCCTGCTGCCGGCAAAGCAGCTCCGACTGCCCAGGAAAATAAAAACAAAACGGGGGGAAACGGGCAAAATGCATCTGGAGGCCAAAGGGGTGGGAGTGGCTGGGATTTTGTGGTATCCAAAGGCCCCTCTGGATCCCGGCCGGCGGCTCCGGCGGGAATTTCTCTGTTGTTAGGGAAGGGATTGTGATGAGTCACCCTCCAGCCAAAGTTCTGCCGGGAGGAAAGGGGGGGCCCGGCAGGGAGATTTCCAAACATGGCAATGTTTATTTGGAATTCGGGCCGAAGGAGAGATTCTGCGAGATCCAGAGGGAAGATTGCCTGGGGATGAAGCCCGCTGGGCTACTGGATATCGCCAGCAATGCAGGGAAAAAAAACTGGGATTGCTGCAAAGGCTGGAGCAGGCAGGGACAGAAACGCCTCCAGCAGTGCTTTCCCTCTCCATAAAATCCCAGAACCCTTGAGGTTGGAAAAGTCCTCCAGGATCATGGATCCCATCTTGTCAGCCCAGAGCCACACGCAGGCATTCCATGGACACCTCCAGGGGTGGGAAATGCTCCAGAGGGAGCCCCCAGGAGTGGGAATTTCCCAGGTTGGCCCATTCCAAGGGGATTCTTTGCCGGGTTTAGCCAGGCCAGATGTTGGGAATCACCTCCACAGCTGGCCCTGAGCGTGTCCCAGGATTCCCGGCCGGAGCTCCCGGCATTCCCATCCCACCACGAGGCTTCCAAGCCAAGCTCAGCAGCAAATCCTGACTCCAAGGCATGGAAAAACACAGGTGGGATTATCAGAGCAGGGAGCAAACCACAGCAGCAGCCTCAGCATCGCTCCCTATAGAACAACAACATTCCCTACGAAATAACAACATTCCCTATGGATCACACATCCTGATCCTGTCCTGCCAGCGGGGAGCAGGACAGGGAGAAGGGATGGAACATGCAGGAAAATGGGAATACACCAAGGGAATGAGGATTGCAATTTCCTTCTCTGCTGGGAGAAACCCCTCAGGCCCTAAAATCTCTTCCGGTGCATCCCAAAATAGGAAATCCAGTGGGAATTGCAGGGTGGGAACATCAGGGATATTTTAGGCTGAGGTTAAGGCAAGGACTGAGCCATTCCAGCAGGAATTCCCAGGTGGGCAGAGCTGGGAATATCCATGGGGACAAGGAAGCAGCAATGAGCTCCCCCAGTGAAACCACAGCAATCCCAAAAGGAGGACGGAAAAATCCTGTATTCCCAAATCCCGATGAGTCCATCCAGTGCTTCCCGGGAGCAGCAGAGCTCCCGAGCCTGGAGCTTCCCAGAACAGCAGCTCCTGGAGCACGGCAGAGCTGCTTCCCGGGATCTGGGAATGGCATCCTGCCAGGAGCAGCAATTACACCCCGATCCCTCGAATTACTCCCGATCCATCCAGGCAGGAATTCACTGCTGATCGGGAATAATTAACATGGATAACAAACCTGGGCTGGAGCTGCAGCCTCGGGGTGATGCTGAAGGAGCTGAGCAGCTGCTATTCCAGCTGCTGGGAATGCAGGAAAAGCAGGAAAAGTCCAGAGTGGGGCAATGCTCGGCTGTTGTGGGGATCTCCCACCTCCAAGGGTGGGAATCTCCCATCTCCGAGGGTGGGAATCTCCTGGCTCCAAGCGATCCCACAGCACTGGGAACAGAGCAGAGGCTCCCAGGAATGGCCTTTAAGGACAATGTGGGATTTTGGAGATTCCCAGGATAGATTCCCTATCCAGTCCCTGCACCCCCTCCTCACACCCCCCTCAGCTGATTCCCTGCTCTGCCAAGCAGAATCTCCCCCACTCTAATATCCATGGATTTCCTGCACATCGGGAGCTCTCCGCTGCTTTCCCAAATCCTGTTTAAAGCTACAAATGGATCCGGCTCCTTCTCCAGGAGGAAACAAGGGGGATTTGTGGGACAGCCCTGGCGACACGGAGCGTCCCGTGTCCCCGTGTCCAGGCACCCCTGGATGGGAGCAGAGCGGGATCACCCCAGGATTTGCAGCAGCAGAAGGGCAGCGGATTGCTTGGAAAAAAATCCCAGAATCCCAGAATGGTTTGGGTTGGAAGAGACCTTAAAGCTCATCCAATTCCACGGGCAGGGACACCTCCCGCTATCCCAGGGCGCTCCAAGCCTCGTCCAACCTGGCCTTGGACACTTCCAGGCATGGGGAATCCACAGTTTCTCTGGGAATCTGGGCCAGGGCTCACGCAGAATCCGCGGCATCCCGGGTGGATCCGAACAGGGACACGTGCTCAGATTCCCTGGATTCAGAGGTGGCCATGGCCCTTCCCATCCAAGATCCCCCAGAAGGGCTCAGGGAAGCCCCAGCAGGGCCTGGCAGGACCCCGGTGACTCCAAAGTGCTCTGGGATGGGCTTTGCTCCGTCCCACCCAGGAATTCCCACCCCGGCAGCATTCCATGATCTCTCCCTGAGCCAGGGGAGCTCGGATCCAGCTGCTCCCACTCCCACGCTGGGGTGTGGATGGTGGGAATCCCGCTGGGTTGGAATGGCATTCCCAGCGGGAGGAGAGGGACACATTCCTGCCGTCGGTCGCAAAGCTCCCGCGGCGCAGCTGTCCCTGCCCCAGCTCCCATCCCTGCGAATCCCGGCTGGAATCACGCATACAGCCAGGCCCTCTGGATGCTCCTCAGGGAGCAGGGATCCGACCCCGCCCAGCCCTCGGCTGCCGAGCATTCCCGCTGCGCGCACACTTCGGGATGGCTCCATATTTTCTCCCGTCTGATGGGATGCAGCTGGAGACCCCCGGCACGCAGAATTCCCCGCGCTCCAGCGTCTCCAAGACTTTTCCAGGCTGTGGAAAAGGGGAGCGGAGCGCCCTGGCCGTGCTGGGCTCGCTCTGCTCATCCACACCGCCCCCCACCCCACCACACCAGCACATTCCTTTGGGGACACCCATGGGGCGGCGATTCCCGGGATGGAGGAGGGGACAGGGACACCAGCTGAGCCCTGGCAGCTGGCCAGGAGCCATCCCGACACTTCCCACATGAAAGGAAAAATTCCAGGAGCGGGGGGAAGCCGAACCCCCGCTGACAGCGCGACCTTCAGATTTTCCCTGGCGCAGCCAAGGATTAAAGCGCCCGCTCGGATTTCTGTGCCTGGGACAATTCCAGAGGCTCCAGGCTGTGCCACAGGGTGGGAATGTCTGCGCAGGTGGCGGCGGTGCCAAGAAAAGCCTCGTCTCGATCCCATTCCAAAGGGTGCTGCCTCCACCCAACCCTTGGGATCCCTTTGGATTTGCATCCCACAATCCCATTCCAAAGGGTGCTGCCTCCACCCAACCCTTGGGATCCCTTTGGATTTGCATCCCATTGTTTCACCGAATCCAGGTGCTCTGCAGGGTTAGGAAAAGCCTTTCCCTATGGAAAGAGGATGGAGCAGGGGGAGAGGCTTCCCTGGGGCTCGGCTGCAGGAATTCCCACCCGTACTTAGGACAATTTTATCCAGGGATCTCCATCCCAGCCCAGCTTTTGCTGCTGGATGAGACCTCCCCGTTCCTCCCAGGATGCTCCTGCTGAGCTTGGAGCAGCTCCTCGGATTTTGCCTCTGGAAGCACCCATGGTACCTGGAATGTCCCAGCAGCCAAAAGCTGTGCTCGGAGGTGCCTTTCCCAAACTGTCCCTCCCTGCAGCACCTCAGAATTCCATGGAATTCTCTGGCAAGGGATTTTCCAGGTGCTGTTTCAAAAGTCAAACTAAAAAAGCCATTTCAGATCTCTTGGAATTCTCAGATCCAAGCCTGCTCTTCCCTATGACTCCTGGAAAAAAGCAGGACCCAGGACCCATAAATCCTTCTCCTGTCTCCATGCAGAGATCACTCCTTAATTCCCAGTAATTAATAGGGAATTCTGCAGGTGGGAATTAAGCCCAGCTTCATTTAACCTCATCCAGAAAATCCATGAGGATCCCTGCAATTTTCAGGGATGAACACACGGACATCCAGGCACCATCCTGCTCCAGCCTCGCCTTCAAATCTCCCTTTGGAGCAACAATTACAACTGGGAGCAACTGGGAAAAGGCAAATCCAATGGGAGCAGGAGCTGGGTATCCAGAGGTTTATCCCAGGCCTTTCCCACATCATTCCCACTTCACACCTGTCGCTTCCTGATCCTTATTTTACCAGGAAAAATGGGAAATGAAGGAAAAGCAGCAGCTCTGACGACTCTGCTGGGATGGAAAACGAGGATGCTCCATGAGCCAGAGGGTTTGGAATATTTTTCCTTTTCCCAAAAGGAAGATTTCTCCTCTTGGAAATGGATTTAAAAATAGACCCCATTCCCCATTAATTCCACAAAGTGGGATCCTTCCAAGCGTTGCCTTATAAGTCCCTGTTTTCCAGGAGTTTATGGCTTGGGAATGAACAGAGACTCCCAGCTGGATTCGTCGCCCTTTTTCCCAATTCCTTCCTTAACCAGTTTGAAGCTGTGCAGGAGGAAAAATGGGGAATTTGCTGCTTCCTCCGCTTCCCAGGGATTCCACCCGATATTCCCAGTGGTGGGACACGGACACTCCCTGCACCGCCCAAATTATCCAATTATCAGAATTCCCATAAATTATTCTTTACAAAATTCCCTGAGAGGGTGATAAAAAAAAAATGATATTTCCACCATTTTCCCAGCACTTCCCAGATTTCCAGGGCACATTTCCACTTGGAAAGGAAAACCAGAGGAGATCAAAATCCTTGGACACCAAAGGATTTTCTGACATCTAAAATCGCTGGCTTTGGGATTTTTTTCCAGGACAGAAATGCTGGATCAGGAATTTTCCCTCCTCTGGATGCCGAGCCGAAGGCATAAAGCTGACACAAATTCCATATTTATGGCTCTGAGCAGCTGGAGAGAAATTCCCCGGATCCAGCCCCGGGTTGAACTCCTGGAGAGTCTGGAAGTGCTGGGAATGGGGATTAGTGATCACCAAATCATTCCCAAAGCAACCTTGGATCATGGAAATGCTGGAATTGTCCCGATCCTGCCCCACAAAACAGCTCCAAACCGCTCCTTCCTCCTAAAGATGGGAGTCCCTGGAGGAGTTGGGAGTCCAGGCCTGGATTTGGGGAGCAAAGGAGCCTTTCCACTGTTTTCCAACCCCTCTGGACGTGCTGGGATGGGAGATCAGCCGTGGAATTGTTGGATGCCCTCGGGGACAGCGGGAATGCCGGGAGAGGGACACGGGGCTGGCACCAACAGCCCTTGGAGCGCCCCAAATCCAGGGAAATCCCTGCAGCTGGATGAGGCCAGGAGGCTGGAATTTTGGGGTGGAATTCTGGGAGATGCGGCATCCCTTGAAGAGCTGCATTCCCGGCCTCTGCTCCATGGAAAAGTGGGATTGGGGATCCCTGGGACGTCCCCAAAGCCCTGAGCAGCCCAGGTTATGCTGATCCCAACCTTTGATCCCAACCGGAGCTGCATCCAAACATTCCAGGCTCTTTTCCCTCTCCATTCCCCCTCCTCAACCTTAAATCCCATGGGATCTCAGATGATTCCCAAATCCCAGCAGGAATAAAGCTGGATTTTGGTCGTGGCCAAATCCTTGAATCCCAGTGTGTTTTAAACTCTCCCTTCAGCATCCCATTCCCAGCGATCCCATCCCTTCTCCCTGAAGGAGAGATTATTCCCAGGAAAAATAACATGGAAAAGCAGCGGAGGAGAAATTCCCACCCGCCGAGCACCTGGTTTATCTTGGAAAATGCAAAACTCCGTGGTTTTCCAGCAAACACCCGGAATGTGCTGGCGGTGGCTTCGCGTCTAACGCAAAGTGACATCGGGAATGTTTTCCAACAGCAAAATATTCCTTCTTTTCCAACTGGGACAAAGCCTGGCCTCGTTTCAGTCCTGCTCTGACCTGGCTGTGACCGGGGTTTGAACTCCCGGGAAAAGTGGAGCAGGGAAAGGCGGGAGAGGGGATGGAAGGATAAAGGGGGAAGGAAAAATCGGGTGGAAATGTCACAGGTGAGCAGTGACAGGAGATTTCCTGGGATTTAATGGGCACAGACTGGGAAAAGCAGCATGGAAAAGCAGGAATCCCACAGGACCCACAGCACCAGCGCTGGTTTTCTGGGATAAATATTCCCATTCCCAGGAAAAATCATCCAAACCTCCACAGCCAAAATCTGACTTTGCCCAAGTTCAAAACCAGTCGAATCCCAGTCCAAAGCAAACGTTGGCTTCCCAAGAGCAACTTATCCCCAACAAAACCAGGATCAGTGGGAAGCTCCAATCCCAAAGCTCCAACAGCTCCACACATTCTGGAGTGGGGATGTCCAGAGCATCCGAAGCAAAAGATTCCCAAAATCCCGAATTCCAATGGGAGACAGGAGCCAGCCTGGAATGAACTGCGGATCCCAAAGGCTCTCCCAGCTCCAAACAGATCCCTCGAGCCAACACAATCCCAACTTTTCCCAAAGTCGGATTTGTAGGATGCATAGGAGAAGATGAGTCAAGAAAATTGGATTAAAAGATGTTTTTCCTTTTCCGAACTGGCCAGAAAATTCCTGAGAATGGGAATTTGACTAAAATTGAACTTTGGGATCAAACTCCCAACTCGTTTTAAGCAATGAATTCTTGTTGGTGCCCACTCCTGGGATCTCGGAAGGATTTGGGAAGTGATCCAAGGTTCCTGGAGAACGGGATGCTGCATGTCCAGGGGAGATGGATGAGGCTTCCCTGCCAGAGGGGAAGTTTAGACGGAATATTGGGAAGAAATTCCCGATATGTGAGAGTGAGGAGGCCCCAGATTCCCAGAGAAGCTGTGGCTGCCCCATCCCTGGAATTTTCCAAGGCCAGGTTGGACGGGGTTTGGAGCAACCTGGGATAGTGGGAGGTGTTGGGAATGATCTTCAAGGCCCCTTCCCACCCAAACAATTCCATGATTCCATGAATTCTCCAGTGCTGGAAAAACACCAAACTCCACATCCCCACCTATCCCTGATGGATCAGTCTTTCCCGTTGCTCCAGAGGAAATGATCCCATTATTACGGCAGCTCCCAGCACCTCAAAAATGCCAATTCCCATTTCCTTCACTGTATTTTTAATCCTGGGATACTCTGAGGATCGATAGCTCCGGGATGCGGAGGAAGCTGCTCCCGGTCAAATATCCAATAATTACTGGATAACTCGGCCTCGGCTGCCTCTGCTGTGGGTGGGTTGCCAGGTTATGCTGGCACAAAATTCCATTTCCAGAGGGAAAAAACCTCTCCCCGGGATCTGGATTGATGGTTGGAGTGGGATATTTCCATCCTGGGAAGACAGGGACAGGAAGGATGGAAAAGCTTTTGTTTCCCCACATCTCCTCCTGCTTTTTCTCCTCTCCCCTGGGACACGAGCAGCCAATATCCATGGATACAACACTGACATATCCAGGGTCAAATCCTGGCCTGATTATCCCAAATCCACCATCCCAACCCGGGAGATGATCCCATTGAACTGGGAAGTTTGGGATGGTACCGCTGATCCCTAATTCCAGACTGGTTTGGGATGGAAGGACCTTAAAGCCCATCCAGTTTCAACCTCAACACTTCCCACTATCCCAGGCTGCTCCAAGCCCCGTCCAGCCTGGCCTTGGACAATTCCAGGGATCCAGGGACAGCCACAGCTTCTCTGGGAATCTGTGCCAGTTTTCCTCATGGATCAGCCCTTCCCTGCTCACACACTCATGGAGCAGAGGGAATATTCCTCTTTTTCCCCTGCCATGCTTCCTTTGTGATGCAAGCACAGAAAATCAGGGAATTCCAGATGCACCACCCAACTCTGCCAGCAGCAATTCCGAACTTAATCCCTGCAGGTGCTGGATTTTGGATGGCACAAAATCCAATGGATCCATGGAGAGATCCCTGCAATTACCAGAGCTGGGAGCAAAGCTTTGTACAGCCAGCAAAAAAATGGGAAAAATGGGATAAACTCCTCAAAATGCCTGTGGCTGCTCCAACCCCAGCAGCTCCTGCATTCCAGAAGTTTCTTCCTTCCAGCTTCCCAATACAGCCACAGTGACTTCCAAGCAAATTCCAGGTGGGAGTTTTACATGACAAAAGCACTGCTCGGGATTCCGAATTCCAAAGGGCTCCTAATTCCAGCTGGAGGTTGTTCCGGGAGCTTGGAGCTGCAGAAGTCCTGGGATGCTGCCACTGTTTAGATTGGAGCCCTGCTGGGAAGTTTCTCCTGGAAAAGCCCCATATATGGATTACACAAGGAGAACAAAAGGCAAGGAAGGAGCAGGATTTGGGATTCCTCAGCCAGGGAATGGGGCTGGATGTGTCCGGGAGCAGGGAAGGGCCTGGAATGGGGCACTGGGACAAGGCGGGGGAGAAGCAGGAGAGGAGTGAGGGCAATTCCCTGATTTTTTCCAGCAAATTCCTCCTGGGATGTCTCCATGTCCTGACTGACCTCGGAGTCAGGAGGGAGACCTGGAATTGCTGCTGGAGCTGGGAATAGCTGGGACAGATTGCCAGGGAAGCTGTGGCTGCCCCTGGATCCCTGGAAGTGTCCAAGGTCAGCTTGGAAATCTGGGATAGTAGAAGATGTCCCTGCCCTTGGATGAGCTTTAAGGTCCCTTCCCACCCAAACCATTCCAGGATTCTCCAAGTGCTCCCAGGAAAGCATAGAGGGTTCCAATGGGATTGAAGACGTGTCCTTCCCCAATTCCCACCTGGATATTCGGTCACTTAAAATTCAGCCCAACAAAAATGCAGCAATTGTGCCACAACTTGGATGGAATTCCCAAAAATCTCCTTTTCTTGCCACTTCGACTCTGTTCCCTCGGATAAAATCCCATCTCCCAATTCCCAAACACCGCTGGTAAATGTCAAACTTGGGATGTGCAATTCCCTGGATAAGGAAGTGGCTGATCCCCCCGTGTTCTCCATCACTCTGGGTCAGATCTCCAACAGGAGATGCCAACATTGGACACTTCCCCTTTTAAAGAGCCTTTTAATGGGAATTTTTCCTTGGAAACGAGCAGGAAAAGTGGGGATAAACTCCCTATTCCACAGTCCAGGAGTTCAGGGCCAAATCCTGCACTGCAAATCCACAGCACAACTCCATCCCTATGGAAGAACAAACTCTGGGATGCCTCCAGATGCTCGGCTCCAGCAGGGACACATCCCTGGATCCGTTCGCTTCGGCAGGAATTGTTGAGTCTCCATTCCCTAATCCACCCTTGGAGTGAGGCTGCTCCACATTCCTGCCAAAAACAGCCTCGCCATGGAATTGAGGAGGAGCTCCAACACTTCCGAGTACTCAGGCTCCTGGTGGAAAAGGGAAAAGAAGGAACAGCCCAAATAATTCCACGTAAAATCCATCCTCAGCAAAACCACAGGGATTTGCACCAAGGAAGATCCCTGTAGGAAACATCAGGCATCCTAAACAACACCGGGGCCAGGGCACCAAAATCCTTCCCGGATCCTTCACCTATCCTTCATGGAATCAGCTGGGAATGGTTTCGGCTGGGAGGGCCTTGAAGCTCATCCAGAGCCATCTCCAGGGACACCTTTCCCTATCCCAGGTTTCTCCAAGCCCTGTCCAACCTGGCCTTGGGCACTTCCAGGGATCCGGGGGCAGCCCCAGCTTCTCTGGGAATCCAGAGCCTCCCCAACCTCCCAGCCAGGAATTCCTTCCCAAAATCTCATCTAACCCTGCCCGCTGTCAGGGGGGATCCTGAGAGAGCGCAGAATCATGGAATGGTTTGGAAAATGGGTTGGAAAAGATCTTAAAGCTCCTCCATTCCCACCCTTTCTGTGGGCAGGGACACCTCCCACTATCCCAGGTTGCTCCAAGCCCCGTCCAACCTTGGAAAACCACGGGAATAAACCCCCCCAGCTCCCTCCAGACCGTTCTCAGGATAACAGCTTCTCCCTCCTCCCAGATCCCGATAACAAAGCTGCTGAAATTCCAAAGTTTTCTACATTTCCCCTTGATCCCGGGATCTATAAATAGCCCTGGCATTTCCAGCGACACATCCTGCCTGTGGAAATTGGATTGCAAAGGAAAATTGGCCGGAGTCCTTGTTGAATTCCCGTTGTTATCCATCTTTCCCAATGTCCTTCCCTCCAAACACCGTCTGAACTCCAGGCGGAGACACGGAGTGAAGTCGTTAGGAAAGATTTCCTGACAAACCTCGGGAACACCGAAGGGTTCCGGGCATTTTTTCCCTTCCGTCGGATAAGCTCTGACACCTGCGTGCACTTCCCAAAGTTTTCCTTGGAGTCAGTCCTGCTCCTTCCCTGCCCAGCACAGGGAAAGGCCAAGGTTTGTGTGGAGTCACCTGGTTTGATCCCGGATTTATCAGATTTTGGAGGAATTTTGCTCAAAGAGGGAAAAATTGAAACTTTCCTGGAATTCTTTTTCCTTTAAAAGCTTCCTCCCTTGGAATGGCTTTAAACTGGAAGAGAGGAGGTTTAGATGGATTTGGGAAGGAATTCCTGGCTGGGAGGGTGGGGAGGCCCTGGAAGAGAATTCCCAGAGAAGCTGGGGCTGCCCCTGGATCCCTGGAAGTGTCCAAGGATAGAGTTTGGAGCAACCTGGGATAGTGGGAGGTGTCCCTGCCCATGGAATGGGAATGGAGGAGCTTCAAGGTTCCTCCCAACCCAACCCATGCCAGGATTTGGGAATGGAACAGGACTTTTCCCAGGGATCTCTGGTAAACCCTCTTTGGTCTCTTCAAGCCCTCAGTGCTGTCCCTTTATTCCCAACCACATTCCCAGATCCGGTTTCCACATTCCCCTCTTCCCAAAATCCCTGACCACAGACATGAGCCTCTCCCAGCAAAACCAAATCCCTGGATTCTGGCAGAGTTTCCTGCCATGATCATCCCAACACTTCTTTCCATGAATCTCCTTCACATCCACATTATCCCTGTTTTTCTCCATTGATTTCTTATTTTCCTTATCCCAACATCAGCCTTTCCTGCTGGCCACACAGGGAGGACGGAGCATCCAGCCATAAAAATCCAGGAACAAAGGAAAAAGAACAAAAATCCCAAAATCTGACCAGGAAATTGAGATTAAAAATTAAAACCGACTGGTTTCTCCATGAATTACATGGATAAAAAAAGCTTTTGGGAATCCAAATCAACATCTGGGAAAGGCTGGAAGCTGCCTGGGATGTTTGGAGTCGGTGCTGACGTGTGGGATGAGTGACATTGGCTTGGGGACACGGAACGGGATCGAGCGATCCCGATAATTCATTGGGAATCGATGAGGCCGAGCAGTGCTGCCACATTCCCAGGGCACCACACAGCGAGCAGGAATGCTGGGAATATCCCCCTGAATTCCCCTCCATCCTCTTTTTCCCATCCATTTAGGGTGGAAAAGCTGCCTTTTCCAAGAGCCTGCCTGGCTCATTCCCTCGAAATCAGCAGGAGCGGGAAATCGGAATCCACGCGGTTCATGGAAAAGGTTCTCCAGGATGGGGTGCCCAGGATGGGAGGGGATGGAGCCAGGAAACTTCGCCGGCTGCCTTGATTTTTTAGGAATTTGGATTTCTGATCCTCAGCCAAGGATGTTGGGAGAAGGAGGGGAGCGAGGAGCAATTCCCAGATTTCTATGGAATTCGAGGGAAGTCAAGGGGAAAGGACAAATTTAATCAAAATAGTCCTCCTTTTCCATTCTGCATTTCCAGCCTGCCTTTGAGGCATCCTGAGTTTTAATTCCAAATCCCAAAAAAAAGAAAAAAAAAAAAAAGAAAAGCTTTAAAACCCCTCCCACACGGAATGCAATTGCTCCGGGAAAAAGAGGGATTAGAGCCGGAGGCCCACGGATATGGATTATTCCATCCTTTGGCAAATGGAAAATAAATCATCCCATTGGAGCAAGAGCCACGAGGGCGAGGGAGGGCAGAAGGGGCCAGAAAAATGGGAATGTGCTTCCTACTCATTCCAGAGCATCCTTGGGATGGGCTGGATGGGCTTCCCACAGAATTGAGCGCCACCAGAAAAAAAAAGGGATTTAAAAGGGAGGGGGGAAAAAAGGGAACAACCAACAAATTAAATGGAAAAATCCAACAATGGATAATTAGCACATGGAAAAGCAAAGCTGCAATTTAGGTGTCTCCAAAGGGAAATCCCAACAAGTGGCTCCGCGGATTTCTTTTCCCTTTTTCCTTTGATCTTGCTGGCTGGGAGGAGAATTCCTACAGAACTGGAGCAACTGAGAGCAGGAAAAACCCGGAGCGGAGACAGTCGGTGTCTCCCTCTCTCCTGACCCCTCTTCCCACTCCCGGGACTCATTAAACAGGGAAAATCCCGTGGGATCCAAAGGTTCTGGCAGGGAACACACTGCGATGTTTTCCAGAGCAAATGTTGGGCCATAAATAATGGATCAGGAACGGGGCTGGAATGAATGGATTTATCCCCTCCGGAGCTCCGGAGATGTGAGGTCGGAGGAGGCCGGGATTTCAGTGGATTCCAAGTAATCCAAGATTTTTTAGGAATAACCTTATTTTTAGGCTTTTCTTTTGCAGGATTTTGCCAGGTCTCCTTTTCCCGCTGTCCAACCCGTTCCTATGGAATGTGGACGGAGCTGCCACCAGCAACTCCTCCCTCTGAGGTGACATCCAGCCCTGTGTCCATGACTTCCTTTGGAATTCTTTCCTTCTTAATTAACCAAAATTCAATCCCAACCCGAAATCCAGACTATTTCAGTGCAGAGGAGAAAGGATGGGAGAGAGGGAAGTGGTTTTCCAGGAAAACCTTGGATCAGGCAGACTTTGAGCCCCCCTCATTTTGCCACCGGAGTTTCGCTGAGTAGGAGCTCATGGATCCCATGGATCCCATGGATCTCATGCCGTGTCCCATGTCACAACTCTAACTTGGATTCAAGGGCATTCCCAGCTGGAATCTGCTGGAATGAGGTGTTGGGATAAGAGAGGAGACACCTCTTGTTTGCTCCCACGGATTTTCCAACATTCCCTGTCATTCCCGCTGCTCCTCGTGACCTTCCGGGGAGGACAGGCACGGATACAAGAAGATCTCCCTAAATTCCATTAACTTCCCAAAATTCCCCTCTGCCTTTCAATGCAGGCAGCCTGAATTCCCAAATAATGAAATCTCTTGTCAGGATGATGTGATCCAAAGTGACACTGGAGAAAGAAAGGGGGGAGGAAAAACCAGGATTAAAACAGGAGCCAGGGAGAATTGGGTTGTCCTGGCAACTGGCAATTCCTTCCCAGCATTCCCAGATTATTTCATGGAACGAATGGTTTCTAATTAAATTGATAAAAGGTGGAATTTAGCCGAGGGTGACCACTTAAGCTTCGGTTGGAAAAATTTCCTTCTGCAATAATAGGAATAGCAGGGAAGGATTTAATCACGGCCTGGATTTGCTGGAAAAGCAATAATTCCATGGTTTTTTAAGTGGAGCCAAGGAGTTTTATTTTCCCTTTAAACAATCTGAGAGGAAATAGGGAATAAAGCCTGAATCAGCCCCTCGGATTAGGAAGGAGCAGCTGTGAACAGCCTCTCCCATGGAATGATCTAATTCCAAGGTAATTATCCCGGATTTCTACCACGCCGCTAAAATCCGAACATCAGCATTTTCGGGATTGGCAGGCTGGGAATTCACGCCAAGGAGCCAAGTGGGAACCTGCAGTGCTGCCCAGCTTCTGCTCCAAGGTCAAGGATGCTGGAACATCCTCGGAAAAGCTGCCAGGATTCATAAATTACCTTCAAATCCGACCTTTCCTCTCCAGGCACCGCCTGGAATCCGGCATGGAATGGACACGGAAAACGGCAAGACCACATTGGCTGGGAGAGGGGCTCTGGGCATAATTTTGGGAAAAGAAAGAGCAAGAAGCACCAGGTTGGGTTGTAAATCCCTACAAATCCTCCTGCTGTTGGAATTGCGCTAATCCTCCCAGGATCTCAGGGTGCATCGAGCTGGAGCCTCTGGAAAAGCTCTGGAAAAGCTTTGGAGCATCTCTTTGAACTCCAGGACCTCTGGAGATAAACAGTCTAAATTAAGCATCCAAACATTCCAGGCTCCCTAGCAAAGCCATCCATCCATTCGGGAGAAGCCCTTGGAAAACAAGGAGTCCATCGGAGATGGCCACGGGACGGCAAAACATTGGAAAGTGACTCCGAGTGACCTTTCCCGGGATTGAAACAGAAACCAACTGAGCTGTCCTTGGAAAAGCAGCTCCTCGGAGTGCTGCTCATCCAAACAAATCCCTTTGGATCCTGCACACACCGGACTGCAGAGAGGGAAGAGCTCAGGCTGGGAGGCAGGAATTTGATGGGATATTTATCATCCAAAAGCGATGGGAACGCAGAGAAGGGAAAGGGGAGTTTTAGAGAGGAATGAGCAGTTCTGAGGAAGAACTTTGGGAACAACAAAATCCTGTCCGACAATGGGAATAAGGAATGGGAATGGGGAGGGATCTGCCCCTTCTTCTGGCTGGGGACAGGTTCCGTGGAGCTTGGAGAAATCATGGAATGTTTGGGTGGGAAGGGACTTAAATCCCATCCAGTTCCATCCTCAACACCTCCCACTATCCCAGGGTTTTCCAAACTCTAGCCTTGGACACTTCCAGGGATGGGGCGGCCACGGCTTCTCTGGGAATTCCATCCCAGCCCCTCCCCACCTTCCCAGCCAAGAATTCCTTCCCAATATCCCATCCACCCCTGCGCTCTGGGAAGCCATTCCCGGTGTCCTATCCCTCCATCCCTTATCCCAAATCCCTCTCCAGCTCTCCTGGAGCCCCTTGAGGCCCTGAGATCTCCTTGGAGCTTTCCCTTCTCCGGCTGAACATCCCAAATGTTTGGTCAGCACAAAACCCCTGGAAGCTGCGGGAGAACATCCCAGGGCAGCTGGGAACATTCCAGCACCATCGCACAGGATGAGATTTTGGAATGGAGGAGGAATTCCGTGCCACTGCCAGGAGGTGCCGGAGGGAGTTGGGAAGACACCCCTGGAGCACAGCAGGTTGGGAATTCCCAAATCCTGCAGGAGAAACGATGGGGAAGAATTTTGGCTCTGGATCCTCCTCCGGGATGGCAAATTCCTGGATCATGGAATACAGCATCCAAGGGAACTGATCCCATCTGGTGTGGGGCTGAGCTCAGGCTGTTCTCCAGCTCCCAATCCCTTTACGGAATGTGGGGAAAGCCTGGAGAGATGGACATTCCGGCCACAAGGTCTTGTCCAAGCTGCTCCTTTCCAGGGGAAGTTTCTCTGGAAAAATGGGCATTTTTTATGGAATGTGGAACAAAGTCCTCCCTGTCCCACCCGGAGCCTTTTCCTCCTCTTCCCTAAAATTGATGACTTGAACTGGAAAGATTTCGACTGCCGGGAACAACAGCAGGACACGGAACTCCTTCCACATCCTCCCTTCCCAAAGTGCTTCCAAACCCTCCTGCTTCCAGGAAGGAATTTCAGGAATGGCATTGAATGGGGAAAAGGGGAGAAAAAAATCCCCAAAAATCCCCAAAATCCCACAAAACTGAACCAAAAACTTGGTTTAGGGAGAAAAATCCCAATGAATCTGAAATCCAAGCCCAGAGAATTCCCGGTGTTCAGCTCATGGCCTCTCCCATCACCGCAGCTCCAGGTGCTGATCCTGGGAATTCCCACCTCATCCACAAGGTCCGGAAAGAGGGAAAACCTCTTGGAATTTCTCATTTTCCACTTTTGGGAAACGCTTCCAACTCTTTCCAGGGAGCCCCAGCTCAAAGGGAGCCGCCAATAATCCCCTCGTGCCTCATTATCCCGCCACAAAATTCCCACTTTTCCCAGGCTTCTCTCCCACATTGCAAGGTCAGGGGGAGGGCGAGGAAGAGGAGGCAGCAAACAGCACATGGGAAGTGAGGGCTGGATTTGGGATGAAAAACTCCCCAAAAAAAGGGATCAAGTTGGGAATTTTTGGTCCAAGTATTCCCAAAAAACTCTCTGGAGTAGCACAAGGGAACACCTTTTCCCACTAAAGATTCCCTGCATGATGGAAAAAGGAGTTTTTTGTGCCCTTCCAAGGCGGTGGCCCCAGAGCCACCCAGGGATCGGTGACATCCGTTGCCATGGGAACGATATTCCCAGGAAACGCGGCTCCAGTGGAGAGGAAACCCCAGAGATCCATTAGCAACAGGTTCCCATGGCAACGGCTCCAAACTCATTAATAATTCCTCCTTCCCTGCTCCCCATCCCAAAAAAAAACCCCAAACAACTTTTCCTGGGCCTGGGGACGGGAAAATCCTTTGGGAATTTCACAGAGGGAATGCAGTGGAGAACTTCTATAACAACTGGGATTGGGATTCCTCTCCAAACCTGGTCTGGGACACTGGGAATGCTCTGGGACACCGGGAATGCTCTGGGATAAAAGGGATGCTCTGGGATAAAAGGGATGCCCCGGGACACCGGGAATGCTCCGGGACACCGGGAATGCTCTGGGACACCGGGAATGCTCCGGGACACCGGGAATGCTCTGCTCCAGGACACCACACCCAGACAGCTCCTCCCATTCCTGCAGATCCAAGGAATCGTGGAACACCAGGAATGCTCTTCCCATCCAATCCCCTCACCCCAACTGAAAATCCATGGATTTTCCTGCTCACCACTTTTCCTGGAGTTCTGCAGACCCCGGACAAAGCTGGGATGGAGCACAGGGAATGTTGTCCCGGGACACCAACCCCCTGTGCTTTACCTTCCAGAGCCTTGGAATGGGATGTGGGAAACGGGGATCCCGCTCAGCACATCCCTAAATATTCCCTTTTAGCCACCAAAAAGCGAGAAGGAGCCGGGATCCATCCCCTGCCGCATTCCCAGGATTTATTTAACACTGGAGCTCTCTGAACTCAGAGCTCCGAAGCTTTTCCTGATGTTGGGAATCCCAAATTTCATAATCCAACCCAGGCTGGGGAATTCCGAACTGCTTGTTTTCCCCTGCCACGAGAAATTCCTATAAAACTGCGGAAAAATTCCATGTAAAAATAATTGTTACGGAGCTGCGCCGGGGATTGCTGTGAATCAGGGAAAAACAACCTCAGGAATTGTTTCAGAGCCTAAAAATAATTCCAAGCAGGAATTTTCTCTTCATGCTTGAACTAAGGAATTCCCAAGGAAATATCGAGATTCTTCCGTAATTAAGGCAAAAGGAAACCTCAAAAAATGGGAATTTTGGGACGCGAATGGAGCAGGTGGGGAGGGACGGATGATTCCCGCTCCTTTTCCTGGTGGGATCACAGCAGGCTCTGGAAATTCCCAATTTCCTTCCTTTGGGGCAGCCAAGGGTTTTTGGGATGGACACACACAGGGAACAGATTCCACATCCTAAATTTGATCCCAATCTTCCCAATATTCCAGCAAAGGAATGCAATGGGATCAGGCCAAAGGTTTACCCACCTCTTTTCCTTGGAAAAATCAATACACAGAGGGAAAGAACATAAATCCAATGGAAAATCAAGTCAAAACTTTCCCTGGATTCAGCCACTGCCGGGATCTCGGATCCAAAGGTCAAGAAAAGAAATTGAATGGAATTAAAATTCCCAACTTTATACAAGCGGCACCGGATCCCTGCTGGAATGGAATTTGCTGGAATAGAATCCTGCTGGTCAATGGAATTTTTCCAAGCAATGGCACCAAAGACATCCAATCCATAAGGGCCGAGTCCTGATCCTGCTCCAATCCCACCGGCAATATCGGTGCCCATGGAAAATCCATGGAAAAACACAACAGTCGGGGGCTTTTTCCAGCCAGAAAAGGTTGGGAAAAGTTTTCCAGCCTAAACACCAGCAGGAGAAACAGGAGGGAGGTGGACAATGCCCAGATCCCAAGCAGTGATCCCAAAAATCATTGCTAGGAAAATGGGACACCTGGATCAGATCCAAAGGGTTTGGGTCTAACAGTCGAGGAGAATATTCCATGAGCCGTATTCCAAAGGCTGGCAGGAGCTGTTGGCTCTGGCCTGGGCCCGTTTGTGACCTGGGATAAAGCAATTCCAGCCATTCCAAAGGGAAACCATTCCCTTTGGCAGGGAATTCCCTCATTGCTGCCGGTATCCCGAACTTCTCCAGCCCTCTGCAAACAGCACTCGGAAATTCATGGATCAGTCAGGCTGGAATCACATGGACCAGGATGTAAATCCAAGCACTCAGGGCCATCCCAGATAATTCCACATTTACCCAGGGTTCTTCCAACCTGGAGAGATCCCATTCCCAGGAATATTTATGGACTGCTGACAACAACATCCATAGGAAGACCAAGTTTTCCCAACTCTATTTCCCACATCCAGACTAAAGGAGCTTGGGACGAGCTCCCAGCAAAAATCTGGAGCTTTGGGAAAGCTCTTGGCTTCCCAACACTCTGGAAAGGGCAGCACATCCCAGCATTCCGGAGGAAACAACCCCGCAGGATGCGCCAGCCGGATTGAGCTCATCCTCCTGGCAGCCCCGGCCCCGGAGCCTTTTTAGGGATGCTGGTCCAGGCGTTCCAGGGCAGACAGACTCCTGGGCTGCCCAGAGCAGCAGGAATTGTGGCTGCTTGGCACTGGATCACTCCAGGAGCCATTGGAAGGTGCAGAAACCTTGGATAACATCCAGCAGGAGCCGGGAGCAGGACACGCTGCGGGGCCAAGCGCTTTCCTTGATGTCTCCCTTTTCCCAAGTCTCCCTGTTTCCAACTCCCTGATTCCTGAGTCTTCCCATTCCTGAGATCCCTGTTTCCTGAGTCTTCCTGATTCCTGATCTCTCTGATTCCCAAGTCTCCCTGATTCCCGAATCCCCATCCCTCGAGCAAACGAGGAGCAATCCCTTTGGGATGAGATGTGCGGGAGATCTGCAGCAGGGGAAAAAATTCCAGGCTCCCGTCGCAGGATGCGCTCCCTCTGCCTGCTCCCAGATTCACCCATCCCTTATCCCAAAGTGCTCCTCCGCATCCCGACCTGGATTCCCGTGCCAAGGCCAAGGCGGGATTTGGGGATAAGGGAATTCCTGAGGGCTCTGGGAAGGAGCTCAGAGGGAAAGTGGGAACAGAGCGGGCTCAGCTCCCTCCCGGCCATCCCAAACCAATCCCAGTGGGAATGCGGCATGCAGGGAATGCTTCAGCATCGCCAGGAGAATCCTGGGTTTTGCTAAGCCTGGTTTTAGGCCCAGTCTACAAAGACAAATCCCACTTTGGGCTGGGAACGTTCCATTCCAACCCCTCCTTTCCCTTGCAGCCGATTCCTGCTCGGAATCTGCCAAGGACAAAAGAATTCCAGTGATCCCAGGTTGTTTTCCTTGGATTCTGGAGCTGTTTATAACAAACCCTGCCTGAAGCTCAGCCCAGGGAGCAGAAGAAGGAGCAGGGAGGGTGCAAAGCTCAGCCTAAATCCATCACCTGCCCAAAGCCCGGCTCAAACCGGGCTCTGCTTCCATCAGGCTTCCCAGGAAACGTAGAGTTAAGCCTGGCTTAAATTTGGGCCTGAAGTGACTCCAGCAGGGATGATCCTGCCTTGTTTGCCCTCGGCTCTGTCCCAAGGGAAGCTGGAGATGGATTTGGGATCTCCAGCAGGTCGGGATTAAGCAGCCCCATTCCACCCGAGCTCAGCTCCACAGGGCTGGCAGCCCTTGGAATGCACCCTTTCCCAAACCTAATCCCAAAGAATTCCCATTTGCGGCACCAAATCCCAGATTTGGAGTTGCCTCCCATCCTTCCCTCCCTGTCATTCCCAAGAAAAGGTGTCAGCTCCTCCTTCTCTCCAGATCCTCGGAGACAGGAGCAGAATTCCGTGCAAACAATGATGTTCTCATCCCAAATCTCCCAGGAATTCCTGGGACAGCAGGACAATCCAAACAGGCGGAGAGGATCAAAGAGTTTGGGAACAACGAGCTCCACACGAATCCCACGGGATGCTCTTCCCAAAACATCCCTGTTTGTCACATCCATCCGACATCCCTGAAGTGAGGCTCCATCCCTCGGGAACGCGACTGTTATCCCGAAAATCCACACTGCAGCTGCTGGTTCCAGCAAGATCTCCCAGGATTTTTGCTATCCGGGCAAATCCTCCCTGCCAGGACAGAGGGAAGGGATTGGGAGCAGTGACCCAGCTGGAATTCCCGGCCGGAATAGCTGCACACACACACAGACATCCCATTCCTCTGGAATTTCAGGGAAAAAAAGCCAAATACTGGGAGCATTGTGAGCGCACACAATTCCCATCTGTCCATGGAAAGAGGGAAAATGAGATCCCAGAGCCGAGTGCTTCATCCGCTGCCAAATCCCTGCGCCTGCTGCAGTGCCCAGACCGGAATTTTATTTGGGAAAAAAAGGGAAAATTGTCTTTTCCAGCTGTGTTTTGTCAAAAGTTCCCTGGGCAGCTCCAGATTTCCAGGGAGGTTGGGAAGAGCCCTGGACACGGAGCTGAGCAGCCCTAATTGCCTTCCCTTGCTGCTTCAGGAAGAGGATTGGGAATTCTCCTGGAATTCACTCCGAGGTGGGATCGTGGAGTAACCCTGGAGCAACTTCCCTCCTATCCCAGGCAGGGAAATATTCCCTCCAAAGGGTCTTTTCCTTCGAATCCCAGGGATTAAGGGATTGGCCCCAAGCAGCAGCTGCTGCCTTAAGAATTAAAGGCAAAATCCGAGCTTCCAACATCTGTGTAAATATCCGGAACATATTCCCTGCATGAGGAATTCCAGCCTTGGAATGCTGGGCAGGCACTCCAGGGGATGGAACTGGGAGGGATAAACTCACCTGGGAGGCTTTGGATGGACATCCCTGGGATTGCTCCTGAATTTACGGCAGCCCGAGGAGATCCCAGACCAGGGAAATCCAGGGAAAACGTGGAGTGGGCAGCAGGAATTCCTGTCTGTGGCAGGAATTGGGAAACAAATCCCAAATCCATGCAAACACAGGGAGAAAATCCTGATTCCCGGTTCATTGGCTGCACACAGGAGCGATCCTGGTCGTTCCCATGGAATTATTCCAAACACAGTGCTTGGAGCTTGGGAGAGTCAGGATTTGGCTCCCAAGGGATCAGCCCGAGCCCCCCAACACAAAGCCAAGGGAAAGCTGAGCTTAAATCTAATACAAATCAATCTAATCCCATTTTTTCCATCTAAAGATTCCCTAAAAACCAGCAAAATATCCCAGAGAAAACATCCACAGAAAATTTGGGATCCCACTGCCCAAACTCCATCCCTAGGGATGAGCTGGAGCCTCGGAGCTGCTGCATTTCCCAGCAGAGTTCAACTCCTGGGATCTGCTGCTCCACACTTCCAAGGAATTTGCCATCCCGACACGCTGGAAAACACCCCTGGAATCAGGGTCCCGGCCTCTTCCCACTTCCAGAGGGAGTCCCGCGACTCCCGGGATGGTGCCAGGAATCCTTTCCTTCCCTCCTACCCGCTTTTTCCACAGGCTGCTCCATGTTTTCCCGGCAATGCTTCTCCTGGGAGGTACCAAACAAGGATTGGGATGAAGATTCCCGATGCATTTGGCAGGAGAGGGGTGGGATAAGTGCGGATTAAAGCCGAGCTTTGCTGCTAAAGCTCCTCCAGTCTTATCTGAGAGTGATCGGCTGAAGGTGCTCCAAGTGATGGAGCTCAGCCACGCTCACTTCCAGCCACAAAATTCCCAAATCCCAAATTCCCTGAGGCAGAGCACAGCAGGGAATGAGGAGAATTCTCGGGAAGCAATTCCCGCCCGTGCCAGGCCAACAGCTCAGCCCAGCAGGAGGAAGAAGAGGAAGCAGCCGAGTTCAAAGCGCAGGAGCTGCTCCAGTTGGCCCCAAATCCCTTTTTTCCAGCATCCAGGCTCTGGGGAACGCTGGAATGAGCGCCCAGGATGGCACCGGGGATGTTAGGCCTGGCTTAACCAGCAAGGAGCCCTTTAGGAAGAGGAATTTAACAAATAAAGCCCAGAGCAGAGACTTGGCCCAGCAAGAGCAGAGCCAAGAAACCAGCTGGGATCAAAGAGCTCCATTTTCCAGGGAATATAAATCAGGAAAGCCCCCAAATTCCAGCCCTTAAGGAATCCCGGAGTGTTTTCAGGACTAAAGAACCAAAGTCGGTCTGGCCTTAGCAAAGCCAGGCTTGGAAGCAGACTCCCAGTGCCGCACCTCCCATCCCAGTGAGAGCCCATTTTCCCAGTTTTCCAGAGAAAAAACCCCTTGCAGATGTCCTGGGATGGATTCAAAGCTTCCCTCCACATTGGAGCAGCTCCGGGGTCACATCCACGACCCAAAACCCCGGGAGACGCTTCCGACCCTTCCTGAGGCACGGGGATATCCAGGGATTCACCGTTCCCTTGAAAAAGCAGCAGCAATCCCAAAGATTCAAGGGAACCCCATGTGACGTTCCAGGTTTCCATGGATCCACTCAGGAAAAGGCAGGGAATGACCCCAAGGGGTGGCAAACCCCAAATCCTGCCGCGCCACCCGACGGGAACAAAACGCCACCCACGGCCCTCCAGAAATAAACCCACGTAGGAGATCCGGGCCTGAGGAAAACAGGGAAGTTTGCTTCCAATTTTAGGTGGGTTTGGAAAAAAAAACCAAACGGGAAATTCAAAGCACAGCAGGGAAACAGAGGGAAAACGCACCCGGATTTGAGGGGAAATCGGACTTTGGTCACGGCTCGTATCCCGGAAGATGATGTTGGGGCTGTTTGCTTGCTGTGATCCGTGATTTTGGGGTGGGAATTGGGATTGGAGGTGACCCCGGAGCTCGGGAAGAGATTCCTGCGCTCAGCAAATCCAGGGAATGACACTGCACAGCCTGGAAAAGTGTCCCGGAGTCTCCTCCTTGGATTAATTTAATTAACGCATTCCTTGTTAGTGCTCCCACCCCCTCCAAAATCAACCCCTGCCAGAGCTTTTCCTTGAGAATTCCCAAGCTGGAATATTTATTAACCCAAACCTCTGGAAGCAGAGGGGGAGGGAGAGCAGGATCCTTCCCAGGATCCTTCCCAGGCTGTTCTCAGCATTCCCAAGGTTATTAAAAACCCCGAAGTGCCGCTCTTCCATCTGCCCACTCCCCATTTTCCCGCTGATGCCTCCGGCTGGGAATGCTCCCCGGGAATGCTCCCGGCTCCGTAAGCTGATCCCGCCCCACCTGTCCCCTCCAGAACCCGGCTCCAGCTTTTTTTAGCCATTCCTAAGCCTCCCAGTGACCCCTTCCTGGATAAGCTCCACACAAACCACGTTTTTTGGGAAGATTCCCACCTGCTCTGGGCCGCAGGGCTGGGATAGCTCCGATTCCCAGAAATATTTGGAATATTTTCTGGAATAAGAACCTGGCAGCTCTCGGAAAAGCTGGGTTGGAAAGGGAGATCCCCACGGGATATATGGGATGGAAGCAGTTGGAATTTTGGGTGCTGAGGTGCGGAATGGCACATCCAAAGGCAGCTCCGTTCCCAGAGAATCCTGTGGGATTGGCCACAAGGAGCTGCTGGAAAGTGGCCACTGGAATGGCACAGGAGGAGCATTCCCACACCGGGAAGCACAGGGAGAGGTGGGATACGGGAACTGGAGGGCGCGGAGCGAGATTTCCTCCCTCTTCCCACTGAAGAAATCCCAGTGGGAGCAACGACAACTTCCCAAAAAAGCCCCATCCCATGAGGACACTTTGGGAAGTTCCTTGGATTTATGAGCCTCCCAGTCCCATCCCTCCCTTCCATAAATCCTAAGGCAATCCCAAGCCTCGTTTTCCTGCTTTATGGATTTGTGCTTCGGGAAGGGTGGGAAGAGTCTCCCAACCCACCCAGCCAGGAACCCCTTCTGTGGGATCTTTTCCCTCTGGAAAAAACTCCTGGGAATTCCAGCCCTCACCACACGGATCCACCTGTGCTCCTCCTCAAATCCCCTCATCCAGCTGCTTCCCGAGTGTCCCACTCCATGGGGTTTTTCCCAAGATCCCGGTTTCCAGCTGCCTCTGGTCCAACACACCGCCAGCACCTGAGTGAGACACGGATCCCAAAAATCCCAACCAGCTCTTCCCAAAAAATTGAATGGAAAGATTAGATTGTGGAGACTGGGAAAACGGGAATAAATCCCAGCACGGAGCTCATCCCTCCTGCTGCAACACCTCGGGAGCTCTGCTCTGCTGCAATCCAAGCACACCAGCACTGAAATCCAGGGAATTCTATGGAATTCCTGCTTGCCTGCTAACAATCCATCCCCATTTCCAGCTGGTGTTTTGTTGGATGGGGAAGTTTGGGAAAGGAACGTGCTCTGCTGGGAATTCCCAAAGGGAAAATCCAAGCCCAGCCCGAGCTCCGGCAGCAGGAGCACACCTGAACCCTCTCCCAACAAACTCGCCTTGGAATCCTCGTCCTGCCAGTGGCACCAATTTCGGGAATGCCAAACCCAGAGACTCCCCCAAATCCAAAGGAAATGACTTTTCCCTCCCACAAGCTCCCAAAGTTTTCCTGGATTAAGGAATAAATCCATCCTGACTCACTCGCAGCTCTGACTGAACACAGTGCCCTCCCCAAGCCCTTCCAAGGCCGGCTCCATCCTGCTTTTCTTACGGAATTATCATTCCATGGGATATTTAAGAATCAGCTCCTTGTCTACTCCTCCTTCCCACCCTTGCACGTCTGAGTTCCCCCTCAGGGGTGGAAATCCCAACTGCAAAATTCCATATTTTGTGCAAACCTCCACTGAACAAAAGGAAACCCAAATCCCTAAAAATCGTGGGCTTTTCCCTCTGGTTATTCCTCCAGCTCCCAGCCCGAGGCGGCATTCCCGGGAGGATTGTGCAATTCCTGGTGCTGGGGAGAACAAGGAATTTCTATGGGGAACTGAGGCAGATCCATAATCACCCTATTAATAAATAATGGGATTAATAGCAGGAGAGGGGGATTGGGGGCAGGGAAAAAAAAAGCAGGAATTCTCCACACAACGCCCATGCTAAAAGCTCACTTCCCAAAGATTCTCGCCACGCACCGACAACTCCCGCTCGCACCCAGCATTCTGGGGAAAATTCCATCTCCTGGATGTCACGACCGAGAGGAAAACGCCGCTGGATTATTGTTTAACATTCATAAAGCGAGTAAAGGACACCGGCAACGGGGTGGATTTAGAGGATTCACTGTTCCCGTCCTTCCCTGCAACTTGCAGGAGAACAAAAGCGGAGGGGACTTTTCGGGAATACAGGCATGTGCCTTTCCCAAAGCAACTCCAGCTCCCATTTTTCCACGTCGGGAAAGCTCCCGTGCACCGCCGGCTCTTACATAAACACGGAGGGGCTGAACCCCCCCGCCCGGCACCCCATAAACACAAGGTCGCCTTTGGAATTCCGCTGCTTCCCACCCCAGCGAGCCACGAGTGGAGTTTCGGGATTTTTTCCCGCTGGGAATATCGGGGGGGCCGCGATTCCGCACCCCCCGAGCGGCTCCGTGCTGCCCGTCCCGGCCACTCGCGCGGTGCCGCTGCGGGACCTTGGCGTGTCCCGAAGAACGGGGGGACACGGCGGACGCGCTCCCTGCGTGTCCCTAAAAAAGGGGGGACACGGCGGACGCGCTCCCTGCGTGTCCCGCTGCCACCAATCCCTCTCGTCCCCCTCTCCGGACCGGGATTGGGGACACACCGAGGACACGCCGGGCACCGCGGGGGCTCCGAGCGCTGCCGGAACCCGGGGACGCGCAGCTCTGCCGGGATGCTCCGGCCACGGGGAGGGAGGGTCCCGGGGGGTATCTCGGTGTCCCGAGGGGTATCCCGGTGTTCCCGAGGGAAAGGATATGGATTACAGACCAGCCTGAGGCACCAGCTGCGCGGGCGGGTGGTTTGCTTGAGGCAGAAGAAAGCGGTGGGTGCCAGCGCCGGGTACGGCACCTGCTCCTCCTCCTCGGAGCCCAGCTCGGCGGGCGGCTCGCGGCCGGGGGAGCCGCTGCTCGAGCCGGAGCCGCTGCCGGAGCCGGAGCCGGTACCGGCATCCTCGGGCGGCTGCTCGGGGCGGCGCGGCGCCGTGATGGGCACCCGCACCTCGGCCGGGCGCGGCTCGCGGCTGTCGCCGGCGCTCATGGTCGCGGCCAGCAGCACCTGCGGGCGAGGGCAGCGGGTCAGGGCTGTCCCCTCCCCGCTACCGGGGATGCTCCGCCGGGTCCCAGCGCTCCAGCCACAACAAAGGCGGGCGGGGGGAGGTCGAGCCTCCGCCCGGGCGCGGCCGCTCCCGCCCCCCGGCGAGCTGGGGGTGCCCCGCACCCTTCGGGGACCCCCTGGCAGACCCCCTGGCGGAGCTTTCCGGCGTTTTAGCTGGGGGGATGGCGGATTATTGGGGGGTGTCCTACCTTAGCGGGGCGGAGCGCGGTGTCCCCAGGGGCATAGCCGTGCCTTGCAGCTCACATGGGACCGGCGACAATCGCAGCTCCCGGGGGTGCCGGAGCCCCCCCCCACCCCCCAGGCACGGCGGCACCCCCAAAATCCAGCGGGGAGGAGCGGGGGGGGGGAGGCTCTGGGGCTCGGCGTGCGGCGGCCGCCCGCGGGGATGGAGGATGGAGGAAGGCTGGGGAAGAGGAGGAGGAGGAGGAAGAGGAGGAGAGGTGGAGGCGGCGGGGGCCCTTCCCGAGCCTCTCCCGACGGTAAATCCCAAGGAGCGAGGAGGAGGAGGCAGCAGCTTCGCCCGTGCCCAACAGGAAACTTCGGATTTACCGGGGGAGGAGGGAGAGCGAGGGGAGGGGAGAGCGGGGGCGGCGGGGGCGGGGGCCGGGAGGAGCCGGGGCAGCCCCGGCGGGGCGGGCCGGGGGCGGGGGGGCCCGGATCGCCCCTTCCCCCGCCTTTGTTCGGGCTGCGGGCGGCGCTGGGGGACGGGGGGCTCACCCATGGGTGGGGGGAGGGTGCGGGACGGGTGACCCATGGGTGGGGAGCAGCGAGGTGGGGACCCCCCCAAAGCAGCGCCGGGAGGGCGGAGAGGACTCGGAGCGGGTTTGGCCCCGCTCCATCGTGCCAAGCTGCGCGGCTCCGGGCACCCCAAAAAGGGGGGGGACACCCCCAAAAAAGGGGGGGATGCGCCCCTAAAATGCGGGATGGATCCCAAAAAGGTAGATGGATCCCAAAAAGGAGGATGCACCCCCAAAAAGGGGATCACCCCCCACCCACCGGCGCTCCCGCAGCCCCCCGGATTCGTTGGTTTGAATAAAGAACTGAGCCCAGGTTGGAGGTAGGAGCGGTTTAATAACTGAGCTCGGCTCTGAGCTCGGCTCTAAGCTCGGCTCTAAGCTCGCTGAGCAGCTCAGCTGTTCAAGGGCTTAACTCCCAGGGATCCCAAGAAACTCCCAGGGATCCCAAGAAACGGCTCAGGGAAAGTCCTCCCAAGCACCAGCCCTTGAAACTCCGCTCAGGAAGTTTTATTCCTTGGAGTTCCTTGGAATTCCATGAATTATCTCAGGATCCAGGGCAAGTTGGGGGGTGCGGGGTTGGGAACTGAAATCCGGGAGCGGATGCGTTCCCCTCCCCTGGAATGTTTTAAGGAGTGCGAGTTCATTATCCAGCAGCACATTCCATTTGCATATGTAGCTCCCGATGTTCTTCCCGGTTAATAACTGGGAATTGATTGGAAAAGAGAGGTCAGGCGGCTTTCAGAGCACACAAAGCCCAGCCTAATGGGGCTCCCGAAGAGCTGCGCTTCCATCGGCAATTCCAAGGGTGGTTTTATGGGAATTCTGCAGGTTGAGATGAACAGGGTGTGGCGAGTTTAGTGTGCGACAAAAAAAGGGAAAAGCCCCGAAAAGCAGGAGAGAGTGGAATGGGAAAGAGCTCAAAGATCAAATCCAAGCATTCCCAAAAATTCATCAGGATGATCCAACCTGTCTGCAGGGGCTCCCTGTGGGAATGTCACCGGGATAGGAGAGGAGGGAAGGGAAGGGAAGGGAAGGAAAGGGAAGGGAAGGGAAGGGAAGGGAAGGGAAGGGAAGGGAAGGGAAGGGAAGGGAAGGGAATCGTGCAAAGCAGGGATTGCACCGGAGATTCCCCACTTTTCTCCCAGTTACTTAGGACAAATCCTAAATTACCGAGGGAAGACATGGCTGGGAATTGGCGGAGCTCTTCTGGAGTCTCCCACTCTGGAATTCTCCAGCTCAGGAAAACGACCTTTGGAGGGAGAACAGGAGCTTGAGTAAGACAGCAACTGGGGAAGGAGAGGCCAAGCGATGCCTCCTGACCCCATCCCAAAGGCAGGCAATGAAATTTCCGGCTTTCCAGTGGGGGGTCAGGAGAGCAGGAGGCTCCCAGGAGTGTTGAATCCATCCTCGAATCCATCCCTCAATCCATTCTTGAATCTATCCCTCAATCCATCCCTCAATCCATCTCCAATCCATCCCTCAATCCATCCCTCAATCCATCCCTCAATCCATCCCTCAATCCATCCCCAATCCATCCCTCAATCCATCTCCAATCCATCTCCAATCCATCCCTCAATCCATCCCCAATCCATCCCTCAATCCATCCCTCAATCCATCCCCAATCCATCCCTCAATCCATCCCTCAATCCATCTCCAATCCATCCCTCAATCCATCCCTCAATCCATCTCCAATCCATCTCCAATCCATCCCTCAATCCATCTCCAGCCCATCTCCAATCCCTCCTGCAATCCCTCCTCGGAGCTGTTGTGTTTATGGAAAGGAGCCCACACTTTCCTGGCACAGGGATTTACTCCCTCCTGTAATTCCTGAGGATCCCACAAGGAGTTCGGAAGAGCTGGGCAGATCCTGCTCCGTTTATTCCAGAGCTCATTCCATTGAGTTGGAATTAATTACGTTTTTCCCATCTGGACACCTTCCACTATCCCAGGTTGCTCCAAGCCCCATCCTTGAACACTTCCAGGGATTTGGCTGGAGCAAGGATCCTCCTCATCATTTTGGAATTCTCTTTCCCAGAGTCAGGAATCCCAAAAGCTTGGGAAGCAACGTGCCTGAGATCCCCACACAATTCCCTTCCCTTCCCCACGGATTTTGCCTCATCCCAGCCCTTCATCCCACATCCCTCCTATTCCGGCGGCATTCCCACCGGGAGCCACTGCAGACGGCTTGGATCGTCCCGATGAATTTTTGGGAATGCTCGGATTTGATCCTTGAGGTCTCTTCCATCCCAACCAGAGGAGCTGTGGCTGCTCCATCCCGGGAATGTCCCGGTTGGATGGGGCTTGGAGCAGCCTGGGATAATGGGAAGTGTTGGAACCGGATGATTTTTAAGTCCCTTCCCACCCAAAGCATTCCATGATTCCATCATTGCAAACAATTCCGTGTTTCTCTCCACATTCCAACAACAGCAGGAATTTCTTCCCAGGATTTAGTGAGAATTCCCTCTCCATAAAGTCCCCTCTTAGGTGTTAGGGAGGAATTTTCCATGGAGAAATCCACCAAGAATTCCAAGGATTACAAAGACTTGAAGTCCTCCCTAAATCCTGAAGAAAACCGCGATAATCCCTCAATCCATCCAAAGCTTTTGAGACTGAGTCCATCCTTGTGTTGTATCCTCCAGGAAAACATCATGAATCCAGGAAAACCTCCATTTTTGGGAGCCAGAATTCCCTAAAAACCTTTGGCACCATTTCAGCAGGATCGGGATTTCCATTCCCAAATCCTGCCCTCGCTTCGCTGTCTCCCCTCTCCAGCTGAACATTCCCAAATCCCTCATCCAAGGAAAGTTTCAACCTCACAGATTTTGGGCGGGCTCAAAAATTCCATAGCGGCTTTTCCCGGGATTCTCCACTTGGATTTCTTTATTCCCATCCCTTGTTCAGACTTGGGAAATATCCAAATTCTTCCCAATAACTGGAAAATATTCCCCAAATTCCACTGCTCAGCTCTGCCTTCCCACGTTTTAGGGTTGAATCCATGCTGGGAAGAGATGATTCCCATAAAAAAGCTTGGAGAAAAAGAATTCCCATGGGAATTCCATGCTGAGCAACAGCCCCTGGAAGCAGGAGAGGAGCTCCAGGATGGCAGCAACATTCCCTGAATTCCTGACAAAGTTTTCTGGGATCATGGGATCGTTTGGGTTGGGAAGGACCTTGAAAGGTTTTTTTAGTCCAATCCCAAATTCCCAATTTATTGGAAGACCGGGATGAGCAGGGAAGGGAAGCGGGAGCCGGAATTCCTGACAGCTTTTGAAATATCTTGGATAATTCTGTGGTAAAAAACCAGCAATTCCATGATTTTCATGGAGCTGGGATTTCCTATCCTTGAATCCCAGTGATTGATTTATTCTGGGAAAACCAAAGGAATTTCGCTTTTCCGGGGATTGGTTGCTCATTAACTGGGCAAGAACAGACAAAAGTCGGGAATTTTCACTTCCTTGCCCTTATCCAAGACTTTTGATGGAGACCCAATCCCACAAATGCCGCCCAAATCCCATTCCTTGCTGGCAAATTTGTTCCCTTCCCATTGGAAAACCCCACAAAATTATGGATCAATAAATCCCAGTTTAACTCAAAATTCAATGGAATTGAATGGAATTAAAATTCAATGGGGTTTTTTCCCTTCAAGGACTTCCCTGGAGGCCAGGTTGTCCCAGAGGGAAAATGATTCCATGGATTCCGTTGTTGGGAAGGAATTTCTGTGGAGCAGAGTGGTTGGAATTCTGGAGGGCCCAGATTTGCTGATTTGCTGCCCCTCGGTGCCACCAAACCCCAAATCTGAGCGGACAAAATCCTTGGAATTGCTGCTAATTCCTTCAGTTAATTCTCCGGGATGCTGGTGGAGAGCTGGATGTGTTCAGGAGTTCATCCAGCCAGGGATCCATCCAGGAAAAGCGGGGATGGATAAATTAGGGATGTTTTTAGGAGGAATAACTGAATTTGGGATCCGTGGAGCCTCTGGATCCCTTTTCCATCCCAGAAATTGTTTGGCTTTTCCCTTCCAGCCTCCAAGTCAAATCCAAGCTCAGGGAGTGGATCCAGAGGGGGAATATCCCTGTAAAGTTTGGGATGGAGCGGGAAGGACAAAGCTCATTCCACAGGGGCCAGGAGACAAGAGCTGGGGTTTGCTCCCGCTCTGGGAATCCCATCCAGGTCTTTCCATAATTTTTTATGGATCACTCACGGCCCCTTCAGTGCTGCGCTGCTTTCATCGGGATTTATGGCATTCCCAGGCTTCCTTGGGAGGGACCGGCTGGGATTGCTGGTCCTGGATCGCATCCCAAACACCTGGAAGTTCTGAGGGATCCCAGATTCCTGGGAAGGAGCAGTTGGGATTTATGATCCTGAAGTCCAAAGACCTGGAAGTTCGGAGGGATCTCAAATCCAAATCCGTATCCAACCCTAAATCCAAATGCCTGGGAAGGAGCAGCCAGGGATTTATGATCCTTGATCACATCCCAAACTCCTGGAAGTTCTGAGGGATCCCAATCCTTATCCCTGGGTGATCCCAAGATCCCACGGGATGAAGCCCCAGCCCCACCGGGATCAGCCTGGCCATTCCAAGCCCACATTCCATAGGGGATGCCCAGCCAGCCCACTCCCCCTTCTCCCATTCCCATTATCCTTTCCCTTCCCATTCCCACAGATTTTGGGCTGATGTCCCAGTCCCTGCCATGGAGATCCCACATTCCTGCAAAAGTTGCCTGCCCAGTGAGGCAGAGCTCGGGAAACCGGGATCATCCGCAGGGACACAACAACATTTTATTCCCAGATTTTTCCAGAGGGTCACATGGGAAGTTTGTGGCAAAACCAGGAGCGGATCCAGACTCCTCCAAGCCCTCATCCCAAAATTAATGTCTCCCCCCTGGAATATCTTGGAAGAAGTGCTAGTGGAATCCGAGCGATCTCCAGCTCCAAGAAAGTGAGGGAAAGGAACCCCTGGAATGCTGCAAATCCATGGAGAACATCTGGAAGATGTTGGGAGAGCATCATTCCTGCTCTTTCTGGGAATGATGGAAGGATCCCAAAATAATCCTTCCAACCGTTTGGACAGGGAACAGAGGCAGGGATAGACGGGATTTGAGGATACTGGGAAGGAATGGGAAGGATGGGAATCCCTGGCAGGATGGAGAGGGGCTGGAATGTCTGGAAGTGTCCAAGGATAGAGTTCGGAGCAGCCTGGGATTGTGGGAGCTGTCGGGGTTGGAATTGGATGAGTTTAAGATCCCTTCCCACCAAACCATCCCGGAATTCCAGGATTCCCTGACTCTCAGCTCGCAGCATGAAGGAAAACAGGGAAACAAATGATTTCCCAGGAATTCCTCGCTCAGCCCTCATTAACCCGGCTCCAAGGAGCTCCCTGCTCCCCATGGTGCATCCAGAGCTTTGCCGGGAGGGAATATTCCAGAGAAAAGCAGGAAAACCAGGCTGGAGATCTTTGGGAATGATGGATGGCAGCAGGCTCCGGCTTGCTGAGCTTTTCCAATGGAATTCGACATTTGGGAACCCCCAGGAGCCGGAAGGAGCCAGGGAAATTCCCACTCTCTGAGGGTGGAGTGTGTTAATTCCTTGGGATGGGATGGGAGCTGCCTGGAAAAAAGGGAAGAGCTGAAGGAAGAACGTTCACTTCCAAGGAAAACAACTCCTCGGGATGAATTCCCAGAGTGCCGGAGGGATCGGAGCTGGGGGAGGGGTAAACATCCAAATTTGGGATTCCAGAGGGAATTCCACATCCCAAATCCCGGAAAATGCACCCAGATCCCGGGAGAGGGATCCCAAATCCTCCTGTTTGAGCCTCCTCGCTCATCCTTGGGATTGGGATCCGGGAATGCTCCAGGAATGTGTCCTCTGCCTCCATCCTTCTCTTTGGGATGAGCATCCCAAAAATTCCCAGCTGGCCACAAAAAACTGGGATTTTCGAGGTCACGGAGGGAGCCAAAAATCAGCTCCAAATCCCAAAAATCAGGACGGAAGGAAATCCAACCAAAGCCAAGCCCGGTTGTGAGCAGGGAATGAATCTGTTTTTCCATGGAAAACACGAATCCCATTCCAGCTCCTCTCCAACCTTGGGAATGTGGCTTCCTGCCTCCATTTGTCCTCTTGGAAAAGGGCTTCGGGAAGAGCTGGAAGCAGGAGCTCATGGATCCCATCTCCATCGATTGTGCGCCCCCTGCTGGCAGCCTCTTTTCCAGGGAAAAACGGGAAAATCCTTCCGGGAAGGGGATTTGGGGCTGCACTTCCAATCTGGGAAAATCCTTGGATACGATCTGAGCCCTCATCCTCCCGGGAATTTCCTTCTGCTCCTCGCCCAGGAGCAGGGAATGGGATCATGGATTTCCTCTGGAGCAGGTTGGATCCTGCAGGAGCTCCTGAACCCCGGGCATCCAAATTCCTGGAATACTCTGCTCCCAAGAGCCCTCGGGATAACCCTATCCCTGAAAAAAAAAGAGGGAAAAAGGGGGATTGAAGGGATTTATCCCATCGTTGCCAGGGGATGTCCAAGTTCAGTGGGAGAGCCGCGACAGGAACGGTTCTAATTCCCGGTTTTCCAGAGAATCCAAGGCCAGCTTGGATGGGGTTTGGAGCAAGCTGGGAGAGTGGAAGGGGCTAGCTTGGGATGGGATCAGCTTTATCCCTTTCCCAGCCAAACCATTCCAGGGATTTAATGAAACGTGGGAAAACCGGGAGAGGGAAATTTGAAGGCAGCTTGGAAGGCAGCGCTGGCATTTTCCAGGAAATCCATTCTGAAGGGAATTTTGGATATTGGGAATAACCGGAATCAACACATCGGCACTTCCCAAATATTCCCAACAAAGTTCCTTCCCTCATCCCAACTTTGCATTCCTGAGATCCCGAAATTCAGGTCGGCACCTCGGATTCCCAGAATTCCGCTTGCAAGCCAAGCTGTGATGGGTTTTTTTGGGAAGCTCAGCACTTTTCCAATTGGAATTTGCAGCCTGGAATGGGGTCAGGGAACCTTTGGGCCGGGTTCAAAAGCTTGGAAAAGTCCGAGTTTATTCCCGATAATCCTCAGGGATGAGTTCAGGGATGAGTTCATCTCGCTGGGCCAAGGGATAATTGGATTGATCCAATTCCTTTTCCTCCTCTCCGGGATTATCCTTTCTTTGGGATAACAAGGAAATCTCTGGGAGCAAAGAAGCCGGAAAAAGGGAAATCACCTTGTGCACAGATAAAAGGGATGAGCTCCTTATCCGGCTCTCCAAAATCCGGGAGCAAGAGGGGTCAAACGAGCCCAAATTATTCGGTGATCCCAAAAAATGAGGTGAGAGCTCTGGAAGCTCCATTCTTGCCCAAATCATCCTGGGTTTTTTTGGGATAGAAAGGAGGAGCCGCAGCCCCAGCTCCGAGGGCCGCTGGAATTCCTGGTGCTGCTGGAAACGGTGTCGGGGCTTCTCCTCATCCCTTTTTTCCTGGGATTTCAGGCTCCTTCCTGCCCCCACCCTGTGGTCTCAGGGAGACACGTCAAGAAAATTCCCAAATATTCCAAAATATTCCAAAATATTGAGGAAAAACTGTTTAATAATTCCTCCCATTCCCTGATTTCTCTCTCCGGTGCTGCCCATCCTGCTCTGGAATTGTCCGGATTTCCCAGCTTTTATTTCCCGTGGCAGCTTCCAAAGGCTCCCATTGTTATCCGCAGGGTGGGATAAAAGCAGGAAAAGCTGCGTTTTTAGGGAATACTCGTTTTCCCAGTGCCTTTCCCCTCCCATTTTTCCTGCTTTTCCATGGTTTATATCCCGGGAATCCTGGGGATTTTGGGATTTCCCATCCCTGAGCAGCAGCGGGGTTGGATAAATCCAGCTGGGAGTCTCCGACATTCCTGGAATTCTGCTCCATCTTTATCCCTCTTCCCTCCTCATTTCCTTCTTTAACTCTCCCTAAAAACGCTTTGATTCGGGATTTTTTCCCTTGAAGTCCCAAAAAATGTTGTCCTCCCGATTTCTTTTCCACCTGATCCCAATCCCGTTCCCAGAGAGGGGAATTTTGGGAAGACAAGGAAACTTTTCCTCCTCAAAATCCGACTTCACCTCAGGCCAACGACAACAACAACTCCCAAACATTCCCAGAGTTTTCCTGCCTCACAAATCCCATAAAAAACTCTCCCGGCCCCTCTGGAGCAGCTTTTTTGGGATCAGCATCCCAGGATTTGAGATGGCCTGGGATATTCCAGAGAATTCCCATCCCTGGAAGTGTCCAAGGCCAGGTTGGATGGGGCTTGGAGAAACGTGGGCTAGGGAAAAGTGTCCCCGCCTATGGAATTGGATGAGCTTGAAAATCCTTTCCATCCCAAACCATGCTGGGATTTGCTGATCCCGGGATTTGCTGATCCTGGAGTGGATTTTTCCCGCTGTCCTTTCCCGTGGGAGGGAAATCAGCCAGAGCAAGAACATTCCAGCTGCGGGTGGGAACAGTTTGGGATCGCTCAGGATTTGTGGGATCACCGGAGCAGGGAGAGAGGGAACAGGGAACATCCCGAGCAGAGGCTGCAGGGCCGGGAATTCCCTCCCAGCTCCACATCCACAAAAACCCACCCAGGAAAACCGGGAGCCTGCGGCCACGTGGGAACGGAGTCGTGGCCGATCCCAACAGCGGAGCTCGCCGAGGACGGAATATTCCGGGCAGTCGGCATTTCCCAAGGCAGAGCTCCGCCCCGGCTGCCCTGACCTTGCGGGAAGGACACGCGGAGGCTCCGAGCGCATCCCAGCACATCCAGCTGCACGATCCCGGACAATTCCCTCTCCCAGGGCGGCAGCTCTCGGCTGCCTCGTCCCTGCGCTCCTCCGGCCTCCAGGATTCCTGTGAGGCCGCTCGGGAGGCAAATCTCGACTGCAGCCGGAGTGCTGAGCCGGGCCTAGCTGAGTCAGAGCAATTAAACCCCGCCTGGCCCGCTTTGCCTCATCTCAGGAGCTTAAAAGCCCGGCTTTGGCTCTAAAAGCCCGGCTTTGGCTCTAAAAGCCCGGCTTAGTCTCTAAAGGCCTGGCTTTGTCTCTAAAGGCCCAGCTTTGTAAAGCCCAGCTTTGGCTCTAAAAGCCCGGCTTGGTCTCTAAAGGCCTGGCTTTGGCTCTGAAAGCCCAGCTTTGTAAAGCCCAGCTTTGGCTCTAAAAGCCCAGCTTAGTCTGTCAGGCCCGGGTTTGTATCTAAAAGCCTGGTTTTGTAAAGCCCAACTTTGTCTCTAAGGCCTGGTTTTGTTTCTAAGGCCCAGCTTTAAAAAGCCCGGCTTTGGCTCTAAAAGCCCAGCTTTGTCTCCAAGGCCCGGCTGGGAGCAGCCTGGAGCTGTGGGAGCTTTAGGGCCCCTCCATCCCCAACCATTCCGTAATCCCGTGATTCCAAAGGCTCGGGATTGCCCTGCCAGAGCGGCTCCATCCCAGCGGGATTTCCAGGGAAAGCTGGAGCCGCTTCCCAAGGTTCCGAGCTCTCCGTGGCCTTCATTCCCGCTTTATTTCCCCTTTCCAGCGGATTTTTGGGACATTTGGGCTCCAAGAAATTGATCCGGCGTATCCCAACGGAGATCAGGGATAACAACACTCCCAATCCAGTCTGATCCTCACTCCTGGTTTATGGCTGGATCCATGGATTCTCTCTGTGGAGAAGATTCCCGAATTTGCCATTGGAGTTTGGGAATCATCCCAAAAACGCGGATTCGAAACCCAGGATTTCACTTTTCCGGAATCCATCATGGAATGGTTTTGCTCCATTCCCATTCCCATTCATCCCAGAAAATCCCTTCCTGCTGTTTTCCCACAATTCCAACCCTTCAGGATCTGCACCACCTCCTACTCGGCATTTTTTCCCACTTTTATTCTTTCCAGTTGGATTTTCCAGCTGCATTCCCTGATTTTCCCTCTTCCAGGGGCTTTGCCAATGGGAAGGGAATCCCTGCTCCACTCAGGGATTCCCAAATTCCCACCTCAGCTCTGGAATTCCAGTTGCCCGTGGCAACCTCTCCTTTCCTGGGAGCTTTGCTGTGCTCAACGAGGAACTGCCGAGGTGTTGGCAGGGAGTAAAAAATTCCTTAAAAATCCTTTTCCCTCCCAAATCCAGCAATTCCTCGTTTTCCCCAAGAAGAAAATCAGGATTTTTACGGATTCCTGACCTCCAAGCTCCTCCTATTCCCTTTTTTTCCCCTTAATTTTCTTCCATTTACGCCTTAAAATTCCTTGAATTCCCAATGAGCTCCTGGTACCACCGATTATCCCAAGGCAAAATGATTCCAAACCCTCTGGAATCGTGGAAAATCACCTGGGGAGGGTCAGAACTCGGAGCAGCTCCCTGGAATTGTGCCCCACTCCGAAATATTCCCAGTTATCCACGCATTCCATGATGGAAAAATAAAGGTGCTGCGGGGGTTCCCTCAGGATTCCCTCCCTGGGCTTTTCCCGGTTTTTTTTATGGAATGCTGACTTTAATCTCGTGCACTCGGAGCGTGAAATCCCGGCTGGGCGTTTCCATGGGAACCAGCCGGGTTTTCCTTGCGACGATTCCCGGGCTGACCTCGCTCCCGCTGGAATCTCTCCCACTCTCCGCTGGTGTTATCCCGGTTTTCCCTTGGTTTGATTTCCCTGGATTTCCCTCTGCCAGCCAGCTCCATCATTGCAAGGATGGAGAAGGATTCCCGGCACAAAAAAAGTGGGATAAGCCCAGCTAAGGCTGCTTTTCCCAGAAAAATCCCCTCACCTGGGCAGGAAGGATTGGAATCTCCAGGAAAGGTGGTGAGGGAATATTCCCAAGGGCACAGAATGCCAGGACAAATGGGAATGGCTTCCAACTATGTCAGAGGGCAGGGATAAATGGGATATTGGGAAAGGATTCCTGGCTGGGCTGGAATTCCCAGAGAAGCTGTGGCTGCCCCTGGATCCCTGGAAGTGTCCAAGGATGGAGTTTGGCGCAGCCTGGGATGCTGGAAGTGTCCCTGTCCATGGAAGGGCTGGAATGGGATGCTCCATAAAATCCCATCCGATCCAAACCATTCCAGGATTGGAGATTAAAACAAAAAATTCCAAGGATCCTTTAAGCAAATTCCCTTTTCCGAGGTATTTTCCCTTCCTTGCTGAGGAACAAAGGGATCAAAGCTCCTTCAGGAAAAGCCATCCCGAGAAAGTCATGGAAAGGGCACATTAATAAAGGATGAGGCAGAAATGCCGGGAAAAGCAGCTCAGCCTCATTATCCCAGATTCCCAAATTCCTCGGGAAGCTCCAGCAGAGCAGAGCCGGTGAATATTTTATAGGGAAGCTCCTTCTCCCTTCCTGCTTTTCCTTGTGGCCTCTCCTGGAATAAGGATTTGCTTTGGAGAGGGATTCGCTGGGAACTTGAGCCTTGTGGAAAACAAGGAATGGTCCCCACATGGAAAACAAGGAATGTTACCCTACGTGCATCCCATTAGGAACTCCTCCCGCTGGGAATGCCAATGATTCCAGAATTTCCTGGGATCTCAATCTGTGCTCCTTGAAATCCAGGAGCTCCTGGGAATGTTGCTCAGGCTCTGCTGGGAATGCCGCACTCCCAGATCCCGGGAGAAGCTCCCTTCCCCCATCCATGCGGAGCAGCGGCAGCGCCTGGAATTCTCATCATCCACCTTCATTTGGAAAAGTCATCCCGAGAAATTAAACCGGGAGAAATCTGGGAACAACATCTCCGTATTCCTTGGGAAAGGTCAGCTCCGAGCGGGAGCAGCTGGAGCTGCGTTGCAAGGAAAGAAAAATACGGCAACAGCTTGGATTCCCATCTCCGTGTTGGACGTGCCAGAATTCCCTGCAAATTGCTCCCTCGGGAAGGGGCCAGTTGGAAAAGCAAAGCCCCAGGCACGGGGATTGCAGGGAGGGTGCATCGCTCTGTCCTGCTTCGGCTGCAGGGAGCGGATCAGAGGAAACGCCCTTAAACCGGGGCACGGGATTCCCATTGGATTCCAGGGAAATTCCTTTCACTCTCCATGTGCTGACATTGGAACAGGTGCCCAGGGAGGTGCTGGAATCACCGCCCCTGGAGGTGTTTGAGGCCCGCGCCGCCATGACACCTCCCTCACCCACGCGGCTCGTTGCCACGGTGACGGGGACAGGCGGGGGCAGAAAGCACACCCGCCAATCAGCGCCGCTCTCGGGGCGTATCCGCGCTCTGATTGGTGGCTAAAGCTGTCCATCAGCTCGCGGCCCCGCCTCCCCGTTGCTGTGGTGACGGGAGGACTCTGGCGGCGGCAGCGCAGGCGGCGGGGGAGCGGCGGAGGCTCCGCCATGGCGCAGCCCGACGAGCCGCAGCCCACGGTCGTGCCCTCCTGCCCGCTGCCCAGCAAGATCTGCGATGTGCTCCGCAGCGACAGGCCGCGCTCCTGCTGCGGCATGGCCATGGCCGGCTTCCGCACCTCCAAGTACCAGGTGCCCGAGTGGCACCGCAGGAACGCGGGCGTTTACTACAAGGCGTTCACGGCGAGCGAGGAGGCGGAGCGCGGCCGCGCCGAGTCGCAGCACCTGATGAAACATGCGGCTGCCAGCGCCCAGCGGGCTCAGGAGTACTCCAAGACCACCCTGGGCCAGCGGCTGCAGGACATCCACTTCTGGAGGGTGGAGCTGCAGAAGGAGATCATGGAGCTGGACGCCGAGACCAACTTGCTGGCGGCGCAGAAGCTGCGGCTGGAGCGGGCGCTCGATGCCACCGAGGTGCCCTACAGCGTGGTCATCGATAACCTGGAGTGCCGGGAGAGGAGGCAGCCCCCGGACCTGGTGATCGATGAGGTGGAGAGGCAGCTGCTGAAGGTGAGCGGGACCTGAAGGTTGGTGAGAGCCCTGGCACGGCTGCGATGAGGAGCAGCGATGAGGAGGCGAAACTGCGGCTGCTGGAAGGGTCTCCTGCAACGCACGGCTCTGAAGCACCAAGGATTTTCTGTCCCTGTGTCACTCCAAGGATTTTTCCCAGTCCTTCTCGTGTTTAAAAAGTGTTTCAAATCACATGCGTGTGGCTAGAGGAGAGCAGATCCCCCCTCTCTCTCAGCCCAGACCCGAACAAAACCAAACCAGAGCTTTTCTGCACCGACAAGAGCATCCTATTCTGTCATAAATTCCTTCTCTGTTTGCCTTAAATCCTCTCCTCTCTGCAGGGTGCACTTTAAAAGTCCAGAGTCCAAAAGTTCGGGAGCAATGGGATATTCCTTGCCCGTTTCCGTGCTCAGATTGTCCAAATGTTGGCGTTTTCTGTCATTCATTTTCCCTGAGTCGTGCCAAGGTGATGATCCAACCCTGGCACCGAGATTCCCTTCCAAGCTGATGTCATTCTTGTGCTGGATGTTACAGAAAACACATTTCATTCCATCCTGGAATATCACCTATTCCAATATCCCACAAATTAATTAATGATTATTTACCTGCAGCCTCCAATCAGAGTCAGTTCATGATCCGTTACTCATTAAACCAGAGGATTAATATTAGAAAAATATTGATCAGACTGTTTGGGCAGTGGCAGCTGGTGGGATTTTGGGGATTATCCTGGGCAGAACCAGGAATTCCTCGATCCCTGTGGATCCTTCCCAACTCAGGATATTCTAAGATTCTACATAGTCCATGGCAGGATAGGATTTAGGAATGTTTTGATTGGGAATTGTGTGTCATTTCTGATTTATAATCAAGATCGGAGAGGTTTTTCCAGTCAAAAACAAACAGGGGAGAGTTGGGGTAGGATATTTCCATGTGGGAATTGTTACAAAATTCAGGGAATTGGGGGAATTTTTAGGTTGGGAAAGACTTTAAAGGTCATCAAGTCGAACCTGATTAATCTGGTGCCAGGCACAGGGATGTTCCCTGGTTTTTCCTTACCTCAAAACTGAGCAAGGAATTCATTTATTCCATTTAATTTGATGGGATCATGGAATCCTGGAATAGTTTGGGATGGATGGGACCTTAAAAATCGATTTCCACCTCTTCCCACTGTTCCCACCCTCTCCCACTATCCCAGGTTGCTCCAAGCCCTGTCCAACCTGGCCTTGGACATTCCAGGGGTGGGACAGCCACGGCTTCTCTGGGAATCTGTGCCAGGGAAGAATTCCTTCCAGAATAGGATAGCACAGAGACTTTTTCATGGAATACACAGAATTCCCAGGCTTTAGAAGTATTCCAGGTTTTTCAGCCCCCATAGGTTTAGGGCTGAGTTCCCTCAGGATGTGCTGCCTCCAAAATTCCAGGTTTTACGATAACAGCGTAGGCGTAGATAAGGAAATTTCAGGATTTATCCGCAACTCGAATTGCTCCTCGGGATTGTGTTTCCTGCTCTGGATACACGGAATTCTCCCTGTTTTTCTTTAGGAAGCTGATCTTATCCGGGATATCCGGGATCTTCTGAAAAGAACCATAATCCAAGCGACCACCCAGATAAGGTAAAACATTTCCCAGGATACTTCAGCCAAAGAATTCCTGGGATAAAGGTGGGTAAAGATCTCACCAAGGCCAGGCTTAGGAGCTGTGGGAATTCCATTTAAACCCGGAAACCTCAGGATTTCCCAGGAGATTTAGATTCTCCTGCTTCCCAGAACTGTGTTGGGTTTGTTTTCCAACACTAAACTCCAGTGCTATAAAATTATTCCCTGGATACCTCCTTGCACCTTGGGATATATTTGTATTATAAGGGATTTTTGGGATTAAAGGAGCTTCCCAAGAGGAATTTTTTTCGCCACCAGATGTCAGTGTGAACTTTAAAGCTGGAATTTCTGTGCCGGGACGGGTGTTCCTTGCCTTTCCGAAGGATTATTTGCTTGGAATTTCTAACAGACCCTTTGGAAAGATGTTACTGTATCCTAAATCCATCAATATCAAGGAAGTCACTGCTGGAAAATTCCCGTTTTAGTTTTAAAAGCCCTGTAATCTGCTCCTGTTCTACCTGATAAATGAAATACTGCTTTTTAAACGATGGCTGTAAATGCAAATTAATATAAAGTATCCCTGTTATATTAATTAGAGCGCGACAGGAGCCTAATGAGTTTAATTTGGGGGTTTTTATTATTTTTAAATCATTTTAGCCCCATTTAGCCCCATTTTGTCCCATTTTAGCCCCATTTAGCCCCATTTTGTCCCATTTTAGCCCCATTTTGTCCCATTTAACCCCATTTCAGCCCCATTTTTCCCGTTTTAGTCCTATTTTAGTCCCATTTTAACCCCATTTAGCCCCATTTTAGTCCCATTTGCCAGAATTCCTAATTCCTTGGGTGACAGTGACACCTGGTGTTATCAGCTGATAACGACCCACAGGCTTTTGGATAATTACAGTTCTAATTAACTGAGGGATGTGTGGCTCTAATTAACAACAAAGCAGCAATTTAAATCTGAATGTCATTAAAGATTGTCCCGTTCCATGGGCAGGGACCTGCCACAATCCTAGCATATTCCAACCTGGCCTCGGACATTTCCAGGGATCCAGGGGCAGCCGCAGCTTCTCTGGGAATTCTGTTCCGGGGCCTCCCCACCCTCACAGCCAAGAATTTTTTCCCAAAATTCCATCTAAGTCAGGAGATGCCCGTGGGAGGGAGAGTTTGGGAATTTCCAGACCGCAAGGAAAGTTCACAGTCCTGTTGTCCTGTGGAGCACAAAGGGTGGAGCTGCATTCCCAAATGGGGTGGCTTTGGGAATTCTCTTCCTTCCCACTAAGTCGCGATCCCAACTTTCCAGATCCAACCGGATTCAGAAGGAGAACTGCGAGCTGGACTGGTCGGATAAGGTGGAGACGTATCACATCGACGATAAATGCGTCAGCTACTGCACCGACAGCACCAACGTCCAGTTCCACCCCAGCTCCGTGAAATTCGAGGAGAAGTGAGTGATTCCCGCCAGGATCCTCCTGGGATAACACCAGCACTTCTGCAACACTCAGTTCCATGTGGGATTGGACGTGGAAAGAGCTTCAAGGCAGCTCCACGGATGTAAAGGCAGTGCTTGATGTGCCACAGGGAATGGTTTGGGTTGGAAGGACCTGGAAGCTCATCCAGTTCCAACCCCAACACCTTCCGCTATCCCAGGGTGCTCCAGCCTGGCCTTGGATTCTTCCAGGGATCCAGGGACAGCCACAGCTCCTCTGGGAATTCTATTTCAGCCTCTCCTCACCCTCCCAGCCAGGAATTCCTTCCCAATATCCCATCCATCCCTGCCCTCTGGCAGAGGGAAGCCATTCCCGGCGTCCTGTCCCTCCAGCCCTTGTCCCCAGTCCCTCTCCAAGGGGCTCGGAGCTCTCCCTGGAGCCTTCCCTTTTCCAGCCTGTCAAGATCCTAGGGTTTTTTTGTTTCCAAATGAACACAGCTGGGAAATCCTGGATGCATTCCTGCGTTTATTTGCTAGGATTGAACTGCACCAAAAACGTGTGTGAACTTTTTTAGCAGTTTTAGCTCCAGATGGACGAGCTCGGGCTGATTTTATCTCAGGCTTTACTTCCCTCTGAAGCCACAGGAATGAGAGGTTATTAATTTATCAGAGGATTTTTATTAATTTATTAAGGATTTTAAATTAATTTACTAAAGGATTATTCTCATTCCTTATGGGAAATCACTGCAGGCAAGAGCTCAACCAAACATAGGTTGATGCCACTTTTCCAGGGAAAGAACCAGTTTTTAGGGGCAAAATTCCTATTTTATCCCATTCCCTGTTCTTCCAGTGCCTCCACACCGAAGTCCTGGGCCCAGTTCAGCCATGACAACATTTCCAGTGCAGAACAGGAAAAATTGGCTTCGGTCCAGCTCCGGTCCTTGATCAACAGCATCATCCACGACGCGTCCGAGGACCTGAGGATGCAGCGGGCAGCGGTCAACGAGGCCTTCGACAACCGCTGCAGGGAGCTGGATGATGCCAAATTCCGGCTGGAGCAGCACCTGCAGCAGGTGAGTGGGATTTGATGGAATTTTGGCATCACGGATTTATCCTCTAAAAAAATGGCTTCATCCATGCTGGGAGTTTTTGTGTTTGATCAGGATCCGGGGAGAGATTTCAGGGCTTTGTTGTGGTTCCAGTTCAGCTCTTTGTGCTTTTTGTTGGGATGGAGTTGAATGAAACACTTGAATCCTGAGCTAAAACCTAAAACTGGGTGATCAGGGAGCTCTGGTTGAGCCAGGATTCCCAGATTTCTCTGGAATGGCAGCAGCAGCAGGTCCTGGTGGGTGACAAAGGCTGACTTCAGCCTCCTCCAGCGTGGAGCAGCTCCTTCTTTTCTCTTAGGCCATTGGAAATGTGGGGAAAAAACCCATTCCTTAGCATTTGGTGGCACTTCCTGGGGGTGGGATGTGCTGTCATCCCACAGAACACATGGAAGAGGTTTTGAGGGAATATTTCCTGCTTCTTTTTAGGCTGAAGATGGGATTTGCAGTGTAATAATCAAAATAAAGAGGTCAAAACCACCTTGGTATTTTTATTTTTCTATGAACAAGGGATGGCTTTGGCCTTTTCCCCTTTTCCAACATGGAGCAGCTCCTTTTTTCTCTGGTAGCCATTGGCAAGTGGGGAAAAAGTAATAATTCTTTAGAATCTGCTGGGTAATGACAGCTGGATATCTTTATTTTTCACGTGTGTGGCAGTGGTTATGAGGAGAAGAATTTCAGGATTTCCTGTCTTTTCCATTTTCTTCACAAATCCAGGCATTTCCAAGCAGATCAGCAGCTCTGCTTCAAAATAACTTGATTTTTTTGGTTGGATTTCCAGTTAAAATTTACAATTAAAAGCACTCCGTGGAGGTGGGATGTGTTGTCGTCCCACAGGAGACGTGGGAGAGGTTTGGGATCTCTCCCAAGGTTTTGGGACATGGGACAGGCTGCAGAATATTTTCTGTATCGTTTAAACTCAAGGTGTGATTCTCAGTGTAAAAATAAAAATAAAGAGGTTGAAACCACCTTAATTCTTGTATTTCATTTTAAATAAAATCAAATGAATTTTCTTATCACCTAAAATGCAAATTATTTTGTTCTCCTTAATTCCGCCCAAACAGGAGCTGAAAACTTTAACGCTTCACCAGGAACAGACAATTTTGGGGGACAATATTTATCATTTTTTGAACTTTTTTTTTCTTGGATGTCTCCCCCAGATCCTGAAGGATATTGTGGATGAGGAAGCCAACATTGTGAACCTCAAAAAAGCCATCAGGGATAAGGAAGCTCACCTGAAAGTGGCTCACACCAGGCTCTTCGACAGGTCCTTCAGGCCCAACATCGAGCTCTGCAGGGACGAGCCCCAGTTCAGGTAATTAAATTAACCCCAATTTAGGAAATTAACCCCAGTTTAGGGAATGAAGCAACTCCTTCAAGGGTCCTGTTCCATCCCAAAGTGATTTTAGGCAGTTTTGAGAATTTTTTTACCTCACGACTTTGAAGTTTTGTACTCAAAGGCAGAAAGGAGTGGCTGAAATGAGTGAGGGAAATTTCATTTTCTCCTGCTTAACCACATCGAAAATCCACACGGTCAGCTCTGTGATCTCCACGCTTTCTTCTCTGAACTCTCTGGTTTCTTTTGGATTTAACTGCTCCAAAAAAATCTCAGGGTAACTTGCTAGGAAAAACCCGCCACGAGGTGGATCCTGGGAATTGTGTGAGGGAAATCTCGGTGTTACAAAGGCAAATCCTGGGGGTGGTTGATTTTCTGCCTTAAAACTGCCACAAATCCTTTCAAAATCCAGGTTTGAGTGGCACGTTTGGATCTAATCAGTCTGGAATTGATTCTCCTCCCTCACGTTTTCCCGCCTTTAGGAAAAGTTGGGATTCAGCTTGAGCAGGCTCACAAAATCCTTGCAGCAAAACCAGTATTGAATTCTTTATCCAGCGAGGAAGGAATTCTGGTTATCTCAATCTAATTTAAGATCCTGACCCAGCAAACCATCCCTATCCAAGCTTTCCAGGCTATATCCTGCTTTTCCTGGGTTTTAGGGATGGGGACAAATCCTTTGATTGCCAGGCTGGGGATGTTGGCAATTCCTGCTCTGACCCAGACACAGGGATTTGTTTTCCCAGGAATTCAGTCTTTTCTCCACAGGCAGGTTGCAGTGGAACACCTCTCCCTCATGGATTTTCGTTGGAATTCTGTGCTCTTTATGAGTTATTTACTGCTTCTTTTAAATGATGTCCTGCTCCTTCTTTAAAAACTTTGGGAGTAAAGATTTTCCTGATCTCTGGAGTTTTATACCAGAGAGTAGAGATCAAAAACCAGTTGATCCAGCCAAACTGGGAGGTTTATTTAACAATTTTTATCCTGTAATTCCTGATGCAAATATCCCACACAGAGGTTGGATAATTCCACTGCTTTTAGCAGCAAAAAACATTCTTGGTGCTGCCTAAATCATGGAAAACTTGTGTGGAGCAGCTGGAAAAGTGAGCTCTGCTTTTCTTGGATTTCTCTGAGATCTTTTCCTGATAAATTCTCAATTCTGTAGTCGATCTTTATCCCAAATCCAATCTTTTCCTGGATTTCTCTCAGATTTTCCTGATGAATTTTCCATTCTGTAGTTGTTGATCCTTATCCCAAATCCAATATGTTTGAGTGATTTTTCTGATGTATTTTCCTGATGAATTTTCCATTCTGTAGCTGATCTTTATCCCAAATCCAATATTTTCCTGGATTTCTCTGAGGTCTTTTCCTGATGAATTTTCCGTTCTGTAGCTGATCTTTTTCCCAAATCCCATCTGTTGGAGCACCATCCCCTCTTTTTACGACTTAACCCAATTCCCTCCAGGTTGATCAGTGAAGTGGAAGAACTCACGGTATTCCTGGAAGCCCTGAAGCGAAAACTGATGGAATCTGAGCAGAATCTGAAGAATTTGGAGGAGACCAGGATGAAGCTGGAGAAGGAAATCGCTGTGAAAGCCAACAGCATTTTTATTGACAGGCAGAAGTGCATGAGCTACCGCATCTGCTATCCCGTGGACCTGGAGGTGGCGAGTTACAAACAGTGATTTCTGTCCTCATCCCGCCAAATCTGGGAGAAAACCACAATTCCTTCTTTTCTGTTAAGCCATTGGCAAGTGTGGAAAACAAATCTGGGAGCTTTCGTATGGAAGAAATTGAGAAATTATACATAAAATGCTCTATTCACTCAATTTGCTTCTGGTCCTGCTGCTTTAAGTATCGTTGTGAGCTTTGTTTTCCCTTGAAAAGTCCTATGAAAGCCATAAAAACGGAGTGGAAAGCAGCTGAAAATCAATTTATTACAGCTCCTATGGGTCTATAACATATGGGCCTAATAATTTTGGGGGGGGGATTTCACTCGAATAATGAAATAGGAATTAATATTTATTAGGAATAATACCAATATCCAGGTGGAGAGGAAATATTTCTATCTTTTAAAGGTATAAATATTTGAATAATAATAATAAAAAAACCCTGGGACATTTAATTAATATTTTAAATTTAAATTAATTAATGAAAAGAATTAATATTTTTAAAATGTAATTAATTAATATAAATGTAATAATAATAGCTTGAAATGAGAGCAATAAAACTGAGGATCCCCCCACTCAGCCAGGAATTTAAGCTGCTCAAACATTATGAATAAAAATCCCAAATTTTCCACAAGTTTTCTGGGTTTGATGCTGATCTGCCCCTTGGAAAAGCACTCCCAAGCTGAAATGAATCCAGGGATTTTTAACCTTCAAGGCAATGAAATTTAGGGGGTTTTTCCAGGAAAAAGAAAGAAATTGGAATTTCTTGGATTGGAATTCAGCTTGGGAATGCAATCCTGATTTTCCACTTGAGCAGGGGGATGTGGAATGGAGCTGCTGCTGTGTTCCAGCTTTTCCCTGGAAGCAAAGCCTGTGGATGAGCTGTTATCCATAGCTGGGAACACATCAGCTTCCCCAGCAAATGCCATGGAGCCATTATTGGGCGTTGGTTAAATACGTGACACGTCCAAAAAAAACCAGGGAAAAATGACCCAGGACAGAATTCCATGATTTCCTGTATCACAGGGATTTTTAACTTTTAAAAAGCAGCTGCTCAAAGGGGGAAAAAAAAATCCTTAAAGGCAAAATTCCTACAAAATCCCCCTGGCCAGGGACCTTTGCAGAGGCCGTTAATGGGGGGTGTTATTGGGGTTTCCCAGCTTTTGTGTTATCTGAGCTCAGGATGTGCCCAAATGATCCAGGAATTCCTGCTAGAGCTGCTCCCATTCCTTTGGAAATGGCACTGAGGGCTTGGGATCCAAGCTCTGTTCGCAGCCCAGGAGTTTGGTTTGTCCTTTGGGGTTTTTCATGGATTTCCTCCTCATGATTCTGTTTTAGAGCCCAGCTCTTGGATCCTGAAGGAGAAATCATGGAATCCTGGAATGGTTTGCGTTGGAAAAGGCCTTAAAGCCCATCCAGCTCCAACCCCAACACCTCCCACTATCCCAGGGTGCTCCAACCTTGAACATTCCAGGGATGGGGCACCCACAGCCTCTCTGGGAATTCCATCGCAGCCCCTCCCCACCCTCCCAGGGAGGAATTCCTTCCCAAAATCCCATCTAAACCTTCCCTGTTTTTGTTTGAAGCCACTAAATCTGTGTATAATATGGAATTATTATAAATTAGAGGATTATGACTGAAGGGAAAAATCTCTCAGGAGATTTTATCCCACTTTTCCCAGGATTCCAAGCAGCAAAGTGTTATTCCCATTCCTCCCAACCAGCAGCACCTGGAAAAAGGGAAACCTCAGCGTGGGAAAGCTCAGCCTTTAATCCATGAGAAGTGAAAAAATGGGCTGGGAAAAAAGAATCCAAACATCCCAACACATTGAAACAACTATCCCAACACATTGAAACAACTATCCCAACACATTTATCTGATATCCTGACACATTTATCCGATATCCCGACACATTTATCTGATATCCCGACACATTTATCTGATATCTCGACACATTTATCCAACGTCCCGACACATTTATCCAACGTCCCGACACATTTATGGCCCTCTACTGATAAGAGGGATTTTATTCCCAGCCTGTTTGAAAGTTGGAAGAGGGAAGGCTTTGGAAATTCAGGTGAAATGGCTCTGTTTTCCCATCAAATCCAACTGGTTTGCGTTGGAAAGGACTTTAAAAATCCCCAGGATTCTGGTTTGTAGGAGCATCTCCTCTGCTGGGGGGGGCCTCATCCCATTCCCACCCTACCAAGGGCAGGAAAATGGTGGGAGAAGCTGGAGAAGGATCCCAGGTGCAGTTGTGCCCCCCAGGGAGAATTCAGCCCCTTTCCATTCCTTCCCAAACCATTTCCCTGCCATGATTCCAGTTGTTTTCCCACTTTTCCCCCGGGGAGCGGTGGCGTCAATCCCTGTGATTCAATTCCTGGGGATAATTGATCTGCAGGGAAAATGGAATGAAAAGCAGAGTGGCCAGCAATGAGATTATCTCCCAGCTCCATTTAACTCCGTGTGCCCTCGGAGCGCACGGCCCTTCCCGAGGAGCAGCCAGAGCCATTTGTCTGCAGTGGGAATGTTTCATTCCCGGGAAAACAGAGCCAATTTGTCAGGTTATTGTAATTATTTTAGACGGGCTCCGCAGGGGAAAGAGAGGCTGGGAGCTGGGATAATAAAAACCCAGGAAGAGCAAGGGCTGGGAAAGCTGCACCGCCCCAGGGATGAGCTTCACCATGGGCTTGTGGGGCCAGGGCTCTCCTGCTTCTCTGCATCCCAAATTTTGCAGCCGTGGGTAAAATGTTCCTTTTCCTTTTCCTTTTCCTTTTCCTTTTCCTTTTCCTTTTCCTTTTCCTTTTCCTTTTCCTTTTCCTTTTCCTTTTCCTTTTCCTTCTCCTTTTCCTTCTCCTTCTCCTTCTCCTTCTCCTTCTCCTTCTCCTTCTCCTTCTCCTTCTCCTTCTCCTTCTCCTTCTCCTTTCCTCTTTATTTTCTCCTTTCCCTTTCCTTTTCCCTTCCATTTTTCCTTTTCCCTTCCCTTCCCTTCCCTTCCCTTCCCTTCCCTTCCCTTCCCTTCCCTTCCCTTCCCTTCCCTTCCCTTCCCTTCCCTTCCCTTCCCTTCCCTTCCCTTCCCTTCCCTTCCCTTCCCTTCCCTTCCCTTCCCTTCCCTTCCCTTCCCTTCCCTTCCCTTCCCTTCCCTTCCCTTCCCTTCCCTTCCCTTCCTCCTTCCTTCTCCTTTCCCACTTCCTCTCCCCTTCCCCCTTTTCCTTTCCTTTTTCCTTGCCCAGCTCCAGGAAAGTTCTCACCTTCCCAACCCCTCCCTGCAAGCGGTGCCAGAGCAGCTTCTCCCAACTCCCGCTGCATCCTCAGGTTTCAGGGAACATCTGCTGGGATGGAGCTATTCCACAGGTGGAAAAAGGAGGGAATTAAATAAACACCAGGAGCTGGGAATAAATTAAACCTTGTTTAGGATGACGTCCCACAGGGAATGAATAAACATGGAGTGGCAAAAATCCACCAAGGCAGCAAACACGGTGTTCCTGTCGTGTTTTCCCAGTGGGATTTGCCAGAGGAAAAAAGGGATCCTAAAGCTGGGAAGTGCAAGGAGCAGGGCCTGCTGTTGGTGCTGGAGCCTAAAGGATTGGGATGGTTTGATCCCTTAATTCCTGGGAAATCCCAGCTAATGTAGGCAGCTTATGGAGCCTTCTTAGCCAGGGAGGGATTTCCTGGAACATCCAAAACATTTCCTGACACGAACAGGCTCTGGAAGAGAAGCTCCATGGCAGAAGCAAGGGATGATTCCCAAACTTTCCAGGGAGAAAAACAAAGAATTCCAATTAATTTCCAGCTTTCCTCTTTCCCACAACATTCCCGGCAGGAATTACCCTGCTTGTTAAGTGCAGTAATTAACCTGCAGTTAAAGGGACACCCAGAATCTGCTCCTGGTCCAACATCAGCAGCAATTCCCTCAGGTGACCTTGGCCGAGCCCAAATCCCGGATATATCAGGGATAAAAACCCTCCCAGTGGGAATTTGCCAGGATGCAGCCTGGAAATCGGAGCTGGGAGATATAGGGCACTTCCCAGGGAAGTGAGAATCCCGGGATTTGGTGTTGGCAGCCAAAGAATTAAAAATCAATTGAAAATTGTCTCCTGGATTTGTCCTTCCCAGGGATGCAGAAATTCCCATTCCTGTCCCTTTTCCAAGGAAGTGGAGACCTGGCTCCCACCCCATGGCTCATCCTGGGGTTTGATCCACCGGGAAAAATGACCTTGAAATTCCATTTATGTCTGTGCCCGTTCATGGATGAAATGTTCCCAAATCAATCCCTACATTTCCCCCAAATAACTCCAGAGGGGATCAGGATGCAGGGAATTCCCGGGGAGTTTGGAGAGGATGGGGTTGTGTTTTCCGGGATAACAGGGGTCGCTCTCCGTGGTGCTGCAGAGGCTCCGAACGCACCAAAATTCCTTTTTTTGGCCTCATTCTCCCCCCAGCTCCCACGCCCAGCAGGAATTTATTCCAGCCAGAATTCCATGTTTTCCAATCCCCAGAATTCCGCAGAAAAGCTGATCCTGAAACACAGAGTTTTATTCCCTCCCCATTCCCGCTAAACCGACGTTAAACCCCATCCAACTTTTCCACTTCTAAACAAGTCTGAAACTTCCAATTGCTTCCAGCGAGTCATTCCTGGATGGAATTGTTCCCTAAAAATCCTGGATTGTGCCTGAGGTTCCAACCATCAACACCGAACCCTTCTTGTTCCCACGAGGTTTGAATAAATCCATTCAAATCCTGACAGTTCCCAATATCCTTGGATTGTTCTCCCAGACAAAGCCAAACAAACTCGTGAAAAAACCCTTTTTTTTTTGGAATTCCTTCTTTTCACCGCCTCCGAAATGTGGTGGAATTCCCAGAAATCCATTTTCTACTGTGGCAGACTCTTTAATAAAATTAAGGAAAGGGTCTGGAAGGGAAAGGGGCTCCCAGAATTCCACGGATGCAATGGACTCCTGCATTCCTGCTTTTCTCCTCGGGAATTGCGAGTGCTGATTTTTGGGGATATTTTCAATTTGCAGAGGGAATCTCTGAGAAATGCTGGAAAGATAACAACGGCTGGCTCTTCTCAAAATCCCTCAGGATGTCATTTCTGGAACTAAAAAACCCCCAAATGAACCAAAACCACTTGTGGGTTTATCTGTAAGGACCCAAACCACTTGGAATTGGAATGATGGGAATATCAGCCTCCTCCTAATGACCCCCTCTGGAATGCACTCGGGAAAGATCTGCTGGAAGGAATCAATCCAGGAGCAAAACCCTCTCCTGCTTCTTCCCAGAGCCCAATCAGGGAGATTTTTAATGTTTTGGGAACTCTCACAGGACTCTGCTTCCCCCATTCCTGGGAGCAGCCGATTTCCAGGAGCCATCCTTTATATCCCTCTTGGAAAAGCGGGAAATCAATAAAGATGGAATTCTCCAACCAAATCCACCCCTGAGTACTAAAAATAACATTTTGATGCTTCCTTTTTACCCCACAAAGGGATTTTTACCGCACATTTTGGGATTGGGGCGAGATTTAATTACGGACACATAAAAAGAGACCAAGGCTCAGCCCAGCCTCTGGAATCTTGTGGAATTTGCTCTGTTCCACTGGCAAATCCCAGATTTTCCCCTCGCATGAAGGAATTTGGGAAGAAATTTTAAGGAAAAAAAGAGTTGGGTTTTTGGGGGATGGATTTGCTTCAGCTGTGGCAGCAAAATCCGGGAATTTCCTCCTCCAAAATGGAAATGAAAGCTGGGAAAATCCACCAAAATCCCGTGGGATTTTGGGGACATCAATCCATTTTCCCTAGGCTTTGTTTCCCATCATCAGAGAAAAGAAAGCTTGGCCAAATCCTAGGAATCCCATGGAAATCACCCTGCAGCGGCTGCAGGATGGTCAAGTTCGGAAAAACCATGGAAGCTTCTGGAATATTCCTGACTTAAATTCCCCAAAATAAAGCAAAATTAGGACTGGCTTGGTGTAAAACCTGGGAAAAGAGGCAGGAATTCTGCTCATTCTTCCAGCAAATGGTTGATCCCGAAGCTGCGGCTCCAAGATTCTCCTGGCTCTGGAGAAAGCAGGGATCAGCAAGGAGTGGGGGGTGAGGAAAACTCCGGCAATAAATCCTTTGCCACCTGCTGGAATAATCTGCTCAAGCTTGCAAACACCGAGGTATTTAAGGAAAACACCAGAAATTCCCGCCCTGCCTGCGTGGGAATCCTTGGGAAAGCTGGCAGCTCCTTGCTGCCATTTGTGGGGTGGGAATGAAAAAATCCGTTAAAAACGGCACCGGAATAAAATTCCCAACCTGTGATTCCTCCAGAAGGTGCTGGGGTGGGAAGAAGGACAGAGGAGAATTCCTGATAGAAATGATGGATCTTTGGTCTGGTGCAGGAGGCTCCGGCCACAAATGAATCCTGTTGGACAATGAGTCCGAATTCCCAGAGGAATTTTGGTCTGTTCCAGGGAAAAGCTCCTTTACTTCTCCAGAGCAGCAGCCAGGGGGGATTTGAACTGATAGGAGCTGGAGGGAAAGTGAAAAAAAACTGATAACGGTGAGAGATAAGAGAAATCCTTTTCTAGAGGCTCATCCATTCCAAAGTGGATTTAGTTCCTGTTTAAGGCTCGGCTTTGAGCACTCGTTTAAGGCTTGACCTTGAGCTTAACTGATATGAGGCTGGAGGAACAGGAAAATAAATCTGACAAGGGTTGCAGACAAGAGAAATCCTTCTCTAGAACTTCATCCATCCTAAAGTGGAATTAATTCTTGTTTAAGGCTTGGCTTTGAGCACTTGTTTAAAGCTTGAGTTTAACTGATACGAGGCTGGAGGAAAAGTGAAATAAATCTGACAAGGGTTGCAGACAAGAGAAATCCTTCTCTAGAGCTTCAGCCATTCTAAAGGGGAAATAATTCTTGCTTCAGGCTCAACTTTTGAGCCTTCATTTAAGGCTTGAGTTTAACTGATATGAGGCTAATACAAGTCTTGTTTTAGGCTCGACTTTTGAGCCCTCGTTTAAGGCTTGAGTTTAACTGATATGAGGCTGGAGGAAAAGGAAAATAAATCTGATAAGGGTTTATTCTCTAGAGCTTCATCCATCCTAAAGGGGAAATAATTCTTGGTTTAGGCTCGACTTTTGAGCCTTCATTTAAGGCTTGAGTTTAACTGATAGGAGGCTGATACGAGTCTTGTTTAGGGACTGGAGTAGTTAAATCAAGTTCCCTTTTAACCTCAGACCAGGTGAGGAACTGAGGAGCAGAAGATGCTTGGGTTGCTCCCAGTTTTGGAGACGTTGCTCCAAGAACGGATCGGATGCAAAGGATTCGGCGCAGAATTTTCACATCCACCAGAGGAATAAGGTTGGAATTCCAAAGGAACTCCGAGGAATTCCAAACCCAATGGAATCAGTGTTGAAAGGCAGGAAAATCTGCAGAATTTGGCCAGGCTGGGAATCAGCTCCTCGGTGCTTCAGAATCTCCCCGAGGGGGGAAGGAGCAGCTTTATTTTACAAAATGGGAGTTGGAGTCTCTGGAAAAGCGGGAAGCAGTTCCTGGTTAAACAGAGGGTTGGGCTGGAGATTTGTCCAGCCCTCATTCCCACAAAACTCCCTAAAGTGCGGGATGGCCTTGGGAAGGTTCCCATCCCAGCCAGCCACGGCATTTCCAGTCAACCTGAGACTCAATCCCAGCTCCTGAGGGACTCAGTCCTGGCCTTTTTCCTTTTCCTGGAAGTCCCGCCGTGTTTTCCTTGAAGGATTTTAAACGTTGGGTTTTAACTCGACCAGCCTGAGAAAAAGGAGATGAACGGGATAAGAGCTCTGGGAAAATCATGGATCAGAGTGGAAACCATCACTGGGAATTTCCAAATCCAGCTGAGATTTGGGCTCCGGTGGAGCCCTGAGTTACTCCTGTTGCCATAGAAATAAATGGATCTGTTTGCTGCTGCTCGCTGTTCAGAAATATCCACAGATATCCATCACCACCTCCAGCCATGGCGTTTGGTTCCCAGTTTTTCCTTCTCCCAGGAATTCCAGGTGCAGCAGGAAGTTTTAGTTTTGTTTTCCTTTCATTTTTTTAGCGCTGGGCTGGTGTTGAGCTCGAGCGCTTTGGGGGCTCGCCGAACACAAGCTCAGCTTGGAACTGGGGGCCAGCAGCTGCTCTCCGTGACATTCCCAGTTTGCAGCCGAAGCTTTTCCTTGTGCCTGCGGAATGTGCCGAGAAAATCGGGAAAATCGGGAATTGCAGCAAGGCTGAGGCAGTTTCGCCTCCCTTTGTTCTGCTCCTTAGGGAGGGAGGAAATCAACGCCTGTCAAAGCCTCTCCAAGGGGCGGGAATTCCAGACCCGTCTGGTGTCAAACTGGGGAATTGCCGGCGGCAAGGGAGCGGAGAGATATTCCCGGTTGGATGGACACTGCCCGGGATTGCTCCCGCTGCGGAGTGCAGGCTGCGCTGAGCTTGGAAGTTTTCTTGGAGGAGGAAGCCAAAAGGTTGGATTGGCCACCTGGAGGGAACCGAGGCTTGGCTGGGAAAGGGAATTGGTTTTCTTTCCTTGACTTCCCACTCAGCTGTTCCCAACAGAGCAAAAACCAGGATGAGCAGAGGGATGGAGCAGTAGGGAAAGGCTGGGAGAGCTGGGAATGTTGAGCCTGGAGAGGAGAAGCTTCAGGGTGACCTCACTCAGTCTCTCTGTTGCTCTGAGGTTTAAAGGGATCTCGATTGTCCCATTCCCATCCTTAATCAGAGCCAATCCAACCCTAAAGCTTCAATTCCAGCATTTCCAGCCAATTCCAGCCGGCCTTGGATCCAAATCTCTCCCAGAGATGGTTCCACACCCCTGATTCCTCCTCACCAGCTCCTTAATGCCCATCTCCCCTGGGAAAAGCTGCTGCCATGAGTTCCCCAGGAGTGCTTCCTTCTAAAAATACGGATCTCAGCTCATCCCTGCTGCCTCAGCTGCATTTTGCCGAGGCAGATTCCCAAAGGCAGGAGGAGCTTCCCGAGCTCGTGTCCCCGCAGCTCCCCCGTGTCACACGCACACACGCAGGGAGTTAAACTGGGTTCGTGCCAGGACGCGTGGCGGCTTTTCCCCATCCGTCAGCATTCCCGGGGGAAAAAAACCCATCCAGGGATCATGCCGGGACATGGAATTGCTGTGTGTGGCAGAATAAGGAGGCTCCTAACCGAATTAGGGGATTTGGGAGGGGTTTGCGCATGGATCGCGGAATCCTGGGATGGGGCAGGCCGGAAGGGAGCACAGGGGGTTCCATCTGCTCCAGCGGGGTCATCCCAGAGTGGGATTACATCCTGGAATTGTGGGATATCCCCAAGGAGGGAGACTCCACCCCCTCCGTGGCTTCTGTTCAGGGCTGGGCACTGCCCAGGGAAGTTCTTCCCCCTGTTCAGGTGGAACTCCCTGGGATCCCATTGTCCTTCTTGGCCACAAGGACGCACACAAAGAGCAGAACCAAACAAAATCCCTCATTTCGAGGCTTTTATCTCCATCCCAGCTCTCCTTCCTGTCTGCAATGTCAACATAAAAAATGTCCCAAGTGCACGGATGATAAAATATTCCATCCAGCGAAGGGAGAGACACAGAAAAATGAGAAATAAAAGGAACTGTCCCACCCCTGTTGTGTGCTGTCCCCACAGACGTCCCCCTGTGCCACCGAGGGTCTCGGTGCCACCCCCGGGTGCCAGGAGCATTTCCCCTCCCGCGTTTATCCCGAGGTCTCTGGAGCTGCTCTTTGCTCTCTGCCCGGAGGCGTCGGGCACTGAGAGCAGGATAACAGGGAATGCTCTCCAAGGCTTTGTGTTCCCTCCGTTCAGCCCCGACACGGCGCTGTTGACTCGAGCGCGTAGAGAATTAAAGCAGCCTTCGGAGCTGTTGAAAATCCCGCCTCTCTCCCAGCACAGATCCCGATAAAACTCCTGGTTTTCCAGAGCGTTTGTTTACAGGAAAAGCGCTGTTTTCTTCGGGACAACTTAGGCACCGCCATGGTTATCCAGCAATTTTTTCCTAGCACAAGACGCTAATAAATCCCCCCAAAAAATAAGGGTAATTCCTTAAATGAGCCCCACTTGGCTTCAAGTTGCCATTCCCAGCGGGACCATTGCTCGGGAATAAATTGTGGGCATCTTCTGGGCGTGTTGGCAGAGCAGGTGATCCGAACCTCCTCTCCTGTGCTGTTTATCATGCCCAACTCTATTTTTATCGGCTGACTCTACCCATTGTCATGGCGAGAGCAGGCTGGAGTCTCGCTCGCATTTAGCAACCCATGCCCATAAATACATCAGCAGATTGAATTCCAGGCTGACATGCCAGCAGCAGCTCTGCCTCGCTGGTTTTTTTCCGCCCTGCGTTCACACGTCTGACTCAAATTGAAAAGCCTCGACAGAGGATTAAGATCATATCCACTATTACCAGCGCCACGCTCTGTGCATGCTGATGAGGAGGGGCTGCCGCGGGGAGCCCTGAGCTGCTCTGAGCCCCCCGCTCTGCCCAGAAATGAGGGAGAAAAGCACTTCGGGTGGCGCTGGGATTGATGTTTGAATATGTCACAGCACAGGGAGGGTGCGAGGAGGAGGGGGCAGAACTCTGCCTCGCTTTTATCCCACTTGTTGCATTGCAAAATACTCAGAATCCCAAATATTTCAGCCCCTTCCCACCCAGCAGCATCCCAGGGAGTTCGGGAGGGAATGAATCCGAGTTCTCCTCGCAGCCGGGATTTTCAGCCCTGCATCCTTCCACCAGGGAGCGATTTTAGGGCCTGACTCGGAGCTAGCTGGAGGAAAACCTCTCCACATGGGATCCCGTTCTCCAGGGAGAGGCGGGATGCGACCTTGGCACTAGGGCTCCCCTTCTGCTCTGGGACAGGGGCGTGAAATTCAAGCCCCGGAGGTGTCAGAGACCTCCCGCTGCCCCCGAAGGAGCCCGCGGGCTCGGGTGCGGCGTTTGGGGGGTCGGGAGGGTCCGCGGGAGGCTTTGAAAGGACTTCACGGGGCTGGACCGGAGCTGGAGCAGGGGGGAAATGTGGCTCTTCCCCCTCCGGCCCCTCCCGGGAGCGGAGCGCGGACCCCGCTCCTGGCGGGGCTCAACCCCCGGGCCGGGCAGCGCTGCGGGAGCGGCACAGCCGGGTAAGGGCAGCCCGGAGCCGGGGAGGGGGGGAATGGGATGGGGGAACAGGGATGGGAAGGGGACAGAGGCATGGGGAGACGGGCAGCGACGTGGGGAGCGGGACACAGGGATAGGGAGTGGGGTATAGGGCTGGGGAGGGGGACACAGGCATGGGAAGGGGGAACAGGGATCGGGAGTGGGGCAGAGGCATGAGGAGAGGGGCAGAGGCATGAGGAGAGGGGCAGAGACGTGGGAAGAGGGCAGAGACGTGGGGAGGGGGGCACAGGGATGGGAAAGGCGGAACAGAGGACGCGGGGAGGGGGTACAGCCACGGGGAGGCGGGCAGAGCCTCCCTGCGCAGCGCTCCCGCTGCCCGCAGCGGCGGCTCCAGGGCTCCAGCCCGAGTTCCCGAGCAGGGGGCGGCCCCAGGGCTGCGGCACCCCCGGCCCCTCCGAGCCCGGTCCCTCCTCCCGGGGGAGCGGCCGCGGCCCCCGCCCGCAGCCTGAGGGACGCGGCCAGCGCGGGGTGCGCTCCCGGGGAGGCTCCTGCTCCAGCGGGAGAGCAGCCCTGGAGCCGCAGGTAACCATGGCCGGGAGCCGGGAACTGCGAGCCGGGATGCGGGAACTGGAGGAGGATGGGGACGGGGCAGGCGGGGGTTTCGCAAAGCGCACCCCGCGGTTGGGGGCTCGCTGGGGTGAAGGGGGCAGCGGAGTCATCGGTCCCGCTTGTGGACACCCCGAATTTGCCCTTCTGAGGGAGGTTTCGGTGCTGGGAAAAGGAGTGACGCCGTCCCGGTGTGGGGGTGGCGAGGGGGGACCCTCTGGGCAGTGAGGTGACCCCTCCTGGCTAGAGGGATGGCGAGGAGGGACGGTCTGGGCAGTAAAGTGACCAATCCTGGTGTGGGAGTGCCCGGGAGGGTCCCTCTGGGCAGCGGGGTGACCCCTCCTGGCTGGGGGGTGCCCGGGAGGGACCCCCGGCCGGGGGGACGATGCTGCGTTTGAGGCAGGAGCAGCCTGAGCGCGGCTACGGAGCTCGAAAGGGACGCGAGAGGCACCGGCGGGACGGACCTGCGGGCACAGCCCGGGGGCCGCTGCCACCCTGGGGATGTGACAGAGCCCTGGATGTGCCCAGCCGGGTGGGAAAGGGCACAGGGAGCCCGGAGGGATCAGAGCTCCGCGCTGGATGCCCCTCTGGGATAACACACGGCAGGGAATGCAGGGATGGGATGTGCTCCAGGGGGGTCAGCGAGCAGAGGATGCCGAGGTCAAGGTGACATCCTGGGGGTCAGGGTGGATCTGGGCTGGGCTGGGAGCAGCTCTGGCAGCTTCCTGCAGCTCCCTGCAGCTCCCAGCGCCGGGCACAGCCTGTTCCCTGTTCCCAGGGCCCAGAGCTTGGCGTGGAAGAGCGGGGAAAGAACGACCTGGCTCGGGTGGTTTGGGCTCAACGAGAGACTTTTTGTGGTTCTGGGGAGGAGGAGACCTCCGGGTTAAACTCCACAGCCGCTTCCAGGGTGCTGGGACCAGCCTGGGAGCGCTGTGTGAGAAATCGCAGCTCCTGGGGACGCTGTCACCAGGGCTTCGTGGCTGCAGTGGAGCTGCTCTGCTGGAGAGGGATGGATCCGAGCCGGAGAGCCCAAACCTTGGAATTTTCCCCTCGAGGCTCCACTTCTGGAGCTGCTGCACTTCTTGGAGCGAGAGGAGCTGTTCCTGAGCTCCTTCCCAATGTGGGGCTCTCCCTGAGCCGGAGGGAGCCGGGAGTGTTCCCGCTCTCCCTCAGCCTGGGAGCAGCCACAGCCGGAATTAGCGCTCCTCCTCTGCTCTGGCAAATCCCTGAAATCACGGGATGTCCCTGGATTGCACAGGGGAAGGTCGGGAAAGAAACCTTTGGGGAAAACCCGCTGGGTTTGGGGATGTGCTGGGGCTGGAGCGGGATTTGGGAGCTCCAGCCCAGCCCCGCTGCCCGGTGGGAGCGCAGAGATGGAGCTCCACAGCTTCCTCTGCCTGGAGCTGCTTAAATCCGGGAGCAAACCCATCTTAAATCCGGGAGCAAACCCAGTTTAAATCCGGGACCAAACCCACCTTAAATCTGGGAGCAAACCCAGCTCAAATCCGGGAGCAAAACCAGCTTAAATCCGGGACCAAACCCACCTTAAATCTGGGAGCAAATCCAGTTTAAACCTGGGACCAAACCCCGCAGCGTTTGCTTTGCACGAGTGTTTGTGTGGCAGGACCAGCTCAGCCCGAGTGAGTAATCCCTGAGCACAACAGAGTCTGAAACGTGTTTGGAGAGGAAAAAAAAGGATTCAGCAGATATTTGGCCAAAGAAAATACGATTTCTCAAGATTTTTTTAGGGGTAGAAGTGGGAAGAAGTTGTTGAACTTGGAATTCAGGTGATCAGCGCTCAGTCCCAATTCAGGGAGTCGGAACAGAGGAACAATTTAATGTGGCAAAGTTTTGTTTTCAGCAAAGAAAAATCCATAATTGGGATTTTCGGGGTGCCAAACGCCCCCTGAGAAGCAGCAAAGGCAGACTTGAACAAGGAGAAAGCTCCTTTTGGGGAGAATCTGAGCTGATTCCTTCGGTTTTTCTAACTCCAGGTGGTGGGATAGGGTTGGGAATGGGAAAACCGAGGTGTCCGTGTTGTGTGGGAGCTGCTGGAGTGGTAAAGAACATTTTGTAGCTCAGGAGTTGCAGCAGCTCTCAGGGTGATGCTGCATTTCCCTGCTGCTCCCACCGAGCTTTCCCTGGATTTTTATGTTATTCCAGAGCTGCTCGGCCAGGTCTCCCCAACTTCCACACCACCACTCTCCCTCCTCTCCCTCTCCTGCCTGCTCCAGCCACACAAATCCAAGGAATGAGGCCCCACGGGCCCTCTGGGAAGCAGCAGCTGATGGACACTGGGCTCCAAAAGGGAAAATTTACTAAAAACCCAGGAATTTATTGCAGGCAAATCCACGGGATGGGAAAACCCCACGAAGTTCTACCGTGGGGAGACAATTCCTGGAGAGTTCTCCCGCTGCTTTTCCTCCCGAGACTGTTTGAAAAGCCTGGGGTGTGTTATCCCTAATTATCCTGCGCCGGGAAGCAGCGATCTGCCATCCTGGTGCTGTAATTCCAGTCCCAGCAATTATCGTGGATGCTGCAGGAGAGAGGGATGACGATTCCAGAGACAAACAGGCAGCGGGATCCAACCTGGCCTCAGGAAATCAGGTTTCCTCCGGCAATTCCTGCCCCGCTCTCACGCAATCCTCTCCCTGGAATTATTTGTCCTTTCCTGCCGCGACCAGAGGCAGGAAAAATTTCAGCCTTGATCTGTCTGGGCATTTTTAATTTCAAATTAAAGGTTTTAATTCCAATTTTAAACGTTTGTTTTTCCTCAGGTTGGGATGATTTTTCAGTTCCTGTTAATCGCTGGGTTTTTTCCCTCAGGTTTATTTAGGACTTCTCACAAATGTTAAATTCTGACACCATAACACCTCCGCTATTTATTCCCGAATTTTTTGGGGGGAGGCAGGCACAGAGTTACGTTCAGCTGCTGTGGATGCTGATTTTTTCCAGGATGCTGCTCTGTTAAAACTTGGAATTCTGTCAGGGATTATTCCAGTTTCAAGCAGAAAGCCCAGAATTTATGGACAATCCCAGGGCGGGGGCTCGGAGATCAAAGGGGGGAAAAAACTGGATGAGAGGAAAATCCCCTGGAGGTGCGTCCTTGATTAATCCCTTAGTTAAGAACACCAAACAAAGGTCTGAGGGATCAATCAGCGCGTCTTAATTACCTTTAATTATTACTTTTAATCACCCTTTGTGGAGGTTCGGGGTCGTTCGCTGCTGTGGTGACAAAAGGAGCTGAGGCCAAATCGAGCTGGTGAGGGACGAATTGTCACCTGGATAGGGGGAAAAATTCCCTGTGCTCGTCCAAGGCAGCCAGGAAAACATGGATTTGCAGCTGGTCAGGGGTTTTTTGTTGTTTCCTGGACAAATCCCAGAATCCTGGTGGCTGCAGGGCAAAGGCTGAGGGAAGAAAACATGGAATGGGGATCTGGGCTCGGTTTGCAGATCTGGGGGACTTTAGGGCATCGAATCCTGGGAATGGGGAACGTTGAGATGGTGTAAATTCTTTCCTGGTGCTGAAACCGGCAGGGAAGAGACAGAAGGTTTTGCATCAGAGCCACAGGAAATGGATTTCCCCTCAGGAAATGCACTGGAACATCCCTGGAATTGTCCACATCCAGGTTGGATGGGGTTTGGAGCACCCTGGGACCGGGGAAGGTGCCCCTGCCCATGGATCAGCTTTGAGGTCCCTTCCAACCCAAACCATTCTGGGATTCTGGGATTCCCTTCTCAATCTGCTCGGTATGACAGGGAATATTGTACAGTTCATCCCATGGGACAAAAATCCTGAGGGGAAAGGTGAATATTCCCACAAACCCAAGGGAAGAGCCCCAAAATCCGAGGGGACAAAGTGTCCCTGACTCCAGGGAAAGTCTGGCACAGCTGCTGCTGCTGAAGGAGCCTGGAAGTTCCTCTCCGTGGAAAACACACCCAAGTCCTTCATGAAAAACCTCTGGAATGCCAATGGATGGCTGGGAGAGCCCAAGGCCCTTTGGAAACAGGGATTTGGGGCTGGAGGATTTCTCCAGGGGGAGAAGAAATTGGAAGTATCCAAAGAAAAGAGCTGCTCTTCCCAAGGCCGGAACTCTGAAGGCGGTGGAAGGAACAGGACTGAAGTCATTGTGTAATTCCCACAGCGCCTGAATCCAAGGAAATGTGGGAAAAGGCACCTTGGCAAAGGTGTCCTTTCCCACTTTTAAGAGGATGAGCCACACATGACTGCCCCTCCTGACCTTCCCTGCTGAGTTCCAGCCCTGCTCCTTTCCATGTGCTCCAATTTTTTGCAGGCTCAGAGGGAAAATTGGGTTTTTGGGCCCAGCCTGGATGTGCCGAGTTTGTCCAGGCTGCTCGTGGGGAGAAGAACATTCCCAATCCCAGCAGCATCCCGGATACGAGTTCATAAACACTGACTGCCCCATCCCATGTATTTTTCCTTCCTGTTCTTCCCTCCAATGATCCCAGCTGGGGCACAGCAGGAAAATGGGAACTTCCAGAGCCCTCCCAGCCGGGAATGAGGCGCTGCTTTGCCTTCTCCCAGATTTCTCCCATAAATAACCCGAGGATTTTCAAATGAGTGGCAGAGCAGGATTTAAAATTCCAATTCTTATCCAGAACTGGAGTTTTCCTTTAGTATTTTATCCAAGCACTGACCCACTCCTGTGTAATTTAAAAGGAGCATGGTCTTGGCTGAGCAGAGGGATTTTGGGATTTGCAAGGATGCTTCCTTAGCTGCAACACCTCAACCCCAAATAAAACAACAGCGTTTTCAGCTCCTCCTGCCCCATCCTCATCCCCATCTCCCAGTATCTGCTGGAGCTCCGGCAGCTCCCTCTGCTCTCCCTGCCATCCCTGCATTCCCGATTTCCCATCTCTGCCCAGCCACGTGAGACACCTACTCCCCATCTGCACATTCCCACGGCACATTTGTGATTCCTCCCAGGAGCTGCCGGGACTCCTCCTCTCCCCCAGGTTTTCTCACCCCAGGAGAAAGCCCAGCCACCAACGAAGGTGGCTTTGGATTGCTGCTGGAGACAAGGAGTTTTTCCAGCACCGTGGGCTGGCTGTTTGTGATTCCACATCCAAACCCCCGGATTATTACGGGAATCTGATCGTCAGGTGATGGGAGTGAAAATTCCTGAGCATTTCTTCCACCTTCACTGGGGTTTGTTGTGGGACTTGATGGAGACCTTGCTGCTTGAAATCTCCCCTTTTTCAGAGGTGATGTTTCCAAGTTCCTCCAGGAAAATGCTCGATAAACACCTCCTTTGAACCACACTCCGACAAAAATATGGAAAAAGATTCCTGGGAATCAAGCACGCCACAGGAAAGGGATGTTGCAAATTCTCCACCTCTTTCAGAATGGTTGTTCGAATTTATTCCAGCTCCAGATCTGTTCAGGTCTCTGGGAGCTGCCCACTGCAGCTTGGATTTCCTGCAGGAAAAATGGATTTTTGGGATAAAAAACAGTTCGGGGTGAGAGGAGAAGATGCAGGAACACAAAAAATAGTCTTGAGAGATACAAAAAAAAGGAGTTTATTCCTTCCCATGTCTGTGAAAACATCCTGACCCCTGGGAGAGTGTCTTCACCCATGCTCCTTTCCATCTTGGAATTTTTTCCAAGGGTTTTCCATTGTTCTGGAGGGTTTTATTTCCTCACCTATTCACTGATGTTCCCTGAGGTTCTCCATTGGTTGTGCCAGGCAGCCTAAAAAGTGGGATTTAAATCCAGGTCTGCCACTCATTTTAACATCCTGAGTTGTGTCAAATCTCGGAATATTCATGGGGGAATTCCAGGAGAAGCCAAAGCAGTGCCTCATTCCCGGCCAGGAGGGGTTTGGAAGATCCCATTTTCCTGCTGTGCCCCAGCTGGGATCATTGAAGGAAAGAGCAGGAAGGAAAAGTGGGTTTATGGAAAAGGGAGACCTGGGAATCAGCACAGTGGACATTCCTGGAAAAACCAGGAATTGTCTTTGGCTCTGATTCCAAAAGCACCTGGAGTTTGGATGGAGCGAGGTGGGATTGAGTCACCCTGGAGTCCCCCAGGTCCCCATGACCAAGCGACAGCAGAGCTGCCCCAAACTGGGATTTAAAGAGCTCAATACTGAGGGAAGGCACTGCTCTGATCCGGGTGTGCTGCTCAGAGTCCTCCAAAACGATATTCCAACAATTTCTGTATCGGATTTTAGATGGAAAATCAGGGGCCTTCTGGATTTCGTGGAATCCCAGAATGGTTTGGGTTGGAAGGGACCTTAAAGCCCATTCCATTCCAACCCCAACACCTTTCCCTATCCCAGGTTGCTCCAAGCCCTGTCCAGCCTGGCCTTGGGCATTCCCAGGGATGGGGCAGCCACAGCTGCTCTGGGAATTCCAGTTCAGAGCCTCTCCAACCTCAGGGGAAAAATCCTTCACAGTTACAGCCAGCCCTGGATCCTGTCACGATGAAACAGAGCCCGGGATGTGCTGGGATGAACACTGGGATTCTCCCATTGTGCAATTCCTTTGCTTGGGAATTGATCCCATCCCTCTCCCTGGCTGAATAATTCCAACCCAAATGCTGAACAGAAGAGAAAATGGAAGTGATTGTAAAAATCCGCTTTGAATTCCATCTTCCTTTCTCTCTTTTCCTTCCTTTTTTAATTTTCCTTCTAGGAACAAGATGCCCGTGAAGTTTAATCTCTCCTAAGAGGAAAACCACCGAGAAAAAATTATGGATCCTTTGTACTTCTCCAGCACGTTTAGCATGGAAGCTGCTGCCGGCGAGGTGAACTCCTCCCTGCTGCCCAACGTGACGGAGAACGGGACAACCCCGGAGCAGCCCCCGTTCCAATATATCCACAAGGTGCTCATTCCCATCTGTTACCTGCTGGTGTGCGCCGTGGGGCTGAGCGGGAACGCCCTGGTCATCTACGTGGTGCTGCGCCACGCCAAGATGAAAACGGTCACCAACATCTACATCCTGAACCTGGCCGTGGCCGACGTGCTCTTCATGCTGGGCCTGCCCTTCCTGGCCACCCAAAACGCCATCTCCTACTGGCCCTTCGGCTCCTTCCTCTGCCGCCTGGTGATGACGGTGGACGGCATCAACCAGTTCACCAGCATCTTCTGCCTGACGGTGATGAGCATGGATCGCTACCTGGCCGTGGTGCACCCCATCAAGTCCACCAAGTGGAGACGCCCCAGGGTGGCCAAGCTCATCAGTGCCACCGTCTGGACCTTCTCCTTCTTGGTGGTTCTCCCAGTGATCATCTTCTCGGACGTGCAGGAGGACTTCCAGACGTGCAACATGAACTGGCCGGAGCCGGTCAACGTCTGGTCGGCGGCGTTCATCATCTACACCTCGGTGCTGGGCTTCTTTGGCCCTTTGCTGGTCATCTGCCTGTGCTACCTGCTGATCGTGGTCAAGGTCAAGTCCTCGGGGATCCGCGTGGGCTCCACGCGGCGCCGCAGGTCGGAGCGGAAGGTCACCAGGATGGTGGTGATCATCGTGGTGGTCTTCGTGTTCTGCTGGCTCCCGTTCTACACCATGAACATCGTCAACCTGATCCTCATCCTGCCCGCTGACCCCGTCCTGGAGGGGCTCTACTTCTTCATGGTGGTGCTGTCCTACGCCAACAGCTGCGCCAACCCCATCCTCTACGGCTTCCTCTCTGACAACTTCAAGCAGAGTTTCCAGAAGGTTCTCTGCCTCCGGAAGGGCGACGGAGCAGAGGATGGCGACCCCGTGGAGCACAGGCAGGAGAACAGCAGCCGCCTGCAGGAGTCCATGCTGACCCAGAGGAACGCGGAGTTCAACGGGCACATGCAGACCAGCAAGGTCTGAGGGCACGGCCTGGCACTGCAGAGTCCCGCTGGAGGACTTGGGGACTTCAAGGAGAGCTCTATTTGTGGCAAAGGGAAAATGAGGAGCCCCACAAGCTCCAAGAAATGTACACAGAGGGCTCTTCCCTGCTTTTCCCAGCTGGAAGTGCCAAGCTCTTGTGGTGTCCTGCTGGATCAGATGTTTGTGACCACTTTGGGTCCTCTAGGGAACGATTTTCAGGCTTTGCACCCCTCTAGTGATGCAAACCAATGCTAAGCCAGCTCTAACTCCCTTGTTAAGCTGGGTTTAAGGCTGCTTTGCACAGCTGGGATCAGCTCTGAGCAGCAAACAGCTCAGCCGGGATCTCTGGGATTCTTCAAGGGGATTTCTTAAAGGAAAATGAGATTTCTTCAGAGTTTCATGCAAAAACGCCCCGGCACTGCACTGGAAATGGGTTCTGATGTGCTGGGTGGTGCCTTGGCTGTGTTTCCCTGTCCTTAACCCATTGCAGGGAGCCAGAGCAGGCAGGAATCCTGCAAACACGGCCAGAAAGGATTGAAGGAAACAAGATTAGGAGAACATTTTGGAAAGGAATCGACGTGCCCATAACATTGCCACCTTCCCACCCCATAAACTGCAGTGTAACCCCGCTGGTACGATGTCCGGGGGGATGATTACGGGCTCCTGGGGAGGTCTGGTGCCAATTCCTTGGTTCTGAGTGTAAGTCTGGACTCAAAACTGTATTTCCAGAACTTAAACTCTGCTCAAGCCCCTCCTGACCGGTGCAGTTGCCAGGGCGGTGTTTGGGCCTCGATCCTGGAGGTTTTTTCCAACTTTAATGGTTCTGTCATTCCATTTATTCTGCTGGATGTGCCACTCACATTCCCAAACCCAGGAACTCCCGGGATACACCGACACATGAGCACAGGATGTATCCTGGGTTGGACCACGCGTAATTTACTCCCAGGTTTCTCCCAGTAGCAGGCAGTGCCCGCCTGCTCTCCACCACATTCCAAATCCCAGCACAGCCAGATTTAAATGATTAATTAATACAATATCCATTATTCCTGGAATTATCTGGCTCTTCCAGGTATAAATCAACCTCTGATCCGTTCCCGAATAACTGGGGCAGCCTTTCTGTCACCTCTGCCCTCTCCAGTCGATTTTCCAGAGGTTCTTTCCCATGGACAGAATTAGAAAATCCCATTTTAGCTCCCAGCTCCTTTTGGTAGTGGCTGGAAAAATTCATATTCCCACACAGGGAGGTGCCCATGGTGCCCTGCAGAGCACAGGGATGCAGAATTCCAGCTGCTGGATTTGTCTGATCCTCTGGAGCAGCTGAGCTCTAAAGACAGGGAAAATTAATGGAGAACGGAAAATTAATGAGGAAGATTAGTGGAAAATTAATGGAAAATTAAAGAGGAAAGCTGGAGTTGGATTTGATGATCCCTGTGAGTCCCTTCCCACTCAGGATATTCCATGATTTTTCAGCCTGAGGTGTTTTGGATTCACAGGGACCTGCTGTTACTTCATCCCAAAAATCAAAGCCCCTTCCCAGAGGACCTCACACCTTTGGAAATTCAACAACACATGGAGACAAATAAACCCCAAACCCAAAGACAACCAAAAACTTCCTCAGGAAAAACACACCCCAAAAAATTGGAAAACGCTCACAAAATCCGGTGAAAATTGGAATAAGTGAAGTATCAATGATTTCTGAGTAATCCCAAATTTGCCTTCCAGGGAAAAATTAAGATTCCTTTCAAACCTATCCAAGGGGGAGCTAAAGAGGAAAAACTCCCGAGTTTTTAGGCCACATTAATTTGGGGCAGTGCCAGGAGACTCCACCAAGCCCTGCTAAATTGGGGATGCTCTGTTCCCCTTTCTGGGATTTTAGGACCTGCTGGAAAGAAAATCCAACCGATTTTATGGCAAGGTCCTTTAGAAACACGGAATCGTGCTGATGAGGGAGATTTTAGCTCAGCCTGGGAGAGATTTGTGCACAGAGAAATTTCTCTGTGCTTTTCCCAGTCAGGACTGGGATAATTAGTGTTGTGTGGAATTTCCATGGATCATCCAGCCTGGTTTTAGCCTGGTCCTACAGAGATTTTGCCTTCGCTTCCCTCTGTTCAACCATTCCGGACAAATTAAACATTGAATGAACCAAACTCTGTTTTATTAATATTTTCTGAGTCCTAAAAAGTCTTTTTTCCCCCAGTTTCTTCTACTGGGAACTCTGAGGTCATGGAAAGCCTCCTCAGCAGAACTGTCCCCTGGGAGATGCAGAGGGATCAGCCCCCCAGGAATATCCCTGGAATCCTGGATTTACTCCCACCTCCAGACTGAACCAAGTGGAGCAAACCAGTGCTGATCCCAGGGTCAAATCCAATTTCCAGTCCATTTCCAGCCAATCCCACATTTTTTCCATCACCTGTTAGATGCTGTGCCCACGAGTGATGATCAGAAGGACTCGAGGGATGCTGGAAAGCAAAAATCCATCTCCTGATCCATCTTTCTCCCTTGATTTCCAAGGAAATTGCTCTTGCTGAAGCACTGGAAATGAACTCCTTGCAAGCAACAATGGCCCCAGGAAGCAGAAAAGCACCAAAATCTTGGAATTTCTGCCTAATTCTCCTCTTGACTCACAGCAGGACTTGGCTCCTGGTAATTTTCCATAAGAAAACCCTTTGGAATTGAGTGCAGCACATCCCCAGGAGACTGGGAAAAGCTTTCCCATGAAATGGATTTGTTTTCCAATTCCCAACGAATCCAACCTAATTTTATTTACTGGGCAAACAGCAGCGGCCACGCTCCAGGGGATGAAAAAATGTTGGATTTTAGATGGAATTCTGATGTGGCAAACACATTCCATTTAATGCAATGCATTCCCATCAAAACTGGGGAATTCCTGAGGAGGGGAGGACTCCAAACGGGCCTGGATTCTCTGGGATGAGGAGCTGGGCTTGGTTTGGGGACCTCCAGATCTGGGTGCAGTTCCTCATTTGAACTTTTCCATTTGGTTTGGTGTAAGCTGGGCTCTGATTCCCTCAGTTTTCCACCTAAAATGATCCCTCCTGGGAGCTGCAGAACGGGAAATGGCTGGAAAGCTCAAGGCTGGGGCAGGAACACCTTGGGAAGGAAAAGGATTTTAATAAAAGCATGGATTTATGGGAAGGAGTAAAACCCTGGCATTTCTCGGGCAGAGCAAAGAGCATTTGTCCCCTCCTTCCGTGGAATTTCATCAAATCCATGGAATTAACCAAGGGAAGTTTGCTCTGGAGGGAACAGACCCCAGAAAAGAGGTGGATAAACCTGGGCTTTGTTTCCCACACACCCCACACCGACCCCACCTCTCTTCCCTCACTACCCCTGGGTCAGGATTGGGATCCCAATTCCCAGAAACCAGATTTTCCAGCCAGCCCCTCCAACATTCCCATCGGTAATGCTGCAATCCATCAGATTTAAGGAGCAAATTTAGGAAAACTCTCAATGCTTCAATTCCCAGGAAAATTCCCTTTCCAGGCAACAGCCCCCTGGGGAATTCGGTGCCACGGGAATGCTGCTTTGGAGGAGCTCTTTTCCCGGCCTAGGGAATTTTTTCCTGGGAGCAGCTCCTGCAGATCATCTCTCCCAGTGCCACACAGCCTTTGCTCCACAGGATTCCCTCCCCATCCCAAAAAATCCTTCCTCAGGCCCGAGCTGTGCCTTTGGAAGCTCCACTGGCTTTTCCTTGTATCCCAAACGCCGTTCCTGGGTTTTTCCTGGCAGCTTGGCAGTGGAATTCTGAGGAGCCAGCTGAGCTGACAGCATCCCTGCACACATTCCATCAAAACATGTCATCCTTCCACAAAGACTGACAAATTCCAGGGAAAATCTGTCCTCCCAGCCAGCCCTTCCCGGGAAGCTCCAGACAGCAGCGACACTCCCCAGATCCATGGGGTTTTTCACACATTCCAACCCCAATCCCTCAGCCCCAGGGATTGAGTGACATTTTTAATACCTCGACAGACAATCCTTCCGAATTCCAGCTTATTCAGCTTTTCCTTTGATTCATCCAAGGATTCCAAACGTTGGCTCTGCTCTGCCGAAGAAAAAACCACCCACGGGAAGATCATGGAATGTTTGCCCGGTGCCCACCCGACCTTCGGGAGGTGGAAAAATCAATTGGATAAAATAAAAAAAAAATAAAATAATCAATTTTTGGTTTTCTGGTTAAAGCTCCAGCTATGAATATTCAATGAGATCCATGGAATAAAGGGAATTCCAACTGCTGGATACCAAAGGGCTTTGCTGAAAGATGTGTGGAAAAATCCACCGAGCAACCTTTGGGATACAGGAGCAGCTTCCTTCAGGGATTCACTTTTTATTCCATGAAAACCAGGGTTTAACTGAGGGGCGAAAGGCATGGATTCAGTTTGAAAAGTGGCATTAGGAGAGAGCAATTCCAAAGGGCAGGTTCCAGGTGGGTATGTCCAAGGTATCGGGATCCATGGGCTTCACTGGGCACTTCCTGGGTTTCAGCAGGGTCACCTGGAATCCTCTGGCTTTGGGATCTCTCCTGGCTGCCCTCCGAGGGAGGGAAAACCCAGGAATGTGCCTGAACTGCGGAGTTTATCCTGGGATCCATGGATTGATGTTGGAGTAAGAGCAGGGCAGGGATGGAATTTTTGCAGCTTCCCTCTTTAACTCCCAGTTAAACCCGGCTCTCTGTTCCCTGAGGTTCCAGGGATGGGATTATCCCTGGAATCCAAACATTCCCCGTGACACGAAGTCCCGGCCCAGCCTTGATCCATCAGCAGCATCCTTAAAACCCCCAAATCCCTGCTTCCAGTGTCTCCCCCTGCTCCTTGGAACTGCAGCCAAGGCAGGAGCTGCTGGTTTTATTCCTGTGATTTATTCCCAGCCTCTCGGTCACCTGGAATGCCTCAGCTGCTCGCCTTACCCCGCTCCCGGTTTTCCTGCACCGTTCATTCCTGCCCGTTTGGGTGTTGTTTGGATAACTCCATGGAAATCTAGCACTGTTGCCATGGGCTGGGCGACGCTCCGGGGTTTCTGTGTTCCCTCTCCCTTTCCCCCTGCAATCCTGTAACACTTAATCCTCCCTATCTGCCCATCATTCCCTGGAAAGTCACGGAAGGTGAATCTGTCTCTGCTGGCTCCCTTCTCTTGAGCCTTTAAGCCCTGGATCCCGTTCCTGACCACGAGCCGGGAGTTATCCCAAATACTGGATGTATCCTATTCTCTCAGCCTGGGTTGAATCCGCTGTGCTTTTTCCAACAGGGGCACTGGAAAAGCAGCAGCCCTTGGAAAAAGTTGGGAATGAACAATCCTGGCCTGCAGGGATGGGAGATAATTCCTTCTGGATTTGACCCTGGATGCAAACACAGCCCAGCCCTGGAAGTGCAGTGACCTGGGAATTATCAGGGAAGAGTTTTCCCTTCATTTTCCACGGTTCACCTCTCCCTCTGCCAGGTGGATTGGGGTTTATAATCCTGGTGCATCCCTCTTGGATGGGAGGGCCGAGATTGCAGCCACCACTGCTCCAGAGGATCCCTGGTTTATATTCCAGAGGGAGATCTGGGGCCTGTGCTCCCCCTGCTCCAGGGGTGAATCCCGCTGTGGTTTTCTCTGGAGAATCTGGGGGGAAAAAATGGATAAAAACCCCTCCCAAGGCCTCGAGGAATTGATGCTCTCCTGGCTTTTCCCAGCAAAACAAAGAATCATGGAATCATGGAATGGCTTGGATTGGGAGTGACCTTAAAGATCTTCCCATTCCAACCCCCGCCATGGGCAGGGACAAATTCCACTATCCCAGGTTGCTCCAGGCTCTGGCCTTGGACACTTCCAGGGATGGGGCAGCAATCCTGGGCACAATTCCTGCTTCCAGGAGGGACAACAGAGCCAGGGAGACAAATCCCATCCACCATTCCTGCTTCCAAGGGCCAGGCAGCACCGGAGGAGGAACCTGGCTCGGGAGCCGTGGTGACAGCAGCTCCCCCGGGCAGGGTAATTAATTAATTATGCATTCCCAGAATTAATTAGAGCATCGTGTTTGCATCCCTGTCCCGTTTTTCCACAGATCCCAGCCCCATATGCCGGGTGCCAGACAGGGCTGGCAGCCCTGCATCCCACACTTGGAATGATTTTATTTCCTGTCGTGCCTGTGCCTGGCTCCTGACAGGAATCAGAGGCCTTTCCATGGAATTATTTCGTGGCGCTCCATGGTGGTTGGATTTTTCCAGCAAAATTTCAGGGAGGGAAAAGCAGTTCCGTGGATTTCTGACCCTCTAAAAACCTGGAGCTGGGCAGGGTCACACAGACAGAGCCAGGAAACGGGAATGGAGGGTTCGGCATCCCGGGAATCACGGGATCATTGAGGTCAGAAAAGATCTCTGACATCACTGACTCCATCCCTGTCTTTTCAATCCGGGAGAAATTTGGGATTCTGCTTTAAGAGGGATGAAATCACAGAAAAACAGGGAAAAATGAGCAGGTGGAGAAATTGTTTTGGATTCTTCCTTGCATGGAAACAGGGAGATGATTCCCGTGCGATTCCCTGGGGATTCACAGGCTCTGTGCTGGCTTTTGGATCAGCAAATCCCAAAATCCAGTGGCAATTCCTCACTTTCCTGCACATGGAATTTCACTCCTGAAATGGCCTTTGAGGCAGGAGATTGCAGCATTCCAGCCAGGAGCCAGCAGAGAGAGATTTGCTCCCAGCACGATCCAGGGAGGAAACAATTCCTTGGAGAGTTGGCTTTAATGTGATTTTCCCTGGAAATAGCATTAGGCTGTCATTCCCAATGTCTGGCAGGAATTGTTGGGTTCCCAAATCCTCTGCGGCAGCTTCTGGCTGCAATACAAATGCAGCTGTGGAGGAAACATCCACTGCCTTGGGAATAGGGAAGCAAATCCCTCCTCATCCCAGGGATCCAGCTCATCCTCCCTGTTTGCCCATTCCCAGAGGGAATCATGCTCTGCCCACATCCCTGCCATGGCCAAATCCAGCCCTTCAAAGACACAAATCCAGAGTTTTCCCCACAGGAAAATCCTGCCCCATCAGAATCCCAGGGATTTTTACCGAAGACCTGGGAGAAAACAGGGAATCTCCCAAAATGAAGCAAGGAAAAGGTGCTGAGGGCAGGGAGCACACATGGATTTGGCCTTTCCAGGTGCTGCTGCCTGGATCTTGCCAGGAAAAATAAAACCAGTCTGGAAAATCGGGAGGAGAACGAGGAAGCCCCAGGATTTCCAGGAACAGAGCATGGAGCAAGAACAGGGAATGCCCCAAATGCGTCCCGCCTCTCATCCTGGGGGAGGACGGAGATTCCCAGCCTGTCCTGCCTTTGGGAATTGCCATTCCCAGCCTGCAGGGAGGGTGTGGAAGCACAACCAGCACAGGCCAAAGTCTCCATGGAGCCTTTTAGCCGGGATTGCTCCCTGGAAAGCTTGGAAGCGCTTTCTGTTTGTTTTCCCACTTTCCCCTCCCATCTCCTGCATTTTCTCCGGTGCTTCCAATCCTTGGGAGCGAATAGATCCTTCCTGGAGTCATTAAATCCCATTGCACTCATCCAAAGGCAATCCATTAGCCTGATTTGTTGCCTGGTTTCCTTATCGGCCTCGATGTTATCTCCCTGTTCCCCGTTGTAAATCCAAAGTTTCCTTATGGAGAGGAAGGAAAGAGTTTGCCCAAGGCACAGGCGACTGTTGTTCTTCCCGAGAAAAATCCATCCAGAGGGATGAAACCGCACCCAAACAGGCTTTTTATTCCCAAAACAGGCTGGGAGAAGATGGGAATGAGGGCTCAGGGCATTCCCAGGATAGAGGGATCTGAACACCACAAACACAGCAGGGAATTTCCCTAAAATTCATTCAAGTTGGATTTTAGGAGAATTTCCTTCCCAAAAGGGTGGCCAGGCCTGGGAAAGGGATTTCAAATGTGGCAGTGGGAATACTGTGGACATCCAGCTTTCAGATATTCCAATTTTTCCCAAAAACCTCAGCAGGCTGAGACTGCCAGTGGTTTCTGTGCCATTGGGGATAATTTGGATCCTGTGGGATCCTGTGGAAAGGTCGTTGTGCCCCTGGAATTGCTGTGGATTTAACGATTTCCCTGCTCCTGGCACTGGGATGAGTCATGAGGGCTCTGAAATCCGAATGTTTCCCTTGGAGATGTGTTTATTTGGGGATAAAAATGATGGATTTTTGCTGCTTCCCAGGAGAAAGGGACTTCTCCAGAATTCCATGGATTGAGCATGTTCTGGGGATGGTTTTCCCAGCCCAGCTGGAGCAGGGAAGTTTTAATTGGAATTATAGCCAGTGCAGCAAAGGGGAGATGGGAATGAGCCAAAACAGTGGGAAAACTGCTGGATCTGTGAGGAATGAGGAATTCCAAACCACCTCAGCCTGGGAATGCTCCTGCTCCACCACAGAGCCCCTGCCAGCAGCACATCCAGCTGGGAATTCATTTTCCAGCCTAGGGATGGGACAGGGAGGATTTAGAAGCAGAAAAAGGAGGGAAAAAAGGATTTGGAGCTCTCCAATGTGGCTTAGAAAATGGGAATTTCCCAGGGTTCCTTTTCAGGATGCAGGTTGAAGGATGCAGGAACACGCTCGGGGTTTCAAGGCTTAGGATCCATTTTCATTGGGAATTTTCTACTTCAAAGTCCCTATTTTCAGGGAAATTGGGAGATCTTGAAGATTTGGGATTGATTTAGAGGAGAAGAGTTGGTGTCAGCTTCCTTTTGGGAATCCTTTGGATTAAAGGAACTCAAATTGTCTCCAGAGACTTTTCCAGGTTCAGTGTGGTGCTCCTAGCCAGGGAATGTGGAAAAGCTTATGGAAAAACTTATGGAAAAGAGAGAAACAACTCCAGGAACTCGAAGCAAAATCTTTATTTCAGCTACTTTTCCCAAAGCTGGGGGAGGTGAGGTCCAAGGAAGCATTTTCCTGGAAGAATTTCCCTGGATCCTTTGTACAAATGGCTTAGGAAGCAAACGAGAGACTGGGAGAAAGGGAAAGAAGGAATGGGATAAAATGATAGGGTTTTGCTGCATGCACCACTATCCCATCCATAATTTTTTAGGAAAAAACCCCAAATCCATAAAAATCACTGCTTGAAGAAAAGCTCCTTTTCCTTTCCAGTTTGTCCTTCATTTTCCAGAAATGATGATGCTCCAAGATGGAAATTTCCGGGAAATAAAAAACCCCAAATCCCTAAAAATTAAAAAAAAATATCCTTTTTCTTTCCAGTTTTTCCACTGTTTTCCCAAAATGATGGAGCTCCAAAATGGTAATTTCCAGACAGGAACACAGCCTGAAATCCTGGCTTGGCAAACTCCAAATTCCCACCATTTCATTAAATTGGGAAGCACATTCCCAGCCAGCTTGGATGTTCTTATGGGAAGTTTTTCTCTGGTTGTACTGAGCCCTGTTTCCCTGGAAAAGCTTTCCCAAATCCATGTGCTGTTGTTCCTCTAATTCCACCATTCTGCTGGAATAATGGGATATGCCACAGAATGGAACAGAACCGGAATCTGGGATTCGTTCCTGTGCCAAATCTTGATTTTCACACCAAATCTCCTGCCTGAGAGGAGCCATCCTGGTGCTGCCGGGGGCTGGGGCTCCAATTAGCCAAGATTTTTGCAGGAATAACGACATTCCTTAATTAGCACCTGGATAACCGCTCTGCTCCTTAGGGATAATTATATTATCCTCATAAAAATCTAATTATTACAATTCCTTGTCTAAAGCACAGCAAAGAAGTGGAATTTCGGCTTCCAGCTGGGCCAACTCTTCTGGAGTGTTCCTGAGGGGCCACAGAGAGTGTTGGAAAACTTCTGGAATTCTTTAGCCGCTTGGAACAGTCGTCTCCATCCACACACGCATGGAAAACAACACTTCCAGGGATGCAGCCATCCCAAAAGGAATGGGAGACGCAGAGAAAGAAGGGAAATTTCTGCTGTCAATTGGACCAATTGTCCAGGAATGTTCCTGGGAGTCTGTACAGGGAGCTGGGAAGCTTCTGGAATTCTTGTGCAGTGGGAACAGTCCCCTCCATCCACACAGGGGTGGAAAACAACACTTCCAAGGGCTACAAATATTCCAAAGGGGACAGGAGATGCAGAGCAAAGTGAAGTTTTTGCTGCCAACTTGTCAACTCTTCAGGGATGTTCCTGAGGGTCTTTACAGGGAGCTGGGAACCTTCTGGAATTCTTGTGCAGCTTGGATCCACACAGATGTGGAAAAACAACTCTTCCAGGGCTGCACCCATTCCAAAAGGAATTAGAGATGCACTTCTAGAGGGAAGACGCTGCTGGACGGCCCAAAGCTTGCCCTGGAGTTGAGGAGCTCCTACTCCAGGGCGGGTTTGATCAGATGCCCGTTGAAGATGACGTAAACATCGGACTCCTCGCTGTAAATGGCGTTTTCCCGCTCCCTCTTGAACATCCTGATCCAAACCTCCTCCCCTTCCTGCAGATCCAGCATCAGGCTCTGGCTCTGCATGATGCTCCTGTCGCTGGGCTGGGCGTACAGGATGGCCACGGCCTGCTCGTTCCTCATCAGGTGCACGTAGGTCTCCTTGAAATTCCAGGTGTGCACGTTGAGGCTGAAGTAGTAAATCCCTGGAATGTAGCAGAAGAACTTCCCGGAGAACATGTTGAAGTGTTGGTAGAGGTTGACGAATTCCATGTCGAAGGTGACGTGCTGGAAGTAGTCGGAGCTGTGCAGTGGCTTCCGGCGGCCCACGGAGAAGGCGGCGAAGAGCTGCTTGCAGGAGTGGCCTTGGGGGCCGGGCTGGCCCTTCTGCCCCTTCCGGCCACTCAATCCACGTAATCCTCGCTCTCCCGCCTTCCCAGCTGCTCCAGGGAATCCCTTCTCTCCCATCTCGCCCTTCTCACCTGGGAAGGTGAAGGAAAAGTGTGTCAAACACGAGCACGGGAAGCACAGATTCCAGGAATATCCTGGAGACAGCCAGCGGAGGAGCTGCTGGAGCGTTGTTTCCCCAAGCTGGGAATACTGGTCAGACATCAGCACCTTCCCCATTCCCAGAAGGATTAACCTGGGAATACTGGTCAGACATCAGCACCTTCCCAGTTCCCACAAGGATTAACCTGGGAATACTGGTCAGACATCAGCACCTTCCCAGTTCCCACAAGGATTAACCTGGGAATACTGGTCAGACATCAGCACCTTCCCAGTTCCCACAAGGATTAACTTTGGGGTACATTTGGGCACCACCACATTTTGGGCACCCCTTGGCCTTTGTTTGGGTACATTTTGGGCACAACCATGTTTTGGGCACATTTGGGTATGACAACATTTTGGGCACCCCTTGACCTAGTTTTGGGCACCCCTTGATCTTGTTTGGGCACTTTGGGGAATTTTGGGACCCACCATATTTTGCGGACCTGTTAATTTTGTTTTGGGCACATTTGGGTACAACCACATTTGGGTCACCCCTCGACCTTGTTTTGGCAGTTTTGGGCACATTTGGGCACCCCTTGACCTTGTTTTGGGAACATTTGGGCACGACAACATTTTGGGCACCCCTTGACCTTGTTTTGGGAACATTTGGGCACGGAAACACTCTGGGGACCCCTTAACCTCATTTTGGGCAAATTTGGGCACGGCAGCTTTTTGGGCACCCCTTGGCCTTGTTTTGGGCACTTCGGGGCACATTTGGGCACAGCCATATTTTGGGCACCCCTTGACCTTGTTTTGGCACTTTTGGGCACATTTTGGGCACCCCTTGGCCTTGTTTTGGGCACTTTTGGGCACAGCAACTTTTTGGGCACCCCTTGATGTTGTTTTGGGCACATTTTGGGCATCCCTTGCCCTTGTCCTGGGCTGAATTTTGCTGCAGGAAAGGACCGAGGAAGAGCCGCACCCACCTTTGAGGATGGTGATGTCTATGGTGGGCTGGATTTTGGGCACGGAATATTCGGGATCCCCGCTCATCCTGGTGGATCTTTGGGAGATGATGGACACGGGCTGCTCCGAAGGCCCGCAGCACCTCACGCACGACAGGCGCCGCCTGGGCAGCGCCTTCTCCGGCTGGGATGCGGCATTCCCGGCGGAAAGCAGGAGCAGCAGGATCACAACCCTCATCCTCGGGAGCAGCTGGAGCGGGAAAGGGAACACAAACCATTAATGGGATGATCCCAATCAGGGCCACCTGGCGAGTGCTTTCCTTGGGGTTAATTATTAACGGATCCTGGAGTGACACCGGGAGACTCCGGGTGGGACTGATGCCCCTCGGAGCGCCGGGAAAGGCAATCCCTGGCTGGAATTAGCAGCGACAGCTGCCAAGAGACATCAGGTCAACAAAAGAATGGGAAAAAAAAATCCCAAGCCAAACAAAACCTGCTGGGAGCAGAAGCTCCGCTGGACAAGTCAGCTGCTCTTGGAACACCCCCTACGGAAAATTTCAGGGGAAAAGACAAAAGTGTTACTCTGTTGGTTTGTTGGTGCCCCAGCATCCCAAAAAATTCAAAATTCAAGGTAAAATATGGAATTTTATTCAAATGTCGAGCTGGAAACTGATTTTTTTGGGGAGGAAAAGCCTGGAAGAAAACCGAAACAAAAAGAAATCCAAAGTGTTTCTCTCCCAAAATGTTCTCCTACAGCTGCTTGCTGGTGACTTCTTTCCATGGTTTCTCCATTCCCATCTTCTCCTCTGATCGGAATTCCTGTGTGTATTTTCCAGTTTGATTTTCCAATGCGTGGAATGGAAATCCAAAGAGTTGCACCAAACTAGGACAAAGCGGGATTTGCTCGGCACAAAACCTGGGTTTGTGCATCCTTTGTTTTATTTTCATCTGCTCCTGGTGAGCTCCAAAGGTTCTGGATATCCAAAGGTTCTGGATACTGGGAGAAATCCAGGGAGAAAATGCCTCAGGTGGGGAAAATTGAGGAATTTTCTCTGATTCCTCACTGACCTGTTCCTAGGGAAAGACTGGAGCTGATTTTGGGAGAAACCCAGGAAGAAAATTCCTCTTGTTTTCACCTGTTCCTAAGGAGGGATTGGAGCAGATTCTGGGAGAAATCCAGGGAAAAAAATGCCTCTGATGGGGAAAATAGAGGAATTTTTGCTGGCTCCTCATTGACTTGTTCCTAGGGAAAACTGGAACTGATACTGGGAGAAATCCAGGGAGAAAATGCCTTTTTTCCCCTGCATCTGAGGCATTTTTTTCCCTGGATTTCTCCCAGAATCAGCTCTAATCTTTCCCTAGGAACAGGTCAGTGAGGAGCCAGAGAAAATTCCTCTTCTTTTCACCTCTTCCGAAGGAAAGATTGGAGCTGATTTGGGAGAAATCCAGGGAGAAGATGCCTTAGATGGGGAAAATAGAGGAATTTTCTCTGGCTCCTCACTGACCCGTTCCTAGGGAAGGACGGCACCTGGAGATTGGACACTCATTCCCATTCCATGTGTAATTAGTGTCATTCCACCGATTGCACTGGTGCCTCATCCAGGACAGATTTCTTGGATCGATGCCCTTGTGGATCTTCTCCAAAGTCCAATTAGTGAGATGGACTCGGACTGACCCCGGGATGGGAATGGCTCCTCTTCCAGCAGCTGGAATTCCTGGAATAGGTTGGGAAGGGGGTGCTGGATGGCCTGGATTTCAGAAGCCATTCCATGGACACCCCGAGGGAGGGAAGGAGGGAGAACATCCAGCCTTGGAGCTGCGTCCCTGGGAACAAAATGAGCCAGAGGGGAAAATAAGGAGGAAAAACCCGTCAGCAGCGGGATTGGAGCAGCATTCCCGGGAAATGTTTTCTTCCCATTCTTCCCTGCTCCAGAAGTGTCAGTCACACCTTTCCAGCTTCCTGGAAATCCAAGAAATCCTTATTAGCAGGAAAACAATGACTTCCCTTCCGAGAGCAAGGAATGTTCTTTCCTGAAGTCCGTCAGAACTGGAAATACCTTTGGATTTCTAATTGTGCCTCATTCCAACAGCAGCTGGAGGAGGGATCAATCCCCCTTTTCCATCAGGGTTCAGGGCTTGAATTCCATGTCATTAAACCCTTTCTCATTTCCATTAATTTTTTAAGCCATCTTTGTGCTTCCAACTGGGAATGGAAATACAGGAAGGTGAAATGGGGAAAAAGTCCTAAAAACCAGCCCAGGATGGACCTGATGGTCCTGGAGGGCTTTTCCAACCTCCAGAATTCTGGGATTCCCTGAACCATGCTCGGAATTCCTGCTGATATTTTCCTTCCTGTTATTCCTAGGGCTTCACTTGGAAAAGGAATCCATGAGTATCCTCCCTTAAAATTCATGGAAAACACCAGGCACTGCCCCTTTAAATTCGGGACAAAACTGGATTAAAACCCCACATTAAACCCCAAACCTTTCCGGTGCCGCAGAGATGGAAAACTCACGGATGTGCCGGCCCCGAGCCTCGGCACCATTCCAGACATGGAAAATATTCCAGTTCTGCCTTTTTGACCTTTTGTCTTCTCTCCAGCGTCAAGCTCCTCACGGCTCCGGAGCTCCTTGGATCGGGAGCGGCGGGAAGCGAGGCATCCGCAGGGCTGGGTTTGTCCGGACACCGCGCTTCCTCTTGGAAAGGATTTTTCCGGGATTTGTTTGATTTGCTTCCCCAGGAGGATCTAAAATTTCGTAGTGGGCAGCTCCTTGTGGAAAAGCCCAAAACACCAGAGGAGTTTTCCAAGGAAAATGCTGCCGGATTCCAGTGCCGAGCTCCGGCAGCTCTTGTCCGACAAAACATCCCGGAGATCCTTCGGGAGCCGACTCCAGGAGTTTGTCTGCAGCTGAAGGGATTGGAGAACTCCCAGGCAGGAATATTTGCATCCCAAAAAGGAAGTGCTATAGGAATTCCCAGTGCCGGTCGTGGTTTGAGGATGAGCGATGTCCGTGTCCGGGGTGTTTATACAACCCCGGGGTGCTGGAGAAGAGGGGCTGGGAGTGCTGCTGGAGCTGTGAGAGAGGCAGGAATGGAGGGAAAACCGGGATCCAGCCATGGAGAGATCCAGGAATGGAGCAGCATCTGGATTTGCAGTGCCTGGGTGAATATTTTTCTGGGAATTTGCAGCTTCTTTCCCAATTATCCGGTTTATTTTTTGTTTTCTGGTGCTTTTTTAGCCCGGGCCTGTTTCCAATGGGGGTGATTCCCTGAATTCTTCTGTCCTGGGAGGAACCATCCCTGAGCAGCAGCCTCTGGGGCACTCACCTGCTCTCTCCAGCTGGGAATTCATCAGGAATGGGAAGAGACGAGGTTCCCAAGGAAATATCCCTGCACAGCTGAGGGATTGGATGGATTGACACAATTCCATGGAGGTGCTGTGGGAGGAGAGGCTGCATGGAAACACTCCCGTGCACCTGGATTCCTGCATATTCCCGAGCTTCCATCCTGCCCTGGGACAGGGAGCAGGAGGACGTTCGTGATTCCCAAGGGAACAGCTCTTCCCTGTCTCCTTCCCCGTGTCCCTGCCCGCACCTCTGACTCCTGCAGTGTCCTGGAATTGTCCCTGCTCCAGGCTGGGCGGCTCCCTGGCAGAATTCCCGGCTCCCGAGCCAGCCCAGGCTGTGATTCAGCAGGAATTACAGTAAAAGTCATTCCCAGGGCAGCTCCTCCCGCAGGACAAATCCCCCTGATGGAAGCGGCCGGCACCGATCCCTCCTTCACCCTTCCCGATGGAAAGGCAGCTTTCCCGGGATTTGTCAGCGCTGGGAGAAGTGAAGGAGTGGGGCTTGTCCCTGCAGAAGGTCCCGGCTGGGCTTTTCCCACCGGGATGCGGTGCCTGGATCCCGCCCGGCCACGCTTCCATCCCAATCCCATCCCAAAGCCCGCTCCGGAGCGAGCAGCACATTCCCAAGGGCTGGAGAAGCACAATTCCCTGAAAGTTTCCACTTTCCTGCGGAGACTCCAGGAAATGGCTCTTTCCTGCCCCGTCTCCCGCAGCCACATCGGATCCATCCCCATCCCGCTGGGAGCAGCATCCCGCGGGGAAAAAGCTCCGGCCTGGAGTGTCCAGGGTGGATAACGGGATAGGGAATTTGAACCGGAACAAATGAAAGCCAGCTCAGCACTGAGCTGGCACTTCCAGAGCCCCTCATTCCTGCCTTTCCCAAGGAATCTGCTCAGCAGGGTGGGAATGCTGCGTTCCTGCAGCAAAAGGGGATTTGATCCCTTTATCCCGATCCCTGTAACTCACCTCGTCCCGCAGAATCCCTGGATCTTCCTTCCCTTGCTATTCCTCAGCTGCTGCTTCAGTTCTCCGGGCAGGCTGCAGCTTCCGTGCTGGGATCCAAGAGAAACACGGAAAGTCAGGCTGGATCCTTAGGAAACCTTGGCAAAAGGAATTTTTTCCCTCGTTTCTTTGCTTGCACCAACTTGTGCTGGGCTCTGGCGCCTTTGTCCCGCTCCGGTTTCCTCGGGATTCGCTGCCAATCTGGAATTCTGCAGGGCCTCTCCCAGGGATGGAAATAAAACCCAAAAAAGTTTGGGATAAAAAAAAAAAAAGAAAGGATGACAAAAACTCCACCACAGAACCCAAAACCACATCCAGGGCTCCCGCCAAGAGGAAAAGTGCTGGGATCACATGGAAAGAATTTCTCTTTGGGAGCTTTCAGCATCTTTTTAAGCGGGAGAAAGGGAAAAAAGGAAATAAACGAAGCCACAATAAAATCTCTGGGATTTGTGCATGAGCTGGAAAAGCGGGAATGGCTTTAGGCTGAAAGAGGGGAGATCTAGATGGGATTTTGGGAAGGAATTCCTTCCTGGGAGGGTGGGGAGGGGCTGGGATGGAATTCCCAGAGCAGCTGTGGCTGCGCCATCCCTGGGAGTGTCCCAGGCCGGGCTGGATGGGGTTTGGAGCACCCTGGGACAGTGGGAAGTGTCCCTGCCCATGGAACTGGACGAGCTGTAAGGTCCCTCCCCACCCAACCCATTCCAGGATTCCATGATTTTCGTGCCTGCACTTCCTCACCCTCAGTCACTTCCTTGGAAAAAGCACTTTGGGGATTTATTTAAGGTCACTTTGGGCTCTGAATTTATTTTTCCCATTCCTTTTCCGTCTCCTGTTTCCGACTGCTTCCCATTAATTGCAGAAGGCAGTGGAAGATCCGGGTATCCCATGGCAGCTCCAGCACCATTCCTTCAGGAGGGACAGAAAGATGTTTCTGTCTTGGGGGAATCTTGGGAACGATTGGAATCTTGGGAACAGCAGGAGGGAAAGGGGAATTCTGCCCTCTCTGTGCCCTTTCCCATCCCAGGTGCTTTAAATATTCCCTTCCCTGGAGTTCTCCTGACCCAGCCGAGCAGGGACACACGAGGTGCTCTCAGAAATTCCCGTTCTGCCCCAATTTCCAGTGCTCCCAGTGCTCCCAGTGCTCCCAGTGCTCCCCACAGCTCGGAGCCCTGGAGCAGAGGCGGGGCTGCTCCCATGGAAAAGGTGACCCAGCTTTGGCAGAGCTTTTCCAAATAAAAGCAGGAAAACAACCTTGAAATCCGTGGGTGGTGCTGGGATAAACGAGGGGAAAAAATCCTTGGCGGATGATTTGAGTTGGGAATGGTTTGGAATTGGTGGAGTTGAAAGAGCAGGGGATGATTTTTTTAATTAAAGAAGGTTTTTTAAAGAGAAATAAATTAAAAAATGGAAAAGAAAGAAATCTTTTTATGAAGAAAAGAGTTTTATAAAGAAAATGTTTTTTTATAAAGAAAAGGTTGTTCTTAATGGAAATCTTTTAATTTAAAAATTCATAAAATTTAATTCCAACACCCTGAGTGCCGAGGAGAGGGATTATGGGATGTCGGGTAAAGTGAAATAGTTTTATAAATAAATTATTTTTATGAAGAAAATCGTTTTAGAAAGGAAATGGCTTTCTTAATGGAAATATTTTTATTAAAAAAATTAATAATGTTTAATTTTTAATCCAGAAAATCTCCATCCCAAGTGACAGGAAGAGAAATTATGGGATGCCGGAGTGAAGGGAAATATTTTTATCAATATAATCTTTTTATAAAGAAAAGTTTTCTAAAGAAAATGGTTTTATTAATGGAAATACCTTCATTAAAAAACCCCAATAAAACGTAATTTTGAATCCAAAAATCTGCATCCCAAGTGATGAGGAGAGAAATTATGGGATGTCGGAGTAAAGGAAAATATTTGTATAAAGAAAATGTTTTTATGGAATTAATGGAAATGTTTTCATAAAACAATTAATAATATTCAATTTTTAATTCCAATTTAAATTATTTTTAATTCCAATTTTAATTTGCATCCCGAGTGCCGAGGAGAGGGAATCCGGGATGCTGGAGGCCAGGGGCGGTCCCAGATCAGAGCATTTCCACGCGGCACTGGTGGCACTGGTGCTGTACTGGGAGGAGCAGAGGGCAGAGCCCAGCGTTTTCCCGCTGTCCTGGCGTGATCCCGAGCCAGATCCAGCTCTCCATGAGTCACCCTCTGGATCCCGGCTCCTCTGGAGCCTCTCATCCCTTCCCTGCCCCTCCTGCCTCAGCATCATTCCCATCCCACTCTGGGATCATTCCCATCCCACTCTGGGATCATTTTCATCCCATTCCGTGCTCATTCCCATCCCATTCCTTCCTCATTCCCATCCCATTCCAGGTTCATTCCCATCCCATTCCAGGCTCGTTCCCGTCCCATTCCTGCCTCATTCCCATCCCAGCCCCACAGGGATGGGCAGGATCAGACTGTGCCATGCAGAATTCCCCCCAAAACAGGCACTTGGAAATGTATCCAAGCTTTTCCAAAGCTGCCGGGATAGGGAAATCCTGGCTCGTGCCATTTTTGGAAGAACCTCCAAGCTCTTCAAGGCCAAAAAAACCCCTCTGGAATTAGAGTGGGAACAACTCTGATTCCACAGGGGGGTGAGTGTCCTCTCCACACACAGAGAGGAAAACAGGGATTTAAATGAAGAAAAACCAGGATTTGGGAGTCTGAAAACCTGGAAAACTGGTCCAGGAATGGTCTAAATGGGAGCTTTAATTTAGTCTGGGCTTTATGTAACCAGTGCCGGTGTCTCCAGAATAAACAGGATTTGTGCCTCTTGGAATGCCACAGCTTTCTTTTTGGGAATAATAATCCCTTTCAGGGAAGGATATTCCTGTTTACACAGTTGATTGCCAGAACTGGGATTTTGTCCATGTGGGAGAAAAAAAAAAGACAAAAATCAATGTGGAAAAATGAGGAATGGAAAATCCTGGGAAAAGAGGGGCAGTGACTGCAAGGGGGAAAGAGGGAATTCAGCAATATCCAGGTAGGAGAGAAGAGGTTGAGAAAATTGGGGATGTTCTCCAGGAGAAGGGAAGGTTTGGACACCTCAGCCCCCTGCAGTGTCTGGAGAGGCTTCAGGGAAGCCGGAGAGACAGAAAAAATGGGAATGGCTCCCCAGCTATAAAACCTCCTCATGACTTCTTGGAATTTGGAGCAGGGAAAATCCAGGTAAACAAAGGTTTAACCACGGAGCTTCTCCAAGGATCTTGTGGTCTAAATTTGTAACACAAACATTGGGAATGTGGGATTTGCTGGTGGTGCTTGGAATGTTTGATTTAATCCTTGCAAGTTTTTATCCCAGCTGAGCCTCACCCGGGATTTTGGGCACCATCAGTTGTGCTTCACATGGATTTAAAATATTCCAAGCCCAGCTCTTCCCTCTCCCCCGGCATTCCCAACAAAATAATGATGGCTGATTCTGTATTTGTCTTTTCCAGAGGATGGAATGCCAGTGAATTCCTGCAAACTGGATTTAGAGTGCTGTTGGATGCTCCAAACCAAGCCCCAAACCAAGCCCCAAACCAGGCCCCAAACCAGACCCCAAACCAGACCCCAAACCAAACCCCAAACCAGGCCCCAAACCAGACCCCAAACCAGACCCCAAACCAGGCCCCAAACCAAGCCCCAAACCCAGACCCCAAACCAAGCCCCAAACCAGGCCCCAAACCAGACCCCAAATCAGACCCCAAACCAGGCCCCAAACCAAACCCCAAACCCAGACCCCAAACCAAGCCCCAAACCAGGCCCCAAACCAAACCCCAAACCAGGCCCCAAACCAGACCTCAAATCAGACCCCAAACCAGGCCCCAAACCAAGCCCCAAACCAGGCCCCAAACCAGGCCCCAAACCAGACCCCAAACCAGACCCCAAACCAGGCCCCAAACCAGACCCCAAACCAAGCCTCAAACCAAGCCCCAAACCAGACCCCAAACCAGACCCCAAACCGGACCCCAAACCAAGCCCCAAATCAGGCCCCAAACCAGACCCCAAACCAGACCCCAAACCGGACCCCAAACCAAGCCCCAAACCAGGCCCCAAACCAGACCCCAAACAATACCCCAAATCAGACCCCAAACCAGGCCCCAAACCAGACCCCAAACCAAGCCCCAAACCAGACCCCAAACCAGGCCCCAAACCAGACCCCAAAACTGGGTTTAGAGCGCTGTTGGATGCCCAGTGCCAGGCAGCAGCACGGGAGGTGCCCTGGGATAACCCCACAGCTCCCTGTTGGAATTGTGTCCCCTCATTCCCTGTCCCTCCGGAGGACACACCCGAGGGAAGGACCACATTCCCACAGCTACAGATGCACCAGGATGGGCTTAATTCCCAGGGAGCTGCATTCCCTTCGGGCCTCCTGGATCCTCAGCCATTTTTTGGGAATAATTTTCCGTGATTTCGCCATCTCAGGGAGGGTTTGGTACAGGACACAAACCCCGTTCACCGTCACCACCAACCCAAAAGTTCCTTGGATTTTCTATTTTATTTTTTGCTATTTTCAATTCCTGAGAAGACCAAGAATCCTGGAAGACTCCGAGCTGCCCCAGAGCTCCTGAAGGAGCTTTTCCCAGGCAAATTTCCCAAACCAACTGCAAGGCTCAGTGCAAAAGGGACTTTGTGGAGCAGCTCGAGCTCCTGTTTTTGTGGGAACAGCTTGAGCGGGAAGGTCAGGGAAGATCGTTGTGCTCCCGAGGAAAAGGAGCTGGGACACGGCTGGTGGAGCACAGGGTGGGCACAGCTTTCCCTGCCACGAGTCACTGCCGAGGAGCCAAGGGCACCTTGTCCTGCAGCTCCAGATGTCCAAAAATATGAATTCTGGATAGGACAACAGGGAATGGGTTTGACCTACAAAGGGTTTGATTGAAATGAAATATTAGGAAGTTTTTTACAGTGAGGGTAGGGAGGCCCTGGCCCAGATTCCCAGAGAAGCTGTGGCTGCCCCATCCCTGGAATGTTCAAGGCCGGGTTGGATGGGGCTTGGAGCAGCCTGGGATGGTGGGAGGTGTTGGGGTTGGAATTTATGGGCTTTAAGGTCCCTTCCAACGCAAACCATTCCCACTCCATGATTATAAAATTGTGCTTTCCTAAGGGAAATTCCTCCTCTTGCCTGGTCCGGAGTAGAGTTGGCCATGAATTCCCACGATTCCTCCCACAGCCCCACCAGTTCAGGGAGGTTTATGCTGTAATTCCCAGGAGGTTTTTGCCATAAATCCCAGGATTCTCCTGCAGATGCTTGGGCTGGGTTTGCCCTGTTTTGGGCAGAGTCATTCCCTGTGACACGGGAACGAGGAGCAGCACAATGTAACCGCTGGATCTTCCTTTGTACAGATCCATCCTTAGGGAAAAAGAAATGCCAATTTGCAGCCCCCAAAGCCAGATCCAAACATTTCTATGAATCCAGAAAGGATTTTTACGCAACTCCTCTTCCCACCTTTTTCCCCTCTTTGACTGAAGGACTCTCACTAGAAATAAGTGGTGCTTTTTCTGAGATTCCTGATAAACTCTTGCCAGGAAACACCATCCGCACCCAGCCCTTTTCCCTCTGTTTAAAGCGAATTTTTGGATTTGCTGCTTTACCCAACATCCAGAGCCACTCAAATCATTGTCTTTTTTTTGGCACAGTTATTGATCATCATTTCCCTTCCTGCTGAGCCACAGAATTTCCAGGCGGTTGCACGAAGCCGGGGCTGAAGTTGGCAACAAAAAGAGGGAAATAAACCAGGAATAATCCAAAGAATCCCCTGGAGTGATTGGCACAGCTTTGGAGAGAGCTGGTCCTGATCCCCACTCCCAAAAGTGGTTTCTCAATGCTTTAAAACCATTTATTTAGGCAGGGGTTGGCTTATCAGGTGGGAATCAAAAGCTGCTGGTGGATGAAGGAGAATCCGGCTCGAAGAGTTCCTGGGGGGAGAGCAGATGTGGAATGTGGGGATTTATCCTGGGAAAAAATGATTTTACAGTGTTCTCTGTAAGTGCTGGAATGAAAACTCTGCAGCTGGGCCCTGGAGATGGCCCCAAACCAAGCCCCAAACCAGGCCCCAAACCAGACCCCAAACCAGGCCCCAAACTAAGCCTCAAACCAGACCCCAAACCAGGCCCCAAACCAGACCCCAAACCAGACCCCAAACCAGACCCCAAACCAGACCCCAAACCAGGCCTCAAACCAAGCCTCAAACCAGACCCCAAACCAGACCCCAAATCAGGCCCCAAATCAAGCCCCAAATTCGACCCCAAATCAGACCCCAAACCAAGCCTCATACCAAGCCCCAAACCAAATCCCAAATCAGACCCCAAACTAGATCCCAAACCAAGCCTCAAACCAGACCCCAAACCAGGCCCCAAACCACACCCCAAACCAGACCCCAAACCAGACCCCAAACCAGACCCGTGCCATTTTCTCCCTGCCCAGACACTAAAAGTCGCTGCTGACACCTGGCAGAACAGGATTTCTGATGTAGGACACCCCCTTTTCCTGGGATGCCCTGCCCACCCTTTTTTCCATTGATTTTCCCGCCAGGCTCCGAGAAATAAAGCGGAATCAATCCCTTTAGGATGAATGAGTCCCTTTAGGATGAGTGAGTCCCTTTAGGATGAGTCAATCCCTTTAGGATGAGTGGATCCCCTCAGGGAATGGTTTTTCCCAAATGCTCTGATCTGTTCTGATCCATGTCCAGGCTTTTTCCCTACTTTTCCACCTCCCATTAACAGCAGGAAAAGTTTTCCAGTCAGATGGGAAACAACAAAACGACAAAAGCAGGGCTGATTCTCTGGTTTCCTGGTGGGTTTGAGGAATATGAGAAACAATGGAATAACAGAAGGAATCTTCACGGGATTGTTTTAAATAAATCTTTGTTCCAAGTCTTAATTTCTTAGAAAAAAATATTCAGGATTAACTTCGTCTCCCATTGTAAGAGCACCAGACAGCCCAAATTTAAAATCCCCCTCATTTTTAGTCCAGTTTTGGGAAGATCAGGATTGATAAGGAGCAGGAAAACTATTGGGAAAAGAGGGTTGAGGTCCGAAAAGAGTTCTTGTCTCCTCATTATGTTTTATTACTAATTAATAAGCCTGGACACTTGATTTCCATATCCTGGGAAGGACAGCTCAGGAGACAGCTCCACTAGAGGCCACTCTTGTACTTTAGGAAAACAATTCCAAAGGAAATTCTGCGGGAAATTCCATCGTTTAGTAAATTTTGTAAGGAAATCTTCAGGAGGTGCTGACCCTGGAGCCAAAGAAGTGGATTTTAGTGGTTTTTCTTCCCGAGGGAAGGAGAGGTGCCATGAGCTTTCCTCTTCCAGTTTTCTTGGAGGAATCAAAGCCAAAGCTGGAAATTGGGGAATTCTGCAGTCAATGAGAATTGCCACAAACCTTAAAAAAAGAGGAATATTTTACATTTCCCGGGTATCTGGATTTTTCCCACTGATGTGATTCCCTCTCTCCCATCTCTGCTGGGTTTCCACATCTCCCTCATTTTCCAGGTTTGATTTAGAGGGTGAACCCATCCAAACAGGTCCAGTTGGACATTCCAGGAGTATTCCCAACCCTGACTCCCAGTCCCTGTCACAGACCCACCAATGGGGACACCAAGGCTCAGATGGGCTCAGCCTCCTTCTCCTGCAAGATAAAAAGTCACATAAATCCCGGAATCATTTCCCTCCAGCAAATGCCTCCCTGGGAGCCCCTCAATCCCATTTTTCCATGCAGGGATTGGGATCGAGTTCCTCTCCCAGCACCTTCAAGGCAGGTGATGCTGATTCTCCCGAGCTGCTCCTCTTCCCATTAATTCTCTGACTCCAAACGATTCCTGATTTTATCCTGCAGTGAGTGGCAGGTAAATCTCTTCCAGGACAATGTTTGGTGATCCCTATTCCCATCCTGGAAAAGCAGCAGCTGGAAAACCTCCTCCACTCCTGGCACGTCAAATATCAATTTAATAATCAAATATCACCTGGATATTTGGACTTGGAAGCGAAGCAATAAAAAACCACTGACCCCTGAGGAAGAATCAGTTTGGATATTCCGATGGATTTCATGGATGTGCCACTAGAGGGGAATAAAGATCCGTAATATTTCCCAGATTTGCCCTGAAAAACCTTCAGGAATGTGGGGCCTGGAGATGCCAGCCCCATGTGGATGTTGCTCCTTATCTGCAGCAAGAAAACAATCACTGGGATTCATTGGAATGATCCCAGGCAGAGGGGAGCAAATCCAATGATTCCCAAGGATCCCTGAGCTGTGTTAACCCTGACACCTGGAGCAGGTGATAAAGAAGGAAATCTGCCCTGATAACGCCTGTGCTGATAACGTTATCTCTAAATGGGGTGTTCGGGATAAACATGGGAAGAACACGTGTCGGACAGAGAGGGATTCGTTCTAAACCATTCCTCATTTCCATGGAGAGCTTCCCAAGTGCAGGAATCCTCTCTGTGCAGTTCCTCTGGCAATGGCAAAGGTGGATAAGGTGATTAAGATGTCGTTAATTAGGGAGGCATCACTCATTTGCAATAATCTGGAGGCGTTGGAGCTGACGATCGTTAATTAGGATGCTCTGGAGGAAACATGCAGGAGAGAAAAGTAGGAGGGAGCTTGGAATTCTCTCCAGAAAATGAGTTCCCAGATAAAAAGGAAAGGGTCAGAAAATTAGTGAATTAATTAGTTTAGACGAAAAGTGTAAATTATGTGGAATGATAACGTTGGGAAGCTTTAATGCTTCGGGAGGGGTTGGAATATGGGTAATCCCAGCAGAAATTGGGATTTGGCAGGGATTTGAGTGGTGTAGTGGAAAGATTTGGGCATGGAGAGGGCAGGACACATCCCACGGAATGGCCTTGGAGCTCAAGGGATCTCTGGGATTGAGGAGGAAAACTCAGAAGAAGTTCTCCAAATCCTGTAATCCTGGTGTCCCTCCTCCAGCTGCTTCCCAACCCTTCATCCCAACTCTTTCTCCTCTCTTTAACCTGCCCCAAGTTCTCATGGAATGTCAGGAGGGAGGGAATGGGGTGTCCTTGCTGGAATAGCACAAAACAGGAGCTCCCTGTGCTTGTCTGGATATAAAAATAATGGAAAAATGCAAAGGGACGCTCCTGAAGATCCAGCTGATTTCCCCAGCAAAATTTAAGCTTTTTTTCCCAGGATCGTGGGATTTCCTTGTTCCTGGAGGTGTGGAAGTTCTCTGGGAGATTTGAAGGGAAGAACAGGAGTGGTCGCCTGGATTTGGTGCAAGAGGAACTTGGAGCTGAATTCCTCTCTCCTCGGTGTGGGATAAAGCAGCAAATCCTCCCTTTGCATCCTGAGCTTCCCAAACGGCTCCAGGGAAGCCTCATGTCCAGCTTGGAGTTTGGGCCCACAGCCCAAATCCTTCATGGCTCCAGCCCAAAATCTGGGAGATTCCCAGACTGGATGAGGCTGGGACCATCTCAGCCCAAAGTCAGGTGCCACCTCTAAATTAAACCATCACACCCCAAAGGTCTCCATTTATTCAGAGAGAGGATCCAGCTCCGCTCCGAATCCAGAGGGATTTGCTCCTCCCAAAGCGTTTAATCCAAACTTCCAGAGCTGGAAAAAAATCCCAGGGAATACAGCGATGTTTCCACACGCTGCAAATCCTAACAAAACCCCGCCCTGTGGCCACGCTCAGCTTTCCTGAGCCAAAATCCTCTTCCCAATATTTGCATCCTAACTGCCTGAAAGCCACGAGCAGAAGGACCCTTTGGAAGCGACATTTGCTCCTTCCAATGTTGGAAACGATCCCTGATCTGCCAAAAAGGGGCGAACTCCTTCGGGATCATCCCGATGGGGGAGGACACCACACTGGGCACATTTTTTGGGACTCTGAGAGAGTCACCATGGAGTTATGCTTTCCCAAAGGGCTAAAAAAGAGCTGGCAATCCAATCCCAGCCAAGAGTTAATGTTTATCTTCTGCCAGAGGAACGGGAAAAGTTGGAGCACGGTGGCTCCGCTCGGGGTGAAGTCGAACTCCCAAACTTTCTCTTAAATTAGGCCCAGCGGGGGCGGCGGAGCCTCCTTGGGGACCACGGAGCTGTGCAGCGAATGATGGCAGCTCCACCAACTCGTGCTCATTATCGGTGTCGCTCACTCATGTCACCTCCACAATTATTTTAGGACCTGTCACCGGGAACATTCTCCCACCAGCAACTGCTTCCCGCTCGCTCTTAATGGAGACGCTGAAGTTCCAAGCAAAATTCCCTCCTCCCTCGCGCTCGCCGCCTTTTCCCACCCCTACTGAGCAGCCCAAGGCTCCGGGAAGCTTTGGAGGGAGGGGATGTGGGGCTCTGCGGCTTCCCACGCTCACATTGAGGGGGAGATGGGATGGATGGGCAGTGTTGGGATCTGGGAAGTGAATCCAGGTCTGGGATGTGGAAATTTCAATCCCGAAAGCCTCAGATTGGAGGGGAATTAATGCCAGGCTCTTGTGGATGGAAGGGGAGGACAAAGAGGAGGAGAGGGGAGTCTCCCCTGTTCCAGGGTTGTCATCCTGATCCTGGTGGCTTGGATACACATTTTGTAGCTTCCAGGTTTTTGGAATATCGTGGGAAATTGGAAAGCCCAGTGTCACACTAAGACAGGTCTGAAGAGACCCTGCAGGTCCCTAATCCAATGCCAAAAGAGGCATAAGCTGAGGAGGAAATTCCAGGGTTTCCCTGGATGAGCATCAACCAGCTCCGAGGATGGAGGATCCACACTTTTCCTGTGCCCCTATGCCAGGACTTTTCCCTTCTTTCCCCCTCTTTTCCTCACTTTTCCCCTGTTCTCCCCTTTCCCTATCTTTTCCCCCCTTTCCCCATCTTTTCCCTTCTTTTCCCCTCTTTTCCCCCCTTTTCCCCTCTTCTCTCCCCTTTTCCCCTCTTTCCCCTCTTTTCCCCCCTTTCCCTCTCTTCTCCCTTCTTTTCCCCTCTTTCCCCTCTTTTCCTCCCTTTCCCTCTCTTCTCCCTTCTTTTCCCCTCTTTCCCCCCCCTCTTCCTATTTCATCCTTCCTGGGAAGGGTCTGGCTCCACCTCTCCCATCTCCTCCCCATCTTTCTGTCCCACCCATGATCCTGTGCCCACTTTGTCCCCACTTTTTGGCCACTCTGCTCTCACTCCTGGAGCCGGGAGAGGCTCCGGCTCCAACGTGGATGTGACAGAGGAGCCACGGCCGGAGCCTCCCGGGATGCGGGAAGGGAGCAGCTCCAATTAAGTGGATTATGCTGGAAATAAGCCCCGGACAAAGCCCTGAAATGTTGACAAGAGCTGCAGCTCTGAGGGGAGGCAGTGATTAATCAGCTGCAGGGCTGGAACTAATCAGTGTTTGCAGGAACTTTGGACCTGGGAAACATCGGCTGAGAAATCCTGGGAACGTTTCCTCCGGGATATTGACGATTCCTATTGGTGTTTTCATGGGTTCTATTGATATGTCTCCAAATCCTGTTGATACAGTCACAACTTACATCGATGTTTTCACAGATTACATTGATATCTTTCCAAATTATATTGGTGTCTCCTCAAATCTTCTGGATATCTCCACAACAGGGATAAGGGCTGATGATTCCTTTGGGGGAAGGGATATTTTCATAGAATTATGGAATATTCTGAATTGGAAGGGGTCAGGATTATCAAATCCAACTCCTGGCCCTGCCCAACACATGCTAACAATCCCATCCTGAGCGTGTTGTCCAAAGGCTCCTGGAGTTCTGGCAGCCTTGGGAATGTGACCATTCCTTGGGAAGCCTGGTCAGTGTCCCAGCACAGAGCCTTTCCCTGATACCCAAGGTTTTAGTGATGCTTTATCCATGCAGGCTCCCCACATCCTCGTCCCAGCTCCATGGCTCTGTGTGTGTCAGGATTTTGGGATCCCACCGTGCTTCCAGAGGTGTGGACACAGCCAGGATGGAGTGAGGTGTGTGGCCCATGGGAACCTCCTGGATTTCTGTTCCATCCTTCTGTTCCCTCCCATCCTATTCTGCAGCCAGACATTCCCTGGGTAACCAGGAGCAAACAGATCAGAGCCCGCTATCAAATTTTCCTTCACTCCAAGTTGAGCTGGAATGGGATTTCCCAGGGAAGAACACCCAATTCCATCACTCCACGAGCCAGCAAACAAAAAACCCAATGGCTGGCGAGAAATTTCCATCCTTTTGGAAATATTTCTGGGGAAAAAATCCTTGGAGTCAAACCCAATCTTGCTCCCACCAGCGCAGACATCCCCAGACACCCCAGCCTGAGACAACAGGTGAAAAGCAAATTCACGGAGAATTTTTCCTTCCTCCAGTTTCCCTTTCCTTCCCCTCCCGCCTTTTCCAGTGCAACACATGGCGGGGGTCATGTAACAACAAGAATTCCCAATGTCAGGCAAATAATTTTTCCATCTGTGGGGTGTTTTTTCCTATTTTTTAACGGAAGTGGCATCTGCGAGGTGCTGGCTGTAAATGATCCCTGCAGGAGCTCTGCTCCATGCCCAGCATCCCATTTTTGGCTGCTCCAGCTGTTGTTGTGGAGAGGGCAGGAACGGGTTCAGCTGACAGCTGCAGGCACTCCGAGAAAAGGAAAGTTGTTTTTTCCTGGTCTCCAGTTGTCTCTCCCTTCCCAGACACGGCGGAGAGGTTTTCCAACTGGCAAAGGTTAAAAATGAGGAGGAATAGGCACAAGTGGCCTCTTGGTTTAAATCCTGATCCTTTTCCCAGCCGGATTTACCTGGTTTGGGAATGCTCAGGACACTGGGAAGGTCTGAGCTGCTCTGGGTTGTGAGAATTCCCATCAGGAATGGGATAAGTGAGAACTGAGGGAAGAAAGTCCTCCAGGGTCGGTGTTTGAAGTGTTTCTGTGGAAACCAGCTCTGAGCAGAAAAATTAAGGAATTGGTGCAGTTTTCCTGGAAATGGACTCCAGTGGAGAGCCCCGGTGGGAGATGTGAAGGGGATGAGAGGGTTGGAGCTCCTCTGCTCTGGAGCCAGGCTGGGAAAACAGGGATTATCCAGCCTGGAGAAGGGAAGGCTCCAGGGAGACCTCAGAGCTCCTTCCAGGGCCTAAAGGGGCTCCAGGAGAGCTGGAGAAGGACAAGGGACAAGGCATGGATGGACAGGACACAGGGAATGGCTTCCCACTGCCAGAGGGCAGGGAAAGATGGGATATTGGGAAGGAATTCCTCCCTGCGAGGCTGGGGAGGCCCTGGCACAGGGTGCCCAGAGAAGCTGTGGCTGCTCCTGGATCCCTGGGAGTGCCCCAGGCCAGGTTGGACAGGGCTTGGAACAACCTGGGATAGTGGAAGGTGTCCCTGGCCATGGCAGAGGGTGGAATGGGATGATCTTGACATTCCCATGGCCATGCCAGAGGTCACCCACACCCCTCCATCCCCCAATCCCCATCCTGTGAAGGACCTGGCAGGGCTTTCACCCATTGACACGTCTGAGAAATCCGAGGATTCAAGCTGGGAGGCTCAGGTTGGACATCAGGAGGGATTTCTCCATGGAAAGGGTGGTCAGGCATTGGAAGGAGCTTCCCAGGGAGGTTTGGAATCCCCATCCCTGGAGGTGTCCAAGGAAGGCCTGGAGGTGGCACTCGGTACTCTGGGCTGGGGACAAGGTGGGCATCGGGCACAGCTTGGACTCGATGACCTTGGAGGGCTTTTCCAACCTCAAGGATTCTGGGATTCTGGGATTCTAAACCCCTGGACAAGTGGGATCATGGCTACCCCCACGAGCCAGCATCCCAGCGAAGGAGAGGCTTTGGGAGAGCTCCAGCCACACTTGGTGCTCCCAAAGGCACCTTCATGGAGGCAGCTCCCGAGGTTTGCATGGAAAACCTTCGTGCCCAACGGAACAGCTCACCAGCCGGCATCTGTGCTGTGACCACATCTAAAGGCTGGCGGGGATGGTGTCATTCCTCATGGATCAACCCTGGATCCAGCAGGATCCTCACCTGGAGCCCTGGGTGGGAGCAGGGGGTGACCAATCCCACATCTCACATCCCGCATCCCTGGCATTCCCGCAGCGCTTCCATCCCGTTACACAACCCCAAACCTCGGCAGCAGGTCCTTCTCCTTCCCGGCAGGGTCTGATTCCTTCTGAAATGCCGTGTGGAGGTGGGAACGCTCCTTCCATCGCTTCCCTGCCCACGCTCCTCCTGTGACATCCCACACACGTGGCAATCAAAGCCGGGAATTCAGCTCAGCTTCCTGAGCGCTTCTCCCCCGGCCTGGCAGCAGGAGCACTTGGGAATGTTCAGCTCCAAGGTGTCCAGGGGCTCTCTCCTCCATGGGAATGGCAGCTGGAATGATTTGGGATCTGCAGTGTGGATACAGGAGGAACGTTTCCCCTCAGCAGAGCATCCTAAGGCAAAATCCAGGATATTTATTTATTTTTCCAACACAGGCATCATGGAAGGATCATTCCCTACCTGCTAAAATCCTGAGAAAATGGGGAAAAAATTCCTCATCTCTCCCCGTTTAGCTGGAAAAGCATTCCCAGCATCCTTCTTTTATTAAATTCCTTTTTTTTCCAAACCTACATGAAAAAAAAGGGACTTTATTGGGTAAATATAATGCAACAACCATGTGTTGTTTCCCACTCCATGGCAAATGTTTCCACTTCCTGCCAGGATTGATTCCAGATCGAAAAGTGCTGCTTCATCCCAGGACTTTTCACACAATCTGTTCCACTCAGGCTACGAGCCGTGGAAAATTTCCTTTTCCATCCCATTTCCCTGATTTTTAATTCAATATTTGGGGGGCCAAAACTCAAAGATTCCTTCCAGATCAATGGATTTTTCCCTTTGTGTGTTTCCTTTTGCCGGTTGCATATCTGTGAAAAGAGAATTTCCTGATTGTGGAAAACAAAGGAGAAAGGGAATTTTGTGGAAAATTTGTTCCAAATTGGTCAAGTGCTGGTGCTCACCCTGATCCACCTGAGAATAAAAGAGGAAAATCATAAAATCCTGGAATGTGGAGAGCTTGGAAAGGGCTTTTCCCAAAAAAGATGTGGATTGACGGATCCTCGGGATCAGCAGAAGGGACGAAATTTCCTCTGTTTGAAGAGGAAAAGCTGAAATTCCCACATCCAAACTCCATTATTTCGGGGGTAGATTCCATCAAGATCCATGGAAAATTTCCCATGGAAACCCAGTTGCTGATGGAAATGAAGCTGAACATCCAAACCTTCTTCAAAAAAGCCAATTTCCAATGATGTGGGGTTGTATTTTCCTTCAGGAAAGCATCCAGAAAGCCCAGAATTCCTATGGATTTGCACAGATCTGATCGAGCCATCAGGAAGAAAATTTCGGGATGGTGAAATCAGGTGCCTGTCCTTGGGAATCTCTGCTTTGGGATGGCTTCCAATAAGGAAAACTTGTCATGACTGAGATCTCAAACATCTCCTGTCCCTGATTTTTGTGTGGGAACATCCAGACCTAATTCCAGGTGAAAAAGAGGTGGGAAAAGAGCTGTTCCCACTCTGCATCCATGAAGCCCAGCCCAGGCCGGGTCCTGCAGCTGAGCCAAGCTCAGGGTGTGGGAAGCAGCGGCTGCTCCGGGTGACAGGGGGATAAAACATTCCCAAACATCCGTCATTCCCTCACCTCTCCCAGATCTCTGGAGCAGGAATTCCGCCTGCACGGATGGCTCGCCTCAGCACCCTCTGCAGCACTCCTGGATCTTCTCCCTGGCCTCCAAGACTGGCAAACTCCAGGCATGGAAATGGGATTGGGAAGAGCCAATTCAGGCCAGGAAAAGTGTGAGGATGTTGGGATCAGGGCATGGAATATTTCCCATCCTTGAATGCCAGAGGGTTTTCCTCCAGCTCTTGGTGCTGGGGGGATTTTCCACCCTATCCCTCACAGCTCGTCTGGAGGATCCCAGTCCTGCTGGACTCTCCTTCCTTGGCTATTCCTTCCCACATGTCCAACCAAACCTGCTCTGATCCATGAATAATCCCGGATCCATTCCCAACTTTTTGTCTCTTTTAGCCTCACTCAGGCACAGACAAATCCTTCACCTCCTCCATCCAATGGAGGGACCCAGCTCCTTTCAGACTGGCAAAATCTTGGCATCCAGATCCCAAGAAAATGATTTCTTTTCGCTGTTGTTTTATGTTGTTGACTTATCGAGGGCTCCACATCTCCTCAGCATTCCCAAACATCTGATGATTTTACTCCAATTGCCTGGTTATCCATGGCCAGCCTGCTTTTCCACTCACCCAAACCTCCTTTGGTTATGAAACACAAAAACTATGGAATGCTGAATGTTTATTTGATCTCTTTTCCCCAGAGAAGGAGTTTAATAATTTAGCAGCAGATCTAAAACTGCTCTGTGAGGAATAATTTGGTTTAGGGGGGAAAAAATGTGAGGATTTTTTTTCCCCTCCCTCTCCCAGATTCCCAAATAAAGGTCTGGTTTGCTTTGGATCATGTTCACTCTCCGAAGACTTGGTTTTCCTATTAAAATCTTTATTTCACTCCAGATTATTCTACCATTCCTTTGTCTCTCTGCCTTTGGAATGCAGCTGTCACCATGGCTTTTAGGATCCTGCTTCCCATTGGTTCCCAGGAATGCTTTATATCCCCTTGGAACGAGCCAATAAAGGAATTCAGGTGCTTTTGAACCTGCCAAGTGCAGCTCATCAAGGGACGCATGGAAAGGAAGGGCAGGAAGCAACAGATTTGGGGTCACAATTTATTTACTGAGAGCATTTTTTGGAGTTTTTTGCTAGTTTGGGCTCTTCAGGAATTGTTTTTCCTTATGGAAAAAAGGTGTCCCAAAATGAGGGATATCTGTGCCCACGTGCATCCAGGATATCCCTGCATCCCCTCCGTGGAGAGCAGGGATCCATAAACTCCATTTCGAGACTGTCACTTCCACACAATTCCCAGAAATTGTAGAGGTTTAGCAACCTCTGAGATCACCAAGATTTTCCAAAGATCCATTCCCAGAGGATCTGTAAGATTTGGTAGCTCGGCAGCCTCAGGAACAGAGCCACACAGGGCTCCTTCCACCAGGAAAAATCCCAATCCTGCACATCCAAGCTCTTCCATTCCCAAGGATCCTCAGCCCAGCCTGAAACATGAATCTCCTTTGCTCCCAAATGCATCCCCCCTCCCTGAGGATTAAAACCAGGAAAAAAACAGGATTAAATCAACAAATCACAGCTTTTCCGACTGCAAACTCCTCCATGAGATCTCTGCTTCCCATCCTTCCCAAATGGAATCTCCGCTTTATTTGGATTTTATTATTTTTTGTAAATTTGCTGCTTTTTTAAAAATATTTCTCATGGGTTCCTCCCTCCCCTCAACGATTTTTAATGTGTGGCACATAAAAACATGAAGCTAAGGACACTGCTCGGATAATTCCTTGGAAAACGCTCTCCAGATGTGTTGCTGCTTTTCCGCAGGGGGAATGCATTGTGTGTGTCTGGAAAAAAAAATGGGAAAATAGGGAATTTTTCCCTGAGTTTGGCTTTTGGTTTGAAATAAAGGAAGATGAGCCACGCTTTGGGGCTGGAAGACAAAAACCAGTACACCCAAAACTTCCAGAACATAACAAGGATCCAGGAGAAGTTGTTTGAGGAAGGAAAAGCGGGAGAGAAAAAAAGTAGGGAAAAAATCCCACCCAAGCTTAGGAATCAGGAGCAGAAATAGGAGCCTTGTTCCCTTTAAGCTCGGCTAATCTGAGTCAAAACCCACATGAATCAAGTTAAGCTGAGCTCAAAGTGCTGTTCCTGCCTGCTTGGACACACGCACACAAATTTCCCAACATTTTGGTTGCTCCTGCTTTGCTGGGAATCACATTTGTTGCCTTCCCACTCCCGAGGAGGGCTGGGATTGTTTGGATTTTCCAATAATTGGGCTTTCACCCCCCCTGAGTGTTTTCAAAGCATTATCTGACAATCCTCGAGGGAGATGGGAAAAGTCGGGATCGTTATCCCTGTTTTAGAAAGCAGGGAGAAGCCAGGATAGGGGTGATCCCTGCCTTACCCAAGGCCACACAACATGGAGAGGGCAGGATGGGATTAATCCTAAGAATCTGCTGGATCCCAGCCCAGGATTGGGGCTCCATCCACTGCCCTGAGCTTCCCTTGGGATGGGAATGCAGGGAAAGATGGGACAGAGGGAGGGAGGCTGGGATGAGCAGGGATTCTGCACCACGATGAGTCGCTCCAAGGAATTTTTTGCACCAAAAGGATGCGCCGGGAAGGTCAGCAGTGTCAGCCCTACCCTGTCCCTCAGGATGCTGACATTGGGATGGAGGGAAGGAGTTTTCCCAAGGTCCTTTCTGCCCGAGCTCCTTCGGACAAACCCAAGCTGAATTCCAAGAGGGAATGAGCAGCAGGTCCGTGCTAATGGAGCTCTCGGGACAGAGATGGATGAGGGAGCGCTGACCCCAGCGGCCCCGCTGGCAGGGGAGCAGGGACAAACAGCTGGGAGCTGCAATTCCCTCCCCCGGAACAGCTGGATCTGAGGGAGGACATCTGGATGCAGTCTGGGTGGTTTGGGAGGAACAACAACCACGGAGCGAGCCGGGATCCTCGGGATGTGGAACGCGAGCCGCCCGGATCCGCCACAGGGATGGGGCCACGAGGCAGGGATGGGGATGGATTGGGCCTCCCACGGAGCAGAGGTGGGAGGAAGAGCCCTGTTAGGGGGTCACGCACTCCGAACCCTCCTCAGCGTCCAGGGATTGCCTGTGAACCACCAAAATTCCATAAATCCAACAGCGTGCACGGAGACTCCTCATCCTACCAGGGCCAAAGAGCCAAACAGGTGGAGGGAAAGTAGGTAATCTCTCCAAACTTTTCCCACAGCTGCCAGTCCTGGCTTAGCAAAGCTGCTGGAAGCTTCTGAAGCTCCAAGAGGGACTTTTCCCCCATGGATGTGCCCAATGCCTCATGGGTGAGGCAAAAGCACCTGAGGACCCCAATTCCAGGAGTTTTCCAGCCCCTCTCTGGCTTCCAGCAGCAGGTGAAGCTCCACACAAGGGTGTGAGCACCTGCGCAGCCTCTCCAGCCCAGCTTTGGGGAAGCTCACAGCCACTTCTGCCAAGCTTTTCCTGCTCCAGAACTGCTTCCTGATTTCCCGGAGCAAGACCCCAAGGCAGCACTCCTCAAAAATCCCTGTGAGAGCCAGAAAATCCCATAAGTGCGGATGCTGCATCCGGGAGGAAAATGAAGGCAGAGCTTGCACCTCCTGAGACATCAAAGCCCCGGAAGGGTGAGAAATCCGTGTAGGAAAGCGCGTTCTGGAGCTCAGGGTTGTTTCTTACCAAGACCATAGGAAATTCCCTTGGGATGTCCTTTTCCACACGAGCAGGAATGTTGGTTAAGGATTAATTCCAGCTCTGTTTCCTCCAAAATTTTCCTGTCTGGAGCAGTATTCACATGGAATTGTTGTGTTTGCCCTGGGAGAAACCGAACATTCCCTGCTGGAGGCACCTTCTGCCCTCAGTCCCAGGTGACATCGTGTGGATGACAAACCTTATTCCAGCCAGATTCCAAACCCAGGAACAGTTGGACATAGGAGTGTCATACCAGCTCCACCACCCTTTCCAAACTGGCACCAGAGCCCACCAGGAGCTCAGGGCAGGAATTTATTGACTCCAGATCCAAGTAAAGCTGGGCTGGCCAGGAGTCAGGACCGGTGGCCACCACACCAAGCAGCTCCCAAGAGCTGGAATTCCTTCTCCTAACTTTGGCTGGAAGTTCATCCCAGTTCACAGCCCTTGTGTTTTCCCTTTGTTCTGCTTCCCTGCACACGAGCCCGTGGCCTAGAGGGAGAAATGCTGCTTGAATATGCAGGAAACCTGGCCCAGATTCCCGTTCTTTTGCTCCTCCAACTCCTTTAAAAGGAAAAGGAGGGGGTTTTCCAGCCACACGGGTGTCACATCCAGGGATCTCGTTGGGAACTCGCTCTCCAAACCTCATTCCCTTTTGTCTCCCAATCCAGGAGCGGAGCCGGGGGTGCTGCCAGACCATGGAATGCAGTGCTCGCCCCTTGAAAAGTCTTTCAGGAATTCCAACTTCGCACAGGCGTTTGGAGCCAGCCCAGCTGCCAATTCCACATGAGACAATCTGGAGATAAAGGGATGTTTGTGATCCTGCAGGTGCTGGAAAAGGGAGGAACCGTTCAGGTGAGGAGTTGATTGAATTTACCTGCTCGGGGTGATTGAACCGCAGGGTTCACCCACAGCCATCCAAACTTCTTGAGGTGCCATTTCTGCCCTGCTCAACACTGCAATTACCTTGATTCCCTTCCCTTCCCTTTCCCGGTGTTCCCATCTTTGGGAAGCCTGGAGAGTTTTGCCAGGAGTAACCCATCACTAATAGGAGAGGAAAATGATCCTGCAGCTGGGGATTTGAGCTCCTCGTCACTGTCAGGGGGAGGAAATAGCCTAAAAAATAATGAAAAAAGGGTTTGGCTTGAGAAATCCCACAGCAGATGCCTGGGATGCTCCTGGATCCTTCCAAGGGAAGGAGTGACTCTCCCTGGTGACCCTCCTGGCCCTGGAGCACTCGGAGGAGAACTTCAAGCAGGTAGAACTCACCTGGCATGGGGATTTCATGGCAAACCCATCTCCAGGGCCAAAAGTTGGCTGTGTGGGGGGAACCTTTCTGAAGTGGGATTTGCTGGCAGGGAAAGGCTCAGCCCCGAACTGCTGGAGCCCTCGGGCTTTGCTTAACCCCTGCCTGCCCCCCCCCCCCCCCAGTCTGAGCCCACGCTAAGCCTGGCTTTGATATGACCCCGCAGCCCCCAACAGCTCAGGGGGCATCAAATAAACCCCTGAGCCCCAGGGGCTCAGCCCCGCACCCCTCTGCCGGAGCCCATGGAGACCGTGGAACACAGGGAGCCCATGGAGAACATGGAGCACAGGGAGCACAGGGAGCTCATGGAGAACATGGAGCACAGGGAGAACATGGAGAACATGGAGCACAGGAAGCACAGGGAGCCCATGGAGAACATGGAGCACAGGGAGAACATGGAGAACATGGAGCACAGGGAGAACATGGAGAACTGGAGCACAGGAAGCACAGGGAGCCCATGGAGAACATGGAACATGTGGAACACATGGAGAGCATGGAGCATGTGGAGCCCATGGAGAACATGGAGCACAGGGAGCACAGGGAGAACATGGAGCATGTGGAGCCCATGGAGAACATGGAGCACAGGGAGCACAGGGAGAACATGGAGCATGTGGAACACATGGAGAACATGGAGCATGTGGAGCCCATGGAGCCCATGGAGTCCATGGAGCATGTGGAAGACATGAAGCACATGGAGCACATGCAGAACATGGAGAATATGGAGCATGTGGAGCACACGGAGCCCATGGAGCCCATGGAGAACACGGAGCACATGGAGCACATGGAAAACACAGAGTCTGTGTGTTCATTCAGGATCCTCCATCTGGCTGAGCAAGGCTTGCCAAGAGGGACGTGGTGGGACAGGGAATTTCCCAACATCCCAAGAAGCATCTGCCATGGACAGATGTTGAGACAGGGAATTTCCCAACATCCCAAGAAGCATCTGCCATGGACAGATGTTGGGCCTGAGCATTGCCTTGCCCTCAGTGTGCATCCTGCAAGGTCGACTCCATGCTGCTGGCTCTGGTTTTGTGGGATACTTGCAGGTTTTGGGATCAGACATCACCCTGCCCTTTCCAAGCATCCTGCAAGGTCCGTTCCCTGCTGCTGGTGCCCAGTTGGAGGAGCTTTGCGGGAACCAAGTGCAGTAGGAGCAGACGGACACAGCGAATCCAGTTCAAAGAATTTGTGGAACCGTGACCTCAGTTAACCACCTGTGGCCTCCTCCAAGCTGGCACCTCCTGATGGTGCAAATTTCCCGCAACTGGATGGGCAAGAGATGGGAAAAACCATGAGAGAACCATAGAACCCTGGAATGGGTTGGGTTGGAAGGAAATGTTAAAGGTCATCGAGTTTCAATCTCCCACCATGGCCAGGGACACCTTCCACTGTCCCAGGCTGCTCCAAGCCCCGTCCAACCTGGCCTTGGATATTTCCAGGGATGGGGAAGCCACAGCTTCTCTGGGAATCTGTGCCAGGGCCTCCCCACCCTCTGAGTAAAGACCTCAGGTCACTCCTCCTGTGAGGGGACACTGATCCAACCATGGCCACACTCCGGAGGGTGGCACTGACCCCCCGGCCAGGCCATGGAGCCTGTAAGGCTTGGGTCTCTCTCCTTGTCCTAATCCACACTGGATCAGCTGATTTCATTTCTAATTTCCTCACACATGTGCTCCAGCACAGCTGTGGAACATGAGCCGAGTCTGCAGAGGAAATCCTGAGATTTACACAGGCCCCAGTGGATTATAAAAACCTGGAAACCGGACAGATAACACTCATGGAACAGACTCCGAACATGCTGAGGAGAACAAAACCTCACAATAGATTAAAACCTGCTGTTCCCTGCTAAATGTAAAAGTGTCCTGTCCAACACTTTGAACTACTGTGGTGAAACTCTGTAGGTAGCTGTCGTTTCAAAGGTGCAATCTTCAGGAGGATTGTTTTCCTTTTTTTTTCATGGATTTGCAAATGTTGCAATAAAAGAGTCCTTAAAAGGCTTTGACCTGGAGGGCTGCGAGCCTTTAGCCTGGAGAGCTTCAGCCCTAAACCCTGCGCAACTTCCAGAGCTTCTGAGAACTTCCAAAATCCGAGCTGGCTGCTGATGTTACAGCCCAAGGTGGTGGGAGGAAGAAGTAAACAGTTCCTGTTGGGAGATGTTGCGTTTTCCATCCCACTGGAGCCAGTTGGACACTCTGTGGGTTTCTGACAGGGGACAGGGCTGTCTTCCCAGCTTCCCACTGCCTGTGGAAAGGCAGATGGGGGGGGGGGGGGGAATTATCCCAGAGAAAAGGAGGCTCAGGGGGGACCTTCTGGCTCTGCATAACTCCCTGACAGGAGGGGGCAGGGTCGGGCTCTGCTCCCAGGGAACAGGGACAGGACAAGAGGAAAAAGCCCCAAGCTGCACCAAGGGAAGTTCAGGCTGGACATCAGGAAGAATTTCTCCATGGAAGGGGCGGTCAGGCATTGGAACTGCCCAGGGAGGTTTGGATTCCCCATCCCTGGGGGTGTCCAAGGAATGTCTGGATGTGGCACTCGGTGCTCTGGGCTGGGGGCAAGGTGAGGATCGGGCACAGCTTGGACTCAAGGATCCTGGAGACTTTTTTCCAACCTCAGTGATTCCATGATTCTATGATTTTGAATCAATTCAGCCAATGATCTCAGGGATGCCACTGTCCTGAAGAGACGTTTTCCGATTCCCCATCTCAGCAGGATGGATATTTTCCACCCGTTTTCCAGCTGGCTGCTGGCTCAGAGCTGCCATTTTTGTGCTCCTGCAGGTCTCCAGCTGCATCAGTGGGATCAAAACCAGGCCCAAGGTCAGACTGAGTTTTCCTGAGCTGTCAAATGGGATTGATTGCTTCTCCCAGGATCAATGACTTCACCATCTGGGCTGCCAAGCTGCGCTGGGTCACGTCCATCCAGGGCCAGAACCTCTTGTTTTGAGGCCTCTTCTTCCCCCAAGAATTGTGGGCATCTCACTTCCATTTTATCTTGAGCATCAAAAGAATTTCGAGGAGGGGTCAGATGAAAGTTTGGGGGGTTTCCTCCCTCATTTCTGTGAAGAACAAACCAGGATGGTTTGGGGTTTGTGAAAGCAAAATCAGCTTGAGCTGGATCTCAGATCTGTTTTATCTCAGTCCCCAATCTTTCATTTAAATTTGGGGTTTCCAAACCAAAACCCAGGGAAGACTTTGTGAAAAAGCCAACCTGAACTACAACCTCCTCCACACATTCCAGGTGGTTGCTGAGAGGAATTCTCCTCCAAGTTCACCTGAATCAAACTGTGACAAGGAGAAACCTCGGCTGTCACCCACCTCCCCTCCAAAAGAGCAAATCCCACCCCGAGAGGGGCAGAAGGAAGAACAGGGAAAAGCAGACAAGACCTGGCTTGGTGTCTGTGCCACCAAAATGCTCCAAGCTGGAGATGTTCCAACGCAAAGCACCAACTGCAGGCATCTCCTGACCTTTAGCAGGGCTTGAGACACTCAAAATGTTGTGATATCCTAGGGCAAGACAGAGGAAACGCTGCTGAGATTTCCCTGGAATGCTGGAGCTGTTGGAGCAGCCAAGAGAACGGAGTGGTTGGAGCTCGGGCTCTTCACAGGTTGATGGAGAAGGTTTGAAGATGCTCCATGATGGCTTTTTGAAGGGCTTTGTAATGCTGTCCTCAAAAAGGGCATCACTTCTGTCCCAGATGAGTTCAGTTTTAGGATCGTTTTATTTGGGATGTGGAGGAAGCTGGGCAGTGCACAAGGCTCAGGTTTAAACGTGGCCTTCCAGCATTTGGATTTTGAGCCTTTAATATCCAGAAAGAATCAGGTCTTGGCAGATGGTCAGTGACACAAAGGAGGAACTCAGTCCCTGCAGGTCAATTTTTCCACCAGTAATGTGATCCCACATTAAAAAAAAAGTCATTTCCATCCTCTCCCCCTGAAATCTGTGTGTCTCCTCTTGGATCCAACTCTTTCCAAAAATCGCTTCCCATTTAAAAAATTGATTTCCTCAATCCTAAATCTGCAGTAAGTCCCTCATATTGTGTTTTCCGAATTATCCGTTCCGCTCCTCCCGTCAAAAATCATCCCCTGAGGGGTTCGTGACATAAACTGTGGCTTTTGACCCAGAACTGGAGCTTCCTGGGGTGTTTTTATTTGCAGTTCTCCCACTCCAGGAACTAAAAAGTAGCCAAATGAAAACCTGCCCATTTTATGCAGCCACAACACGTTCACACAAATCATCTTTTTCTTTTTTGCTCTCATTTTCAGTATTTATTTGCTGCGTGTCACTCAAATTAAATAGGAAATAGAATGAATTTATCAGAATTTGTGGCGATGCCTTCATAATTTAATTTAAGGGTTTGAAACTGTGCTGTGAATAGTCCAGAGCAGAGATCCTAGGATGGTCTAGAAATGAAATCAGGGTGAAGTTGGGCATTTAAAGAAGGGAGGGATTTTGACACCCACACCATCCCTTGAGTTACTTCTTCCCAACATGCCTGGCCCTTGGACTTCTCCACCACTTGTCCATGCCCACTCTGCTCTGGGCACATTCCAGGTGACACCAGGCTGTGGATTGTCCCACAGGATCCACCTTTTTGCAGGCACAGAGCCAGAAATCCCAAATCTGCCCCACACCCTGTGCCCAGCAAAGGGGACAGTCCCCAGACCAGGCGCTGCATTTCCCCACAGATCCGAGCGGGATCAGGACGCCCCTCTGGAAAACCAAAGGCCCCAAACTGGGGATTTTATTGGAGCATAAACTTGGACAATTAAACTCTTCAGGGAGGAGATTTCTCGAGACAGTTTTGTCAAGCAGCTTTTTCCAGCTGAGCCTGGGCCCCAAAATAACGAGAGCACGAACACAGAGACGATGTTTGCTGGTCGGGAGCGCGATCCCGGGAATGTCAATCGGGAGCCTGGTGAGTTTTCCTCCTTAATGAAGTGTGAAAAATCAACGGAGCCCCGTGGCTCTCGCAGGGGAGCCGTTCGGAGGCTGTTCCAGGGCCAGCCCCTTCTACCCTGCCCTGCTCCAAACCCCCACAATCGCCCTTTGACAGCCACGGATCCAGCCCTGCTTCCCGTCCCTGATGGCAAAAAGGGAGAGCCTGGAAATGCTGGAAATCCCTGGAGAGCCCGACAGCACCTGGCTTCACCCTTTCCTCCATGGTTTCGCTGCTGAGGGGATTCAACCACCAAAATTTGGCTGATTTTGGGTGTATTTCAGTGCCTCTCTGCAAGGTGGGTTTTGTCCTGCCAGGCTCCTGATCCAGTTGGGATGATCCTGATCCTGTAAGAGCTCAGGAGCCTGAGGCACTGGGTTATTCCTTATTTCTGGGTTCCCGAAGAGCTGAAATCCTAATTAAATGCCAAAATTAGGGCGCTGTGGGCTGTGCTCCCAATGGGAAGTGGCCCAGCACTTTGTGCCATCACCTCCAGGGCTGAAGCCACCAGAGAAAATATTTTTCCTGGTGCTTATGGTAGAGAATTCCAGGTTAAAGGCAGCTGTACATTGGATTTTTTGGGGAAATTTCCAGTATATCCCACCACAGCCTCTGAGATGAACTCCTCAGGCTGTCCTGGGATACTTCCCCACCACAACCTCCGCAGCCCAGGAGAAGTCAAGGGAATTTCCACAAGGAAAAGAAGCATCCAGAAACATTTCTGGGAGCGGAGCGGGCTGGGAAGCGGGATGTGGGATCCAGGGAAGCAGTGACAGGTTGCCTCCAAGCTGCTCCTGGCACATGTTCCCGGCCGCCTGTTGCTGTCTCCGAACAGATGTGGGCAGTTTGTGGGATGATGAAGTATTGGATCTGTTTCTCCTTCAGGGATTATTCCTACCAAATAAATCTGCAGGTTTATATGTTTAGCAGCTGACGGAGATCCCTTTTCCCTCCCCTTCTCCGTTCTGTTATTCCTTGCAGCCGGAGCCAAAACAAGGCTTTTAAGGCAGGGAGAGGAGGGGGAACGATCAGGATGGGATTTGGGAAATTTTGGAGACAACAAAACAGCGAATGGGGGCAAAACATCCTGCCCAAAACACAGCTCATGGATCCATCTCAGCTTGTTCCAGGATGGATCCTGGACTCCAGGAGCGTTGGTTTAACCACCAGGTCATAAATTCATCTGGGAGCTTTAGAATTTGTGGCCTGGGGAAAGATCTTTCCCTCTCTCCTGGTGGTATTGGATTTATTTGTTTTCCCTTTCTCTCTTTCTTTCGGAGCTGCCTTGGGCTTGGATTTGCAGCTGTTTAAAATCCTCTGAAAATATTCCCTGATCAGCCCCGCAATGAAAGACGGAGTGCATGTGATGAAGGAGCCCAACCTGTTTGCAAGGGCATTCCAGGTTTTCTTTGGGAATGGCAGGTTGCTCCAGAGGCATGAGCTGAGTCATAGATGTTGATGTTTGGACGTCTCCTTTTTAGGGAGAGGGTCTGACCTTCCTTTAAAGCCCCTCCAAACCCAGCCTGGAAGGTTCGGCGCTGCTCCTGTGGCTCCTGGATGTCTGGTGCCAGAGATCCTCCTGCAGGGCTTTGCTTCCCAAATCATCCTTCCAGCTCCTAACTCCCCTTGTTCCATAAATATCCAGTTCCAACTGCCAGCTCTGGGGGAATACAGGACGTGCAAGAAACACTTGGTCCTTAAAATGATGCAGCCACTGCTGCACCTGAAAAGCTCCAAGACTGTTTTACCTGGAATATTCCTCAAGGGATGGGGGATTCCTGGAGATTCAGCTGCTCTGGGAAAGGAGCCCAATCCAGCACTCAGTCCCTGCACATGGGAGCAAGGGAGCAGCTGCTGAAAAGTGTCCTGGAATCACAGAATATCCTGACTTGGGAGGGACTCACCAGGATCAACGAGTCCAACTCCCAGCCCTGCACATGACATCCCAAAAATCACCCCGCAGTGAAAAATCACATCCTGACACTTGGCCATGATCATCATCATCATCCTAATCCCAAAGGCACCATGAGGAGAGGGAAGTGGTTATGGATTCAGCTCATCCAGAGCCTCGGGAAGCCAAGGAAGCAGATCCTACTTGGGTGGAGCAGGAGGGCTCACGGTGGTGTTTGAACTCCCCGCTCGTTTGACTACGGATTGAAAAGCTGGGACCTCTGCAGGAGGAAGTCAGGATTCCATGGGGAGGCTGTGAAAAACCGGGAAGGGTGACTGGGAATGAGGGTTTCGAGAGTGCTGAATGCCCTCGGTGACAAGGACACAGCTGGATTCAAGCACTGTTGGAATTGCTGATCTTAAAGGGCTTTCCCAACTTCAAGGATTCTCTGATTCCATGTTTTCCTTGGCTGCTGTGTTTGGGATGGGGATGTGGCCGTTTCCATCCATCCCCTGGGAATACAAGTCCATGTCCCTGTGGGGATGGTGAGGCAAAGGGGATCCTTGGAGCAGATCTGGGACAAATCCCTTGTCTCGTGGGTTTTTCAGCCTCACCCTTTGCTGCCTTTCCTGCCCCTCCATTATAATAATTAATGAGATAATTAAAGGAGCATGGATAAAATAACGGGATCCATGTGAAGACGGGGGAGCTGTTGGAATCCTGACTATATCCCTGACTCCTGTGGCCAATCCAGGGAACGTGCCTCTGGAGGTATCTCCCAGACCCTGCTGAATCACCCAGCAATTTGGGAAGAAAAAAGCCAGAGTGGTTCTCATGTTACCAGGGAAAAGCCAAGGGAAGTAGGACAGAGCCACTTCCATATTAAAGCCTGGGGTTAACGCATTTCACAACAGCCAAATCTTTTCCCAGCTTGTCCTTTATTTGACAGTTAAATGGGGGGAAATGCTATGGAATCCCACAGGGACAAACCTGCTCTTGGACTCATCCCACGGCAAAGCCGAGCGGGGAAAAAGATCTTATTTGTACCGTGTTTTAGACCCAAAAAACACAAAACCCCCATTTTTTTTGCATTTTCCGTCCCATTTTGCGTGGATGACCACGATATTACACCGCTCTGAGGGAACTTTGGCAGCTTCTCTCGCTGTTTTACAGCACAGTTGTTCTTCGAAACAAAAGGTTTGGATTAATGGTGTTTTAATGTCCAGGATATGACAGAAATGAAATGCAGGAACAGTTGGCTCGCACGCTGGGAGCCGAGTCAAGCTCAAATTTGGCCGCCAGCCCGCAGAGCTCCTCCGGGACACCCGAAAGGGGTGTGAACATTAACTCATAGAGCCATAACCCCGCTGCTCCCGAGCCTGCTCAGCCTCCCACTAATGCAATAATTGAATCAAAACCATCTTCAGTTGTGTTAAAAACAACTTTGAACGCTGGAGAAAGACTCAAAAGCCCGGCAAACCGCACATCCCGAGCTATTTAAAGGTCTGGATAACTCCATTTTCCTGCTGAAGGTGAACCTCTGGCACAGGGCGAAGCTTTGGTTGCATTTATTAAGATTTAACAAATTACCCCCCAAAAAGCAGCACAGATTTGGCTTTTTTGTTGTTCCAAGGCAACATAAATCCTCTAAATACCCGGAGCAGAAGGCAGGGATAATTATCACTGAAATATCTCTGACATTTCCTTCAGGGTTTGTGAAATCCTCAAGGCCTCTTTCTATCTTTGTCAGTGCCTTTCTCTGCTTCCTACGACCACGTGCCTTAACTCCTCCATCTCTCCAGCCTCCAACTCTTCTGTTCCATTGTGTGCTTGACTTCATTTTGGTGCCAGCTTCTTCCACTCTGTTTTTCTTTCTTCTTTTTTTTTTTTTTCCCCCCTTCATTTTGATAATTGGGAACAGGCAGAAAGTTTTGGGTATTAAAAAAAAAGTCCAACAAAATAAAGAGCGTTCCACATAATTGAGAGAAGTTAACAAAGCATGAAACAAAATAAAAAACACCATCCGGTGCTGATGTCAACATTCATCAATGCAGGAGTGCTCAGAGCCATCCAGGAGAGGTTGGAGCTGCATCCCTGCTTTTGGAACGACTTTGTTGCTGTTGTTCCACGGAATTTTTAGGAGTTTTTGATCAGATCGTTCTTTGGAGCACGGGATCTGCTTGAATGTTTCAGGTGTCCTGCTTTGGGTGCTTGGCGTGTCACTGGTGTTGCTCTAAATTGGCCCACACACAGCCCTCTGGGCAGTGTCTGGGTGCTTGATCAGAATCCCAGAATCCCAGAATCCCAGAATCCCAGAATCCCAGACATGAGGCTGGAAAAGCCCTTCAAGATCCTTGAGTCCAAGCTGTGCCCGATGCCCACCTTGTCCCCAGCCCAGAGCACCGAGTGCCACATCCAGGCATTCCTTGGATACCTCCAGGGATGGGCACTCCAAACCTCCCTGGGAGCTCCTTCCAATACCTGACCACCCTTTCCATGAAGAAATTCCTCTTGAATTGTGGCCACCCTTGACGAACTCTCCTTCTGCTCTTGCCGAAGGTCAGAAAGGCCACAAGGAGGAGGAATTAATGGAGAAGAGACTCAATATCCACTGGAGTTCCATGAGAGGATGAAGAGGCACCTCAGTGGTGCTCTCAGGCTGAGAGTTGGAAGATCCAGAGCCAGAAGCCATCATTTGACTTTGTCACCGACTGGAAAGTCCCCAAGGAGAGAGGAACCAGCAGATTTTCAGCTGGGTTTTTTTCAGCACTTTTTTCCAGCTTGTTTCTGCTGCAGATTTTCCGGTGGCCACATCCATGAGCGCAATCACCTCCAGGACATCTCTCCCGTGTTTTACTCCTTGTCTCCAGGAGGATGTAACCCCCTGGAGCTGCCAGTGGATTTTACCCCCCCAAGTGACAGCACCGTGGTCAGGCTGTGCCCTCAGCAGTGCCAGGGGCGGCTGCTTTGTGTCTGTCAGCGTGACCTCAGCATAACACGGCAAAAATCGATTCCTTCTCCATTTCTCCCCTCCCCACCCCGAGCCCCTCAGCAGCAAAGTTGATTTCCTGCTTGTGATTAGGGATGGTTTACATCCACTTCCTAAAGTTGTTTTCCTTTTATTCCTATCATTTAAACAGAATTCTGGGGATCGTTGCTTTGCCCAGACATCTGCGCTTCCAACTTTGCCAACTTTGGGATGCCGGAATCCAGCTCATCCCAGAGGATTTGCACGGGCTGAGCCTCCGACCTGGACTTCTCCCTGTGAAATCCCAACCCCCTCTGTCATCTCACCACTTCCAAGTGGAGCTGGAAGAGGCTCTGCAGGAATTAGAGCACTTAGAGGAAAGTGTGATGTTAAATCCCTACGTGCCAAAGCCACCGGGATGAGTAATAACGAGGTGTCAGACTGACACTGATCCTCTTCCCACGGAAAAGGGGGGATGGAGCTGGCCCGAGGCGGGCACAGGCAGAAGGAGCTGTGGGGATGGATGAGAAGCTCCTTCCCTGCCCATCCTCCCTCCAAGGAAAAGCTGGATGAGCCGGGTGAGCTCTGTGCAGATTTCTCTCCTCCCCAGCTCAGCCAACGCTGTCAGCATGAGTCCAACCCTCCCCTGCCCGTTCCCATTCCAGGAGGAGGGAGAGGGAAGGTGAAAGGGAAACTGGCAGTCCCTGGGAGCTCATTTTCCCCTGCTGGAATTAAGTCATGCTGCTGAGTAAAGAGATGGATTCACTTCTTCCATGAGTCCCCTGCCATGCTCCGAGGGGGAGTGGAGCTCGTTCCTTCTGCACCGAGCAGCTCTCGGTTGGGAATTGTCTGTCCTGCATTTCAGGCACCTCTTGGCCTTTTCCAGAGGGAGTTTATTCCTTGCTGAAGGCATAGCAGGAATTGCAGGTGGATCAGGAGGCTCCACCTTGGTCATTTCTAAAAAAAGGACGATGGAGTGGCTGTCAAGGGCAGTGCACCCAATCCTTTGGGAGAGCAGAGTGGATTTAGGATCAGTACTGGGAATGACATCTTGACTGCACCCACACCTCATGGGATTACATCACCTGACTCAGCTGGGAATCACACAGCAGTTGCATTCTGGGATTTACCTCCTTCACCCCAAAAAAGAGTCAAAATATTTCCACATGGCGTCCCATTGGGAAAGTCCAACTCAGGCAGCCAAAACAAAATGTTCCGACCTTATTCCCACTAAATTGTGTCAGAAGCTTTGATTCCTCCTCCCCTTGTGCTGGTGTGGCTCAGTCCTTTGCCTTTGGCAGCATCCCTCTGGATTTATGAGCTCTGGGAGGGGTCATTAATGTGATTCCCGACTCCCTGACAATCCAATAAAAGAAGTGTTTTCCCCAGCCCTCAGATCCCAGCTGGCTCCAGAGAAACAAGTGTCATTCCCAAAAAACCCTGTGCTCACCTGTGCTGGGCAGTTCCCAGGGCATTGCCTTTGCTCTGAGCCAGCAGCAGGGAATTTCTAGGAATATCTCCTTGTTCCAAGCTCTCTTCCTTTCCTGCTTTACCATCCTTATAATTCTCATTCCTGCCCGATGGATACCTGCCTCTCTCCTATAAAAATCCAGTTATCCTGGTTTTTCCTGCTGTGAATAATGGATTGAAGCACCTGCTGCGGTGTCTCAGGCTGGAAGATCCAACTTCCCCCGTGGTTAAAGACAGAGCTGTGACAACTTCAGGAGCACGTGGAGAAGGCAGGAGAGGGATTGTGCTCCCTAAATGATTCCCATGGATATTTCAGGAGTTGGGATCACACAGTCCTGGACACACAGAGGTTTTAATACTTTTTTTTGGGCATATGTGCCTGTGCCTGCCCTGGATTCACAGGGAGTGTTGGAATATTGTCTTCCCAATTTCCTGGCTTAACTCAGTGAGACAGAGCCAGGAGATGCCAAGGAAAAGCCAGGAGAGTATTCCAGTGAGTCAGATGCAGCGATAATGGAAAATTCAGGGAACAAGCGCCAACAAGTCCGGAAAAGGCATTTGTGCAGGAATACCGGGATCACAAATTCTGCCTGTGGGAGCTCAGTGAGGCCTCACTATCCACAGATCCATCCATTCCCCTCTGGAATTTTACAGCCATTGGCTATGGGGTGATTAGACCCAAACTGGATCCCTGCTTAAGGAATTCCAGCTCTTTCCCTACGTACCAGGATGGCACAGGAGGGGAGAGCACCAAACCAGATTCCAGCTGGAAAGAGCTCCCACATTCCCATCCTCAGCTGCCCTCAGCATCCCTTGCCGGTGTCCTGGGGTCTCTTCATTGACCTCATCCATAGGAAATGGAGATAGGATGGGGATAAATTTATGGATAAATCTATGGAAAGGCAGTGGGACAGGTTTCCCTGTGGCTGGCCCATCCCTGGAAGTGTCCAAGGCCAGGTTGGACAGGGCTTGGAGCACCCTGGGATAGTGGAAGGTGTCCCTGCCTTCGGGGCTGGAATGGGATGAGCTTTGGTCCCTTCCAACCCAAACCAGTCTGGGATTCTGGGAATGTACATTCCTCTGCTGCCAGAGCAATCCCTCTACTGCTTTTCCAAGGAATCACACAGGGTAACCCAACTTTTCCACCTCACAGGGTGGGACACACAACCCCCAGCAGTGCCCTGCCGTGGTGAAATAATCCTAAAACAAATATTTAGGGGGAAAAAAAAAATCACATTTTAAAAATTTGACATTCCACAGGCCTTATCCATAAAGGATCCATATTCCCTGGGTTGGGAAAGGGCTGGGTGGAGAAGGCAGTGTTGTGTTTGCTGTAGCAAAGCAACAGTAGCTGACATGAAATCCCATTCCAAGGCTGGGTTTTATTCCTGGAGGTGCCTTTGAATTAAGGGTTTTAAGCAGCATTTCTGACTCAACTCTAAACATGGCAACTGTTGCTAACAGCGGGCAACAATTAACAAATTAATCTCAATGCCGGCACACGCTGGGGACCTGCTTTTCCTGGGAAATGAGGAGGGATTTTTACCCTGTTCCGTTGATTTAAGCTGGTTTTTCCAGCCCCCCAAATTTTGCACCCCCTTGGCTGCGTCACCTTCCCAGCCTGATGTGCCCCAGAAAAATCCTGCCCTTCCAGAGGGTGCAGAGGGGAGAGATTGTCCTGCTCAGAGGTCCCATCGTCTGATGGAGCAGGACAAGACCCCACTGTGGGGTTTCTTATCTTTCCAGGCTGTTGTTTTCCTGCCAGGAATCTCCCATCCACCTTGGGAATGCTTTAAATGCTTCCAGGTGCTGCTCAGGCTCCTGGATATGGAATTGTGTGAGCACTGGGACTGGGATGAGAGCAGGGATTGATGCCACCAGCACACCTGATCCTGAAGAAAACCCCACAATGGCCCCAATTCTGGACATTTCCCATGTTTTTCCTGAGCTCTGCAAGTGAGGATTTTCATGTCTCTGAGTAAAGGCTGCAGGAAATCAAAGCTCTCAAAATCAAGAGGCATCTTTGGCAGTGGAAAACATGGGATGGAGGGAGCACCCAGATGCAGCTGGGAGCACAACCTCCACACCCTTCACCCACCAGAAGTCCAAGGAAAAATGTCATTTTATTAAAGTGTCGTTTTATTAAATTGCCCTTTAATTAAAATATCATTTTATTAAACCTTCAACAGTGAAGCAGAGGCTGCAGAGCTGCTGCAATCCAATAAATCACCCTAAAACCACTTTTTTGTCATTAATTTCTGCGTTTCAAGCAGAGAAAAATGCAAGTGGGTGCGAAGAGACTTTTGGGGATGGTCCCTGCACCCAGCTGGGCCATTCCTGCCCTGCAAACATCAAAAATCCCACAAAAATCCTGGGATATCCCAGGGTATCATCCCGCTGCTGCTTCCCCTGGGCGCTGCATTGCTGCTGTCCCATCAGGTGAATGGGGTTTTACTCCATGAATATCCAATGTTTTTCTCTTCCCAGCAGAGAAGGCCAAAGTGGGTTGAAGGGAATTAGGGAGAGCTTGCTCAGCATTCCCAGGAAAGCAGGGAGCAATGAAATCCAACCCAGCGTGGTGGACTCAATAAAGACTTTGAGGGATGCTTCATTTTCATTGCTTAGAGAAAAACAAAAAAGCCAGGATGGGAAGAGCCAAGACATTTACTGGGAAATTCCTGGCATTTCTTCTTGGAATGCTTCGTGACCATTCCGAGCCGTGGGTTTTCAGGAAAACGCTGAGAGCAAGGATGTATTATCCAGGGAATGCTGCAATGCCACACAGAGTGGTGTGCTGGATTATTCACAAACTGGAATTCCAAGGAGGAAATGCTGAGGAAGGGCCGAGGAAAGGCTGAGGAAAGGCTGAGGAAGGGCCGAGGAAGGACTGAGGAAGGGCCGAGGAAGGACTGAGGAAGGGCCGAGGAAGGGCCGAGGAAGGGCCGAGGAAAGGCTGAGGAAGGGACGAGGAAAGGCTGAGGAAGGGACGAGGAAAGGCTGAGGAAGGGCTGAGGAAGGGCCGAGGAAAGGCCGAGGAAGGGCCGAGGAAGGGCCGAGGAAGGGCTCCCCTGCCCAGCCCTGGGAACAGGACCCATCCAGCCGGGATCCCGTGGCTGGAATGCTCCAGCTCCAGCTCCAGCTCCGAGGTCTGCCCGGAGCTTTTCAGCAAAGCAACACAAACCCCGGGCAGACAGCGAGGAAATCACCCTGTGACAGCCGCTAAAAATATGCTGGAAAACATTCCAAGGCAGGCCAGGGCCGGCTGGAGCAGCCTCTCCCTCCCTGACAGACCTCCCTGGTCACTCCAGCTCCTGCCTTTCGCTCTGCTCCTTTTTCCCTTGGATTTTTCCCACTGAATTGGACGGGACACGACTTCCTATTGCGACCAAATTGCTTCCGTCGGCTTGTGGGGGCGAGAGCAGCACATAAATATGGTAATTTTCCCTCTGAGGCCCGGAGAAGACGATGAGGAGAGAGGCTGGATATGCAGATGGATAAATGATTAACCAGGCGCTGTCCTTTATCTGTCTGGAAGTCCTCTGGAAAAGAAAGGTTAAGGGAAAAATCCAGGAGCAAGTGGTCCTGGAGCTCATTAATCCATCTCTTTTTGCTGGCACCAGGCAAGTCCTTGGCCCCCCAAGGGGCTCTCAGGGTCTGCTTCAACATTTTTCTTTGATAACCAAAGCAGTTTTTCATGGCCAGCGGTGACTGAGAGGTGGATTTGGAGCTGTTACCTCACCTTACCCCCGATATTTTTGGATCACAGGACAACCCAATCATCAGGAGCTGGCCCAGACACTGCTTTTAATGTGATTTCCAGAAAAAAAAAAAAGCCCTGGAGTTCGGATGGGACACAGCCTGTGTTTCTCTGGAGTTAAATAGTGAGGGAGAGCTGGAAAGAGAGGGAAGCATCTGAAAGCACAACTCTCCTTAATGAGGGAGTCTTGACCAGCATAGTTGGGGTTTTTCCAAGAATATTCATTGTTTTGCTCCACTGGAAAAAAAGCAGCCCATGTTCCCAAGATGCCAAACATGTAAAACTGAGGAAAACCATCCTGGGGAGGGTCTTGGGGCAGCAAGTCCCACCCTGTCCTGGTCAGCAACCGGGCTGTGCTCTTCTCCAGCAGCTCCCAGGGGCAGCATTCCCAAATCCTCTGGAGAATGGATGCCCCAAGCCATGCCCACACCATGGCACACTCCAAATGGGAAGAGCCAGCACATCCCAGAGTCGGGGGCTCTGCAGGAAAAAGCTCCATCCCTGTGGCTGTGGGAATGGGGAAACTGAGGCACGGGTGACACCAGGGGGAGGTCCATGGAATATCAGAACGGTTTGGGTTGGAAGGGACCTTAAAGATGATCCAGTTCCTCCCCCTGCCATGGGCAGGGACACCTTCCACTATCCCGGGGGCAGCATTCCCAAACCCTCTGGAGAATGGATGCCCCAAGCCATGCCCACACCATGGCACACTCCAAATGGGAAGAGCCAGCACATCCCAGAGTTGGGGACTCTGCAGGTGAAAGCTCCTCCAGGAGCATCTCCACCCCTGGGGCTGTGGGAATGGGGAAACTGAGGTACGGGTGACACCAGGGGGAGGTCCATGGAATATCAGAACGGTTCGGTTGGAAGGGACTTTAAAGATGATCCAATTCCTCCCTCTGCCATGGGCAGGGACACCTTCCACTATCCCAGGCTGCCGTGATCCCATTTCCTCCAGCTCTGAGCACTCCCAGAGCCTCCAGCGGAAAATGAGCACCAGGGAACGGAGGAAAGCAAAGCAGAGCAAAGCAAATCCACTTTTCCCTTCCTTCCCTCAGGGAATGTGGCAGGGGAGGGAGGAGGAGGGGTTAAAGGGACCCATCCAGGCAGGGATCACAGGAGACAGGGATGGGGCTGAATAATTCAGCATCTCCTTAACCCTGGGCCAGCGGCTCCCACTCGCTCCCTGCTCCTGCCAGCCCGTCCTCAGGGAGCCATGGCAACGCTCCGGGCGCCAGGAATATGGAAATCACAAGGATTTCATTTTGCTGCGGCACAAAAAAAGTTGTTTGATCTGAGGGTTGCGGCTTTTCTGCAGCTTTCAGTGGAGAATCATTTCTGTGTTCATATCTCCCGTTCAGCTGTCACTTCGCAGCTCCGAAAAACCCCAAACATGGAAATAAAAAAGGCCAAAAGATTCTCCCCCCACCAAAAAAAATTAAAAATCAAAATAATTTGTTTTTTCTGGGCTGGGTTAACACTTGAGGTGCTGGAGGGAGCTTCGTGCTGATGTCAGAGGGGTTGCAGATGGATCTGCCCTGAGTGTGTCCAAAGGAATGGAGGTTTAGATGGGATATTGGGAAGGAATTCCTCCCTGGGAGGGTGGGGAGGCCCTGGCACAGGGTGCCCAGAGAAGCTGTGGCTGCCCCTGGATCCCTGGAAGTGTCCAAGGCCAGGCTGGGCAGGGCTTGGAGCAGCCTGGGATAGTGGAAGGTGTTGGGGTGGGACTGGATGAGCTTTAAGCGCCCTTCCACCCCAAACCGGTCTGGGATTCTCTGATTCTGTGCAGTTTGGTGGGAATCACTGCAAGGGGAGAGCCAAGGATGGGATCAGGATGGGGCCAGGATGAGATCATCAGGATGGGAACAGTGGGATGGGAACAATGAGCTGGGATCAGCAGGATGGGATCAGGATGGGACCAGCAGGATGGGATCAGGGGGATGGGATCAGCAGGATGGCATCAGGATGGGATCAGGACGGGACGAGGATGGGATCAGCAGGATGCAGGTGCCACCTCCACAGCTCAGGCTGGTGGGAAGAGCTCAGCCCTGCAGGAATCCCCAGCTTTTGATGGGATATCAGCACTCAGAGCCCCTCCGGAGGCAGGATCCAGCTCCTAAGTGCTCCAGAATTCCAGGAAAATCGATCCTGACCCCATGGCTTCCCGTGGAGAAGCGGGCGGGCAGCAGCTGCCTGTGCAAGCTGCCAAAGGGAGCCGGGGATGGAGTTAATGGGAGAGCTCCAGCTCATTTTCCCTCCCCACTAAATCCAGTTAAAAGCTGGAACAGCTTGGAGCAAGGAGCAGGGGCTCAGCAGCTGCTGCTGGGACAGTTTGTGACCTCTGTGGGTTGGCAGAGGGGAGGCTCCTGTAACACATCCCGGGAAGCTGCTCCGGCTCCTCCGAGGGCTGAGCTCGGAACTTCTGCTGGAGCCGGGTTTGAAACACTCAGAATTCCCTGGAGCTCCGGGGCTTCCTCTGAGGTGCTGCTGCCATGCAGGAAAATCCCATTTTTTCCAAAAGACACCTCAGAAGGGACAACTTTCAGTGGATTGACTCAGCCTTTGGATTGCAGTGGATTTGTGGGAGCACCCAAGGGTTTTTCCACCTTTCTGTCCCTCCTTGCTCCCATCCAGATCCCAAAGAAATCAGCAGGGAATCACAATTTTTCTTAGAAAAATTCCAGCCTTGTTGGTCATTTGGAAGCAAACAAGGAGAGGTCTCCTGGGAATAACAGAGATTTTTATGCTCCAAGCCCAGAGAAGCAGGATCATGCAGAGGGAATGTGCCAGGAAAGGGCAGGAGGGTCAGACCTGAGTGGAATTTCAGTATTCCAAGGTTTTTCAGACATGCTATGGAAAGGCAGCAGAGGTTTCTGGAAACACAGCTCTAAAATCTGCATCAGCTCCTTCATTCTTGGGATCATGGAAAACACTTCAGGCTCCCGGAGTATGTTCTGGTCCATGGAATACATCAATTATCCCAGATTTCCAAGCTGTTGGAATAAAATAAACACAGGCAGCACGTGGCCAGAGGACACTAAAAATCCTGGAGTTCCCTTCCCAACTTTTCCTGCTGTCCAGAGCTCCCTGGCAGCCGAGGGCAGGATGGGTCAGGCCTGGGCAGCAGCCCCCCTGGAGCAGGGAATTGCAGGGAATTCTTTCCCGGGAATTCAAGGCTGGTGATGGGGAATGTCCTTCCCAATTCCCTGTCTGGCAGCCAACAGGGGGGCCTGAAATGTGTCAGCTCCAGGAGTCCAGGGCAGGAATTCAGTGGGACTCCAGCAATTCCCTGACCTTCAGATAACATCCAGTGGAGATCAAGTTCCTTGGAATAAAGTCATGGAAGCACCGACCAAACCTGGTGAACTCCACCTGAAAAACCCTAAATGGTCCCACCCAAAGCCTAAAAATCCATCATTTCTGGGAGCATCCCCCCCCCCCCCACACACACTACTGGGATAATTGGGATGAGTGGATTGCGCTGCATGGAATCAGCTCCCAGGGAGAAAATTCCAGGGAAACTCCACACAAACCATGGGAAGAGCAGGATAACTTTGCCCCTTGGAGCATGGGCTTTATCAGCCAAAGGGACTCAGCACCAGAATTCCAATGGGCTGGAAATTCCAGCATTTCCAAGTGGTATTTAAAAAAAAAACCAAAAAAACCAAAAACCCAATATTAATTATACAATATAATATATATATTGTTATTATTATTATTATTATTACAATAAATCCCCTAAATAAATAGTGCGGAAAGCTCTGATCGATGTGTTTAAAAACATGACAAGAAAATCAATTAATAATTAAAATAAAAAATATTAATCAAAAATTTTATTTATTAACAAGAAAGAAGGAAAGTTGGAAAAAAAAAAATCTTTATTTTTACCTGAAAATCACTCTTTTAATGAATTCCCAGATCATCTCCTTCAATCCCTACATTTCAAGTGCCACAAAAAAGCTGCAACCAACCCAACTTTTGTTGGCCCTTCTGTACCCATTTAACTTCCCTGATCCCTAAAATGGAACTCCTTAAAAAAAAATCCAAGGAATTCACTCAAATACCAGGAAATAATTTGAGTTTAGCAGAATTTCTGCATATTAAGATACTTTGAAATCCTCCTCTGTCCATGGCGGGATGAACTCCTCCTCTCTCGTCTGGAAGTTTATTGCCCATTCCTAATGATCAGTATCCATTTCATTCCCGAGGAATGAAGGGATTTGAGCGCTAATGTGGCACTGGGAGCAGCACTTCGCTGCTTGCTTGAACTGGGAAAATGATTCCGTGTCTCCCTGTTTTCCTGGAGAGTGCGGATACGTGACACCAGCCCATGGAAATCGCTCCCGGGTCAGGAGTTTAAGCCTGAGCTGGGCTGAGGGAGCTGATCCCTGTGGGGATGCTGATCCCAGAGCTCCTCCCTGGAGTGCAGCTCCCCGTGGATATGGGAAGTCTGCAAAGCAAGGGAAAAATCCTTTCTTTCCATGCTTGGTGCACACATTCCAAAGCATTTTGGACTTTATTCCTCCCCAAGAAAATCTTGTTTTGAGCCTTCTCACATCCTCAGGTTGTTGTTGCTGACCTTTTCCAACACCATGGAATGGTTTGGGTTGGAAGGGACCTTCAAGCTCATCCAGTTCCAACCCCAACACCTCCCACTGTCCCAGGTTGCTCCAAGCCCTGTCCAACCTTGGACACTTCCAGGGATGGGGAATCCGCAGCTTCCCTGGGCAGCCACGGCCTCCTCACCCTCATGGTAAAAAATTCCTTCCTTTTTCTTGTTTGAATCTCCATTGCTTCAGTTCCAAACCATCCAAGGATGGGGTTTGGAGCAACCTGGGATAGTGGGAGGTGTCCCTGCCTTTGGCATGGATGAGGATGAGCTTTAAGGTCCCTTCCAACTGAAGCATCCCCGGATTCTGTGAGGATCAGCAGAAGGAAGGAGCCAGTCCTGAGCAGGGATTTCCAGGCAGGACCTGGTGGGATGCAGAGCCTGTGATTCCCAGGTCTGAGTTCCCAAGCTGGAAAAACTCCTTGGGAAACTGCCAGCATGCTGAGCTGTGATCTCTGGGAGCCAGGATTGTCCCTGTTCCAAGAGTGGTATCAAGAAGATAAATTAGGGAAAAGACACCAAGGCAGCCCCCACACTGTGGATTAAAGATCTGGGAATTCCTGGGATCTGCTGCAGCTCAGGGAGGGAGGGAGAGTGACATTGGATAACAATGAAAAGACCACCCAAAGGAAAACTTGGATCTTGGAAGTCACTGAGCAGAGACAGCTGGGAAATCCGCACTCATTTGAAGGAGTTTTAATGGCTTCTGGTCCCCACAAAATCTTGGATACCTCACAATCTGCTGCATCCCAGTGTTCCACAGGAACATCCCTCTTGGCTCCAGGAGCAGCTCTGGAATCTCCTTAGTGACATCCCAACCTTTTCCCTATGAAATCCCGTGTAGGACTGAGAATTCCCTCCGGAAACTCATCCCCTTGCGTTGCAAAGGATTTTGGTTTACAGCTCATGGAATGCTGGCTCATTCGCGCTGGGAAACCATTCCCTTTCCAACCTGCAAGGAGCCAGGGCTGTTTCCTTTGCAAAAATCTGAGGAGCTGCTGGATTCTGCTCCATGGCAGCAGCTCCCCAAGGCCAATTTTCCTGGCTAATCCTTGGAGCCTGTGAGGATCTCGGAGCCAGGCCCGGCCTGGCACGGTCCCCAAGGGGCTGTGGCTGTGCAGGGAACAAAAGATCCCGTGACACAGCTTAAATCCAGGGATCTGGGGGGCTGCCTTCCACTCCAGCCTGGATTGGCCTTTTTGCTGCTTTTCCTGAAGAGTAACAGGGAAAACCCTGCAAGGTCTGTGGAAAGCTCCAAGTCCTGCTGATAAATTCCGGATAAATTCCTTTATCACAAGTCAAATCCAACCTCTTTGGCTGCAGCTGGGTTAAATTCATGTCTGATGAGTTTTTCCTGGTGCCACTGGACACATCCCAGCCCAATCATTTCCGACACTCTGCAACCTTTTCTTGGCTCCCAAATTTCTCCAGGACACAGCAGACAAAACATTTCCCTCTTTCCCCTTCTTAATTCCTCTCTCCAGAATAGGAGAATAATAATAATAATGATAATAAAAAAGAACTAATGGGATGGGAGCTACTTTTGGAATCTCCTGGAGCCAGAGGTTTGGGAGAGGGAGGAATAAAAACCAGCCCTAATTATAAGTGTGCAGAGGAGTTGGCCTGGAGGAAATGGGAAGATTACACGCTGGAGGAATTGGGAAGCAGCTCCAAGACAGGCAGTCTGAAGGGAACGACTTGGAACTATTTTCATTTCAAATTGAGAAGAAAACCTTCTCTCCCTTCCTGATGGTTGTTCAGGGCACTCCTTGCCTAAGGGACAGCAGGGAAATTCCTGGACATGGAGGAAGATGAGGAGGGAGAAGGGATTCAGGCCTTTCTCCGGCCCTCCAGGTTAGGCAGGAATAAAAAACCATCGGGATAGAGCCAGAAGGGAAATCTATAAATCCATATAACCTTGCGAATGTGCTGTTTTCCCTCACTCTGATCCCGGGATCACTCCTGGATCCCAGCCGGATCTGTGGCATCCCTGTGGCCTCAGCTCATCCTCAAATCCTCCCTACGGAGCAAACTTTGAGCCAGCTCAGGAAAGAGCTAAAAACAACTTCACAGGAGGCACCTTCATGACCCGACAGCCCCTAATTAACCAGCTCGGGGTCAAGTGGAGTTGGGAGCTAATTGGAGAAGACCCCAGCTAATTAGAACTTCCCTTTCAAGGTCACAGCCCCTTCGACTTGAAAATATTTCAATTTACTGTGAGCCAGAGTAGGAAAAATCATTGGAATTAGACCTGGCTGCTAATTTTCCACTCCCTCAGTGCCAGTTCCTCTGCACCATCCTCCAGCATATCCCAATTCTTGCACTTGCAAAGGAAATCCTTTTCCAGTTGGGAAAGCTGCCTTCACTTCCAGGCTTCATTTCTTTTTGGCTGCTTGGTTGCTCCTCTTCCTTCAAAAAGAAAGGGAACAGCTCAGCCAGCAGACGTTGGGGTGAGGAGGAAATGCAGGAACAGCTGGGTTGGTGGATGGTATTTTTACGGCTTGCTGGGATTCTCCTTCCATCAAATCCTTGGGATTGCACGGGATGCTTTTCCTTCCAGATGAAACTGCAATGATCAGCTCTGCCTGTGAGTAAACCACAGATAGGGCAGGTTTGGGGCTCAGAAATTGCTGAAATTGAACCCAAAAAGAGCCCAATGATCAGAGCCTTCCCAGTTATCCGTGTGTATTTAAACAGGAATCACTGCCTTGACAATAGATCCAATAGCAGCTGTTTCAGGGGAAAAAATCCCTGAAAAAAGCCAGTGGTGAGCAGAAACCACCAATTTCATGCAGCAGGAGCTGGAGGTGGAAATCAATCTTTTTCTTGCCCAAGAAGTCTCTGGGTGTCTCCAGCCGGCAGCGGCAGGGACGGGCTGAGCCAGAGGCAGCCACAGCTTAATTTATCCCATGGATTTTCCCTGCTCAGTCCCAGAAAGAAAACCCCCTGCCCTGGGCACTGCCAATGGATACAGAGGCTTTCCAGCTTTCTGTGGGATTTTGGCCTTTGCCAAAAGCTCCACTGCACATTTTAGGACTTGGCACAACAAAAATCCCAGCCTTGGACAGCGACACCATTAGTGGCTTAAAAATAAAGCCCAGCTTAAGGCTCCAGACTAAAGCTCTGCAAGGCCTGAGGGGTTTCTGCTCCGTGGTGATGTGGAGTTAAACAAGGGTTAAATCCAGGCTCCACTGCTGGCATTCCAGGACTGGGATCAGCAGAGCCAGGTGCATCTGCTGGATGTAGAACCCCTGGAAAAACGGGATGCCATTCCCATCGAATGGTGGAAAACAAGGCTGGGAAGGACCTGCCCAGTCCATCCCAGCCATTCTCCTGCCTCAGGTGGTGCCTGTGAGGCAAACCTGATCTCCAGGAGCTTCCAGGGGGATGATTCCAGTACATCCTCAAGAGGTTTTTCCCAGTGCTAAACTCCATCCTGTTAAAGTGATTTTTCCACCTTAAACCTCCCGTGGTTCCGTCAGTTCCGAGCTTTTCCTGGTGGGTATGGAGGGAGCAGCAGCTCTGACACACAGGAAGACTTGAGAAGATGAAGGAGTGAACTCTTCCGGCCTCAGCAGGAGATTGGATTCATAATAACAATTATAATGGGCCTGTGATCCATCCTTTCCTCAGCATCCATCCCTCCAAGTGTTCCCCAGGGATCCATTTCCCAATTTTCAGTTACAGCCTGGGAATCCCGGAGTCGGATCCCCAGGCATTCCCTCCTCTCCACCCTCCCAGCTGCCCACGCTGCCGTGCTCCCTCCACATCCCTTGTCCTTTCTTTGTCCTGTTTGTTATTTTTGGGGTGGAAAAGCCACGGAACGCTGCAGAGGCGGGATTCTTCCGGAGGCAGCAGTGCCATCTGCATGGCCCACTCGGGTCACATTCCAGCGAGGGCAAGGAAGGGCCATTCCCTGGCCATGGCCCATGAGCCAGCATGGAAAAGTCAAGGACTGGAGGCTCCCGAGAGCTCAAAAAATCTGGAGATGTGGAGATCTTTGGCCTCGTTCTCCTCCAGCTCAACGTCAGTTGATAAATCAGAGCCAACTCCGCGTTGGGAACGTGGAGTTTGTGTTTGTTTAATTCCTGCATCTGGTTTTGCTCCACTTGGGCTCTTTGTTTTCACTTATCGGGATCCGAACTAAGGCTGGAGCTTCCCCAGGAGAAAGGAGGAGGGGTTTTTCCAGAGGAGGGAATTCCTGCAGACCCTCAGTGCAGGCTAAGCAAACGGGTATGGCCGGAGGCCAGGCAGGAGAAGGTCAGAGCCACGTAGGAAGGAGAGAAATTCTCTTCTAAACCTTAATTTTGTTCCATCCACAGCTCTGCTCTGATCCATGCGGATCCTATGGATGCCATTCTTTTGTAGGGAGCTGGATTTAACTCTGGAATTGCTTCATGAAATCCCAGAATGCTTGGACTTAAAGCCCATCCAGTCCCACCCTCTGCCATGGGCAGGGACACTTCCACTATCCCAGTGCTCCAAGCCCTTGGGAATGAGGGATTTGCCTCCTGCTGGATGGGATGCTGAGGGCAGGGAGCAGCCTGGCTCTTGCTGAGCAGGGAGCAGGATGCCTTTGGAAAAGGAAGAGGTTCTCATGTTCCCCACACCTTTGCCTCTCCCCATTTTTGGCCTGGCAGCCTCTCCTTGGAGTGGCAGCTCAGGAGGAAAAGGGAGGCTGTCAATTTTTCAAAGCCTTCCTAAAAATCTTGAAGTTCCTACCAAAAAAAATTCCCAACCCCAACCCAACAACACAAACCAACCCCCAACCCCACAGCTTAACAGCTTTATCAGCCTTGGAGCGGGATTTTGCCAGAACAGAGCTGGGGAGGACTTGCCAAATTATATGTTGTCATTAAAACAAATGAGGTCTCACTTCTGAAACAATGGTGTGGTGACAGAAAGCTGGAAAGGAGGAGCAGCCCTAATCAGAGGCGAACACACCGCGTGTTCCGGGGCTGGGAGTGTGGCGCTGGGACAGGATCCGCATCTGGCCGGGGCCGTGGGATCTGGGATCCATCTGCCAGGTCTGAGGGCTGGGAATTAACTCACGGGGACTAATTACCCCAGAAATGGGAGCTGGGGTGAGAGGGGGTGTCTTGCACTGGTTTTTAGGATCTCAGAGCGCTTTGGGAAGAGCGATGGTTTTCCAGGATGGTGTTGTATGCGGCTGTGTATTGGAGGGATGCAGCCAGGCTGATGCGGAGGATGATGGAGCATCACCACCTTCTGCTTCCCAAACGGACCTGGCAGAAGAGTTAAGGATTCATCAACAGGAGCTTCCAACTGCTTTGTGCCAGGAATGTCCAAAGGGAAAGGAGAAGGATCAGCAAAGGGAGCTGGAGGCCGGCACACCTGGACTAGAACCAGGCTGCACCACACAGGTGGGGCCCAGGAGCCTCCAGCCATGGCCGAGTTCCTCCCACAGCTCCAAGGATTCTGGGGCATCCAGCCCATCCTGGGGCTGGCGCTGGACTCATCCCATCCCTGCTGGCCCGGGACTCATCCCATGCCCGTGGCCCCTCGGGCGGGCAGCTGGCGTTGTGCAGCCGGATTAGGAGCGGCGCTGCTCCAGCTGTACTGATCCGACACAGGCCCCGCTCCGAGACACGCCGGATTCCCTGGAAGGGCTGCGGAAAGGACACCCCCAGTTGCTGCCCGTGCCTCCGTCTCGATCCAGCGGCACTAATTCCCACCCTAATCCCGCTCCACAACGGGTGCAGTGTTGAGGCCCAGGCAGCCCCTTCCTCCCCAGCTGACCCCGTGTCCCGGCCCTGGCCATGACTGGAGGGTGTCCACAGGGAGGGGGTGACGGCTGGGAGGGCTGCAGGCACAGGTGGCCCCGCCAGCTGTGGGGTTTCGATTTCCCGCTGATTCCCAAACGGCCCTGGTGGTGTCAGGGAAGTGGGAAAGGCAGGGCAGGCTCGGGAAGGGGCTTTCCTCAGCCTCTGCTTATCCCTGGCTGTTGTGGTGTCTTCTGCTGCAGGCCCCATTGGGGATCCTATTAGCCTGCAAAAATCTGGGATGTAGAAACACAGACAGTTTTCTCTTCCAGTTCTATCCCAGGATTGTTCCAAACTGGCCTCCAGGTGCATCCTCAAAACTTTGGTTGCTGTCCCTTCTTACAAACACTGTTGTTATTTTTATTTCCTTTCCAAGCAACACAGCACCATTCTGTGCCCAAATCTCTTCCTAAAAATTGTCCTGGACTGGCCAACCCCCTCTGTGCCTCTGGAATGCCCACAGGGATTTATCCAATGCATCCCTCTACAGAAATATGCAGCAGCCACCTTTAACAGACCAGCCCAAAAGATCATCTTTGATCCATGTTCAGTATTAGGGAAGGAGGAAGGGACTGAGCCAGCCTTAAATCCTCCTTAAATTCTCCAACTAGAGCCTTGTCCCTGGTATCCAGAGATACCTTCCGTAGGATCCAGCCTTAAAAATGCATTTGGCTTGGAAGGAGCCACTTTTAACAACCCCCCATCAGGGACTGAATCATATAAATCCTCTGGAGCATGGCCCCGTATCCAACGAATTGGCTGGTGGGGAGGGAGGCTGGAAGGAGGACTCATCACTTGGCATGTGGAAACAGCTTCCTACACATTCCTTAAAAAATGGGGAAGACAAATAAAAGAAAAGAAGAATAAGAAGAAAAAGAGGGGAAAGGAGAAGGAGGAGAAAAGGAGGAGAAAAGGAAAAGGAAGAGAAGGAGGAGAAGAAGAATTAAAAGACAAATGAAGGAGGAGGAGAAGGAGAAGGAGAAGGAGGAGAAGGAGAAGGAGAAGGAGAAGGAGAAGGAGAAGGAGAAGGAGAAGGAGAAGGAGAAGGAGAAGGAGAAGGAGAAGGAGGAGAAGGAGAAGGAGAAGGAGAAGGAGAAGGAGAAGGAGAAGGAGAAGGAGGAGAAGGAGAAGGAGAAGGAGAAGGAGGAGGAGGAGGAGAAGGAGAAGGAGAAGGAGGAGAAGGAGAAGGAGAAGGAGAAGGAGAAGGAGGAGAAGGAGAAGGAGAAGGAGAAGGAGAAGGAGAAGGAGAAGGAGAAGGAGAAGGAGAAGGAGAAGGAGAAGGAGAAAGAGAAGGAGGAGAAGGAGAATTAAAAGAAAAATGAAGGACAAGAAGAACAAGAACAAGAAGATATTTCTAATCCGCACAGTTTGAAATAATAACCAAAACCAGATGGGCAATCCCTCTCCGGTTTATTAACTGGATAGTCTTCCAGTCTGGAGACCAAGAGCTTGTCAGGTTCCCCTTGATGAGGGAACATCTCCAAAGAGCATGAAACAGGAGGGGATTTTGCAGTAGTGAAAATAATCTCCCCAAATTGATGGATCTTTCAGCAAATTCCTCCATTTCTTTCCAGCCACTACTGGATTTCAGCTTTCCCTCGCAGAATCTTTCCTTAATTTCCCACATCCGCTGAAAACCAGAACGAGGAAGTGAAAATGGCTCGAACTGGCCAGACCAGTTCCACTGCCCACATTAAGTCAACTTGAAGAAGTCAAATTACGTTCTTGTGGCTAAGGCAGGTCCTCTGCGCATTCCCAATGGAATTCCATGTCCCTGCTCCAGCCAGGGCTGGGTTTTCACCCTGGACACTCGGTTTCCATCCCCTTCCCTTCCTTTGTGCCACTGGAATATGATCCGGTTGAAGTCTTCTCTTGGAATGAGTTTTTCACAGCAGAGCAAACAAGAATGAGAACAAAGGGAAGTCGTTAGGCTCCAACAATGGCTCTGCTCGGTGATTAATTAATCGAGAGAAAAGGAAAGTCCCTTTATCAAGGAAAAGAAAAGAGTTGTCAGGAACTGGGTTTCCTTTGAAGTGGCTGTGGCTGAGTCACCTGCTGACCTGCAGATTTATTCCATAAAGGATTTGGGAGATTTCCAGGTGCCAGGACACCAGGAGCACAAGGCAGATGTAGGGAGGTGTTGCTGAGATCAGGAATTCCCTGGGAATGGAAGAAGGAGCTGTGGAACACCTCCAGGGTCACCTGTCCTGCTGAGACAGGTGACATTCCTTGACACAAGAGAACTGTGGGATTCTGCTCAATCCCAGATTGGACCTTTTCCCATGGAGTCCCACCACCAGGAATCCAGGCTGATCCACCTGCCACAAGGTGTGGGACAAGCAGGTGTTCCTCCAGCCCTTCCCAGTCCTCGTCCCCAGCCCACCTGGCAGCACCTCCATTCCCCTTCTGCGTGGGACACAGCTCTGCTCCCTCCCACTCCGGCCTGCCTGGCATTCCAGGTTGGCCAGAGTGGGTTTGGAGCCACCTGGACACAATCCCAAGAAATGTGTTCTAGGTGGGCTGGGACTGGATGACCTCCAGTGTTCCCATCATCCTGAACCAGTCTGGAATTTTGATTCCTGGCTCCGTATCTGCTCCTACCCACGGAGGCCATCCCTGTCCTCCTGGCAGAGATCCCATTGCCACATCGCCCCATTTCTGCAGCGTGTGGAGACTTTTCCAGAGGAATCCGGGTTAGGAATGACTAAGCTGCTTAGCAGCTCCCAGTAATGAGCTGAGGAATGGCAAAGCAAATCCCGGCATTCTGGAGCTGTTGGAATTGTTTTGTGCCTTGCCTGGGTGGGTTTTTCTCTGTCTTTCCTCAGTGAATTTCTGTGGAATGCTCACTAGAGACAGGAATGTTGGTTTCCCTGCTGCCCTTCCCAATGGCATTCGGAGAAATTCCACACACAGCACTTTTTTAGCTCTTTTCCTGCTTTTTCGAGCTGGGGTTTGCTTGGCCTTGGACCCGAGGCAAGGCACGGCTCCTGTTTTCCTGGAGGTCACTCAATTATAGCAATCAGTGCTCCTCGGCTTCCAAAAATATTCCCTGGGGACTAAGTGGAAAGCAATGGGAAGGGTAAGGAATGGTTGCTACTTATTTTCCCATCTAATGGAAAAATTATAAAAATAATTTAATAATAATTTTATAATAATTCTTTTCCCATCTTAAAGGTACCAGACCTGGAGAGGGAAAATTCCTGATTTTCCTTTTTGTTTTTCCTGCTTGGTTGGCAGAAAGGGGCTGGTGATCTTGGAGATATTCAGGAATCTCCATCAAGAGCTCCAAGTTTTTCCTCTACCATTCCTTCATCCATGAAAACTTAGACACGTCCAGGGATGGAGCATCCACAGGTTCTCTGGAAAACTTGTGCCAGGGCCTCACAGGGAAGAATTTCTTCCCAAAATCTCATCTAAACTAACCTTTTGTGCTTGTGATACTTCCCAGGATTTCAAAGCCGGGTGGATCTATCCGGACACAGCCTTCGATTGTGGACCAGCACTAATTGCATGCCTTCCATGAGTTATTCCCAAGGCCTGGAATAGACCATCAGCCTTGCCCTGCAGCCTTCCCTTCCCCATGGAATGGAGCGGTCCCTTGGATCTGACCGAGGCCAAAATTTACTGGAAATGGTGAAAACACTGGGATCTGCAGGATGGAGTGGGAATATGGGTGGAGGGGGCAGTTTGTGATCTCTGGGACCTCCCACTTTCAGCAGAATTCCTTTGAAACCCTTTCCAGCACAATCCCCCCAGCCATGTGATCTCTGTCCCGTGGGGGCTGCGCTGTTTCTACGGAATCCCAAAGATGACTCCCCGTGTTCCCTTGGATTTCATTCAGCAGCTTCCTGGACTCCAGGAAAACAGCAGAGGATGGATACAAACACTGCTAAAAAACCCTCTGGAGGCTGCACAAGAGGCGGGGAAGATGCCACAACAGAAGGGCTGGATTTTGGAATTGTCCACACTCCAAATCTGGCAAAGCTGGAGCTTAAATGCCCCAAGGCTCTGCTCCAAGGCCTCCCCAGCTCGTGGCCAGAAAAACTCAGCCTCAAATCCAAAGCTCAGCTTGCTGAGCCTTCAAACTACCCCAGAGCCCAGCCTAAACCCGGCTCAGCACGGCACAGCTTCACCTACAGGTGTGAAAGGCTGAGCCTATTGCTGGGATTAACCTCACCCAGGCTCTGCCACCAGGAGAGCTCAGCAAGTCCCTGAGTCAGGTTTAACCCTTGGATCCTTCCCTACTCCTGCTTCCCAGAGGGGGAAAGAGCTGAGGGTGGGGAGAAGGCACCAGGAGAGCTCAGCATGTCCCTGATTCAGGTTTAATTCCTGGATCATTCCCTGCTCCTGCTTCCCAAAGTGGGAAGAGAACCAAGGCTCTCTGTCAACACAGGGATGCTCTAGCTGAGCATCTCCAAGAGTCCTGAAAGCCCTGAGGATCATTATCCCAATCCTTCCATTAGAAATGGAGTTATTAACCACATTTTACACAGGAAAGTGGAGCAAGGAGATCCTGAAAGGAGCTGCAGGGCTCGGGGAAGAAACATTTGGGGACTCACTGGCAATTTGGAAAAACTAAGGAAAATTATTTAGTCTGGATCAAAACAGGCTTTTATTTTAAAAAACTTTTGGCAAATCCCAAACTGGAAGGAGATGTCAGAGGGCAATATTGGGGTTTTTATTGAGGTTTTTTTCCACCTACCTGCAAAACCAGCAGCACAAAACAGGACCACGGGGTGGCAATTAAAATAATTACAAAAAATGAGATCCCTGCCTCTTTTCCCCCTCGCTTAATGGCAGCTCATTAAAGGTAATAACGAGGATCCCATTTGGACATGGCAGCACAAAGTCCTTGCGGATCTTTCATCTCCTCTCCCACCTGGAATCCTCCTCCCAGGGTCTCCCAGGGAGCAGCACTGGCTGCTGCCTCCTGGATTTGGGGTTTCTCCACTTTCCACCTGTTGCTGGGACTCTCAGTGAAGGCTCCCAGGTGCCAGAAGGATCCTGGTGGGAGAGGGAAGCTTCCAATGCTCCAAATATTTCGAGGTCAGGCAGGAATTTGTAACCCCGGAGAGTCTGTCTGGAGCTGGAGCTGGAGCTGGGTGTGGGGCTAGGGAAGGGGAAATCCAGCTCCGAGTGCTTTGATGGGGATGTGCCACCCCAAAAAGTTGTCTCTGCCCTGAGGAGGGAGGTCCATCCCCTGTGCCTTGAGCTGATCCGAATTCCTGAGGCACAAAAGCCTGGAATTCAGTCCCAGTGCTGGCTGTGTCCTTCTGGGAGATGCAGAAAATCCTCTGAGGTCTCTGCCTTGTCCCTCGTCCCCCTGCCCCATCCCTGGGCGTGTCCCGGGTCAGGCTGGATGGGGCTTGGAGCACCTCTGTGGACACACACAGAAGTGTAGGGGTGACTCTGAAGCCGCTTTGCCCCATCCCAAGCAGCTCATCCCTGCTTTTCCCCTTCATTCCTCCTCCCCCTAGTGTTCCCACTGTTTTTGGGGAGAAGGGAAGCTTTTCCAGGGGCTCTTGGGAGAATTTTGTCCTTTCCTGAGTTCATTTTGACCCACGGAAAGGCAGGACAAGAAGCCGAACCTGTTGCAATCAGGGTTTTTCCTGCTCTTTCCTGCTGCTGTTCCCTGCTGGGATTTGGGCCCATCTGGAGCAGAAAGGAGGATTTTGCCTCAGAGGCAGGAAAATTAGGGAGTGATAATCCCTAAAAAGAGGAAAACTACCTCAAGCAGCTGATTTTGTATCAGCAAATGACACCAATAAACACACAGAGCCCGCGGGAATTCCGGCGGCACGCGGGAAGCTCCAGGATTCAACTCCAGCTGCTCCAGCCAGTCTGGCATCGGAGCATGACCCCAGGAAAAAAAACAGGATTTTTATTTTCCATTTGATCGTGGAGAGGTGGATTGTGTCTGGTTTTGCTGAGCTCTTCAGCCCCTCTGGAGGGCTGGGGAATAATGCAGGCCCGGTGTTATCCCAGGAGAAAATTTCATTTCCCTGCTTTTAGGCCGGAACATCCCTGAGCTGTTCCAGCTGTCCGGGAGTGAAGGTTCCTTGGGAATGCTGCACCTCAGTCATCCTCCTCTTCCTCCCCATGGATCAGAACTGACAAGGACACCACAGCCTGGGGCTTTTGGAAGGAGAAGGGAAAATGTTCCTGCTGTGGCCGTTTTGGGGTGGAATGTGCTGAATCCTGTGCTGCATTCCCAGGGGGCTGGAGAGGTCTGGAGCTGCTCTCCCTGCTCCTGCCATCCTTATGGAATGCTGCACTTTCCTCTGGCCCTCACCTGCCCTACACAGATGCTGGAAGCCCCTTGGAGTCATGTGCCCTCCCTCCTTCAGGGGAATAACCCTGCATGGATTCATCCCAATCCTTTGGGAAGCAGCTGCACCTTCTCCTTCCCATACCCAGCAGACCTGATAACTTTGAACCCAATCTGATCCATTTTTTCCCCAAAAGTTTTGTTGGGAAACTCTCCTTGAACTCACCCAGCTTGGGGGGAGGGTTTCTCTTTCACCTCCGCTTCCCACCTTGCAGAGCAGGGGCTGCCAGGATTCCAATCCCCATTTCCAAGTCTGTCTTGTGGCTTCCAGTGGCCCTAAAATCTGCAAATGAGATCTGCTGGAAATTCCCTGGCCTTGGCCCTGCTTTTGCTGGGGAAGTCTCTGCACCTCCCATATCACCCAGCCCTCCTTGGGCAAACAGCAATTGTGCATTTGATACTTTTATCTTTGCCCACTTTGCCGTTTTTCAGCTGCTAAATTGCATTTTTGTGGGCTCGTCTCTCCCTTTTTATTTCAGTTTACGTTGGGTTCTCTCCCCGCTGTAACCGTACTCGGAGGAAGATTTTAATTACCTCCCTTTAGAGCCAAATGACAAGTGGAGCATGTCACTGGGAGCTAAAGTATCACTTGGAAATGCAAAAGGCCCGGCTTTATCGGGCTTAAAAGCTTTCCTGGAATCTGTTCAAAAACTGCTGACTGGGCAGGATTAAACATCCCAATGTTCAGTCAGAGATCTTGGCATGTGGTGTTCTTTTATTCCCCAGGGGAGCGGTGAAACTGCAGCCCTCGGGCCTTCTGCTCCAATATTCTCCAGGTTTTGTCTCCTTTGTGCACCAGGGAGGAGCTGGAGCTGTGGGGATGGGACTCTCCAAACTGCTTTCCTGGGAGAGGCACCATTCCTTCAAAGGATTTCAGGTGTTCCCGGAGCAGCAGGAAAGCTGAGGAATGCTCCCTGTCCTCACATGGCCGCCTCAGGCTGGGCAAGGATCCTGGAATTCGGGATCCCGCAGCATAGGGATGGCCTGAGCACATCCAGGCATTGGGAATGGAGTTTGGTGTGAGGGGGCAGCAAACGCAGCAGGGACCCACCTTGGAATGGTTGGGACAATGATTGGAAGTTGGGGGTGGCACAGGGTGAGCAGGACAAGGTGAGGCCGGTGCTGTCCCTTCCCACCTCTCCTGGTGGAGATGTCATCCCGTCAGGATGAAGAGACTGGAAAATTGGGATAAAAATGGCCAGAACTGACTATTCCCATCACCCCCCGTGAGTCCCATGGCCACGTCGTACTGGGCAAGGACCCTGGAACTGGGAATTCTGCAGCCCAGGGGCAGCCTGACCTCATCCAGGCATTGAGAGTCCCCAGTTGGGAAGGGTCAGCAAATGCAGCTCCTTGGAATGGTTGGGACAATGATGGGAAGTTGGGAGTGGCACAAGGTGAGGCCAGTGCTGTCCCTTCCCACCTCTCCTGGTGGAGATGTCATCCCGTCAGGATGAAGAGACTGGGAAAAAAATGGCCAGAACTGACTATTCCTACTCACCCCCTGCCAGGAGCTCCACACTGGATTTCCCCGAAGGCTGCAGGGAACAGGGAATCTCTTAATTTATGGCAGCAGGTTTTCCCTTCCCTGAGCACAGCGAGACGATCCCGATCTGCCGGCCAAGAGCTCCTTCAAAATGCTTGGGAAGGAGAACTGTGGGATGTGGAGGGGAAACGCTTAATGGTTTAAAAGGCACATTGGACCCGCAGGGCTGTGCAGATTGTCTCTGAAGGAATCCTGAGGGAGCTGGAATTCCTCATTTTTAATAGGAACAGGAACCACCTGCCTGCAATCACCCACAGAACCCGGGGATATTTTGCAAGGGAAGAGCAGCGTAAATGCTTTTTACTGGAATATTTAACCCACTGCGAGTTTTGGAGCTTTTGCTTCTTTTAATTGAAAACACACTTTTGGGAAGTGCCGTGTGCTCCCCTCCAGCCTTCCCAAGAAGCAGGAACGAATCCCAACATTGGCTGCGGGGTTTGAAGAGCAAACACGGAGCTGCTGCTCCTCCTTCCCCAAAACCCCCCAGGTTGATTGATGGACACATCCTCATTTTTAACTCCTGTTGCTGAAACGTCCCATGCTCAGATCTCCCAGGAAAAGCTCATCCAGGAGCTGGGAAAAGCTCTAGCATGGTGTCCCAGCAGCTCCTGGGCAGAGAGAGGACAATTCTCAACAATTTTGTAGAATTCCAAGTAAATCTGAGAATTTAGGGGTGGCGTTTGTTTCACTTTTTAAAAATTCCTTTCAAAAGCTCTTGAAAAATTCTTTCAAAACCTCCAAATAGCGACAGCACCAGGCAGAGGTCTGCGAGAAGGTCTCCCTGAAAGATCCCCATTTTCCTTCCTGCAGATTGATTGACCCCGACCCCGTTTCCCCAAAGCCACCACTGAAGGTTTTGAGATAATTTTCTCTTTTTTCACACAGCCAGGCCGAGCTCATCACCCCAAATTCTAACCAGCTGGGAAAACGCCGCTCTGCTTTGAGCCAAAATCCAACATTGGGGCATTTCGTTGATTTTCCTGTTTTTTTCCTCTCCTTCCAGCCAGGGAAAAGCACCAGTTCTGCATCCCCGACTGCTGTGTGTGTGTGTCCTACAGCTCAGATCACCTTTTGTCCCACTGCCTTTCTGCAGGGACTGAGAATTCCCTTCAATAAAAGGCTCCCATGAACGTCCCCTTCTCAGGGATATCACACAACCAGGCCTGCAAAAGCCTTTTATGAGGACATTCACCTCTGACGGGATAATTTTACCTATCAGATCACATAATCTCTTCCCCTGATGCCGAGCCAGGAAATGAAAAGGGAGCAGCGGGGAGATTTCTGCCTCAAGAGCCAGTTCTGCTGTGATGACAGCCTCGATTACTCGGTCCCAGCCCTCTGAAAGGACCAGCACGGCCTAAAATGACAATGCCCAAGGAGACAAAAGGTGGGGCAAGGGACAGAGCAGAGCCCAGACAGTTTGAGATCAAATTATCAGCGTTTAGCCTGTCCATAAATATTTTAGCAGGCTTGTTAGGAGCTCAGCCAGTGAAGACGTCTCTGGGCCCTGCTCGTAATGTTTGATGCAAACACAGGTGGCTGGGAAAAAACCCCAGAGTTTAAGAGGATTTGGGAGAAGAGGATTGAGATTAGCGCACAAGCAGAGTGAAATGTTATCCCTGCTCTGCTCCCGGGGCTCTGGCTCCTTCCCGGGATCCCTCTTCAGTGGGTAACACAATCAGAGGCAGCAGGTGATTAACAAACACCTGCCTGCAAAAGGAAACTGTTTCTGCCCCAAAAGGACGGAGCTGAGGGTTCTGCTGAGCCCTGGGGCTGCAGCTCCTCAGGGTCGGGACTCCGAGGGCTGCTGGAGGCTCCCCCACCTCTCCTTGCCCCTGGAATAGGTGATGGTGCTGCCACGGCCCCTCTCCTTCCGTGCCCGCCTGGATCTGAGGGGCAGGACACAGACACTCTGTCTGTGCTCCCCTCAGGATGACACTGTCTGGGAATTCCACCTTTCCCTTGCCCCGCAATCCCATTATTCACTGATTCCAGGGAAGCAATTCCCTGCCCCTGGAATAGCTGATGGTGCTGCCATGGCCTCAGCCCCGGGAGCAGGGAAGGGCTGAGGGGTCCCTTCTGTCCCTTCCCTTCTGCTCTTTAATCAGGGAAACTTCCACAGGAGATCTGGGACAGTTCTTCCTTCTGCTCCCCTCCAGCAGCTTTCAGCAAAATTCATCCTGAGCCTTTTCCAGTGAAATCCAAGCCCTCCCTTCTCCGGCATGGGGAGAGCTGAGCCTTCCCTCTCTTTTTTGGTTTGAAGATTGCTCTCGTCTGCTTTCCCAATTCCCTTTTCCCGAGGCCAAGCCCTCATCCCGTCATTCCTCCAGCAGGCTCTTGGTTCACACCCAACATGTGCTCACTGCCCTGCCTGCCTGGATTGTTTTCCATCCTTCCCAAAGTGCCCATGGATTATTCCTGCAATTCCTTGGGTTATACCTCGCATTTGTCCCTCAATAATCTCATTTTGGGGTCACTCAGAGGTCCAACCAGTCCCCGGTTCCTCCAGCACTTCCTAATTTATTAAACATACGCTTGATTAGGTTACTCTGATCATTAATTAGAAGATTAAATAGGATCAGAGCTTGGGAAAATTCCCTAAATCCATGGAATTCAGGTGAGCTGCCTCTCCCTGCCAGTCCCCACACCCACCCTGACACAGACAGGCCAAATCCCAAAGTTTTGTCCATCCACCACTGGAGTAAATCCGATGTAAATCATCAGCTCTGTGCTGGCGCTGCTGCCACTGCACCTGAACAATCCAGCTTTTGAAAGATAAGGCATTTCCCCCCTGGAATGTCAGCATTTTGCTGGAAAACCTGTACTGAAATGTCACCATTGTTCTCCCCAGATCACTTTTATGGTTGGATAACAAATGAGCGACGTCCACTGAGCCGCTTGTCAAAACACCTGAAAGGGCTGTGTCCTCTTCTTCCCTTTTCCCCCTGGATAAAATGCCATTTTTATGGGAAATGTGCATTGTGGCTCCAGGTTTCATTTGATTCCTCAGCCAGGAAAATATCCCGGTGTGCTCTGAGCCACAAGATCCACGTCAGGCACGTCAAAAACCCCGAGGGGATAAAGAGCTCTGGGGGAGCAAAAAGGGGAACTCTGGGAGGACAATCCCGATGCAAACTGGGCTGTTGACCTTGGATGGGGTCCAGAGCACTCCCCTGGCATTGAAAGGCCCAACCCCGGACTGACGGGATGTCATTCCATCAAAATGTGGTTTCTACCTCGTGCTCAGCTGAGGAAAGCCCTCTCCTTGGGCAGGACACAGACGCTCTCTTTGTGCTCCCCTCAGGAGGAGAATTTCTGGGAATTCCACCTTTCCCTTGCCCCACAATCCCATTATTCACTGATTATGGGGAAGCAAGGCCCTTGCTCCCACTCCCGGGGTATTTTCTGGCCGGAGCAGGAAGCTGCAGCTGGGTTGGTAACAGAGACGTCTCCCCTTTGATTTCTTCCCTTTTCAGCTCCTCCACGAGCCTTCCCGGAGAATATTCCTACATGAAAGAGAAGGAAAACCCACTTGGGATGTTCTTCCCATCCAGCCAGCCGGAGCCATGATGATCCTCACGTCTGGCTTCCCATGGAACACAGGACATGCCTTTCCACACCCGGCTTAGGAGCCCTGTGTGAGCTGGAGCGGATTTTTGGGGAGAAACTCCTCAGCTTGAAGCCTTCAGGAATCCACAGCACACCTCAATAATTCCCTGCTTGTTCCTCCTGGTGTCTGCAGCTCGAAGCTCCAAGGGCAAAAGGCAGGCACCTGTGGTTCCTATGGAATTCCTCTCCTTAGGAATGTCTGAGGGCTGATGGGCATTGAGGACAATCCCAGTTCCTGGAAAAATACGGGGATCAGGCTGATTGCTGAGCTGCATTTTCTTTATCACACAAACCCAGCATTCGGAGCTGTTTGTAAATGAATCCCTCTGGAAACAAACACGCTCCTGAAAATCAGGATTTAGGAAAACTCCGCAGGGATTTGGAAGGACCAAGCACAAAAGTTCTTTTTGGGAATCAGAGCATCCGTGCCAGTACCAGGGCGGCAAACCTGAAACCACCTTAACTGCACTTCCACTTTCCTGTCCCCCTCTCATTGCCACCCCCAGGGATTCGGTAGCCCAGAGCTGGGGGTGGGGACTCCCGGGAGCTGCAGCAGCATCAGAGGGAGGACGCCCAGATCCACCCCCTCCCAAAGGATTGTGCATCCCTGGGGCAGCTCATCCCCATGTTTGGATTTATGCCCTACTTCTGGAACGTCTCCAACCCTTTCCGGGGAGTTGCCAGGTGCTGAAAGGGTTAATGGGGGCTATCTGCTGGTTCCTGGTGGAGGCTGGAGCGGCTTTGGAAGTGGCCAATTAATCAGCCCGGCCGATTCTCCTGCTCCTCCAGCTGCGCTGCGTTATCCCGGCAAATAAAGCCAGCTGGGAAGGGAAAGGCTCCAGGCAGGGAGATAACCCCGTCCATCCGCAGGCAGATCCCCCTGGATCATCCCGGAGGGAGGCAGATCCCCCCTTTCCGGGGGTTCAGAGTTCAGGCTCATTAGCGGGAGCTAATCAGGGAGGCAGGGCTGATGGCAGAGCCCTGCTCGCCCTGCCCTGGCCCGCGGGGAGGACAAGCCCTGGGCTCCCACACGGGCGGCAGGGTCATTAATTAGCTCCTTGATGAGCCCCCGAAGTGCCTCTTGTGTGCCCCGACCCTGCCCGGGGTGCAGGTACCCCCCGCTCCATCTCCCAAAAACCCTCCAGCACCTGGGGATGTGGGAGGCGAAAGGCCACGGCCGCGGTGCAGCACGGGGTGGTTTGACAAAAAAAAAGTCGTGTTTTGGGTGAAACAGAGGCCTTGGAGCAGCCGAGGGACGGGGTACAGACACGAAGGTCAGCAGAAAAAAAATCCAGGGATTTTCCCGAGGTTGGGATATTCACCTGGGGAGGAGCCGAAGAGAGGAGCAGGGTCACTCTGGATCATCCCCGCCCAGCCACAGGCCCATCCTGCCCACGCTGCTGTGCAGGAAAAGGATTCATTGCCCTGAAAATCATTAGGAAAAGTTGGCCCAGGCGAGCAGTGGGGTCTGAGACAGCTTAATCCCAAAAGAGCTGCTAAAATTCCCCATCCCAGCTCGGGCCAGCTGGGTCCTGGTGTCGTGTTGGTCACGGTGCCGGTGGGTGGCGGAGCCGGGGATGACACCAGGCAGAGATGGGACTGGGGACACCTGCCCTGAGTACCACACACAGCTGGGAGCAGCCAAAGTCCTCAATCCACCACCCAGGGCAAAAATTTGGGAGTGTCATCCCCACAAGCACTCCTTGGCCCACAGGTCCCCAGCTCAGGAAGGACATGGATATGTTGGGGAGAGTCCGAGGAGGCCACGGAGCTGCTCCGAGGGCTGGAGCCAGGCTGGGAGAGCTGGGGGTGTTCCCCTGGAGAAGAGAAGGAACCAGGGAGGCCTCAGAGCCCCTTCCAGGGCCTAAAAGGGCTCCAGGAGAGCTGGAGGGGGACTGGGGACAAGGGATGGAGGGACAGGACACAGGGAATGGCTTGACTTTAACAAAGATTAAAATTAGATGGGATATTGGGAAGGAATTCCTCCCTGGGAGGGTGGGGAGGCCCTGGCACAGGGTGCCCAGAGAAGTTGTGGCTGCCCCTGGATCCCTGGAAGTGTCCAAGGCCAGGCTGGGCAGGGTTTGGAGCACCCTGGGATAGTGGAAGGTGTTGGGGTGGGACTGGATGATCTTTAAGGTCCTTTCCAACCCAAACTACTCTGTGATTCCATGAATCTGTGCCCATTGCGCCAGCGTTGGATTGCCCAGGCGAGCCAGGTCCCTGCAAACACCTCAGCCCAGGAGAACTCCCCAAATCCTGGATCTACACTCCTGACTGACCTGTGGCACCCCAAACAAACCCCCCATTCCACAGCAGAGCAGCCCAAGGAGCATCATCTGGCTGGGAGAAGCTCCCAGGGGGAGGGCAGCCCCTGGCTGGGCACAGATGTCCAACTGCACCCGCACATTCCAGACTGGATTCGATTTTCTGCTCCTCACGCAGGGCCCTGCGGAGCAGCAGCTGCCTCAGACTGCACCTAAGATACAGAAATGGAGGCACAATACCTTATTAGAAAGGAATGCATGTCTGAGCAGGGATACTGTTACCTTCCGAGGAGAAGGGGGAGGCGAAATGCTGGGAAGAGGAAGGAAAAGTGACAGGGATCCGAACTGCCTCGGAGCAACGAGACAAGAAACAAACCCGGGAGAAAAAATCCCATTAACCCCATCCCCTTCCTGTGCAGCTAAAGGAGGGATGAGTCCTGTGCCAGGCTGGGGGAGGACCTGGCTTTGCCTCCCAAATGCTGGGAAGAGAGGATGAGCCTTGGCACTGTTTGCTGCTGGGAACAGCCCCTGGGCACCGGGATATGGAGGCAAATCCGTGGATTCGGGAAACCTGCACTGCCACGCTCAAGCGAGGCCAGGGTTTCATTCCAGGGCTGAAAATCCCTTGGAGCACAGCGGGGGATTTGGTCCATCCAACAGAATCCTGGGCATCCCTGCAGTGCAGGACATCCCTGCTGTGGATGTGGAGCCTGGAGGCCACCAGGGTGGGTGACTTGGTGACACTGGGTCCCCTCCCCACACTGCTCTTGGGGCAATTTTGGGTCAATCCTGTCTCAGCCTCCAGGCCTGGCAGAATTCCTGCCTGGCAGAATCCAGGGAACACCCAGGGAAGAAGAGCTGAGCCGGATGCCAGCGCTCCACGGCCACAGCAGCCCTTGAGAGCCGTGTGGGGGTTTTGGGGAGCCAGGATACTTTGCTGTCCCCAGACTGTACCCCAGGAATTGCCCCCAGAGCCCCCCCATGGCTGCCCAGGTGGGTCAGAGCAGGAACAAATCCATGCTGAGCCTGCCAGATCCTCAGCTTTGATCTTCCCAGGCAGGGATGGGAAGGAACACCTGCAGAATTATTCGGGAACGAGGGCAAGGAAAGGTTCTGGCATTGAAGGCGCTGCTGGAAGAGCTTGGAGCCTGCCTCAGTTTTAAGGAGCTGCTTTTCCCAGGGGTTTTTCAGGCCTGTTTGTTTTTCCAAGCCCTTTTCCCTCAGCTGGGCACTTATTCCCTGTGTTTTCCCCAGCGTATCCCTGTTGGTCATTGCCATGTCCATGGGGAAAGGGAGGAGGGACGGCCCCAGGGCTGTGGGGCAGTGGCTGTGCCACCCCCCACGAGGACCTGGGACATCGTCCTGCTCCTCCAGCCAAGCCCTGAGGTTTCCTGGGAATATTCTGTGCCAGCTCGGACCAAGGAAAACACATTTGTGGAGCATCTCCCTCAGAACAAGGGCACCAAGCGGTGCCAGCAACCATGGAAACCGCGGGGAAAACAACAGAAAGCTGTGGCTGTGTGCAGCTCCTGGGAGCTGCAGGAGCTGGATTCCCACATGGAAAGGGAATTCGGTGCTCACTGGGCACGCTGAGAACCCTGTGGGTGTGACCTTCCAGGGATGTGCTGGTGAAAAAGGTCCCCACCTTTATCATAGGGGGATATGAGGCAGGGAGAGGGAGGGATATAAATCCAGGGAGAGAGGGATGTAGAGGCAGGGAGAGAGTGGGATATGAGGAGAGAGGGATATAAATCCAGGGAGAGGGAAGGACATGAAGGGAAGGAGAGAGTGGGATATCAAGCCAAGGAGAGAGGGATATAGAGCCAAGGAGAGGGGGATATCAAGCTCTGTGCTCAGCAGTTGATGTTGGCCAAAGTCCTTGGTAGAAGCTGAAAAGCCTCGTACAAAGGTTGGACATTCCTGTTTTAGGGATGTTCCTTAGTAAATCCCAGTTTGGGCACCTTTGGCAAGGGAAGAGCAGGACCTGCTCCAGTTTAGTCCACAGGATTCCCACTGGAATCAAGAGGAGGGATGGGAAAGGAACTCAGGACCTGTGGCAGCTGTCGGGGAGGTCCAACCCCTTCTCAGCCTGAACCCAGGCAGAGCCAGGCCCTTATTCCCTGCAACAAGACCAGGTTAAGCCAGACCCAAATCCAAGAATTTCCAAGCCCTGACAGTGGATGGGGACCCAGTGGAGTCCCAGGAATTTTCACCACCGAAGACATGGAAACGGAAATTCCGAGCCTGGTTTGTCTCCAGGCTCTGTGAGGAGGATTTCAGGGAGAGGAGTTGGTTTTCCTGCTAAGGATCCCTTCAGCTGTGATGATTTGTGACAGGCATAATCCCAGCCTAATTAGATTTGGGGGCATGTGCTGAAAGCCCTGCACACTTTCATGTGGGCCGGGCTTTAGGGAGACTCCTGCTTGTTCTGCACAATTTTTTTCAAATTAATCCTTGGAAACTCCAAGAAATCCAACAGGAACAATTTAAAAAGACTTTCATCTTGAATTCTCCCCATCCAGTCGCGTACCAGGTTCCAATCTCGGACATTTCCCCTCAAAAATGTGCCAGGCTGTCTCCTCCCATCCCATCACTGCCATCAGCTGTGCTGAGCTGCTCTCTGAGAGTTTTAATTCCATTTGCTCTTGGCTAAACTCCATTCCTAATCCTATTTTCGCCCCTTTCGATCCAATTTAATCCAGCTTCTGTAAGTCAAAATTAATTACTCCATGTGCTCTCCCAGCCCTGTGGGCTGAGGGGAGAACGGAGAAATCCCACCTGGGCATCGAGGGCGCCTCATGGCTGCTCTTGTCCAGGGAAGCTGCAGAGGGAAAGGCGTCAGATGAGAAAATCCCAGTGTTTGTGGCAGTTTTGTTATCAGTGTTCCATCCTTGTGGATTTCTCCTCGTGGGATAGGGATGCCCATGGAGGAATGCTGATATGCCGGGACAAGGAAAGGAGTCAGCAGCTCCAGGTCACCTCCTCCCCTTTCCTTCACCTCCTCAGGGATTGCTCATTTGCCTCTCATTCCCAGAATTAATTATTCCTTGTGTCCAAGCTTTGCCGAAAGGGAAAGGGAAAGGGAAAGGAAGGAAAGGAGCCTGCTCCCACACCTCTCAGGTTTCTTCTCCTGCTTTATGACTTATCCCACCTAAAAATCGGGTCTGTTCCTTCCAGGGATGCTGTGGATTGGAATTAACTGGGATTTGTAAAGTATCCTGAAGATGTAAAGCAGAATTCCTGCTGAGCTCCAGAATAATTCCTTTATCCCTCGTTTGCAGGCACCTTGGAGCTCTCATCATCTGTGATGATATTTATTCTGATTTTTCTGATTTCTCACACCCTCACTTTTCTTCTCTTTCTCCAGAGGGATCATTTCCACACTACAAAAACTTCCCAAAAATCAGGCTGATGAGGAAAATATTAAAGAAGAGAGGTTGCTCTGCCTGTGCCTGTGCGACAGGGGAATATCCTGCAGCTGTGACAGATCCTCACCCTGAGGAACTGCAGTGTCCCAAGGAACCGGGAAAACATTTCCAGGCCAGTCTGGATGGGGCTTGGAGCACCCTGGGATAGTGGAAGGTGTTGGGGTTGGAACTGGATAGGCTTGAAGGTCTCTTCCAACCCAAACCATTCCAGGAATCCGTGAGTTCTCTAAGGGGCTGTGCCTTTCCTAAGTACCTGGTCCTATAAAAAAGAAATCCAGACCATTCCTATTTTGGAATTCTTTTCTCCCTTTAGCTCAAACAACAGAAGTTCATGTGGCAGAGCTGATTGGCCAAAAAATGAATGTCAGAATTTCCTGAGCCCTTTTAACCCCCACCAAGGCTTTTGGAAATGACTTGTGGAAACAAAAACCACCCCAAAAGCCACAAAGAAGAGAAAGGCGCTGCTTGACCCAGCCGTGCTCCAGGAGCCCGCTTGGTGGGAGAGCATCTCCCAAGGGATGCAGAATTCCTGCTGTGTTCCATCTGCCCACGGAGCTGTGCCCTGAAACGCTGCTCTGGCAGCGCTGAAGTGGAGCAGGCACAAAGGTGCTCTTTCATTGGGGAAAGCATCATCTTCAAGTAATTAACTGGGGATTAGCCCCAAATGATGCCCAAACAAATGAGATAGGGAGGGCAGGGAATGGCATTCCTGCCCTGATCCCGGCGTGGAGCTGTGCCAGGGCAAACAGTGCCTGTGGGAGAGTGGAAAAGCAGGATTGGCAGTCAGAGCTGGGTGTTGTTTTCCCAATAAAAGGAGCTCGGGGCAGGCAGTGCCTTTGTCACCTTCCAGTGTCCCCAGAGCTCAACTGTCCCTGTCTCTCCACGGTGCTCACAGGGATGGCCGGGGATCGCTGCACTTCCAGAGCTGGAATTCCAGCAGCAGCTGAAGGAACAGCCCCGCTCGTCCTGTGAGGTTTCCTCCAAACAATCCCCTCCTTCCATGGCTGCTGCAGAGGTCAGGAAGGGACAGCAGGAGTGAGGTTTTCCTGGGAATGAGTCTGTGCCTGCTGTTCGGCCTGGCCTGGGGGAAGTGTCCTGCTCATGGCAGGGTGATCCTGAAGGTCCCTTCCAGCCCAAACCAGTCCATACTTCCATGGCTCCATTCAAGGGAAGCACATCTGGGAAGTTCTTCCTCTGGAAGGAGCAGGAACTGCCTGAGGTCCAGGTCCAAGGCTTGCTCACAAAGGTTCTTTGCAGATTAAACCCTGGTCTAAACCTGGGACACTGGAAGGTGACAAAATTCCTCCCCACCCACTCAGGGAGGAATTCCTTCCCAATATCCCACCTTGCCTTGTCCACGTGTAGCCATTCCCCTTGTCCTGGCACTGCATCCTGACCGCCCTGGGAGCAAATCATTCCCTCTTGGAAAGCCCGTGTGGAGCAGAAGGAGCTGGAAAAGCCGGGAGCAGGAATGGAGTGTGTGTGAGGTGACTTTACAACCGCGCTGCTCTGGGAGGGCCATAAAAGGGCACAGCCCAATTACTGGGGTTTAATTAAGAAGGGAACGTTTAAATGAGGTGCATCACTGTTTGTATGGCACGGGTTTCATTTCGGTCCTTGCTCTGCACCCCGAAATAAATCAGCTCTGTTGGATCTGCATAGCTGGAGGCATTCCTGAGCGGGAGGGAATGGAATGGAGCCGCCGCTGGAATTCTCCTTCTAAATCACCCCCGGCTCTGTCTGCATGCGGCGACACTTGAGACAATTAATTCCAGCTAATTAAAGGTGTGAGTTTCGAGCAGATCAGCTCAGCCACCCTGAGCAGCCCTCTCCATTTCACAACTCGGACGCTGCTGATCCAGCTCGGATCAATTCCCTCGGCGTGGGATGGAAGAAATGGAATTAAGGCCGTTTGAAATGTGAATGAACATCTGCTCCAGCCTTTTCCAGGGATTTCATTTATCCATTTCTTTTCCCTGAGCATCCCTGGCTTTTCTGGAGCTTTGCAGGAGCTGTGCAGGTTGGGTGGGCAGCTCCACTCTCCTGAATTTCAGCTGTGTTGGGAATCTCCAGCATCCAAAGTACTGCCAGTACTGAAACCCCGTGGATGGCACTGCCAGGCTCTCCATGCCCTGCTCCAGCCTCTCCCATCTTTCTGCCCTGTGGAAATGGAATATCTCAGCTCATTGCTGAGATCCACTCTGGAGCTCCAGCTGGGAAGGAATTTCCCTGCAAATTTCAGCCTCTCTGTCCAGCCCACAAATCCCTGGATGCAGCTGCTCCTGGGGCCAGGAATCCTCTGGCCACTGGTGCCCAGCCTCAATTTTCATCTTCTGCTGCAGCAGGGATGCTCCTGCAGCTCTGGAATAACTCACAGATTCCCAGCTCCCACCCTTCCAGGAGCAGGGGTTGGAGCTGCCCATCCAGCACTGGAGTATCCAAACACACCCCCAGCATTCCAAAGAGTGCCATTACAAGGCTCAGCCTTTTCCTGGCTTGGCTCCATCCCTGTGCACACTCAAGGAATTCCTCCTTATTCCACAGGACAGCCAGGAAAGTTTCCAAGTTGGTGGCAAATCCCTCTGAAATTCCCCACTGGAGCAGTGGGGCCGGAGCCTGGAGCCCTGGAGCTGGAAACACGGAGTGTTGTCGCTGCTCCAGCGGGGAAAACTTGGGATCTGCAGGCACTGGAGCGCATGAAAAAGCCTTTGTGGTCCCCAGAGGCTGCTCCTTGTCATCCCTTCAACTCTGTGCACACTTTTCCTGGGAGGGAAGCGAAATTCCTGCCTCGGGATTGGCGCCACTGTGCCAGAACAGCAGTGACCTCTGCAACCACACAAGATTTAGTGGTGACTTGATTTCAGCTGTAATGAGCCTTTGGAAACCACCAGCAGCCAAATGTTTTCTTCTCCTTTAACTCTTGGTGGATCTCAGGGAATAAATAACGGAGCAGACAGGAATAAATGAGGGAGCAGACGAGCTGGCGGGGCAGGAATGGAGAATTCCCGGAGAATTACCCAGCGTCTGAAGTGGGAGCGCGGTGCTACCTGGAGCAGGGAGGTGCTGAGTGAGAAGTTATTGGGAGAAATGAGGCCTGAACTCCTTCCAGCAGGAGCAGCCCCGGCTGGTGGGAGGCACTGGGAATGGCTGGGAACGTCGAGGAGAATCCGAGATTCCTCCCTGCACTGAGATCCAGGGATTCACTGAGGGGTGATTTCCTCCAGGCCCTGCTCAGGCACGTGGGAGAGGTCACCTGAGCTCAGCCAGCAGCATCCCACAGAATCCTGAATGGTTTGGGTTGGGAAGGGACCTTAAACTCATCCAGTTCCTCCTCCAACACCTTCCACTATCCCAGGGTGCTCCAAGCCCCATCCAACCAGGCCTTGGACACTTCCAGGGATCCAGGGACAGCCACAGCTTCTCTGGGCACCCTGTGCCAGGGCCTCCCCACCCTCCCAGCCAGGAATTCCTTTGCAATATCCCATCTCACCCTGCTCTCTGGTAATGTGAAGCCATTCCCTGTGTCCTGTCCCTCCATCCCTTGTCTTCAGTCCCTCTCCAGCTCTCCTAGAGCCCCTTTAGGTCCTGGAAGTTTCTCCAGGCTCTGTCAGGAGAAGCGTGTGCTCATCCTTTTGATTCCCACACAATCACAGAACCAATTAGGCTGGGAAAACCTCTGAGATCATCAAATCCAACCTAAATTTCTGTGCAAGCTGCATCTGCAGGGCATCCCTTTCCCATAGAAAGTGGTCCTGGCTGCAGCCTCCCAGCAGAACCTGCCCTGAGCACCAAAGGCAGCCACAGACCGAGAAAACTCCTCATGGGAATCAAAATCCATTTTAAAAAATCTGGGGGTCACGCTTTGGAACGAGTGTCCAAACTTTTCCACTTCCGCAGCAGAGAGCTGCAAGAGCTGGGTTGATCTGGGGTTCCCCAGCAGGGCTGGAGAGTGGCAGTGTCCCCAGGCCACGGGCGATGCCACCACTGTGCCACCGGCAGCGACGCAGCCCTGCAGGACTGGGCGACCCAATTAATTTGGAACAGCTGGAAACGTCTTTCTGCAGGTTTAATTTGCTGCATGACTGAACCTCTCCTGTGTGAGGATTTAATGTGGGAGAGGAGCAGGGCCCCGGGCAGGGTCAGGCCACGGTGTGATGGAAATGAGGCTCCTTTCCAGGTCCCCCCACGGTGCTGGGATCCACGTGGCACCAGTGGCATCCCTCGTGCTGGTCCCAGTGCTCCCAGCAGAGCTGAGGCTGCCCCAGCACCAGGACAGGGAAACTGGCGCTGCTCAGCCTTCCCTGGCTCCTCAAACCTCGACCCCAGCCCAAATCTCGGCTCCAGGGCAGTTTAGCCCCATTACACAGGTTTGGGAATTCCCAAGCTATTTATCCCTGAGGCCAGGACACCCCAAGGCCAGGGATCTGCTGCATCCAAAGGGAAGGGCATCACCTGTCCCTGCTGGCAGCAGAGGGGCTGCTGGTCACTGAGAATTCCTCAGGAAACGGAGTCTGCTGAGATCCCAAACTCGGCTGCACCACGGATCCCTGCAGCCCAAAGCAGCCCCGTGGGGTGGAGCCAGCAGGAGCCCGCCAGGGGTGAACTCCGAGTCAGGAATTGCTGCTCCCAAGCCCCAGCTCAGCCCCGGTGAATAACACCAAGGGAGAACGGAGCTTTCATCAGGAGCCTGCCCCGCTCTGGCTCAGGGAAGATGAAGAATTCCCATTAAATTCACCTCATGGGCATTTTGTGCCCAACCCTTTGCCCAACCAGCAGCAAACTGTGGCTGAGCAGGGGCTGCTTGCAAAGGCTTGCAGGGATTCACTGCATTTTTCCAAGCACCCCATCCCTTTGTTCGCCTTCTGGTGAACTAATCCAGCCTGATACTCCCATTTTTGTTACAGCCATGACCTTTTCTATCCTGATTCCCATCTAACTCCAACCATTTTGGCAGCTCAGAGCTGTTTGCTGTAACAATAATCCCGCCTCGATGAGCTCCCCAGGTTTATAACCTCTTGTGCTGCACCAGCTTTTATTTAAATAGATAACGTCAGATTCTCACCTGCACTAAGTTGGAGGGAAGTCAATTTATGCCATCAAAAGAGCTGGCCCCGAGTTTTAACTCCATCAAACGCCTCTTTGATCTTTGTTTGGAGGAAAGGGAAAATAGAACAACTTTGTAACTGCAGCGGGTTGTGCCCCATGTTTTATCTCCTGCCTCTAAATCTTCCCGAGTGGAATTGTGCTGTTCCCAATTAGTGACTCCCAGCATGGATTGTGCTCCACGCTGGCCCTCAGGAAGGCCAGGGGATCACACCTTCAACTCATCCTGTGGGACAAAGCTCCTGCTGCGCTGCCACGGTGAGAGGAGAGGACTCCTGCACGCTGCAGGGATTTGGGAACGGCAGGAATTAATCCCACATGTCTGGGCAGTGCCGGGTGCAGGTTTGGCACCACAAGGACAGGCTCTTATCTAATCTCATCTCTCTCAGGTCAAGGAAGGACCTGACCCTGTCACTTGTTCTTGCTACCAGGAAGAACCCTCAGCTCCACACCTGTGGTGCCTCCAAACAAAGGCTCCTCTGTTGGCCACCCGGTGCCTTCTCCTCCTCACCTTCCTCCCCACTCCCGCCGTGACCTCCCTGTGTTCCCTCTCCTGATCCCGCTCTCATCCCATGGAGCAGCCCCTCTGCAGCCAGACAAACCTCCTGGCTATGTTCCCAGTGGGATTTCTCCGGGATGTGGCCTTTGGGTTGCAGAGGAATGTGGGGAAGCTTCTGGAGAGGCTCTTGGTGCCTTCACTGCTGAGCACCCTGTGAGAGGCGCTTTCCCAGTTAAATTCCTGGATTTTCTATATTTCCTTGAGCCGTGGGATCAGCCGGAGCTGCTGAGAGGGTCTGCAAGCTCAATCTAGGCCACTGTGCTAAGCTGGCACCGGTGCCCGGCTGCCCTGGTGATGAGTGTCTCACCAAGGACAATGCCAGCCTCAGAGCTGTCACCTGCAGCCGAGCATTCTCTGCCTTGGATCCAAAATCGCGGGAAGTGATGGATGCATTGTCTCCTCAACAAACCAGCTTCTGCTGGAGCTGTGGGAATCCCCACGCTGGGCTTTGAGTGAGGAATTTAATCAAATTGAGTCTCCCTCATCTTCAGGAGCGACTCAGGCCAGCTGAGAGGAACATCAAGCAGGCAGCCAGCGTGTCCAGAAGGGAAAGGTTGTCCTTCCCCCTGTTAATTGGAGCTTTGCAGAGCACTGGAGCATGAGAATTTATAACCTTTCCCAGCTATTGCTTCTGGGCTTTTCCTGAGGCTCTCCAGCTCCGGGTGTTTGTGTTTCACCGCTCTTCCTCCTCTCTCCCTGCTGCTCCAGCCCATCCTAACTCACCTGCCACGGCACAAGGCCCCAGCCAGCCCAGATAGGGGTTGTGCAATGAGCTTTTGGAAACTCTGAAAGGTTAAACCATCCTTATAAACAGAGGAAAGGTTATAAAAGTTGTGTTTCCAACCCTCAGCCTCTCCCCAGGCGCCTCAGAGTCATTTTCTTTATGGCAAAAGAAAACAGAGCTTTTAGTTCAGCGTCTGTGCTGAGCCCACTGAACACTGGGAAGAGGGCACTGGGTCCTCTCCTGCTTTTAGAGAGCTAATTAATTTTAACTAACTTTGCCATAAGCCTGATTTCCCTTTGTCTGGGCAGAGCAGGAGCGGAGCCGTTCATGGTGTGCGAGACCAAGGCCAGGCCTCACCTGGAGGAGCTGTGACAGCAGCGAGGGGGCCCCGCTGTGACCTCTGGGGACACCCTGCCAGCCCAGGGCTGCAGGAAAACCCATTGCACCAGTGCATGAGGTAACCCACAGACTGGGAGACACCGTCTGCCACTGGGCTGTGCAGCAGCAATCCCCACAGAAGTCCCTGCCTTGTGAAGTTGTCAAACTGTAAAGTTAATGAGGTAGAAATGAGAGCTCGGCGCAGGCGTCTGAGTGCTGGAATTGCTCCCCGACGGGTTCCCCCCGCTCTGATTGCAGCCTGTGCAAATGAAGTGGCTGAGGGTCCCCTTGGAGCCCGGCCAAGTCGCCACTGCTGCTGCAGAGAGCTCCTTTTGCAGCTCCATAAACACGGGGAAGGAGCAACATGTGGCTCCTCGGAACGAGACAAGCAGGAAAAGCAGACAGACATTACACTGCTCCTGTCCCGGGCAGGAGACACCAAACCATCCCAGCCATGCTCACACCAACAGCCCTGCACTGGGCGGGGGGGCTGGGACAGAGCAGGGGCATTCCTGGAGCCTGGGGACACCGTGGGACACGAGGGCACCGATCGGCATGGAAAAGGTTGGATGGGTTCATGCTGAGTAGTGATGGGGTGGGACAGAGCAGGGGTGTCCCAGGAGCTTGGGGATGCTGGGGGAGATGAGGGTTCAGATTTAGATGGAAAAGGTTGGAGGGGTTTGTGCACTGAGCAGGGATGGGGTGGGACAGAGCAGGGGTGTTCCAGGGGCTTGGGGTTGCAACAGGGCACAGGTCTGGATGGAAAAAGTTGTACGGTTTGTGCACTGAGCAGGGATGGGGTGGGACAGAGCAGGGACATTCCAGGAGCTTGGGGACACGGGGACATGAGGGAACAGATCTGCATGGAAAAGGTTGGAGGGGTTTGTGCTGAGCAGGGATGGGGTGGGACAGAGCAGGGGCCTTCCAGGAGCTTGGGGTTGCAACAGGGCACAGGTCTGGACAGAAAAATGTGGAGATTTTTGTGCTTTGCCTCTGAAAAAAGCACTTGGATGGATGGGTTTGGTCAGAGCTGAGGCGGTGTGCAGGGACAGTGATGAACATGCAGCTGGAGAAGGCAGCTGGGGAAGGAAAACCTTTCCTTTGGAGCTGGGCTGTCCCCATGGGGAAGCTGCCGGTGTCTTCCCAGGAACCCAAGGGCAGGGTGAGCACCACCAAACCAACCACGGAAAGGTGAGGGATGGATTGAGCCATCTGCAAACCCTTCCTGGCTGAGGAACTCGTGCATCCTGCTGGGAGCACCCCTGGCTGCCCCACAACTCCACGCTGAAGTGGAGGAGGAATATTAATTGCAGAGAGCAAGAGCAGAGCTGATCCCTCCAAGACATCCAGGCCTGAGGCTTGGGACCAGGAGATTTTGCTTCCAAAAATCTGACCAAGTTTACTTAGAGAAGTGGGCCGTGGTCCTGAAAGGGATTATGTAAGATCTGCATGAGGAAAATCCGAAGGAAGAGCGAACTCGGCAGATTTTCCACCGCTTTCCCAATTGCCAGGAAGCTGAGAGAGCTGCAGCTTGGAGCTCCAGCACAAGCAGAAAGTTTGAGGTGTGCTGGTGATGTCCATCAGGAAAATGCCTTCCTTGTTAAATTAATGATTCCAAACAAATCCTGTCTGCTCCTTCTTTGTTGCCAAAAACATGAGGGTCCTGTTACAACACAGGGCCTCAAGGAACAACTTGCTGAGGACACAAACACATCCAGAGGATTGTGAGAGTGGGAACAAGGGCTGGAACAGGCTGTTAGGATGACAGGAGTGATCTGGTCAGGTTTAAAAGAGCATTTGGACCCCGTTCCTGCAGCAGAGGAGCTGATCCCAGCTTTGAGAACAGCCATCCCAGTGAACCCCTCAGTGGTGTTCTGATCAATGTGAGAACCAGGCCACCCCTCACTGCCCGCTCTGCCGTATCAGAACCATCCCATTTTGGGGATTTAAGGCTCAAATCCATCCCTGGTGCAGGTTATTTTGATAAAGGAGAACCTGGTGAGGTCCTGTACGTACCCAGACAAACACAGGTGGCCCAAGGTCCTCCCTCTCCACACCGTGCAGCAACGGGGAGATCAGGAAGATCAAGTTGACACCAAATTGGGCACGAATTAACATCCCCGTGAGCTCCCTAATGCAGCACAGTCCCACAGCTGATCCCTTTGCTTTGGGACTTCCAGAGCTGCCGACTGGCCACAGTAGAAAATTGCCAGGCTGTGACTTTGGATTCTGCCAAGAGGCTTTGGAGAGGCTCCAGGGAAGCTCCGTGACAGCTCTGGGGAAGCTCTGAAGTGTCTCATCGGGAGTGGGGATGTCTGGGATGACTCTGGGGAGCGTTTCACATTTGGGGTTATGAAGCTGAGGAGCTGCCAGCTGAAGGGCGATTTTCAAGCATCCCCGTGTTCCATCCCTGTTCCTCCACCATCCACCGATGTTTCCCTTTCTCTCGGAGAGAAGAACCAGAATGCAAAGAGGGCAGGGCTGGAGCCTCCCACCTCCCTGCACGCCTTCCTCCTCCTCATTTACTTTTCCATGGAATCAGGGATTTTCCACACACACACTTTTGTTCCAAGTTGTTTCTCCAGGTTTAATCATTCCCAGGGAATCCGCACTTCCCTGTCTCCTTCTCCCACAGCTGCTGATGTTTTCTTCTCCAAGGGCACACATTTCCCCTGCCTTGCCTTCTCTCTGCACCCTTTCAGGATCCTGTTGCCTCCCCAACCAGGGGCTTGCTTTGTTCCGTGTGCCTCCCAAATCTTGCAAGATGGGCAGTTTCAATCCCAAGGCACTGCTTGGTTTGTAGGAATCCCCAAGGAACAGGAGCTCAGGAGAGGGATTTCAGAAGGAACCAGGCTGCAAAGGTAGCCCATCCATCCAGCTTCATCCCAGCACTTGCTGGTCACCATCCCTGCAGGGGTTGGAAAGCAGACGGGGCCCTTGGGGACACGGTTTAGTGGGACAAGGGTTGGGCTCGGTGATCTTCTCCAACCCAAATTCCACGATTCCAGGACTGTTTCCAGCAAGCCCTGCCAGCCACGGGTGGCAGCTCCTTCCCACCATCCCAGACACAGCTCTGGTCTCTTATCCTGAGTCTGCCTCCCCTCTCAGGGCACAGGAACACCAGATCTCACCCAGGGGATGAGGAATATCTTCCCAGAGCTTCCACACTGCAGGGCAACACTCCTTGAAAGGGTGGGAAGAGCTCCTGTTGTGCAAATCCCAGCTTTATGAGCTCCCATCCCAGCACTGGGACTTAGGATTGGGTTTGGATTTTTTTAAGAAACGTTTTTTGGGGTTTTTTTAAGATTAAAAGCTTCAGGGAACCAAAGCGCTGCTTCTTCCAGCTGTTAGAAAAACAGCAAAGTGGTTTCTTCCTCTTGCAGCACCTGAGACTCGCTCCTGCTGCACCCAAAGCTTGGGTTTATGCCATATTTCCAATTTTACATCCCCAAATCCTCCCTTCCCCAGTTAGGCCCAGTTTGCTGTGCCTCCAGCCTCTCCTATGCCTGGATTTCCCCTTTCACATGGGCTCAGCCACCAGGAAAGCCGTGAGCAGCCTCCCAGCTCCTGGGCTGTGCCGGGATGCAGATGTTGCGCATGGATACTCCCCGGTGCTGTCACAGCTGGACATCCCATTAATAGCAGCAATATTTGGGTTGAGCCATTTTAATTGAAACCACGGCTGGGATTTTTTATTCCACCCCCCCCCCCCCCCCCCCAACTCATAGGCAAACGTGTTCCTGTCGTCCTTCCCAGGACAGTTATTGCTCGGAGACATCTGGTTTCCCAGTTCCAGCGGCACAGACGGATTTCCACCGTGTAGTTCCTCGCCTGTTGACAGGGCAGAATTTTTTAATATGGGGTTACTATCATCCAGACTTCCTCCACCTCCTCGTTTAGGTGATGGAAACCTCTAAACAGTCCCTCAGCTCCTCCATCTTCAAGCTGCTGGCCCCGGTTTATGAGCTCACAGACACGACACCTCCATGTCTGATTTCCCTCTTCCCTCCCCTCCGAGGTGAAATCCAAGCCCCAAATGTGAACCGGACCTGATGGGGGTTTTTTTGGGGGTTTTTTTTTTTTAGCCCTTTTGTTGAGGTCTGTTCCATAGAAACCAGAGCAGCAGCTTGGAGCACCAAGGGAAAATCCTCCCAGGTCCGTAAGGGGGATTCTAAAAAAGAGGGAGAGGGGTCTTTATATGGACAGACTGTGGCAGATCAAGGGAAAATGGATTTAAACTGCCAGAGGGCAGGGAAAGATGGGATTTTGGGAAGGAATTCCTCCCTGGGAGGATAGTGAGGCCCTGGCACAGGTTGCCCAGAGAAGCTGGAGCTGCCCCTGGATCCCTGGAAGTGTCCAAGGCCAGGCTGGATGGGGCTTGGAGCACCCTGGGATAGTGGAAGGTGTCAGGGGTGGGACTGGATGGGCTTTAAGGTCCCTTCCAACCCAAACTATCCTGGGATTTTGTGATCCTGGAGCTGCTTCCAGCATTTCCCCGTGACACCGACGGGAATGGCATCGTAGGATGGAGCTGAGACCCAGAATGGTTTGGGGTGGAAGAGACCTTAAAGATCAACTTGATCCATCCCCAGGGACTCCTTCCACTGTCCCAGGCTGCTCCAAGCCCCGACCACCCTGTCCTGGGACATTTCCAGGGATTCAGGGGCAGCCACAGCTTCTCTGGGCACCCCATTCCCATTCCCTGAATCCTTGCACCACCCAAGAGGGGTTTAAGTCCAGCTCACCGAGCTGCACTTTCCCTGCAACAATTCCACCTGCTTGCCCAAGGTGTGAACTGGGAAAAAAAAAAAGTTATTAGGTAAGGAAAAAACAAACTTTACCTTTCATTCCTGCTTTTATTGGTTACTGGAAAATAAGTTTTACAAACTATCTCTTGCAGAGGACTTGTTTGCAGCTAGTTTATATGGTAGCTTTTGTTCATATAAAAATTTAGAAAGCTCCTTTCCTCCTCTCCTCTCCCCCCCTCCCCTGCAATCCATAAGGGAGGAATTACAGTGTGAAATATATCCAGCGCAAGCAGGGCTGCGTTGTGAAGCTAAAATGAACACAGTAAATTCTGAGAAGGAAT